>NC_143142.1:70125000-70807500 GCF_059928025.1 Delphinapterus leucas | reverse complement strand
TTTTGCCTGTTATCTTTTTGAGATTCCCACGCGTAACATAGTCAGCCAGTACCTTTAATTTTAAAGAACTTTTAATGAAAATTTTGTGAGTGATGCTATCAGTCAGTAAGAAAAAGCATCTCAGAAGCAATAAAATAGATTCAGGGATTATATGACCCTTGTGCCTTATAAGAGGGTTACAATGAATATAATTTTCCGTGGTTTTTATCTTTAGGAATTACCAGCGGTGTGATTTTTTTAATATGTTAATTGTTAATTTTGCCTCTGAAATGTCTGAACTGACAACATTTTAGTTGAAGTTTTGGACATTTTAACTCTCTTTTAGCCAAAAGGAATTTTTAAAAATATGTGTTCCATTCCCACAGCTTGCCAGTTGCCTCTACCATAAGAAAATGCTGAATATGACATCATATCACTAATATGCCCTCTCAGTTGCCAAATATTTTGGTTGTTAGATTTTTTTTTTTTTTGAGAGGATGGTACTCATAAAATCAAGATCGCTCTGTCACAGGAAATGTATTTATAGGAACTGTTTTAAGGCACTTATTAAAAACAAATCTGGTGATGTGTATCTCTATTGATTCAAACACTAGAAAGACGCAAATTGTACATACATTATAGTTAGAAAAAATAGCCATTTGGAGCACCAGCAGAAAGCTTTTGAAACCACGGATGCTTACCAGTTCTTCGTTTTAGCTTTAAGACACAGACAGCAAGGTCCAGTTGTATGTGTTCTTGGATGGAGCCAGTTCTATACCATTTTAAAAAATTGCCTTCATGCATACACTGGAGAAGCAGATTTTTGTTTATTCTACAGTGTGTATTGTACTGGCTCTAATTCTGCATTCAGCAGCTTTTGATTTGGTGCCAGACATCTTGTGGAGATTGTGTATGCCATGCGTTAATTGTTCAAAATGCCTATCGAAGAGACTTTGCATTTCTTGAGTTCCGTTTGTTGTTTGGGGTTTCAGTATCCATGCATTTCTGTGGGGATGTGCTCGGATGACCAACGTGTGTTTTAACCTAAATTGTTGGAGTTAAGTGTGATCAGCTATTTGTTCCACAAGCTTCCCTCTGAAGACAACACAGCCCTGAATTCCTTCTTTTTTTTCCCAGTGACAAGTCAATTACTTGTTTAAATTCAGTTTGAACTCTCTGAACTGAGAGAGGCCAGAGGAAGCAGGTTTTCCCTGTGAATAAACAAAAGAAGAAAAATGTAAAGTCATTCCAAAACACTGTGATTTTAGGTTGTGGGAAGAGTACAATTAAGCATTACAACAGTTATGATTTCTTCTTTTTGAATTGGCAACTAGGTATAGGGTTTGCAAAATCAGTTTTCCTCTAACTTCCTAGCAAGGGAAATATTATAATCAATGATATTTTAGGACAAACAAAGGAAAATGTGGATTTTCTATTACCTTCAGTTATAAAGTGTTTCCATGACCATAACTCACAACAAATTGTTTCCTTCTTTCTGTGAAATATTGGACCTGTCCTGAACTGTGGACTTCAAGAAGCCAAAACCTACCAAAAAAAAGTCATAACCCTAGAGCTGCCAAAGACTAAATCTTGAATATAAACCAGAATGTATTTTTTAAAAAATCAGCTCCTCCTCAGGTGAGAGTTTAATGAACTTGACCAACGTGAATTGTGTGATTTCTTTTCTCTATGGGTTAGAGGTTTCAATATAAATGAAGCCCATTCTCAGCTAAATAAATTTGAAAGCACTACTCCTTAACTATGGGAGAGAGGGTTTTTGCAGAGAAAATCAGTACAGTTTCTTTTAAGTGCTCTGAGTATAAACGCCTATCAAATAATATTGCTGTGTCTGTCCTCATTGAGGCAATAAGTGTCAGGCATTACCTGGTCCACCGTAAGCGTAGTTTTACCTCTAAATTTTGATTTTTATAACTGCTCACATGTCTTACTCATTGAATAAGAATTTTAGTAAGTAATTATTTGGTCAAATTCCACCTATCTAAGAATAAAGCAATTCCACAAAGATAAAATTATGGCAAAGGAAATTGAAAACAAAAGTGGCGAAATTTCCTCCTAATGGTAATTTAAGATCACATCATCAGTGCTCGCCAGCATGTGCATGTGTTAAATCGTATAGAGAAACCTGTAATTATTGTAATTGCTCTTTTCGCTTTATACTAACAAGCTTCAAACCATGTTTAAAACTAGTTGTTTTGAAATAGTTATTTGTCAAGTCATCAAATCTCAGAAAGTAAATGGTAATGAGCTTTCCACGTTTATATTCTGACTCTTGGTCATAGGATGCAGCTTTTCAACTCCATAAAGTTGAGAGATGAAGATGGTTATTGATTATTTCTGATATCGAGGCCCCAAAAATAAAATAATTTCATGATTCCTTGCTTAAGATGGAAAAAAGGAACATTTTAGTTCCAAAATCTCTCAGTTGGGAATATGTTCTTAAAAGAAAGTTTTCCTATGAATAAGTAAAAATCTCAGTCACCTAAATTGTTTGAAGCTAAAAATCAGGATGTGAAGTGTTTAGCTATTTTTTTCATGTACCACAGGAAGTGCTAACATAAAAAGCTTAATATTTAAATAGCACCAGTAATAATATTTTCCAGTGCATTTTACATATGGCCCTTTCTTTGCAAACCTCACAGTTGGTTCTGGTAACCTCATGCAGGTAGGCACTGGGTTTTTAAGTTTTCAATAGTGTATCGACCGTAAATTCCATTTAGTATTTTAAAAAGCTATTTCATATACTTAACTATTTTCAGAACCATGAGTATAAATGAAAGTAGCTGGTATAAATGCATTACTTTAAAAAATAATTGTTTAGCTGTTGTTACAGAGCAAAATTTGCTTAGGTTCAAACTAATATAATTTTTCAATTCCCCACTGATTCGGGAAAACAAAACATATCAAAGGAAAAACAAACATGCAGGAAAAACTTCCTTTAAGTGGACCTAGTTTTTGATATTGTTGACAATATAAAGCATTTTAATTTACTCATTTTAAAATGACAATGAAAATTTTTTTTTTTTTCCTTCTGTGCTCGATTGGTTACAAGAAAATTATGTTGATTTTGTTCTGTAGGTTTAAGCTGGTAAAAATTCACCAGACGCAGAATCTTGATCTTGTGGCTACATCTTGCTCTTCTGCCTCTGATTAAATTTCCAAAATCCCTGCGTGAGATTCACTGATGACAGACAGTTTGAACATTTCTCTGGGGCTAATTTCGCAGGAAAAAAAGATGGATCGGTTACATATTTGGTTAATTTATTTAATCCCTAATTTCTGGTAGGTTTGAACATTTTGAATATCGTGTTGATAATTGATAAGCATCCTTGTAGCGCTAGGCGATGGCATTGTTTCAAGGAGATTGGGGAGGAAGGACGTTGGAACACAGGGGGAAGAGGGTTTAGGGAGAAAAGTGGCCGGGGAGAAAAGATCTAATAGCTGGTGTAGTCCTTAAATACCTTTCCAACTGATCTACAGGAAATTGTGCTGAAGAATTGTTTGTTTCCTGTTCCACTATAAATGTGGTTTGCATTACACTCCCTATTTGTGTTTTATTTTGCTTTGCTTTTTTTTTTTTAACTAAAATTGCAGGACCACTACAGAGACTTGAGAATAAGTAATTTCTTCCTTGCAACTTAGTTTTTAAATGGGTTTTAGTATAGTTTGATTTTAGACATTATCCTCTTTCATTATTCTCAATGTTATGTGAGTGTGTTTCTAAGCTGGCTTGCAACTTCTATCACTGTGATGCCACTGAGGAAAAAAGCAAATGCTTTAGTGTCATTTCTTTAGGATCACCCTGTAGGCCATACGTACAGTCAGCAAGCTGCCATCAGGAGATTCATTTTTTAAAGAATCTTAATTTCTAATCCTGTAAAAATATATGGATAGGTTGTGGCAATTTTAACAGTTGTTAGAACCCAGGTTTACTCTTATCTTAAAAGAAATGCAGTAAGAAAACATTTGTTCCATGTATCAAACAAACACTTGTAACTGAGAATCTCAGGACAGAAACACAGAAGATTACGAGGCTTTTTCGCCTGTTTCCTCTAATATCATCACAGTTACACAAAAGCTAATTTTTCACAGTCAGTAATTTTAGACTTCAGTCTTTCAGAGTTTATATATATTTGGGTTTAAATTCGCCCTTAATACTTCAGATATAACTCTGAGGTGACACAGGGTAAAGTTATATGTGGTAAACATTATTGATTACTTGAAAAAAATAAGGTTTGGGACTCTGTGTTTATAAAATGTTTATATCTATTCAGGAAATCATCACAGTCCTAAAAAACAGTTATCTGTATACCAGGAAACGCAGAGGAATAGTCACAAAACTGAAAGAGAGACTTGTATAAAATAATTATATTTTGAAGTATGAAGTGATCTGCTCAAAACCTATTCATGGAATTTTCAGAAAACTTCACTAGTTGGAGGATTTTTAACATTTTAGCATCTGTGATAAACTATTTGCCACATTTATTGGATCATCTTAGGCATACAGATATTATTGTATTTTGTTAAGCAAAACAAATTTATCCTTCTGAAGAACAGTTCTTAAGGTTTGGGGCTTGAAAATGGTTTGAGAATTAGGTTCTACTCCATTTTAACTTTGGGAAGCTTTCCTTTTTGCAATGCCGAAGATTTATAACTTAGGTTCCGAACTACAACCTTTTATTAGCAGATGTATTTATGTCACGATACCATATTCTGATTAGAATTTTAAAATTCACGTTGCTGATAGTTTGGTCTTTCCAATTCCATGTTGCCTCATGTCCATAGCTTTCTTCAAATTCTTCTTCCTTATTTCTTCAAGAAAGCTGCACATGCTAATCAGGGCATTTTATTCAGAAGTGACTTAAAAGGGACACTATGCCTATAACATTTTATTTGGGAGAGTATCCTGTTTAAAGGCAGTCCACCCCCCAAATGGGGATAAAGAGTGGGTTTCAAACACCTGAGAAGTCAGGGGTGGGAGCAGTGTAGATGATGGTCTAATTTCTGACTCCACTGAAAAAATGCAGGCTTTGGCATCCTCCAGGGACCCAAGGGCTGTGCTTTCCTGGAGACCAAATTACACTCCTCTGAAGAGAGGGCACGTTGAGGTAATTGGTAGGACAAAGTGGGGAGAGTTGAATTCCAGCTGCTTCCATTGTAGCTGCCCTGAAAATGAACAGGGGATGTTAAGAGTGGAGGCTAACGTTTGACTTGGCTCTTTTCACCTCCACAAACCTAAGGGTGAGAATTATAATAGAGTCCGGAATGACTGCAACCGATAATGATCCTGTTCAAGGGGGGAATTGCTATGTTGGGAAAAACTCTCACACCATTTTAAAAACAGTTGATTCATTTACCAACCACAGTCCTATTACTGTAGCCCCAAGAAAGTTTATCCACAGTATGGAAGCACTCCTTGTTTCTATCATGAACCACCTAGTGAGTGCGTCTTGGGTTCTCACCTCTTTGGGTACCATTTTTAAAATGCTCATAATGAAAGACATTCGGAAGGTACTGGAATCTCATCTCCAAGAAAGGAAACAAAAAGTAGAGTGTCTACACTCCCTTTTCCCCAGAATGTGTGCTCTTCTTTTTTTTTTTTTTTTTTTAAGGAGAATGATGCTGTGTTACTCAATAGCTTTTCTCACGAATAAAACAGATTAAATTGATGTTGCATGCATATTTAAACCCCATCCAGTTAAATACTGACGTGATTAAAATAATCAAATGTATTACTTAAAAAATTAAAAAGGATAAATCCTGTACCCCATTATTTTATTGACTTTTAAATATAAATTGCAGAAATGTTTACATTCCTAATGGCATTATTAAGCTAAACTGACAAATCAGAGGAAGAAAAGTTGATTGCCCAGCACATTATTATTTCTGCACCTGTTATTACAATTCAGAAGTGGAGGCTTCACACACAGGAGCAGGATGGATGCTGTTTTCTTAGGCCTCCTTTGTGTGATGTGAGGGTTGGGATAAATGGTTAACAAGTGTAGTTTCACTTTGTAGTGCCTTTTGGAGTGTTGATGTGATTAAAAGACTACAGTGTTTTTTTCATGTAGCTTTGAAATTAATATGTAAATAATAGGGGATGGTCGGGCTCTTCTGTACTGACTGCACTAAGCCTCCCTAAGCAGAATTGGGGGGAGGATATCAGCTCTTTATTAGACGTTGTTTAGGTATAAATAGTGCCAACTTTTCCTCTCTACCCTGTGAATCTGTAAGGGAAAAGAAGGGAAGAAGAGGGGCGTATCAAATTAATTTAGGTAGTGTTGCAGATCTGGGTCGAAAATCCTTTAGACTTTTTCTCTTCTGGTTATATATTGGCCAGGAGGTTGGTAGACTTTGAGTGAATGTTTTAAGCAGTAAGTTATCTACCATTGGCAGTGCTTTGCTTTGAAATGTACGTTTTTCTTTAGTTTATTTCCTCCTTGTCTTAATCATACCATATCGTTTTTCAAACATCTGAGCATAGGTGGCAATGATTGTTGGTTGGTATGATTCTAGAACTTCTTGGGTGTTCATTGTCTACAATTAACTTCACACAGAGAAACCTAAACTTTCTGCAGCTAGTGGAATAAATAAAGCCCTATTCCCTTTAAATTTTTTCCTTTTTCCTTTCCTTAAGAATGTCATTATATTCTTAGAAATGTGATATTAAATTTGCACTGAGAGGGGGAAAAGTTATCTTTATTTCATCCCATCCAGCAGATACTTTGAGTTTGTAAAGAAGTGGTTAAAATGCCATTATTTCCTGGAAGATACTAGTTAACACTATTCATATGAGTTTGGATCTTCTCCTGTGTAATATTGATCATTTAAATTCCTAGACTTTAATAACACTTAATGTGTAACATGGATCCCACTTAATCTGCCCCCTGGCTTCACAGCAAAATGTTTACATAAATGAACTCTCAATTTTTATATCAACTTTTTAACTCTGTCTTTCCAGAATTAATACTATTTCCATAATTAAGCATGTTCACAGTTAGTTCCATCGGAGTATACCTTCAAGATGATGTTCTTTTCTGTTGTTTTTTTTTAAGCCATCTGTTGGCTAGGTCAGCAGAGAAATGGGAGCCTGATTTTATTTTAAAGCAAGTAAGTTATTACTCTACTATTGTATTAGACATTGAGCTTCAGAGGGAGTAAAAGATAAAATTCTATCATATTTTCATTTTGTTACATTTGCAGCAGAATGTGTGTGCCCAAATTGGTTATTTTCAACTCATGACAGCTGTGATATTTAAAATGCTCACAGCTGTTGTGACTTAAAATTGATTTTTCTATTAACACCTGAGAAAAAGACCTGTGCCACATTAGAAACTTAAATAAGGTAACTGTAAAATTAGGTATGTTGATATGAATCTGGTAATCCTTCTTCCCAGAGGTTGCGAAGTGCGGCAAACCTCTTGGATGCTTGCAGGGAAAGCGCTCAAACTGCTAGAAATAGATGCATGATTGCTAAATGCGTTTACCTTTTAAAGAATTCATGTAACAGCAGGTTCTTCTTGGCCCAACTTTCCAATGTCAGTTTTGCTAATAAGACCTTTTAGGATTCAGTTTACTTTATTAACCCTGAGGAGGATGACTTACGGGAATCATTATGAGATCCTAACCTCTAAACTTTTTTTTACCTTTCAGATATGACACTGAGAAATGCAAACCCACACTAAATTGTTCCTTATGGAGGAAGTTCCGGTTTTATGGCTCTTTTCCTCCATCATTTTTAGATGATGAAAAAAAAGCAAAACAGATGAAAAAGGAGAAACAAATTATGCCGAAGCAGTTTTAGGCTAGCATTTGTTTTGGGAATCTGTCATACATTTTTCAGGATCCCTTTACAGATCCATTTTAACCTGGTTTAGAGTGAGAGAGTGCTTCTTGCGTTTGGTTGAGCTATTTTGATGTTAACCTTCTCAGTGTTGGAACCTCGAATGTGACAGGAGATCAATCACCTATTTAACAGTGTAACTGATCTAACAAAACTTAGGCACATTTAGGTATGGAGATAGTTTTACATTTTGAAATAGATGGTATGGTGTAGAAAACATACAGCTGGCCTGATGTGGAATTATTTATAGATAATCATGCCTTCACAGATGCATTGCCAATAGGGAGCTATGTAGATTAAACTCTTTGGCTGGTCCTAGGCTTTTTACCTGTGTAACTCAATCAGAATTGAAAGCATGACAGCTTTTATGATGATAAATATATGGCTGGATTGGAGAAAGTGCGGACAGTTGGGTGGATAGGTGGATGGGTTACATAACTAGATAGTAAAAGATAATGCCAATTATTTATAACTCAACTTGCTTATTCATCAAAAGTTTACATACACAGTATTATTTTGATTATTGCATACAGTTTAGAATAAGTTAGTGGAAAAAAATAATTTCCCATCACATAAGCAAATCACGATAGAGATGGTGCCAAAAGTTCTAGAATGAACATAGGTAACTTGTTTCACTGATGTGCACCACAAGATCACAAGGTCAAAATGTCACATACGAAGTCATCAGGCATATAAGTGGACATTTTCTTGTTTGGTGAAGGAAGATACTCCTAGAGATGACCATTTTTTATGTGAAGATTTATGAAAATTGAAGTGGGTATTTGACATACTCTGATTACAAGTAGATATCTTTAGAACAGTGGTGCCCCCTCAGGGGACATAGGGAGGTATCTGGAAAATTTGTAATTTTCCCAACTGCAGGAATAATAGGGTGAGGGCTTGCCTCTCGCAGTTAGTGGGTAGAAGCTAGGGATGTTGTTCATTATCCTATGGTGCCCAGGGCAGCCCCTCACTCGTGCTGAGCTTGAGAAGTCCTACTTTAGAAGTCGTGTATCTGGACCTTAATAATTAATTCCCGGCATGGTGAGCCACCTTACGAATGATGGTAGCTCCCTTCCCTGCCCTTCCCTTCTCCTTCCCTTTTCCTTCCCTTCTCCTTCCTTTCCTTTTCTTTCCTTCTCTTTTGCTTTCCTTTCTTCTCTTTTCTTTTCCTTTTTTTCTTCCCATAACAATTCCCTCCCTCCCTTCCTCTCTCTCTCTGTCTCTCTTTCTCAGTATTGCCCAGGTATTTCCACCATGTACCATGAAAATGTGAGATTTTCTTTCAGATGTTGTAAATATAGTACATTATTTATGAACCAACTGGAATGGCTTCAAACCAGCTGTTAAAATATGTTGTGTCAAGGTACGTTTCTCCATACCCTGAATATATATTTATATCTTACCTTTCAAAATACCTTGAATTCTCTCATAGTGTAACCATTGGTTTATTGGAATCATCTGAAAAGAAAAGTTTATTACCATTAATTTCTTTTTCTGTAGAACATAAAAGAAATAAATTAGCATAAAGAAACTAATTAATAATTAAAGTTGATTACTTTGGGCATTAAGGATATTGTTTGCATCATTAACCATGTCCTCTGCGCGAAGAAAAGTTTAAAGCTGAAAACCAACATTAAAGACTCTCTTTTCAGCTCTCCCAATAACACAGCTTCTTTCTCCACTCGCACCTGGGGATCTCTCTTCCTGCACTGCTGAGCTTCCATCAGTGTTGGATAATCCTCGGCAGTGATTTGGAAGTGATTTTAAAACCTAGATTGCCTTCCCTAGTATCCTGGGGAGGAAGGTGGCGGTATCTGGTGGCAGAGTCTTAACACCTGCCAACTTGTGGAACCCAGAAGCACACCTCATGTCTTAGATGCCAAGGTGTGGAGAGAGCTGCCAAGTCTGACAGTAAGTGCCGCCACTCTTCAGTTTCCTCCCCGTGCCCTCCAAGGTTCTCCGAGGTTCCATGGAAGTAGAGATGGCAGCCGGGAATGGAGTGGCAGCTCTGACTTGAAGCCTGTCTTTGGTGTGGGATATTCTTTCAAGTGTTGCTCAGCCCAGTGGCTGTTAGATTTCATTTCCATCTCACAAGTATCCTCTGACTCTGTACTGAGAATCGTCCCGTTTCCCTGTTCCCTAGTGCAACATAGTTCTAGTAAAATCACGTTGATGCCTTTGGGTTTTACTGTGTCCGTCACAACTGAAGCCATCTTATAAGATGGTCCTCAGTTTACATTTATTTTGATGGGTTTTCCACTTTTTATTGTACAGAGCTGACTGTGTTCAAAGCGAACAACGAAAAAGTGTAAACTTGTTTATGTGTATGCCAGGCAAGAAGCAAAGGTGACCATTTTTGATGGTCATGTCCTCGATTTGGGTATTTCTGTTTCTGGGAGATGGTAATTTTTTTTTAATTGCAAGTTTGCTTTAAGTCAGAGCTCTTTGGACCTTGCTTCTATTTTTGATCAATCATTGATTATCTCTGTTGGACTCTCAATAATTCTCTTTTGTCCCGGTATTGTTCTCTGAATAATCTTAGAATTATAATTTGCTTACACATCGCTTTTGGAATGTTATTCAGAGAGCTTGCTTGTGTGGTATTTGTCAGACATGTATGGAGTCTAAAAGTCGATCTTGTGAATTTCTGTAATTAATAGGGAAGTGGTTTACAGCTAAAATAAAGCTTGCAGTAAATATTTCATTGTAGTAATAATCAGCATTCAACAAAATACATGTGCAAGCCTCAGTTCTTTCCGAATGCTTTCTTGAACACCTTCCAGCTTAATCCTTACTGCATCGCATCGCAGTAAGATAGGTGGTCCAAATGTTGTTAACCCATTTTGCAGTCTAGGTAGAACTGGGCTGTCCATTGAGATAGCCACTTGCCACATGGGGCTATTAACATTAAATGTAAATTAAAATGAAATAAAATTCAAAAAAGTCAGGTCCTCAGTGACACTAGCCACATATCACATGCTCAGGAGTCGCATGTGGTGGTTAGTGGCTAGTTTTGGACAGGTCTGGGAAATGGTAGTGTTACAGGATTAGCTCACTTGCTCAACATCATATGGATTATAACAGAACTAGAGGCACTTCTGCTGTATATTTCAATATATTGACATCCGAAGTAAGAGCGGATAGTTTAACGCTACCTGGCATTTTAGTGAATGCGTATCTCATCTGTGTTCATCTCTTTTTTCTTAATTAAATTTAAAGCTTGATGTAGAGAAACTTTTCAAAGGATATAGGCCTTTGTCTACGCACAGTGCAGACCCTGAATCACCTTCTTCTGAATAAGAGGTCCTCCAAGAGAGGGACTGTAGCTTTTTTTAAAAATTTAATTTAATTTAATATATATTTTTTATACAGCAGGTTCTTATTACTTATCTGTTTTATACATATTAGTGTATGTATGTCAATCCCAATCTCCCAATTCATCCCACCACCACCACCCCCGTCCCACTTTCCCCCTTGGTGTCCATATGTTTGTTCTCTACATCTGTGTCTCTATTTCGGCCTTGCAAACCGGTTCATCTGTACCATTTTTCTAGATTCCACATACATGCATTAATAAACGATATTTGTTTTTCTCTTTCTGACTTGCTTCACTCTGTATGACAGTCTCTAGGTTCATCCACATCTCTACAAATGACCCAATTTCGTTCCTCTTTATGGTTGAGTAATATTCCATTGTATATATGTACCACATCTTCTTTATCCATTCATCTGTCAGTGGGCATTTAGATTGCTTCCATGTCCTGGCTATTGTAAATAGTGTTGCAAGGGACGTTGGGGTGCATGTGTCTTTCTGAATTATGGTTTTCTCAGGTATATGCCCAGTAGTGGGATTGCTGGGTCGTACGGCAGTTCTATTTTTAGATTTTTAAGGAACCTCCATACTGTCCTCCATAGTGGCTGTATCAATTTACATTCCCACCAACAGTGCAAGAAGGTTCCCTTTTCTCCACACCCTCTCCAGCATGTGTTGTTTGTAGATTTTCTGATGATGCCTGTTCTAACCAATGTCTTAATGCATCTTTATACACTTGTTAGCGTATTGTGGACAACCAAGAAATGTTTATACAGCCAAATGAATGAGTCCCCCATGCACCATACATGCCTACGCCTGTATATACAGTTAGGCAAGACTCTTACGTAGAGTGCTCCCGAGAGCTGGCCTCCGTGGAATTTAGAGAGCTCATACCTTTGTTCTGGCTGTTCTACTACAAAGTAGAATTTTATTAAAAGAAAAATCATGTGTATTTCATCATATAATCCAAATATATCTTCCTAATAAGTGAAAAAGTCTGCACGTCTTATCCTTAACACTCGTTTAGTCCCTAAATTGACTGCATGGTTTTGAAATCTTCACATCTTCCCGACAAGCTTTCAGGCATTTAGAGGTCAAGTTCAAAGATTAGCCTGTGGAGCTACTCAAATACTATTTCTTGAACAAACCAGTATGTACTGAAACTTTTTTTAATGTCATGTTTCTCAAGATTCCTCTGATCCAACATGGCCTACCAGGACATTTTTGGTTGAATGAATGAAAATATATATCTTTTCATTCCTTGCATCATGCAGTTGGAGAAATGTGCCTAGTGAATGTTGATGGTCCTGATGACCCCCTTGATTCATACATGCACATTCAAAATTGTGTGGAACATTTTTCAGTGATGTCTAGGCATGGCAGTGGATGAGTGGGCTAGCTCTAGGGTATTGTTAAGCACAGGGAATGAGTGTTTGGGCCTTACACCTATACTATTTTAATAGACGAGATGATCGCAGATTTTTCCCGTCATCCTTTTGTTGGAAGCACCAGGAGCCTATAGTGGTACATCCTGGCAGACGCTTTGCCCTTGAACTTCTAATGGTGTACACAAGCCCTCATTCCTCTTGGTAATAATCGTGGTATTAAGAGGCATTTGTGTTCTTGCAGCTTGTACCCTGTTTAGTTCCTGTTATGCAAATACTGCTTTAAACTTAGAAATTCCAATTTGCATTAATATTTTGGTTTCATATAGCTAGCTATTGCATTTCACAAACAAGTGCATTTTAATGAGTATTGGCAGAATGTAGAAAAAACGTTATTCACTACATTCTATTGTAGAAAATGCAGTAGTTGCCAAAATCATTAAGACCAAATATAATGTGTGTGTAGAGGCCACAAGGATATTCCTCTTCGAGAATGTTTGGCCCTTATGGCATTCAGTGCTATTACAGGCATGGAGGATGGGGGTTATTACTATAACATAGAAGCCAGCGTACCACTGACATTTGGGTTTATTTTCAAAATGGAAGCATGCTTTACTTTTTTATGTTGGCCATAAGACCATAGGGAATTCACCTCTGAGTTAATGTGAAGAACTTTAAAAGTCATCAACAAGCTGTAACGTAGTGTCTTACATTTTGACGTTAAATCCTAAAATGAGGTTTGTGCTGTTTTATTATGGTTACTTTCCTGCCTGAGATTTTTAAAAAAATCAGAATTGTAGGCATAAAATTTTGCTAAGGGCATTGTGTGGGGAAATAAAAATTTTGCAACTGGACTTTCAGAAACTAACTATTTTAGCACATGGACTTTCAAATGCTGCTGTCATGTTGTCATAGCTTGTGGTCTCTAATTATAATGGGCTTTTTGGTGGCGTCATTGCAGCTGTTCCACTCCTCCCCCCACAGTCTTCAGCTCACTTTTCCCAGAAGGAGAGTTCCAGGCCTTTGAAAATTCTCATGATTTTGCAAATCCACTCTATTTTTGTCTAGAATACAGGAAAGTTAAAACTGTGGCTGGTATGATGCCATGTTTTGAATCCAATTTTAAAGCAACCCTTTGCAACCCAGGGAGTAAAGCTGACATCTTTGTATCTGTAATGAAGATAATTATACCTGCAAGGTGACATCACTCGTGAAGTAACAAATGCAGTAGAAAACCGAGCCTCTGGTCTTCTCTGAATTCTGTAGACCACTTTTGGCATTTAACACTAAACTCCTCTTTCATGCCTGTCGTTTGAGAAGTTGCTTTCAGATGAATTTACTGAAGCTGAGTGACACAGGGTTAAATTAATTCTTTTCTTTATTACTCAAAGTGATACAGACCTTTCTTGGACTAATGTAGCTTAATTAGTGGTCAATTAAAACTGAACATTGCTGAATTGAAGTTCTTTGATCAAACTCCCTGGCATGAGTTCTCTTTCTTTAACTAGCCACCATCTTGAATTCATTTGGAATCAGTAGTATAAACAAGTTTAAAACTGGTTCTTTTATAAGAAAGTCAGCAGGCTTGTATAGCTGTGGTTTCTTTTTTTACTTCTGTAGGCGGCAATTCAAAGGCATGCTAAATGAAAACAGTACTACACCCTGAAAAAAATACATTTTTAAAAGTAACACTAAGTAGTCAGAAAACAGTCAATACCCCCACCTATTTATTCTAGACAGAAGATAAATTTCCCAATTTTAGTGGTTAATTTTGTCATTACATAGAGGGCTAAAAGAAAACTCCCGGTCCTGACAAAGTCCACAGTTATAATAAAAAGTGAAACAAACAAAAACCAAGCTGTGGCTTGGGAGGAAGATGGGTCGGGCACCGTTACAACATATATGCAGAGATTTAACCCAAGATTTAACCCAAATTCATTCTTTATTACTCTTAGGAGCATATTTCCTCTCTTTGCCTTTGGAGTTGGGGGGTCAGACACTACTTACCCGTTGATTTCACCATTTCTTTGGGGGGGGCATTGTTGCATCTGTGAGAGCTGATGATGGGGTATCTTTCATACAGATTGCTAGGTTGAAACACACATTGCTTTTTTTGGAATTTGGGTGCAGTTTAAAAAAAAAAGAAAAGAGGGATATGGGGGAGCCAGGAATTGGGACAGAGAGAGTCACTAAATATTTGTAAGTAGATCAGCCTCTTCCTTTTATGCAGCTACATGTCTTAACATTTAACGTGTCTGTGCTGTTCTTGTCGAAACATAAGTCGATACCATTCAGTAATCCCAGTTGTGGAAAGCCTCACAGTCTAAAAATAACAGGGCTGGCATTCCGTTAGTGCTCTGTATTTTAAAGTATTAATTAAAACTGGCACTTTTGTGCTGGAAATAAAAGTAACATATTAGGTTTAAATAGGTCATTTGCTCAGTCTGGAATGGCTTCTTTTAAGTTGTGAAATTTTCACAGAGGAAAAAGTGCAAGGAGATTTTGGAAGTGGCCACGTAGTGTTTTCCCCCATAAATGACAAAGTTTTTATAGTTCTCATTACTTATACCCGAAAATTACAGTTATAACCAATAATTAAGATAAAAATTTCATCACTTGACAGAAAGAGAAATTATTTTTAGTCAGTTTGCCTTTCAGCCTTCTCTCCTGCTCTCTCCCTAAAGGGCTGATTAGAATGTAATAATTGAGGATGATAGCGGGAGGAAGAGGACAA
This sequence comes from Delphinapterus leucas, assembly GCF_059928025.1. Lineage (NCBI taxonomy): Eukaryota > Metazoa > Chordata > Mammalia > Artiodactyla > Monodontidae > Delphinapterus > Delphinapterus leucas. The sequence continues at coordinate 70,792,225 of NC_143142.1, read as the reverse complement.
TTCCATTTAATTAAAGATAATTTATTTTACTTTAAATTGGTGATGTCCCACATGAATAAGAGTAGATTTAGCAGATAGATTTATTAACGGGTATGACATCTCAGTTGACTTAAAAAGCAAACATTGTCTTTCTGTATTGTTTTTATTGTGTCTCTGCACCTGAAACGGCTGTCATCGTGCTTCCCTCCCCGCTTTACAGAGCTGTAGACTTTTCCACCAAATGTGCAATTATTGGCTTATCCGTGAAACCAACTTGAGCCTCTGCTGAGTTAAAAAAGAAAACCCAGGCCAGGAGCTTGAAAGGCTGCTGAGATTCTCAGGGCTCCCATTGGAAATGCCGTCTCCTCCAGTGACATTTTCTTGACTCATCTTTAAAATATCTAGTTCCCAGATTCCAGGGTAACTTCAGCATTTTGAATGAAGAGCGTAAGATTTCCTCTGGTCTGGGGCAAGGTGCTTGCACGAATATTCCTTTAAGAGAACGTGGACCTTGAATGCCATAGATAATGAAGAGTGTCGCAAAGCGATCATGTGCACTGCGTAGGTTCATTTCTGACACAAAATTGGGGAGAAAGTAAGGTCCCCGTGTAATATTTTTATTGTTGTCTCATGCAATTGCAAACAGATCCTGGAAATTAGGGATATGTTGTAAAGTTGGAAAGTGAATTCAAATAACCTATGAAATTTTTTTTCACATAGTCTCAGCCCGTGATGATGTTTTCAATGGAATACCTCTAGCAAAATTGTGCTTGTCATTCCGTAAATCCTAAGGCACTTTTTTTATGCTTCAAGCAAACTGTCTTCTGTTTTCCCAATTTCTATGTGATCTCTTTCGCACTATCTTTATCCCTCTTACCCCCATTTCACATTCCTGTATCCTTATTTCCATTTTTTCTTGTTCAGTCATTTCTATTCCCTGGCCTAGTGCGTTTCATTCATTTTTCTTCTCTGAGTGAAATCCAGACCTTCTGGCCGTCTCTTTCTCCCTGGACTTCGCTTTCTGTCCAGCACTTCCTCCGTTCACATCAAACCCTTACATTCATTTCTTTTCTCGCCTTGTTGCACTCATTTTCACGTACAGTTCCTTTACGCTGGTTCCCTTGTCTTGCCTCTTCAGATTTCAGTGCTGTGTCTTTCTAGCTTGATTTCACAAATTAGTTCTATATAATCGTGTTTTCAAAATGAAGGGGGGAAATGAGGTTTTTCTTTCTTGTCTGTTTTTGGAGGTGAAGATCCTGGTGGAATTTGTATTCAGTTTTAAGCCAGATGGACTTACTTTACCCTTTTCTGCCATTTTACCATTCCAAATGGATGTTAGATCAGGGATGGTGTTTCTCAAGGATTAACTTTTATTAAGCCTTGATTTTCCTGTTGCGTTAACCTTTTCCTTCCCCTCAGCCAAAGCATCTTATTCCTTTCTCTGTCCACCTAACTGGTTAGTTTTAATAACCTGATCTCTCTGGCCCTTATTTTACCCTGATTCCCTGCCTCTTTTATCCATCTCTTTGTAAAATCATTCTGCTGTATCCTCGCTTCACCTTGTATCTTTTCTTCTTCTGTAATTACTAATGAAACCATAATGACTTTCCCCAAATTCTACTAACAGACAATGCTAGGAAAGAGGAAATTTGCAAGTAATGTTTTTTGATGAGCATTGGGGATTTCTGTTTGGATTTTGAAATTCTTCTAATTTTTTCCCCCAAGATGGATAGTCATGATTCTGAGGAGTGGGGAACAGGGAGGCAAGTGTTCAAATTGATCCTTAATTGGAGGTGAAAACCCTACATATCGATATTCATGAGGGAGGGTGATCCTACATTTAGAGTAGGTAAATTCAGTTGTTGTTGTTGGATAGTAGACTGGTTCAGGGATGTGTGTGTGTGTGTGTGTGTGTGTGTGTGTGTGCGCGTGTGTGTGTATCTATTAGGAGCAAGATGGGGACAGTAGAGGGTGATCTGTGTGGCCAGCCACTATTGCTTTCAGCACCTCCTGTTGGCCAGAAAAGAAGAAGATACTTGGGTCAGAATGAAGACCTATCCTCTCTGACCCAGGGCTGGGGGTGGTTCCTCTCTCCGTCCCATTTCCTAGCTATTTTCCTTCTTTTCTCTCTGTTCCATTTTTGACAGCGATTATTTCACTTACTATTTCCCAACGCCTTCAACCTCTGTCTCTTCCTCTCCTTCTTTGCTTTACTGCTCTCAGATAGGTAAAGAATTCCATTCAGTGGGAGGCCATTCCCCAGCACAGCAAAAATCTAGATGGGATGCTTTTGTCGGCCAGCCTCTCCTGAGTACCTTCTGTATCCTTTGGAAGACGTCACAAATGTTGAAAAATAAATAAAGGAAAGGACAATTGCCATATCCCAAACTGGAAACCCCACCATTTTTTTTTTTTTACCGGTATGCAGGCCTCTCACTGCTGTGGCCTCTCCCGTTGCGGAGCACAGGCTCCGGACGCGCAGGCTCAGCGGCCATGGCTCACGGGCCCAGCCGCTCCGCGGCATGTGGGACCTTCCCGGACCGGGGCACGAACCCGCGTCCCCTGCATCGGCAGGCGGAGTCTCAATCACTGCGCCACCAGGGAAGCCCCAACCCCACCACTTTTATTCTGGAAAGAAGGCTTTCAGGGAGAGCAGCCTGCTCTATTCCCTGGAGGTAGCAGGAACTGGGAGTGGCCAGAGGGAAGCTGCTAAACGGGGTCCAGATGCAGCTCCATCCAGGGGGAAGCCTCGTGCTTGGTCATTTGGGTGGCTGGGCTCGTCCCACCTCCCCTTCTCCATGCCCTCCTCCCAGCCTCATCCTGGGCCCTCCCACCCCTAGGCGAGCCCCAGGCCTCGCAGCAGATGTCTGCGGGTCTGACTTTCCTATATCCAGCATGAAGTTCCCTCTCTCCTTCCTATTATGAATTCTGTGCTGTGGTCCTGCTTGCTCCTTGTCTGTCAGATTGCAGTTCTGATGCTGTCAGCCATGTCTGATCAATCAGCAAACAACACCACAGGATGAAATTTAAACAGTGCAGATGCTCAGATACAGGGTTATGTTGACTGGACCTCCAAGGGAAAGCACAGGTAAGGTCAGAGTCTCCCCAGAGTGGGTCTCCCGAGCCTGCCTGATTTGACACCCTTCTGAGCCCCACTCTGCTGCTTTGGCTTGTGTGCTGCCCATTTGCTTTGCCCTACTCCTTTCTTCCCCTGGCATTCACCAGAACTTTCGTTTGAATCTGCTGCCCTTGTTACTTTCCTCCTGTCACTTATTCACTGCCTTTTCTCTTGGATCGGTGCTGTCACTATAAATGTTCCTGGATTGCCTCTAGGTTGAGGGTCCTTGCAAAATGCCACCTCGTTCAGGGCTTTTGTGGCGACACTTCGAGGAAGAGAGTTCTGCTGAGAATCTGGGCAAACGGATGGAATTGATAGGCCTGATTTATTTTCCCTCTGGGACAGTGGAATTTATCATTAGGCTACAACCAGGGTTTTCTTTCTTACCATTGAGATGCATTGAATTGTAAATGGAGCTTAAATCATCTTTGGGGGGAAACGTTTTTAATTAGAAAAGATATAAATAGATACGACCTAAATGAGGATGAATCAGCCAGTCCTTGAGAATTTGGGGAAAGAAAAAGAGAATTGATAACCGTTCCCCTTTTACAGTTTGCGGTGTTGGCTTACAGGGTTACTGCTCGCAAAAGAAGTATGTTCTGTCATCTTCCTCTTCTGTTTCAAAGTATTCAGTTGGTCCTTTTTATAACATAGAGTGTTTACAGGGTTCTGTGTTCCCTAGTCCCATCTGGAAAATATTTAAACTTCATAAGATCTATAAGACTAAAATATCACATATAATGGGATAGGCAGAAGTAAGGAAAATGAGACCCATTGCGTGTGTTTAGAATAAGTTAGTTGTTTGTTCAGAAGCGCTGCTAGAAGAATTGGAACAAATAGCTGTGTGCAGTGACTGGTCGGGTCCAGAGCACTACATTTCACCACAGAATGATCCTCGGTTTGTAAAACTGACGTTTTGTTGTGACTTCTAAATCCAAACAAATCTCTGCAAATTTCTGCCCGATCGAGTTAATAAGAAAATATATACATGCAGAGGCGAGAGCCGTGCGCTGCTCGCAGTTCTGTCAGTGTCGGGGGAAATAAGGGTTGTTTTTTACCTACTGTATTACATTCAACCAGCAATTGCCAGGACCTCCAGCTCTGCAGGTTTTCTGGATTTTTTTTTTTTTTTTTCTCCTTCAGTGAGAACAATGGGATGCAGAAAAGAGCTTCAGAAAAGGAGCCGGGCAGATTTCTTCTAATTGCCTTGTAATTGGGGAGTGGTTTCCCTTTCCCACCATCTCACTTGCAGGAGGAGAGGAAGGCAGATGTGGCTTAGCGGGAATAGCCTCTTCCAGACCGGATGTGCCAGGGGCCGGGGAGGGGGGGGGGAGGCAGTTCCCTGCACGCAGGCCTGTGATCTGCCTCACACCTGTGCTCATTTCAGCCCCCTGATCGATGACCTTGTATTAACCTGGAGTGACCTTGCGCCTTGGCCTGTTCTTTGGGCCCAGCTCTTGGCTGGCGGACCTGCGTTTCCCCTCTGATTTACAGGTGGTTACTGGAGGGGGTGTACACGTGTTTTTCGTGGTGCACAGCGCACTTAGCAGCCCGGCAAGACCTGCAATTTCATCCCTCTCAAGGGGCCAAGCAGGGGTTTGGAAGGTGCGGGTGCAGCGAGAGAGGTTGCCGTTTGCGTGTGCTTTTCTATTTTGTGGCTCATCTGGTATCAATTACCATTTGATGGCAACGCCAGGCCCGAGGCCCTTTGCATGTTTGTCCTGTGAGAAAGATCTGGAAGAACCGACATATGGTTTTGATCGCAGCAATTGCAGGTTGATAGAATGAACGCAGGGGTGAGGTGGGTGGGTTTTCCTTCCGGCCCTTTCCACTCCGGGTTGCTAATGTGCTTCGCTTGTGGAACTGGTCTTTTCATCATCCAGTCCCTCCCTACTTTGCCCTCTCCCCCCCCCACCCCAGCTCCCTACCACTTTGCATTCCTGGCCCCTGCCTCCTCTGTACTTCCCTGTCCCCGCCAGAAACATGTGGCCCACATTAAGGACCTTCAATTAAAACAAACAAACAAAAAAAAAATTGTCCACCCTTCTGTTAAAATCCCAGAGCAGGTCAGCCTATGGAGGTGAGCAGAATTCTACTAAAGTTGAACACCAAATGGGTGGTGGGAGTGGGTTCCCTCCAGAAGCTCGGGACATGCTTTCAAATGGCTGTTCGTTCAGGTTGTTAAACATTGAAACGACGCTGAAAAATGGCGGTGATCGAGATTAATATGTGTGCATGTGTGAGTTTCATCTAGGACATCTCTTTGAATTTGTTTGAGCATCTGCCTCATGGGGCAGGAATTCTTTGAGGTTCTACCTTCCTGTACATCTCAAGCCGTAAAATGGAGCGGCAAGTTGGGGCGTGTAGGTTCTGGATGAGCGTTTCCCTTCAGAAGCGGGAGGTTGGAGACCCATCTCTCCCATACGCAGTGACTAAATTTTACTAAATTTCTGACGGTCGGTGGTACCCAGGGAGAGGTTCCTCATTACTGCTGCACAGCAGGGATTGCATCTGTGAGTTTGCCAAGGGAAGGTCTAGTATTGGGGAACGGAGAGGCAAAGAGGGGAAAAGAACATTAGAGACACTTTTAATGCTACCCATGAAAATGTTTGCTTTCCAAGTAACATTTTTCTGTAATGCTCTCAAGTTCACATGTCTTGTAATCTGTTCTGCAGATGGGTAGTCCATGAGGCTGTGACTTTTTCACTTCAGCTGTTGCATGTCGAAATATTACTCCCAATTAGGACTTTATATAGTTGAAAAAGATAATGTGGTAGCTCACAAGTGCATGTTTCTGTTGATGTCTTCCTCCTTTTTAACGGAAAGCCAACAAACCAGGACCATCAAATCAAAACACGTCCTCCCCAAAAGGTCTTCAAATGTGAGATAAATTATTAGTTCTGAAGGCCGGCTGTTGAAACCTAATTAGAGTACGTGACACACTTCTTTATATTTATTTGTACCTGAGAGCTGATCTCCATTGAAAGGTAGTAAAAGCTAAAAACTTAAGCTGTTGTCTTAAGTTGTATGGAGATGTCTGTATGACTGTGTTGAGAAAACTGACCATATTTTTACAATGGTATTGACTGTGTCCTAAGATATTTGCCGAAGGCTGCTGTCTTCCTCTGCCCAAGTTTCCTCTGTATAGTATACAAATTGGCCTGCTAAATGATTCTTTTTTTTTTTTTTACAATCTTGATAATGATTATATTTTGTTACTTGGTAATCTTCCTACAATTTAATAAAATTTCGTCCCCTGAGCTGTGTTTGAATTCATAGCAATTAGTGATTCATTTCTTTGCTCTAGTCACATATTTTAGTAGTGGTTATTTAGTTATTTGACTGATATTTACTGGACACAGAGTATAACCTTAAATCACCATTCAGCTTGACAGCGTAAGACAACATTTCTACTTGCCGCTCATGCCATGTTAGCTGCTTTCAAAGAGGGATGTATTGAGAAGTCCATTTTGGTGATTAAAAAAAATATATGTGTATATATATATACATATATATATATATTGCTTTTCTGAAATGTGTAGACTTGGGGACTCATAGAAAAATAATGTAGTGTACGGACTATGAACCTGTTTTAGAACATGTTGGGTCACTTAACAGCAGCTGTGCTGGAGAGAGATTTGATCTGGGAAGACTTTTTGAATCTTCTCAGCCCTAACACCATTCTGGTTTTGAAAGTGGGAAAATGGAAGAGTTTTTGGGAAGGGAGATAGCTCAGTTTTGAAAGGCAGCATAGGTAGAAATCTTTCAGTCCCAGCTCAGACTAGCCAACATTTCTAATCTATCCTGCCAAACAGATGACAAAGAGTCTGATGGGAAATGTGGGTTTATATTTTAGAGACACACTACAGAGGCATGTGATGGTGTTAGAGACCACTTACATGCTTCTTGCCCAGCATCAATTTGATTTGGGGACTGACATTTAGGAACGTTTGTAGTGGAGGCAACCTTTTTTTCTTTCTTTTTAAATAAATTTATTTATTTATTTATTTATTTATGGCTGTGTTGGGTCTTCATTATTGCGCGCGGGCTTTCTATGGTTGTGGTGCACGGGCGTCTCATTGCGGTGACTTCTCTTGTTGCAGAGCATGGGCTCTAGGCACACGGGCTTCAGCAGTTGTGGCATGTGGGCTCAGTAGTTGTGGCTCACGGGCTCTAGAGCACAGGCTCAGTAGTTGTGGCGCACCGGGTTAGTTGCTCTGCGGCATGTGGGATCTTCCCGGACCAGGGCCCAGACTTGTGTCCCCTGCATTGGCAGGCGGATTCTTAACCACTGCGCCACCAGGGAAGCCCAACCTTTTTTTAATATACAATTTCTTTTTAAAAAATCTATTTAAAAAAATCACTGCTATTAAAATCAGATTCAGTCTTCTAAACTATTACTACCTTCTACAGTATCATTTAAACTGCTTATGTAGACACCTTGCTAAAAGATAAAAGCCCTCTTACATGTGCTGACTACATGGTATCAATCTTTATTAAGAAAAAAAACCCTGCTCTTTCAAAAGTCTGAATATAGGGATCCTTGAATTAGCTCAGTCCATGCAAGTCCTAACAATTACTAGTATTCTTTTTTTTTTCTTTTTTTTTAGTTTGCAGTTACTTACAAAGGGAGAAATATTTATAAAATTATGTTATGGTGTTTTTTAAATGTATGCAAACTACTCTCAGATCACAACTGAATCAGAGTTACTTTTACAAATTGAGGAAAGAGAATGCTTGGGAAATCCCTAGTGGGATGAAAACTGGTCCTCATTTTCTCAGGACTCTCCTGGAAAAGTGATAACAACGTTTCTCTCTCTGGATACTGAAGCCCCCTCCCCTGCCCCAGATACCATGTTCCAGAAGGCATTCACTTCATCTTTGAAGAGGTCCACATCTCTCTAGGATCTGTTCTTGTTCATACATTGCAAATATGTACTTTTATGTCCACAAGGAAGGCATTAGTACCATTGAGAAAGGGCAATGTCAATTAGGACCTGGAAAATACAAAGTCTGCAGACTGTAAGAATTGTACTCAGACTTTATGCCATCTACCTTTTGAAGACAATTTTGAACCTTTGAGGTTCAAAATATTGGGGGTTCTGATGAGCTTTCTTCTTTCTTTCTTTTCTTTTTTTTTTTTTTTCTATTTGCAAATCATGGCTTCCTGATCCTAAGGAAAAAACCTCAAAGGCAAGACTCAACAGGCTTCCTGGACATCAAATAGTTCGTACAAAACAACATTCTGATGACTTGCATGTAAATAAATCAGAAACATATGAATTAAACTGCTCTTGGAATACATATGGGTTGAAAAATAGAGAGAAGTGCTGAGAAAATGTGTTTCGGGTTTTGCTGAGCCCATGACATTTGAAAAAATAGTATGAGACACTGAACAAACACAAACCACGGCTTGGCTTCCCCACTCCTAATATTAACCTCCCAGTTCAATGGCAAATCAGTTTACCATGTGCCTAAATGCGAGCCACCTTTGGTGTGCTCCTCCACACTTAATTACTTGCAGTTTAAATTTTTTTTTCAATGAGAAGCTCAAAAATAGCATCACATTTCAAGGAAATGCAAATCTTAGCATTTTTTGACCCAGTTGGTTCACGTCAGACTATTTTAGAAAATACCACAGATCACCTTAGGAACAGTCATACTGGTACGGCCCTCTTTGGTGTGACTGGAGACGAACAGAAGAAAAGTATCATTATTAAGAAACTGGTCCTGAAATTGATGCTGCCTTATTAAATCAAAGCGCTAAACCATCGCAGGTGAAAACCTCATGAAGGAGAACAGTTACCTCTCTTGGCATTATGGTGGGAGCCCTGCCAGCCCCGCTGTACACTACCAAGCACAGATCATGACCTTGGCTTCCGATCTTTTTCACTGCTGAGGTCTGTGGCCTTGTAGGTAGTGGAAGTTTGCTTTCTCTTTCCCACATTGCACTCAAGATAGCTAATAACATTAGGGAGTCTAAGTGCTGGGACAATTGCAGACATCTTAGAGCCCCCGTATCCTCTCTCCTTGATATGTTGTTCCTTGGCATCTGGCTTTAACTCCACGAGCAGAGCACGTGGGCATTTAGGGAACAAAAAGAGCCAGAGCTTCAGGCTTCTCCCACTGAGAGTAAGTCATTGACGTGCACTTGGATGGCATCCTCTATCCATTCTTTGGACCGGCACTGTCACCTGAGGTTATCAGTTTGAAATTAGAGAGAGATGGGAGATTTCATCTTTTCTCTTTAGGAAAGTGTTATTTTCGTTGTTTAAGAAAACATTTTAATGTTCTTTTCCTAACTCCTTCACTCAAATGGTGGTAACAGGCTTGGATGCTAACTCTGAGCCAAGTGCTGAAATACGACTCTGAACAAGACAGACATGGGATAGACAAGTAAACTGAGCTACATTTAGTCTGATAATGCATCGATGGGGGAGTACAGGCTGTTGAAGGTACACACAAGAAGGGTACCTATCCCACATTTGGCCTGGAGGAAGTGAGGTCCACCGATGAATGGGAATTCAGCAGGCAAAATGCAAGGGTAATAACCAGATCAAGGGAGAGAAGGGCATATACTGTTATCCAAAGGTGGTGCAGGATGACTGGAGCTCATGGTGCACAATGATAATAGTGAAAGATGGGACTGAAAAGGTAAACAGTGGCTAGATCATAAATTGCCTTGTGCACCCCATTAAAGAGTTCAGATTTTATCGTGATGTCATGAGGAGCCCTTCAGATGGATACGCCCAAGATGTCATTGAATTTAAAAGTCCAGAGAGGTGGGAGGAACAACAGGAAGACATAGTCACAGAAGCCAAGGAGAGCAGATTTGACTGGCAGGAGGAAACTGTCAACAGTGTCAGATGTCACTGAGAGTGAAAGTGACATTTGGCTGCAGCATCCAGGAGCTTCTGAGCAGTTTCATTGGCGGAGTGGGTATGGAAAAAAGATAAAGAAACGGGGACAGTCCATGGCAAGATGCTTTTCCCATCGTCATTGTCATCATCATGGAAAGTAATCATCTTCCAGACAGAGAGGCTGGTAGGAAGAGCGAGCCGCCTACAACCCAGGGGGCTGGAATGTATTTGGGAAGATAGCCCGTAAATGTAAAGCAGAAGACAGCACCACAAGTTAGAAGACATGCAAAGGGTAAAATGAGCCTTACAGATCAGTCAGATGAAGGAGGGATCTGGACAGATCCATGAAAGAACAGGAGGAATTAAGATGGCAGATGGGGCTTCCCTGGTGGCTCAGTGGTTGAGAGTCCGCCTGCCGATGTTAAGATGGCAGATGAAAGGGGAGAGTTATTTAAGTGGTGAGTGTAGCTTGAGGTTTGTACTCTGTGTTAAGCCTCCTTATCCCAGTCCAGTTTGGTTTTGAGTGCCCATTGAATGGAGACATTAGAAAACACCATCAAAGGTGATGTGTGGTCCTAACCTGCCTGTGACTTCTGTTTGAGTTTCTCAGTCGTTTTTGGAAAATTAAAGTCCTAGACTGACTCTCTGTTTGTTTTAGTTTCATGCAATCCTTATTTTTAAAATCTGGACACAGAAACGAAGGAACAGATATCGCAAATATAGCACATCAGAGATTCCCATAAATTCTACATGGATGAGTTCCTTGAGAAATTTTGCACATTCAATGCTGGACATCTGTGAAACTGAAGCACAGTGTCTTTCACATCTGTGCAATCTCTATGTGACATCTTCCTGGTATGAGGCCAGAGATTCACCCCCATTGTGCAGTACCTTAAAGAAGCCATTCATGATTCAGAGGACAGTTCTCAACAAAGATACCTGAAATACACTTCTGTAAGGCACTTCAGTGCCGAAAATCTGCTGTGTAAGCTTTTGTAAGTGCAGGAAAGAATTGGTCTTCTTTTACTTTGGCTGTTGCCCTTGTTTGTATAATAAATACCTATTGGGCACCTGCTGTAGGCAGTCATTTCATTGAATGTCCTCTGTATCACACCCTCTTTCCCTAAGGAGCCCACAGTATTTTATGGGAGGGAAGACCTGTATAATTCATAAAACGTACAAATTTCTAAAAGTAAAGTGCTGGGAAAGTTTAGAAGATGAAATATATTTGATTAAAACTCACTGAGCTCATTCTTTCCCCGAAGTTTTTTGGTCTATACTCCTGTCGATATGACACCACTGGTTCCCATTCCCATTTGTAATTGATAGAGAAAGAGCTGAATAGGTTGTGTACGTATCAAGAAATTTTCCATTAAAGAAAATGGACTCATCACCATCAAAAAATATTTTAAGCATCACTAAGGTGCTGAACATGCTATACAAATTAGATACGTTGAGGTCCATTTTCTTTCAAGGTGTTTTCTCAGAGCATGATCTGGTTTTATTTGCACCACATCGCCATGTAGCAGCAGATGTCATGATCTGTATTTTCCAAGTGAATATTGTATGATTGAGAGAGAGGCTGAATGACCTACCGATGGTCAGTTGACGAGTGGTAGAACCAAAACTGGAAAGATGGTCTCCATCGGGGACCATTATCTACAGCTGGTTAGCTCACTTAAGCTGTTTCGGCAATGAGGGAGAGTCATAAGTTCATTTCCTTGATAGAATGAAGAAGATTCAATTTGGTGACAGAGAGGTGATGAGTGACTTTGGTGAGAGAGCAGTTTTGATAATGGCTGCATTATTTACCTACATTTTCCAACTAGCCTCTGATGACAAGGCTTACTGCTTAAGAAATATGGTCGATCGTTGGTCCTCTCTTCTCCTGGAATACCACCTCCCTGCAGATGGGTCTGCACTAATATTTTTTGTGAAGGATACATAAGTTTTAGGCCTGCTACAGTGATTTTGTTTTGTTTTATTTTAATTGAGGTGAAATGTACGTAACATAAAATTAACCATTTTTAAATGGGCAGTTCATTGGTATTTGGTATATTTACAATGTTGAGCAACCCCTGCATCTGTCTATTTCCAAAACATTTTCATCACCCCTAAAGGAAACCCCATACCCATGAAGTAGTTCCTTCCTATCCACCTGTGGCTGTGTTTTATAAACCTTTAATTTTATCATATACACAAACTTGCATATACATACCTTCATACTTGCATATACATACCTTCATACTATATACATCTATCTGTCTGTCTGTCTGTCTATCTGCCTACCTACCTACCTGCCTACCTAGAGGTTGGAAAGTCCCTGACAGAGGATCTAATATGTCCTAATTATGTAAGCAAAGAGGTATATATTTAATGGATGTTTCTCCATCAGGAAAAGGAAAAAAGGAAACATCCCTTGCTTCTTTTTAACCTTTCTGTATATTTCTCTTAAGTTCTCACCAGTTAGTAATTTATCAAGGAAGAAAAAAAAAGATAGTAATCAATTCTAAGCCTTTTATTATGTGAAACTGCTGTGTTGTTCTTCTTATAAGAGAAACTTTCTCATAACGTTCTTCAACATTGAGAATTTTAAACTGCTTCCCTTATCTTAATAGTGAGCAATCATCTGGATTTTACATTTCTGTTTTGAAGATTCAAAATGATTGAACAAAGTAACTTATTTATAAAAGGTTTCATTTCTTGGAAAGGAATCAAAGGGGCATTCTTACTGTAATTTTTATTGTTAAAGAAATTACTATTGTTTATATTTATTTATACCTTTGTTATTCCAGAAAAATATTTGAAATAGCCAGTAGCAGAGCTTTAAACTGTATATCTTTAAAATTAAGAAGAACTAGATCGCATGCAAAAGTGTCTGGAATTTAAATATTAGAGAAAGTCAACTGAATTGTATTTTAAATGTGCTTGAAGATATGACCTATTTATTGTTGGTCACTTGGTCTTCTATTGCCCAGTCTTTGAGGTTTCTGTAAATAACCCTAGCCTAACGGAATAATTTCCTTTACATTTCCTTTGCATAAACATTTAGTACAAACTATACTCACTTTCATACATTTTCTAGCTGATTGTTATACATCTGAAATCTCCCAGCTAGCTTCTAATGAAAGTTCTGGCCTCCTATTTTATTTATTTGTTTATTTTTATGTACCAGAGCGTCTAGAAGCTCTGCTGTGAGTTGAGGCCGTGAAACATTGCTGGTTGATTTTACCTGAAAGTTTGCCCTGGGTATGGGGGAGGGGCAGGTATCTGAAGGGATAAAGAGAGGTGGCCGATTGGACAGAGAGGTTGACAATTTGCATACTTCTTTTCTTTTCATTTCACTCTGTGCCACCGAGTTATACATTTGGTAATTATTTCATGCTTTTGTTTTTAGTTGAAAGTACTTAGCGCCATACGTTTTGACAGAAAAAAAGATCATTTGTACTTTTTTCACCTTTGTGAAAGGGAGGATGGGATAATAGTTTTATAGTGTACCATGGCAGTGATTCCTGTTCAAAACTTTACCAGATTGGAAACTCAACGTTCTTAACAATTCTCTTGGTAAGTAGAAGATGAAGGCATCTGTTTGAAGCACCCAGTGTTAAGTTTGATGCTTTGGAGACCAGCCTAGAATTCATCTTTAACTGTACTCAACGTTAGTAGATATCATTTACTAATATGAAAAATTGATCTCCAGACTCTTTAGACCATAGGTGATTTGGAAGGATATTCTTATCAAGTGCTAACAACTCTGATCTGGGATTTGCAGTGAAAAGACCAAGGTTAAACAACAGGGTCCTACCGTACAGCACAGGGAACTATATTCAATATCCTGTGATAAACCATAATAGAAAAGAACATGAAAAGAATATATATATATATGTGCATAACTGAGTCACTTTGCCGTACAGCAGAAATTAACACAACATTGTAAATCAACTATATTTCAGTAAAATAAAAAAATTTTTTTTTTTAATTTCACACAATAATATATGAACAACAGCAAAAAAAAAGACCTAGGTTATAACCTTTCTCGTGCTGTCCTAGAGTCATTTGACTACTGGGAAGAGAAGGTGCTCTCCCAGCTTCTGTCTCCTAGTGTATAAGATGGGTGAGAGAGTTGACCATTTGGGTAGGCGATCAATCTTAAAGTGATTATTAAATAATGTAATGGCTGTAGAAAGTCTTTGTAATTTAAAATACTTTGACAATAGCAACTTTTTATGATGATTAATCATAGAATTTCACCAAATTTCCTTTTATACAGTTAAGTTCAAGGTCAAAGAAGGTGTATCTAGAGAAGTACGTAACCCCTTTTGTGAATTGTGTTTCTTTTGAAATTTCCCCTTGTCCTAATATCTGTTAGAATCTTGCTCTCACCATCTTTCCCTTCTTGTTTGGGTCCCTGCTTTTGAAAGTGTGTCTTTCTGCTTTTGTCTGACACAACCTTCTTCCTGGTCCCTCTTGCTTCCGGAAAGGAATGTGTACTTAGGAATGATGGCCCTTTGGCCGTCTGCGCTGTACAAACACAGCCCTAAAGACACTGGGATTGGAGGAATAGGAATGGCACATTTAGGGTTGCACAAGGTCAAACTATAAAGTAATCAGCATTTTTCACTGGTGCTGCTTTCCCTTCTGGTAAAGCCCTCTCTGAACCCTCATCCCCTCTTCACTTCCCTCTCATTCTTAAAAATTAGTTCCTGGGAAAAGATTAAGAGACCTTGTCACATCAAAGTGTAATAACTGCTAACAGACTATACAAGCATTTCCCAAGATGGGGGATGATTGCAGGTGTGTTGAAAAGTGGGTTTGTGACATGGAATTATTTCCAGGGAGGTAGATTTGTACCTCCTGTAGTATTGTACATTGACTAAGGTCTGCTGCAATGGTATTAATTTGTTTACCCCAGTAGTGACCAAACTTATTTGAGCTTAGATCCCTTTTTAAAAATCACACCTATTAACATCCAGTGAAGGATGTGAGCTCTAGTCCTAAGGCATCAACCTATATGACCTTAGGTTCAAAGGGAAAAGGGCGGGAAATGGTCCTCTTTAGAACCCTTAAATATGGATCGTTAGAGGTAATTGCCTCCACTTCCGAAAGACAGCTCAGCCCTAAAACACATCAAGAAGTGAAATGTACTCAAATCTATTTTGGCAGAACCAATGAATGTTTATCTTTCTCTGCTTTATGATGTTATTCTTAGTTTGACTTGTATCTTGTGTGCAGTGCGTTTATTCATTCATTCATGTGTGCATTTAGTAACTACTGGGGCCTATTCTGTGCCAGGTACCATACACACACACACACACACACACACACACATACACACACACACACAATCACACCTGCACATTTTTTCATAACACTTTTTTAAACTTTATTGTTTCTGTGATGGACCATCCTCAGCAGGCCTTCTTAGCCTTCAGCAGAGTATAGAAGAAACAACAATAATCAACATCGGAATAAACCTAAAATTAATTTTCCTCTTTCTTGTGGAACCATATAATTTGTTTTCATCCTGAAAACATGCTGCCCTCATTCAATTGATGAAACCATGTCATCAGAGGTCACAAAGCTATTTATTGGCAGATATAACCAACAGTATTTTGATGTTCCAATACCTCCTCATGACCCCATAGTTATCACCTAAAAAAAAAAAAAGCAAACAGTTGGTAGTGAAAGAGGAAAATATAGTATTGAGATGGGAGCTGATCCATTAGAAATAATTGATAGTCACGAATTTGATGTGACAGCTGAGATAGAGATATGAAATAATTTAGTTACATCTGTTTATGATTGAAGATAACTAGAAATAATAAATCACATTTTTCTTAACATTACCTTTAATTTCTAATGAACATTCAATAAATAAAAGCTTGGAAACAACTTAGGTGTTCAAAACATATTAAAGACATGTGATGGGCTTAATATCTACAGTCTTTTATCTGTGCTGATCCTAAGCCTGGTCAGGAAGCCGGTTCCCCTGTGAATAAGTAACATAAGGAATGTAACCAGGAAGAAGTCAGGTTTCACCTGGACCAAATTTTACGCAATTAAGTAAAGTATTCCAAGAGATCTTTAGCCAGGTGTAACTTAATCAATTTAAGGCCTTCTCAGGGAGGGCCAGGGTGCTCAGAACGCTGGTAGTGGGCATTCCCGTGATACACCACACTGACGGTAATAGCAAACATACAGTATCTGCTCCGTCAGTGCCAAGAGCAAGAGCAATGCAGGTGTCAAAATAAAAAGATGTATTCGGAGCCAGAGGCTGGTACACATAGACGGGACTGTAGTCACACTTCACATGAATGCCTTAAGTAATAGTGTGGTGGGGTTTTTTTCATCAGTTTAGCATATTGGGCTTCCCTGGTGGCGCAGTGGTTAAGAATACACCTGTCAGTGCAGAGGACACGGGTTCGATCCCTGGTCCGGGAAGATCCCACATGCAGTGGAGCAACTAAGCCCATGTGCCACAACTACTGAGCCTGCGCTCTAGAGCCCGTGGGCCACAACTACTGAACCCGCGCTCCACAACTACTGAAGCCCACGTGCCTAGAGCCCGTGCTCCACAAGAGAACCCACTACAATGAGAAGCCCACACACTGCACCGAAGAGTAGCCCCCGCTCGCCGCAACCAGAGAAAAGCCTGCACACAGCAACGAAGACCCAACTCAGCCAAAAATAAAATAAATAAAATATTTATTTTTAAAAAAATAAATAAAAGATGGGCAGAGATTTCTATTAAAAAAAAACAAGTTTAGTATATTGGTATTTAGTCACCACTAAACCCCAGTGTAACTCTGAGCAGATTCTTTGCCTCTGTCTGTTTTTATTACTGTCAAACGAGAGTATCAGGTCCTGCTGCTACATGGCCCAGCTTCAGGCCTGAAAGACAGATGAACGGTCCTCCTTGTAGTAGTGCGCAAGAACTTTCTTTGTGCCCTGCTTACTGAGGTCATCTTGTGTTCTTCTCTTTGGGCCAAACAGCATTCTCAGCCCCTTGTCTGCTACATGGCCATAGAGTATGTAAAGGGGATCCAGAGTTCTACAAATCTGGGTTTAGCTGGGCGTCTGTGACCACCTTGGAGAGAAGCCCCTTAGCGATCAAGAGATCATGTTAAAGCTCAAACTCGCAAGAAAGATGACATGATTTTGAATGTCAATTTTTCCACTTAACTAGCTATGTGACTTGGAGCAAGTTACTTAATGTGTCTATGCCTCCAAATTCCTTCTATGTAAAACTGGGATGATAAAACAATAGGGTTGGTGTCAGGACAAAATGAGGATATGTAGTTTTGCTGGAATAGTGTCTGGCACGCCTAAGTAAATTTAGTGTTAGCTATTTTTTATCACTGGCATCACATTGCCATGCCAACGGTGACAAGAGCTTGGTCTGACAGATATTGGGACCAGATCCCTTTCCAGTTCTAGAGAGTGTTAAGTTATAATGCCATAATAAATGGTTCCTTTTCTTTGTTTTTAACGGTTAACTCCCTGCATATATCACTGAGATGGCTGCATGATAATATGTGAAAACAGCTTAAAGTCTCAAACGTTCTATATCTATGATATATCCCAATATCATATGTGTGATACATCTGTGATATCATAACAGAGTGAACCTAATCATACGTATCTTCGCCGTTTTGCTGCCTCATGTTTGCAGTGATAACACACTGATACTTGTAAAATACTTGTAAAATAATGGGACACTATGTAGATCTAAATCACAATAATATTGCTATACAGTTATTAGTGGTTCTTAGTTGTTTTTTTATTTTTAATTAAAGCAAAGTTTTTTTCCTTCCTTGTAAATTTTTAAGCTACACAGACTCTTTTTTAATAGGTTGAAATTTAGAGATTTGAAAAATATACTGCAACTAGCTGTATTTAAAAACATACTGCCTTTTAATTTGAAGAAAGGAAAGAACAAGGTAGAACTGCCTGGCCATAAAGAACGTCAGGTTTTTTTTGTAGCTCTTGCGGTTAATAATGGGTCCAGCTCACTTTTTTACTGTGTCGTGGCTGAGCTTGCTGCAGGCTGAGTGTGCTGGTCGAAAGTGCATGGGCTACAGTCTGCCCATCCTGCGTGCTTATGTGCTTCTGATCCATTATAGATCACTCAGATCTCTGCTTCTCCTTTCTGTTGCTTTCTTTTGGGTCTTTTAATTTCTTTTGATTGAGTTACACAATTTGATAGATAGAGATGCAAAGAAGGGAATTAAAATTCTTACAATTTTACTACTTTACATAGAAAAGGAAATTTCGTGGCTGAGAAGGATAAAATTCTTGGCTGTAATTCACTTGTAGAGTTCAGTTTTAGTATACTCATGAACAGATAATCAAAAGTCAACTGATATTCGGAAGGGTAGAAAAGTTATATGTAGTATTTGTCATGGAGTGTTTGGATATATGCTCAAAATGACTTGTGTTCTAAATATATTACATACTCAAGGAATTTCTTTTGGGGGTTCTATCCATATTCTTTTTCATTTGTTTTTTGTGATGCACTATGGTAGAGTGAAGACAGGTCATTGCTGTTAGTAGAAATAAAATATGAATATCATATACATGAATGGTACATTTTATACATGTCTAGATAATTGTGATTTTTTTTCAGACTACTAATAAAAATAGTTTGAGGAGTAAAACTCTTCTTATTGGGAGTTACTTTATGGCACTTAGAACTATTTATTTCATTCCTATAAAAGCTTCAAGTGATTGAGATGGAAATAAAAGCTTCACAATTGCAACAGATTATACCTCTGAATTTTTTTTCATGTATAATTAAATATCCATCTATTTGTCGATATACTGCAACATTTATGTGTTATCTCTAAACTTATTTCCTGTTTATGTGATAATAATGCAAAGTGGCCTTTAACATCATTTGGAAATGAAATAGGATCCTTTTCCATTAGTAAATATTCCTTGACTTGGGAATATATACTGGAAATATATCAGGTGATGAATTTTTATTTCTGTAGTTGGTTTTTGTTTTTCTTTGCACGGTTGGGTTGTGTATTGCCTTCTTTTTAATACTCCTGAGCATTATTCACTGCCTGTGAACCTTATGACAACTTATTCAACTCTGTTACTTGTATCTGCTTATTAACATTTTATGCCGTTTTACTACCCATTGGAGTATTTAAGTTATAAAGTTAAAAAAGACTTTAGGAAGGAGAGTGCCAGGAGGAATGGATGAGAAGTCAGGAGCCCTGGGCTCTGTCCAGGCCCTTGGGTAGGCATCACTGCCCTATAGCCATTCTTTTCTCTTACTGTGACCCATGTCCTTCAAACAGTAAGAGTAGAGGTCCAATCCGGTTAGTTGCCTGAGTAGTGAGCTGATCCCCCTACAAGTACTTTTCCCCATTAGATGCTGGGAAGCATCAATGCATGTGCCTAGGTTTGTGAACATCAGTGGCACACCATAAACTCTTGGCACTTGAGTGTCTGTCACAGTTTCGAATATTTGTGAAATCTCCCAAGGTGTGAGCTACTAAGCCAGCCTCGCCAGCGCTTGGACATCTGAGGCATAATTGTGCTTTGCTATTTTCTACTCATTATGGAGCATACAGTAACTCTCTTTAAGGATCTGAAAGTCTCAATTACAATGTTTCAGTTATTCTCAACTGGTTCTCTTTGGAAATTATTTATTCAGAGGATACTTGCAGATGACAAAGAGGTAGTAGTGTTAATGAATGTTAAAGGTCTATTGCACAGCCCAGTGGCTATCACCCAGCCCCACTCAGTTACACACCTCATGATACACCATCTATAACCACTTCTCTTTATCCCCTCCAGAGTTCAGCTTCCCACTTTGGGAAGAAAGTAACCAACATACATTGGTTTTACTGTCAACATGCCTTATCACATTTTATTTTCTTAAAAGGTAATTATGAGACCCCACAAGAATATTTCTATTAAACCGTGGCCAAAGTACAGCCTTATGTTCATAGCTAAAATATTTTTTCTTTTTTGCGTCTTAAGATCAAGAAATTGTTTTTTAATGGAAAGAACATAGACTTTGATGACTAGTTTGAATCTTTCCTTTACCACTTGGTGAGTTTTTAACATGGAAAAGTGGGTTAACTTTCCTGAGTCACATTTGTCCAGATAATTAAAATAAAAAAAAAGAGCGGCACAACATTAACACAATTATCTGATTTTTTTGCACGCTTAGTAAGTGCCAGGTATTATTCTAGTTGTGTTTATACACTTTATGCCTTTTAATTCTTACAAGGATTTGGCATACCAGGCACTGTCATTCCCTCTTTACAGGCAGGAATCTGAAGACCAGAGAGGGTAAAGTAACAGGTCCAAGGTTGCCTAGCTCATAAATGATGGAACTGGCACTTAGACCCAGGCCTGTCTGGGCCAGTGCATCTGACCTCTCTACCGTCCTTCAGCTGTATGAAATAGGAATGATACTATTAATAATGTCCATCTTGTTTGATTTTTATGAGGATTAGAAATAATGTGTATGGAGCTCCTGGCAGAAAAGCTATTCCACAAGAGGCCCTGAACAAATGGTAATCATTGTTATTTTTTAAAAATCTCCATAAGTGAAAGTGACATGCCAAGACAGGTAAAAATGAGCACCTCAAAGGGAAAAGGTAGGATATGCATTCTACTCCCTTCATTTTGTTCGTTGGTTTGTGTGTTGGCTTGGTTTTCTTCTTTTCTAGTAGACAGAGGTTCTATTTCAAAGAATGTGTCACATTGTTTCTTTGATGATGGCACAAATGATAATCAGAACATTGGTTGGAACAGCTAATGTGCCATAGTAATACATCTCAAATTACAACAAAAATTAAGTCTGTAAAATGAGAACTTTTAGAATTTTTATTTATTCAGGGTTTACTGTTATCTAGAGAGCTTTGTTAAACTCAGAATTCCTGTATTTGTGATTTTGTTTTAAATTCAGGACTGTAGGAGAAAAGATAATGGTGCTAACTTTGAATATTAACTAGCTATTAGTTTTCCATGAAGCTTTTTTAAAAAAAAATTATTTATTTAGTTATTTTTGGCTGCGTTGGGTCTTCGTTGCTGCACCCGGGCTTTCTCTAGTTGCACAGCGAGCGGGGGCTGCTCTCCGATGTGGTGCACGGGCTTCTCATTGCGGTGGCGTCTCTTCTTGTGGAGCATGGGCTCTAGGCAAGCGAGCTTCCGTCCTTGTGGCACGCGGGCTCAGTAGTTGTGGCGTGCAGGCTGTAGAGCGCCGGCTCAGTAGTTGTGATGCACGGGCTTCGTTGCTCCGCGGCATGTGGGATCTTCCCGGACCAGGGATCGAACCCATGTCCCCAGCATTGGCAGGCGGATTCTTAACCACTGGGCCACCAGGGAAGCCCTCCCATGAAGCTTTTATTAAACAAATAGTTCACTTAAAGGGCTGTAGCCTTTGAGCTTGAGCCAAGTTTCCCCATTTCCAATTTTGCAACAAAAATTTCACACTTCTTTAGTTACTCTCGTGGCAGGAACTGGAATGCCAAAGGTCACCTTGATCTCAGATACCTTATCAGAAGAAAACTAAGTGTAGATTTTTGTTTCCCTTTAGTCTTTCCTCATGTTTCCTTGACAGAGTCACTTCAATACACTACAATACAAGCTGCAGTTTGGGATCCGTATTTCATTTTCCATTGGACTGATTTTCTTGTGTTAGTCATTTGAAGATATCTGGGGTGTTTGTTATTGTCCTGTTAAATTAAAAGCTATTTTCTTTAACAAATGTGTAAGTCATCTTTCTGTTTACCTAGGGTATGATAATTAAAATTAAGTGGATGTGAGCTTTTCTTATTGAATTTAGTATGTCTATTAAATACCTTCCTGCAACCCGTACTTTCAAGTCCTTTGAGAGATTGGGAAAATAGTTGACTGAAATAAAATAATGAGGCAGCTTACTGGTCATCCAGGTTACTAAAAATTAAAGCATTAAGGATAAACTGAAGTGATCACTCTGTTTTCACAAATATCATCCTGTACTTCCACCAAGATTTTGAAAGAAAGTAACCATTAAGTAGTAGAAAATAAAGAGTAATTGATAGTTGCCTATCTTGAGCAGTTGCTTTGACCATTCCATTATTGAATTTTCTTATAACTAAAATGTGGGGGACAGGTTTAAGCTAAATCTTTGATTCCTTCTACTTTAAAAAATATAATAGTTCTATGTGATATTTATTTATATCAACGAATATATAGAGCACTTACCTTAAAAATAACTTCCGAATGAGAAAGATGAAGTATATGAATTAAGAGGGAATAACATTGTACCTGATCAGTTATAATATGAAGAAAATTTATAAAATATACAGAAATTGCCTTTTTTAAGAAGCTATAAACAGTGTTCGATTTGTTAACAAAGGCTTGCGCCTTATCTAAAGAATCTTAATTTGGCTACACCAGAAAAATAGAAATTGTGTGGTATGATGTAGCCTAAAAACTTTTTTAACCCCATAGATACTCTTTTTCATGCAGGCAGTATTTCTGAATTTGGGATAAGTGTGCTTATTCTCAGATCTTTGTGCATGACCATAATTTACGGTCCAAGTAGCCTCCTTATATGAGCAAAATTACCAAAGATTTGTCTTTACCTCCCAAAAGAGGTATCAAATAATTCTACCCAGATCTGGGAAAAAGATGAATCTTGTTAGGTGCCATCAAATGGTATGTATTCGATGTACTTATGTAATAATTATACTACATGTTTAAGGGTAATGTAGTAGAATATGTAATTAAAATTATATATTATCCTAAAAGAATTTATTTTGATTGTTTTAAAATAGAAGGTGATTTAATAATGTGGGAGAGTTTATTTTCAGTTTTATAGTAAATATATTGATTTCTGAAATTTGGGATTAATACATAGTATATTTAGCTTGTATTAATACCGACTGACCGGGAACCTGTCAGACTAATAGTCTGTAGGTATATTATAGTTGTTTGTGCTCATTCTGTCATTACCTTTCCCTAGAAGGTAATATTTTTTTCATCTTTTAGCCTAATCTCAAGACCTCTAATACATTTAGTAGTATTTTCCAAACTGTTGGTCAGTTGTATAATTCTCAAGGAAATACTGGGTTTTGCTTGATAAACTTAGAGTATTGATTTGCTTTGGGGTTCCTGGCTTACGTTTTATTCTTTATCCCTAAAAGATACATGAAAAAGTTTTCCCCTTATCGTAAGCCCTGTAGAAATAGAATCAAGGAGCTGTTTACACATTTAAAATATGACTAAAATTTTAAAATCAAATGAAATCTAGCCCAGGAAAAATATAGGGCTTAGATTCTTTCATGACTTAGGAAGAATCCTTGTTTTGTAAAGTGTGCAAGGGTTTTTCTGGTTTATTTCTGTTTTGTTCAGTCTCCAGGACCTCCCAGTTTCAAGGGCACTGTGGGGCATATGTAGCATTTATTTGATGTATGCATGTGTATGCATATTCTCCCGCATCTGTCTCTGTGGCCCTATCCTTTGTGAAATCCTAGACCTTGTATTAGCGCCTAGTTCGTGATTCTTGGTGTTCTGAGAACAATTATATAATTTTTCTCAGGGTGTTTATTCCATGTGCGCTGTGAAAAAAAAAAAAAATGGGAGTTATTTTTTGGTAACCCTGCAGTTGCCTTTTTATTGGTGGATTTCTTTTTTCTTTTCCTGTGACCTGTGAATATCACCAGAGGTTCACTGCCAGTTTTGTGAGCCGCCCGCTTCAAATTGGAGGCAGGAAGGTATCCATTTTCATCAAGAGGATGACAGCGTCTCAGTCTCTCCGACCATCTGGAGAGAGGAACTTTTGGAGCAAAAGGGAACGGGGATTAAAAAAAAAATTATATTTAGCAGAAAAGGCAAGGGGGAAACCCAGTGAAAGTTAAACTATACCTTATGAATTTATGCTTTTCTACTGTGCTGTCTTCTTTAAAGCAAACATAAACAAGAAAATACACAAGCTATTTTTATAAAGGACCGGTTCCCCAAGTCTCCTGAGTATTAATAAACGAATGTAAGTAAATTAGGATTTTGGCAGTTTTTAAGTTTATTGAACATACAAAGATAATAAGAGCTATAAATGAGGGTTTTCCTCCCCCTTCCTGTGTACACACTGATTGTCGGGGGTCTGTGTAGATCTGGGCTTTTAATGGCCCTTTTCATGCATCTCTACAAAAAGCTAACACTATGGGAATTTAATATTCCAAGATCTGTGTGTCACCTTCTGAGATCTGGAGAGTGCATTCATTTTGTCTGTCTTTTTTGTCTCTCTGTCTCTCTTTCAATTTTAATTGAAAGGTAGACAAAACAGGAGAAGCTTGAGGCAGGTGTTTCTCTTTTCACCTTTTACACGCTCATGGGCCATTTGTGTTAAAAAAAAAAAAAAAGAATGCTTAGGCTCCCAGGACAACCCTATGGGTATTATATAATATATTTACAACCAGACCTAGTTCTCAATATTCTTGCCCATAACTGGAAAATATCACACCTGGTTTTCCATTCACACAAACCTACTCGGCCGTTTTTTGATTTTCTGTATTCGGAAAGGGGCAGTGTTTCCAGGGTTTGGTCGGATCTAGGATGGACGTGGTAGAAATTTTGCCTTTTGTGCCTGCTTCTTGTAAAGTCATGGACCTTGAGATGCTTTGGTCCAGGCAGCAAGCAAAACTAAATGGGCTCTTGTTCCCCAGGTTTATGCTCCGTCAGCCAGCACTGCCGACTACAATAGGGACTCGCCAGGCTACCCTTCCTCCAAACCAGCAGCCAGCACTTTCCCTAGCTCCTTCTTCATGCAAGGTAAGACACCACCTCTTCCGAAGGGAAATCCACGGGTCTTTTCATGTCATATATGGGACAGAAGAGTGCTGATCTGTTACTCAAGAAATGGAATAGGAGGCAAGTATAGAACACTGAAGGTCACGCTCTGTTATAGGAATTGAATTCATTAAAAATAAATTAATTAAAACTTCACTAAGACTTATTTTTTAAGTGAAAGCCACTTGAGAGATCATGAGTTAAGATTAGACTGGTTTGCTTACTTAGAACAGATTCTTCTTGGGGAATGGTCTTCCACGACTGATCTCTTCACTTCCCGGGAAGAGTATGTTTATATGTTTAGAAGAGTGTGTATTTTAAGCATCCCGGATTTAGCCTCCTAGGAACAAATTACCCTCATATATACCTTTATATAAAAATGTTGGACACTTACAATCACTTTTCGGCCTTTTGGCTAAGATCAAGTTTAGTATCTGTTCTTATCAGTAAAAACGTTGGCCACTTATTAACTTACAGGTAAGGACAAGTGTCCCATTGAAGATGAAGTGACCTATCTAAAGTCAGGAATATTATTTCATTACACAGCAAAAGCTCTATTCCAACATACTGACGGATTGAGGGCCCAAGACCCAGCTTTTTTCCCAGAAAAATATAGAAAATTACAGGTTCGTGGTAGATAAAGTATATTTAATGCATTTAATTGTCCAGTGTATTTAATTCAGTGCACACGGATGTGTGTTCCCCGAGCTTATAATCTCACCCCTGGTAATACAGCTCTTTCTGCTGCTTAGAAAAGACCAAGGTGGTTGAAATGACAGCAGCCCCTTATGAGAGGAGACCGTCCAGAGGATGCAGCTAAGGCTCCATTCCCTACACGCCTGGGACACTTATTGTCAAAATGTGATGATCTTGTTTCCAGGTTAATACTCCGAAATTCAGATGTGGGATTCACCAAGAACCCCTGTATGCAAACTTCACCCTTTTTGCATTGGCAAAGTGCCCTGGGATTTCCTTCTTCGTGCTCCTCCCGGAAGGACCATGCCACGGGAAGGGGAGCCACTTGGGGCAGTAAGCCCCAGGGAGGTGGCTTGGCATCTCCCTTAGGTTACAGTGGGCATACCCAAACTCACTCTGTTTCAGAGGGCTTTGTTTCCTTTCCCCTCAGGGTGTTAGCTCTTTTGAGTTGTTAGTTCACATGTGAAATTCCATGGAAAATCTATAAAATTGAACCGAATGGGTCCCCCGGGAATAGAGAGAATTGGTTCCACACGTAATGGAGCTCCTGTTGACCAGGGTCTTTTATCTTTGTGACCTGTCCTCGATGTCCCTTTCTCTCCAGGGGAGCAGCAGGTATGTCACTTGGGTGTGTTCTGTGCCATGACGAAAGGTGTATCCCCTTCAGCTATAGATAGCAGCCACTTGGGCACCAGCGCCTCTCTTTTATGACCAGTCAGAGAGTGTGTGCTGCCACTACCGGTGCTTATAGAGATTGCCAGCTCAAGGACTCCTCACTCAGAGCTGAATTTCATTGAGAAAATTGACAGAAGGATAGATTTCTTCTGTCTGCCTTCAGGAAGGTCACTTGCTTAAACCGTGCACACTGCAAGGAAAGATCAGGTTGAGTAAAGCAGTAGGCTCGTCTCCGTAGCAGACCACGCAAAACAAACTACGGGGAACAAATTTGCTTTTCTGCATATGAATACCCAAGAAGCAAAAAAAAAAAAAAAATGTTTTTTGAGTTGACATTTATGATGAGCACAATTAATTTGCACACATCTAATTCTATTCTTTCAAACCCACATTATGCCAAGATCATGGGATGTGATAAATATTAATTTACTGTGAAAAGCATAATTTATGTAAAATGTGTATTTTTGTAAGTCTGCATTGAGTAGAGTGTCTGTGTTAACAAATCCTAAATGTATTTCCTCGTAGGGCATCATGTCAGAATGTTTCAGGAGACTCTTTTTCAATGATAGAGATTCTCAATTTATTTGCCATGCATGTCATCTCTTTGAAATGTCAGTGGTCTTAAACTTCATGTTTGAATTTAAGATGACATCTGAACTTCCACAATCTCAGAGCTAAATCTGAAGTACATGAATAAGAACTTTTTAAAAAAGTCCTATGTTTTTACGTTATGATCACAGAAACAGTACGTCGTGATCCCATTTCACATCAGTGTCCTTCAGTAAGGGTCCACAGTGCCCTGAGAATTCAGGTCTTGAAGAAAATACAGTTTAGATGCAAGATATTCAGAGACTGTCAATAGCATATTTTATTTTATGTTATTTTTTTAGTAGCATATTTTAAACCCACTGTTGTGTGACCTCTTATTTTTAACTTTAGCTTCCACCTTCTAGTTGAAACTCTTTAGTTGTCAAAATCACAGACATGATTTTGCTTTCATAGTTCTTAAGACATCTCTGGATTATTCCTTCCTGCCCTGAAACCATTCCAGTTTTATGAATTCTAACTTCTGGGGTGAAAAACTCAGGGAAAAAAAGGCTTTATGAAATACAGTGTCAGATTTAACTTGCCTACTGCCTACATTTTCAAAAGGCCTTTATTAAATAACGTGTGAGGTGAAAATACTCTTATTTTCAAGGGAGCAATGCCTGCCATACAATTAACACCTAGCTGATGGCCTTGTATATATCTGGCATTTAATAATTTTTGTTAAACTATTGAAGGAAAGAAAACTTGAACTGAGCAGTAACATAGATGCTCTGCTCCCTTAATTTGAGAAACCCAGACCAAACAATAGCAATCTAGTAGTAACTTTGAGGCCAGTAGGTCCAGAGAGTAAAAAAAAATCTGTAGGAATATTTTTAATATGGTGTTAATAAAAGATTAACTTGGTATTAAAAGATACTTCATATAATTTCCATATAATTTTAAACCTCTTTTTAACACACAGTTTTATAAAATGCAGAGGCTCTCAAAATTGTCCTTACGGTAATATCTACCTTACGACATGTGTGTACCCTTTCAATTGCTACCGAAGGCTTAAGATAGCTATTTAACTATATACCAAAATACAAACATTTAAAAGGAAGTCAAAAACTCAGAACTATATACATGAGATTCCTCTTCCCTACATACCAGAATGTAATTCCAGCTTTAATTCCATCTACTCTGTGTGCCACAAAAATGAAATCCAATCTGAAATCAGAGATTTTTTTTCATTATTACTTATTTCTTTATACACTCTCAAAACTTGTAAGCGTGCCAACCCTGTAATATCTCAAGTGTTTTATTTTCACCCCAAAATTTAGGAACAGTTTAATTTTTAGTTGGTTCTCATAGAAAAAAAAAAAAAGGAGACTTCTAAGAAATGTTTTCTTTAGCATTAGCTACCTTGCTGTCTTGACATAGTTCTATGTAGAAATATGTTCTGTTCTTTTACAGTTAAATTTTTACTAAGAACCCTTTAACTCCGTTAAATATTTATATTTGTTTGGCAATATAGAGCCACTTGGGAAAAAATAATGAGACTGCCTTCTGATATAATCAGCTCACCAACACAAAGATGAATATACAACAGGCAGTCATTTTCCAGGATATGAAAACACCCTACTCTATAAGGCAAGGCTGAATGCCTCAGAAAAGTCATGGTTTTCTTTGTCCTTTACAGATGGCCATCACAGCAGTGACCCTTGGAGCTCCTCCAGTGGGATGAATCAGCCTGGCTATGGAGGAATGTTGGGCAATTCTTCTCATATTCCACAGTCTAGCAGCTACTGCAGCCTGCATCCACATGAACGTTTGGTAAGGCAGACTCACTTGGTAATGGGGACAACACAGCTAGTTTATTCAATCTCATCCTGTCTTTGCATGCATGTACACATGGACTCTATCGATGAATGTAAAACTGGCACATACCCGTTATTCTTACAGTTGTATTGTTTCTGCAATCAAAGACATAAACTCAATCAGATCACCTTCATAAGCCATATTCTCTGTCGCTGTTTTTCTGTTTATTGCGTTTTGTTCTGTGCTTTCTTTATCACAGTGTCATCTTCCCTTGGTACATAAATACATATTGTATTTGAGTTGCAGAATTTAAGCTGTGGTGGTTCCTTGGGGTTTTTTTTGTTTTTTTTTTGTTTTTGGTTTGGGGTGGGGGGTTTTGCTATCTGTAGTACTGAAGGATATACTGCAGGGGGCAGAGTGATAGCCAGTGGACTTTGAAAGTAGGTGATAACACATCTCCCACGGGCATTTCCATTTCCCCTTGGCCGGCTTCTGTAGCTGGTGACAGCTTTGAACTCTTGTACCACACCTGAAGGAAAGCGTTCATGTTTCCTATACACTCCCATCAGTAACAGCAACCATGGGGTTTCTATTTAGATCAGAGTCCCAATTTTCAGTATTTTAGCTATACTTCCATACCCTCCAATACTATACTCATCCATCCTAGTATGTGTCTTTATTCTGGAGGAAGTAACGCATCAGATGTTTTTCTAACCTCAAAAACTACCACAGCCCAGAACCCACTGATGAACTTAAGTCTATCACTAAATGGAGGAAAGAGTACTTCTAGATCATGAAGGTTTGGGATGCAGATAATATGGGACCCAGTATCTTGCGCAGTAAAATGGCTTTAAAAAAGGTATGAACCTCTAATCTTCTAAATGCAAAAGAGTATGAAAAATCCAGTTAGTGGTGCTTATATTACTACTCTCCATCTTGCGATGTGCTCCTTTTTCTTCTCCTAATACCCAGATTTATGTTTCTTTCTCTGTTCTAATATAGGAGATAGTACTTTCTGGATTTCTGTGGTCTTTATTCTCTTTTGCTCGGCCACCAGAGATATTGAAAAGATGACATATCCTATTCTGATGACTGAAAACATCCCAGAGGTTAAGATTTCCGATATCCTTTCAAATATCAATTTAGTTAGTCCTAGTGACAGAGACACTGGGAGGTCAGTTAGCTTAGCCTCAAATGAGAGATAAATGATGGAGATGGAATTGACCTTTTTTAAATCATCTCTCAAGTTTGAATGTGGAAATCACAATCTATCTTAAATTTCAGCACATCTTCAATAGATCGCAGATGCTTTACTTTCAAATTTCTTCTTCTTCCACCTCCTACTTAGAGTCATTAGCATGAAAGCTTAAAGAAATAGCACTTATTATTATACTAGAATTTCTTCTTGGCTAACATTTTTATTTCGCCATCATCATTTTGCACTTCTCTAAAGAACCCATGATCAAAATTGTGTGTGTCCTATATAGGCAAGGAAAGTTTTGATTACAAATAAAAGACTTCGGCACTGTACTATATGTTGGAATTTCCATTTGACATTTACTTTTCTTTGCTCCTGTATTTCTTTCTTCCTTTATCATGCTCTAGAACTTCGACTTAGGTGGTTTGATTTTTATCCCAATCGAGTTCACTGCATGGGGGAAGCATGTTGAAAATGCACTCAAATGCACAGAAAATGTAATTTTAAAAAGGAAACCAACTACACCCTTTTAGAAAAGTTTGCTGAACCAAAACAATATTATCAACCAGGAGGAAAGATCATTTTGAAGGAGTAACCCAATAGGTTGTATCAGATGCTATATTTATCCATCTCAAAACAGTTTTCATTCTTAACATGATCATTTAGCAGATCTTAGAGATGAGGGGTTTTGTTTTTCAGAAGGGCAAATGAATTAGGTCTCTGGTAATGCATCCTGATGAATTTTCTCACTGATAGGGAAACTATTGAATGATTATATCTAGTAATCATTGTGATTTCAGTAACTATTCAAAATTCTCTTGCTGAAGTGACTTCTAAAAATCTGAGAGTGATTGAGAATCATTTGAGTATACAGTAGGTGGTTAGTTACCTTTCACTTAAAAGTAATGGTAGTTCCTTAAAATTTTCATCTGGAGGGCTTCCCTGGTGGCGCAGTGGTTGGGAGTCCGCCTGCCGAGGCAGGGGACACGGGTTCGTGCCGCAGTCCCGGAAGATCCCACATGCCGTGGAGCGGCTGGGCTCTTGAGCCATGGCCACTGAGCCTGCGCGTCTGGAGCCTGTGCTCCACAACGGGAGAGGCCACAACAGTGAGAGACCCGTGTACCACTAAAAAAAAAAAAAAAATTTCATCTGGAGCTTTTGCCCAATTCTATACTGAACAAAGGAATAGTTTGAGAAAAAGAAGAAAGCTTTCCTTGGATTACTTTGGGTGTAATTTGGCCAAATTAGTATGTCTCTGAAGGTAGCACATTTTAGAAACATTATTGCCTTTATCACTTTATACTCTGTTATAATAGAACATGTAATCACAAAGCTTAAAATCCACATATATCGGTAGCAACTGTCAAGTCACCCATTTTGATTCTTTAAATCCCCTGAGCAGTTTCAGCCTCTACAACAATCCCACAGCTAATCACTACCATGTCACAGATACACATGCAAAATCACTCAGAAGAATGGAGTTTGTGGTTAAGCTTTGGGATGCGCTGTTGTAGAAGGTTTAAGTTTGGAATGACTTGGCAGAGTTCTTTTCAAAAATAGGATAGAGTCCCTGCAGTCTGGCATGGCTTAGGCATGGTCTTTGTACCACAGAGGGAAATAGTCCTGGGAGTCTGGAATTTTAATATAAAGGAAGTGCTGTTGTCGTTCATTGTTTGTAACATAAAGTCTTACTCCAGTGACTCTCACTGGGGGTGATTTTGCCCTACAGGGAACGTTTGGTGATCTCTGGAGACATTTTGGGACGTTACAACTCGGAGGGGCGTGGTGCATATAGGTGCTGCCGGAATCTAGCGTACAGAGACCAGGGATTCGGGAAACATACTACAATGCGTAGGAGGAACCCCCCTACACCCACACCCAACCCCTGCCAAGCAAAGAATGATCTGGCACAAAAGATCAACAGTGCCAAGATTGTGAAACCCTGCTCTAGCCCAAAGTTTGACTACGTTATTCTTAGTATGTGCTAACAATTATATTTTCTACTTTGTGAATTATCAACCCATAGGTTGATAAAAACATCACTCATGGAAACATTTTCAACACTTAATCTGTCAGTAGACTCCAAATACACTATAATTGGGTATCATAAGTAAAAATAAATAAACAAATAGTGGGCATGTAAAACCATAACACTTTGTCATACTTCCCCTTTCCTTTGCCTTTGTGGCAAGCAGGGTAGACAGTATTAATAGCTGAAGTAAGAAAGACTAAGGGGAGTGCTTATAGTTGATCCCTAAATACTCTTAAAGAGACATTATTCACATATCACTAATATTTTCTGTGGTGTTTTTATTACGTCTTTGAGTGACAGTAGTTGTCAAAATCGTTTTCTTTGTAAAATAGTCTAGTTATAAATCTCATTAACTTCTTTCAGCATCTAATTTTCTATGAGTCTCTAAAAATTACTGATTTACATGGATTGCATTGGTTTCCCCATTAAAATCTGTGGGGAAGAACTTTTCTCTTTATTCTCTGAACTCAGTAGTAACCCTTTGTCAAATCCTGAATTACTGCACATTTTACGCCAAGTTGAAAGGGTCTAAAAGTTCTCACTGATGCAGTAATCTTTTTCCTGTCTCATCCTGTCATTATTGTAGTTATTTAACTATTTTTCAAAATGCTTTTTCCTCTGTTTTGATTTTTGCAAGCTTGGGACTGATTTATAAGGTTTCTCTATGCTTCAGAAACTCAGCATGGAATAGGACTGGGTAGAAATGAAATCAAACCATCTTTTTTTACTTTTCTTTTTCTTTTTCCATAGTCTGTTTCTTTTTTCCACATTATTATAGTCTTTAGCTCTCAAGCAGAAATAGCTCTTCTAAGTTTGGTCTTCCATGGCTTATCCAGTTTTTTAGGTCAGTCGTACTATGGAATGGGCCCACTCTATCATTCTTTGGAGAAAATTTCGTGGACTACGTGGGGTATTCTGTAAGTGCCAAGTAGAAATGAGTTTAACAGGTGGCCTAAGGAATTTTTGGTCAAGCAAAGATGTCCATGAAATTTTAAAGTTTGAAAGGCATTCTTGGGAACTTGGAATGGTTTAAGGGCATCATCCCAACTTTCTCACTGAAGTTGTCCTTTCCGTTGGACTATTTGGAGTGTGCAGAGGTAATATTTTCAAAGGCATCTGCCATGTCATTGGCAAACTGACTCCAAAATGTAGATTCATTTTCTAAACTGTTTAGTTGTCTCTCAGATAAGTAGCATTTCAGTCCACTGTTTATTAAACACGAGCTGGTAACCTGTTGTTCTTTGTTCTTTGTTCATAGGATGAGTGTGTTTAGCACTCAGCCACAAGTAGTGGGATGCGGAGCTATGAGCTGTATTCCCTCCCCTTGAAGAGTTTACAGTTTCGGTGGAAATGCTCTTGAAAGAGAAAGCATGGAAAAGCAACATTTAATTAAGTGTTTAATGGCGCAGTGCAGAATGTAAATGCATTAGGGATTCAAAGAGACGAGATTATGAAAGAGTTGGAAGTAGTAAGGGACCCTCAAGGAAGAGATAGAACCCAAGATGGGCCTCACGAAATAACTAGGGGATCCCAAGACACAGTGTGTCCACGCTTTAATCACCCCTGACTTTCAGCATCATATTCAATCTCTTAATTTCAGCAGAATCTCCAGTAATGATACAATAAAGATCCATAGCCCATTAATATACTGCATATAAAGAAAAAGTATTATATTTTAACTTAAATATTTTTCCTTTACATGTCTGTAATACATTCAAATGCCTATGAGAATAACTTTTTAAGCTACTTTCTTGTCATGAAAAAGAAAATAGCTCCATTTTTGTAAATAACCATGGTTTTGCACGTAACCATGTCTCTGTTAGTGATCTGCTGCTTGTACAGCACTTATAGGCACTGTGAGATGCCCCAAGAAAAGCAGCTTATTTGGACACTAGTATGATAGTCGGACCCAAAGCTAAGCCTTAAAGTAAATGATTCTGTAAAAGGCGATGTTCTTTTTTCATAGTCAACTCTGGCGTATTGCTAAGGGAGAGGACCTATAAAGAAAGAAGTAAAATAAGTCATTCTCCGTTCGTTTGTTCCAGTGTAATTCAACACAGTCATTGATGTAAGGCTTTATGTGTTAATGCTTTAGAGAGATATTTAGTCATTACTGCTTTTAAAATTTTTCATTTACCATTTTGTTCTTGCTGGAGTTCAGAAAGATGATCCAGTTTGGCAGAAAGAAGATTTGAGACTGGTTATTCTTGGTCAGTTTGTATTCAGAAGGTCAGGATGAAGTGTAATGTAAACGCTGTGGGTCATGGTGGTGTTTTATTCATTATATTATGGAATCTTTCGTACTTGAACAATAAGCCATACAGAAAAATAATAGTGGTGGTGGTCTTTTATGTTGCTGAAGTCCTAGACATGCCTTTAAGCAGTAATTTTTATATTTAGAGATCGTGATCATTTCTCAAGGTCCAGCATTGCCATTATATTCCTCTAGATTTGATGCAAACCCAAACCAACTATGCCTTTGTATTTTATTATTTGAAAACTGAAAGCTGTCAGAGCTAAGCAAGATGTATTCTTGGATATTTTGAAATTCCGAGGGCTGTCTCCATTGCAAAGCGAAGAGTTCTGAAAGAAGTGTTGGAAAACTAATCCACCAGATGTTTTGTGATTAAATATGGCCTCCTTTTTCTGCTTCTTGCCACAGAGCTATCCATCACACTCCTCAACAGACATCAATTCCAGTCTTCCTCCGATGTCCACTTTCCACCGTAGTGGTACAAACCATTACAGCACCTCGTCTTGTACACCTCCTGCCAACGGAACAGACAGTATAATGGGTGAGTCTTGGAAACGCCAGTTCTGTTGCCGACAGCCAGTGTCAGGGTTTAATAATCAAGGACCTCTCCCCACCCCATCACTGAACAGTAATCAAGCAATGGATTTTTATCACATAACCAAATGAACAGACAGATGAACCAAACACAAATTGTCATTGGCTTGACTGTAATCACTTTTTTTGTCCCAAGAAACTGAAATTTGGCCACTTTCTCCATTGTGAGTGATTAGATCGAATAAAGGTTTAAATAGACCAAAACCACCTTGCCTCTCACAGTCTCGAACAGCTAACAAAGTGAACTTTAGTAAGACGAACCATTGAAGATTAGTAAGATAGAAGGCATAATAGCTCTAAATAGGAGTTATTGATCGCTTCTCAAGTTCCAGTCACTGTGCAAAGCTTTTAACCGTAACACACCACTGTCTTCTGAAAACTAGCTCATGTGACATTTATAGATTGTTATTAACAACTAGATGGCTTCACCTTATGGAGACTGTGGCATCGTTGAGTCCTCCAGAGGGGACGAAGTGTTTGCTGACTTATGGGAGAGGAGATGCCTGGGCATCAATGGGCCAGGAGTTATTTGCTGCTTTTTCGCAGCAAATTCACTGATAAGTTACGACCCAAGCAGAGTGCCTCTATCGAATAAACTGAGCCATCATCTTCTCAATTTTCATGATGTCCATTATGGTCCGCTCCCTAGGATGGATGGTTAGCCCGTCAACTCTCTTCTTCTTGAGGGAAGAGCCAGGCAGGGCATGCAGCTGCCCCTGGAGGGAGAGTCCGGGTTAGCGGTGAGGCAGCCACCACCTTCTGATTCTGCCTCTGACAACCCTGTCATTCAGATGAGTGGCACAGCCTGACGCTTCGGGGTCTTATTAAAACCTCAGACTCCCGTTGGCCGCCACCTCCTCTGGCTGTAGCTCAAACCCACCCCTAGCTCGGCCTTACGATCACTTCTAGTGGGTCCAGTTACTGATGAGCGCACTAACTGTACATTTTATAGAGAAGACTGTATGACAGAAGAATACTGCTGTTGAGTCTCCTCAGCTCTTCGCAGTTTTTTTTTTGTTTTTTGTTTTTTTTTCATTTTCTTTAGTCTCTGGAACTTTGGGAAGTGGCATGAATCACTTATGAGGGGGAGGGTTTTTGATGAACGAGAAGAGATGTGTTTTGAAATGTTGCAAATATAATTCTGCTTAAATAATACACTCCCTGCTTACTCAATAATATACTTCACACTTGAGATGAGCCACCTAGCAGCCCTTCCCTTCACCGCCATGTCTCACTAAGAGGCGAATTTAGGAAGGAGTTTCCATTTTTGTAACTTTCATAACAAAGCCTCTACCAATGCGTTGCATCAGTTTGACCTTGGAGAGCTACGGGCAGAGGTCGAGTGGGGAAGTTTTGTTAGCTATCAACGCAGTTTTGGCAGATCCGAAAAACAAGAAGAAAGAAAGAAGTGCAGAACTGAAAGAGTGAGAAAAGCATATTTCACTTCAATGTGGTTTGACAAATGGAAAACCCCTTTCTGCAGTCACGAGGTCTAGTTATAAAGAAGGATGACCGGTCATTCATCCTCTTACAAGGCACATTTCCTGTCTACTTATGGTTTGAGTAATTTTCTTTTTTTAGGAAGGTACAAAGGTAGAGCAAAAGCTTGAGTTGAGGAAAGCAGACCTAGGCACCATTTGAAAAAAAGTTTATATTGACTGATTTGCCAAACGGTCTTTTTTTTTTTTGGCTGCATTGGGTCTTCGTTGCTGCACGCAGGCTTTCTCTAGTTGCGGTGAGCCAGGGCTACTCTTCATTGTGGTGCGCGGGCTTCTCGTTGCAGTGGCTTCTCTTGTTGTAGAGCACGAGCTCCAGGCATGCAGACTTCAGTAGTTGTGGCACGCGGGCTTCAGTAGTTGTGGCTCGTGGACTCTAGAGCGCAGGCTTAGTAGTTGTGGCGCGTGGGCTTAGTTGCTCTGTGGCATGTGGGATCTTCCCGGACCAGGGCTCGAACCCATGTCCCCTGCACTAGCAGGCGGATTCTTAACCACTGCGCCACGAGGGAAGTCAGGACTTGGGCAGAAAGAGATATTACGAGATGGTGTGATTATCCTCCACGAGCTGTGGTCAGCAGAGCCACGACAAGTCTCAGTGGGAATGGAATTTGCTTTATGTAAGCTGCTTGGCTCATGACTGGCTTGTAGATGAACAGGAATATCTACTCTCCTTCATTTGGCCTGGGCGGTTAGGGCAATAATAGGTGACTTCTACATACTAATGGGCTCAGCTACATCCTAAAGATGGACTTAACTTTTTATCCAGACCAAAGGGCCCTGTTTAAGTGGAGCGGGGTCTAGACAATAATAAAGGAGCTATAATTTTCAAAGGGAAAAGTGTGCGATTTGGGAACCCAGAAAATGCTTTTTAGGAACAACTTTATTGCATAAATTACTCTATCATCATGGGTGTACTTGTCAAAATCACTAGCAGCATCTGAGAAAGCTTTAGAATCATTTCGGGACATAAGTAGACATGGTAATTCAGCTTTCTGGAGGAACAGATCTTTATTAATTTGCATACATACAATTATTACTTTAGGGTTACTTTAGGGGAGAACATTCTAGAGTGTTCATCCCTAAAATAATACATCCTCAAATTCCTTAAGTTAAAATACAGAGGAGAATTTAAGTATGATAGTAAACCTTAATATTGCACAGGGTCCGAGTTGCTCCTGGTTCTTTGCACTTTATTATTTTTTTCTTTGCACTTTAATTCTCCTAGGCTTTAGTTCGATTTTCACAGTGTGGTAGAAGCCAGGGATGGCAGTATGTCTGTGTAACAAGAAGATTTCTCTTCTGATGTTAGTGATACTTCCCTAACAAACAGTATGGATTAATAGGATACATCTGTAGACTTTTGAAAATATTTGGCATATACTCACTCATTCTGAAATGCAGGAAATAAAGAAATATTACATTGCCTGTATCTCAAAGAACAAACAGAACTAATTAAATAATTGGTAAATAGGGAACACATAGCCTGACACATGTTTGAGATTACACACATGATTCTGTAGAAAATGACTGTAAGCAATACTAATGCCGTAAGAATGGGGTTCAAGCACTAACACATGGACATCACATTTTTCAAGTTTTCTTGGTGAAAAGTTGCAAGGCAATGCAGTCTTTTCATAAATGGCGTTGATGTCTTAGGAAGTGGCTTTTTCAGTTCAGAGGAAGATCATTGCTCCCTCTCTCAGTTTCATGTTATACCGTGTCTTCCTGGCAGTCAGTGATTGTCCTCAACCAGTGACAGGACAACAAAATGCATGTGGAGTGAGATGTAAGCTCCAGAATCATCAGAGGGTAACCTCTCTGGAAACATGCTCCTTTGCCTCCGGCTCTGTCCTCTGCATCTGAAAGATGGAAGATGCTCACTGAGGTTCAGGATGGCTGTGTTTGACTTGGAGGGATAGCCGTTGTTTCTTGTTTTGTTTTCTTTTGCCCTTTAATGCCCAATATCATTTTTTGAGAAATGCTTGGAAGGACAAAGCTGACTCAGATTTTATTAACGACAGGATTTTCTTTTTTTCTTTTTGCGGTACGCGGGCCTCTCACTGTTGTGGCCTCTCCCGTTGCGGAGCACAGGCTCCGGACGCGCAGGCTCAGCGGCCATGGCTCACGGGCCCAGCCGCTCTGCGGCATGTGGAATCTTCCCGGACCGGGGCAGGAACCCGTATCCCCTGCATCGGCAGGCGGACGCTCAACCACTGCGCCACCAGGGAAGCCCATCGACAGGATTTTTTTAAAGTGACACATTCATCCATGGATTTTTGAAAGAATCGTACAGTAAAATATTTTACTTGTGGCATGTAGACCACTACTTTTCTGCGAAGCCTTGCCAGCAAACTCCGGAGGTTGCATTAGGCATGTCTGACTTAGAAGGGTCTGTTTAGCACCCTGAAATTACATGAATATAGTGCATGGAACACACCGTGGATTCTTAGTCGTTCACCTGATGGGGCAGCCAGTTAAGGATAGAAGCTAAGTCTGAGGGCTTCAAGAGTTACCACCATCAGAGCCTTTCAACTTCATTCCTAAAACTCTTTCAGTGTAATGCTGCTCAGTGTACTTTAGAATCACTACAGTCCAATAATGCCTCTACATGTGAGCATGCATACAGAGGAGGAAATGTACTTAGTTATTAGATACCAGCTCTAGAGGAGAGAGATGTCTAGAAGATGGTAGTCATATACATGGTACATGTAGGTACGTACTGTCTGCATATTTCCTTCCTACCTGCCTTATCCAATAGCCCTTCCTATTCAAAAGGGTTGAGAGACCCACCTCAATCCCCTGAGACTAACACAATCCCCTTAGACTACCCAAGGACAAGAGCGCTTCAGTTACCCACTGGGAGATACCATTTGTATACATTCAGAGGGTGTGAGCGCTTGTGGTTTGGGGCTACACACCCTCCCTTCTTCTCAGAGGGAATTGGGCATAGAGCTAGCATAATGGTTATAATAACTGTTATTGTTTTATTAGTCTTTAACCGGCCTGCTTTCTAAAGCATGGTATTTGCCATGTTTTTAAACCTCAAACCAAACAGTGTTGAAGGAACAGACTTCCAAGATTGATTGAATGCAACATATGCTAAAGATTACCCTGGAATATCTATCTGGTTCATGGATTAATCTGGCTTCCAACTTTCACTTCTAATGACATGTTTGTATGACACGATGCGTTTTAGTATGTGGCTTTTCTAGTAGAAACATTATGTCCGTTTCCCCTTGAGGACTTGGTTTCACAGTAATTTTATTATGAGAGTAGTCACATAAGATTCACTTTGTCTTTTACAAGAATCTTGAGCCTTCAAATACAGTTGGGTGATGAACAGGCCCAGAGCCTAAGAGTAACAGGAATTTTATCCAGCAGTGTCGTGGCATCTTAGTTACAAAGACCACCAACGGAGAACAATAAACTAGTTTGATTTAAGTCTTCTCATCCGTTTCCTGCGCATGGTCAGGGGGCCCAGCTTCCCCCCTGAATTCCTAGGAATCCCTCCTGCTAAAAATGAGTACGTCGTAGCCTAGATGTAAGTTTTTATTCTAAAATTGTAGGTCGTAGGAAGGCTGGAAATGCTCCTTCTTTTGTTATCTTTGTAGAGAATCTCATGACATTGTTAGGCTGCTTCTTCTAGTTTAAGAACATGAGGGTCACTTGGACACAGTTCAGAAAAACTTAAGCTTTTAAAACCATCATCTTCTTTCAGACAAAGGCACTATGAATTGCACCTCTTCATCCTTTTATATCTTCAGGATGTGCCCAGCCTGGGATTCTGGGTGTGCAGTAAAGGGGTAACACATCTTCCAAATTCTGGTTTACAGCAGTCAATCCCCAGACACTACTCATCCTGATGTTTGGATTAGGGTATGTCTAATGGAAATTGCCATTTTCCCCAAAGTGGAGTTTGAGACCGAGGGTGGTCCCACCTGTAGCTGAAAAGACTAAACCCTTCTTTTTGCTCCATCTTCTAGCCAGCAATAGCACCTGTGTTCAAGCCATATGAATAATGCTTGGGTGGCTGGCAGTGTCAAATCCTCCTACAAAATTACAGTTCCTCTTAATAACTTCTCATCTTCCATTCATATTTATGTTACAGCTCTACTTAGAGACTTGATTTTTTTTTTTTCTTTTGAGCTAGAGAAACTGATAAGAGCTAAAATAACACGAGAAATCCATCCAGTCTTTACCAAGCAGGGCGGCAATAGTTTTTCTCTTTATTTCTGTTATCTGGGCATTTTGGTAATTTCTGATAATATCAGTTGACAAAAACTCAGGCCTGGAATAGTAATCAAGTCCTGTTACATTGAAGGTGGGAAAGTGGATTTGATGAGCACACATTTAATGAGGAGTGTAGTTTGCTAAACATGACCCGTTTCTTCAATATAGAAGAAATTTTGCTATTTGAGAATTAAATATATATTCACTTTCTGATTATTTATGCCCTTTCGCATAACAGGCACACAACTACAAAGAAATCTTCAGGAGAAGGACCCATGTAGCTGAACATGTTTAGGGACTCTTGAAAATGTGTCTTCTCCAGTGTTTCCTGGAACAGAACAAAAGGCATTCCAAGTGAAAGGGCAAACTGGTCCCAATAAACTGCTTTGAAATTTAAGCCCTGGGGGTGGTTCTCCAGCTGTTGCAAGGTAGAATGGCTGGCTGTATGTTAAAAAATAGTCTGCTCTTATCAGTGGCTTCCATGAGCAGCCTTTGTAGTTTTCTGAAACATTTTCATGACAACATAATGTAAGGCGCTAAATCCTGTCTTTCTGTTATACTTCCTGAGTTCTAACATCTCCCTGTATAAAACAGGCACTAATAGAAAGTTTAGTTAGAAAGGTGTAGTATGAAAAGGTCGTAAGGATTGTATCTTATCTCTTCTAAAGTATGATTTTTATGCCCTATATAATTTATTTTTGGATTAGGCATATTCATTTTTTCTTTTTTTTTTTTTTTTTTTTTTTACAGTAGGTCCTTGTTGGTTATCTATTTTAAATATAGCAGGGTGTACATGTCAATCCCATACTCCCAATGTAAAAAGAAAAGAGATGCAAATGAACTTATTTACAAAACAGGAACAGACTCACAGATTTAGACAATGAATTTATGGTTACCAGAGAGGGAAGGGTGGGAGGAAGGGATAAATTGAGAGTATACTTTATTTTTTAAATGTCTCTAAAATATTTTTATTGGTTTTTAATTCTTTCCGTTTGGTTTCACGAAAGTATATTTTAAAACACTTATTATTCTCATTTTAAAGCTGTTCAAAGAATTAATCTTTTGAAAGCTACTACAGCAGCAAATTTTATCCATAACAATATCTTATCCTATTTGAGTTTAGTTTCTTTGTTAGGTAATGTAATTTTTTTCTCTTGTGGCTCTGAGTTTTCATTTCATGAAGATCTGTTTTCTAGTCAAGCAGATATCACAAATTATTTTGACTGATAAATCTAATTTTAAGTATATATGATAATATTGCTTCTGGGGGGGGGAAGAAAAACAAATATATACGTATAATTGCCCCCAGATACCATGGTAATACATGCTAAAAAATGTTAGTGCTCTTT
Organism: Delphinapterus leucas; assembly: GCF_059928025.1. Taxonomy (NCBI): domain Eukaryota; kingdom Metazoa; phylum Chordata; class Mammalia; order Artiodactyla; family Monodontidae; genus Delphinapterus; species Delphinapterus leucas. The sequence continues at coordinate 70,750,599 of NC_143142.1, read as the reverse complement.
GTGTTTTCAAAATCTTTATTATTTTCTCTTTAGAATTGTCTTAAGTTTTAAAAGAACTCCTTGATGCAGAAATTTTTATTTTCACACCAGATATAATTTCAGTTATCTCTTATATTAAGTATTTTTAGCACTCTTGATCTCTGAGTTCCTTCCACTAGCTGAATTGTATGATGTCAGACCCTCATTTCAAAGAACTTTCTTATACATAAATTCCTTAGTACTAGCAACTAATATATTTTTATTATTATGAATTTGTGATAAGAATAAGAATAGGTTTGTTTTGTCAGAAGGTGATTGTGTTCTTTGTATCACATACCAGTTTTCTTTCAGTTTTAGTAATTAACAAATGAATGTGGGTGTGAGTTTTGTTAACCAAATAAAGCACACATCAAAAGATTATCGAACTATCATACCTAACATATAAATATGTAAAAATAACAAGCATAATTTAACTATGCTAAGCAGAGGTCAGGATAAGCTAGAGACGAAGATAATTTGACCACTTGCGATCTGATCCCGCAACTGTATTTTACAGATCTGGAAGCTGAAGATGTCACATTTGCCAGAAGGGTTGCTTTCTTGGGTTGAGGATGGGGCTGGGAATTTTTCTTAAGTTTTAAATGTGTAATGAAGTTTTGCTTGGGTTAATCAGTTGATTTAAGATTTCCTTTTCTTATTTCACAAAATAGTGAGAAACATCTTCTCCTGGAGCTTAATAGGTTTTATTTAAATATTATATCTATTTGCTTATGCTGAGGCCTTAATAAATGTAAAAGAAGACCACCACTGGCTATACCATTTTATAAAGGCAAATTACTTCCAAAAGACACTTGTTAGATAGAGCTGGCTTCGAATTATATACCAGAACCTATATGCCTTTATTAACAGTACAGTCATCCTTCAGTATCCTTCCAGCAGATTGGTTCCAGGACCGCCCAACAGATACCAAAATCTGAGGACACTGAAGTCCCTTTATAAAAGGGCACAGTATATGCATATAACCCTTGCACGTCCTCTCATATGCTTTAAGTCATCTCTAGATTATTTATAATACCTAATACAATATAAATGCTCTGTAAATAGTTGCCACTAACAACAAATTCAAGTTTTGCTTTTTGGAACTGTATGGAATTTTTTTTTTTTTCTGAAGATTTTTGATCCGAGGTTAGTTAAATCCTTGGATGCTGAATCTGTGGATACAGAAGGCTGACTGTACTCTTTGTTCATCTATTTTGTAGGTAGAAACACCAGTGTTTAAGATAATAGAGATTGCTTCATCATCATGTGGACTGACTTTATCTCCAGAATTTGAGACAGCATTGACTTTTAGTAGCTAAGGGTTCAAATTCTTTAAATGTGAACACAGACTTAAAATATGTGGAGAATATATGTTACTTAAAATATTAAAAATATTTTCCCTCCTAGGAAGGCAGGCCTGTTATACATTTTTTTGTTTTATTTTGTTTATTGTGGAACTCTGAGAGGAGTATCTCATTTTGCTGTATAGTAAAAAAAAAAAAAGGTTTTTTTAAATTTGAAAGCAGATGTAAATCATTCCTGAAGATAATTTAGTTTACTATATAAAATATAAAGAAAAGGCAAATTCTGAGGATTTCAGGGACCTGAAAGTACGGCACACTTTTTAGCAATGACCATCATATGCTCACCTGCTACTGTTCACCACCAACCACTCATATACAACCAGGGGGAATGTAATAGCAACTAAAACACTTTATCTTTAAACCAGGGTGTCAGGTTTGTATTTTATCTGTAAAAAAATGTAACATGAATATATTTGACATCTACCTCAGCAAACAAATTAATGCTAATTAAAGATTAATGTGTTGTAATTAGCATTAAAAATGCAATTAAATTGTGAGTAAATGGACCAGGAATAGAAAATCATTTGGCGTCTCACTGCCTGGTTTTTCATATTCTGCCTTTTGTTTTTGCAGCAAATAGAGGAAGCGGAGCAGCAGGCAGCTCCCAGACTGGAGATGCTCTGGGGAAAGCACTTGCTTCGGTGAGGAAATATTGACTTTGGACTTCATATGTACCATGGCAGAAGGGTGAACTTGAATCAGAAGTGGACATTTAGAATTTTAGAAAATGGATGGCAAATAGCTTTGATTTTTGGAAAGGCTAGCTTCCTTGCATAATGATCATTGGAAAACTTGAGGAGAGAACTCTGAAGATTCCAGCGGATGGCTGGTCTTCCCTCTTGCCTCCTCTGCTTCCCGGTACTCAATCGTGGATTGGTGGATATTCTCAGGGCCTTTAAGAGGATAGATTTTCTATCTTGATGTCTTATTTTCTTCTGAAGTCGTTTGGGTACTCGCTGATTGACTGACTTTGCCAAGGGGTAATTCCAAAACACTTTGCAAAAGGCATTTCAGAAAAATGACCATAACTGAGACCCGGGAGAAATTGTCACATAATTGGCACTCAGCTTCTCCGCTTTGCCCGCCCACTGCCTAGAGGCTAGAATCCAGCATTCCTTGCATGTTCACTAGTGACAGATGGCACCCTTCCTTGTCTGAAGGAGTGTACCTGGTACGGTCTTCAAAAGCTGAATGTGATCATTTGTAAATGTAAGTGGAGACTTGCTCTGACGTTTTGTCTCTTCAGTTGGTTTTTCCTTACCAATGGGGGCAGAGATGAGTTTGACTTATATTAGCATTGTGACCTAAGGAAAAGTTTTTCTTCAGTCTGAGCATTCTTATGCCTTGGAATCACATGCCTTAAACATAATGCAGAAGGGGTTGGACAAAAATCTTAGAGATGATGCTGTCCAACCTCCTGTTGTATGGAGGAGGGAAAGGGAGGTTTGGAGTATCTGTGTAGGTTGATGGCCACACAGCCATGGGAGGACATGGGAGGAAATGGACAAGAACTAAAGTCGGCTGACCCCAGTCTGGTTCTTTTCCCACTATCTTATACCACCTCAATAGCTCTTCTATTGAAAAATCAATTAAGTTTTTCATTTTAGAATATTGGTACTACAATTGATCGTTGAATGTATTGTGTACCTTGGAATTTGTAAATGAATTGCATTGACACTTTGTAGTTTAAAATTGTTGAATATTTATTCCCAATGAATGAGGGTTTGTTTATTTTTTTTCTCCCCACTGTTTTAAGATCTATTCTCCAGATCACACTAACAACAGCTTTTCATCAAACCCTTCAACTCCTGTTGGCTCTCCCCCGTCTCTGTCAGGTACAGTACCATAAATCCACTGCATCCGAGTGTCAGTTTATGGCATGGTTTCCCCCTTACACTTCCTGTGCTACTAGGTGGAAACTCACTCCCTCCAAAAGCTCAAAACAGAGCATTTCTGGACAAATAGGAAGAGGTGGGAGAGACAGACTGCCCTACGATGGTGAAGTCATTTACATCCAAAACTTTTCTTTAAAATTACATGTTTTTAGAAATACAGGCATGTGGGAAACTTCCTTCTTAAACTTTTCTTGGCTCTGTAGAAGATACTGCACAGAATAATATACTCCAAGAAAACATCTCAATGAGAAAACCCAGTTCACATCGTCATGAATAGGAATATAGATTATGTAGTCATCAAATATAGACTGTTCAAAAGGATCATTTCCCACAGAAATTTTAGACTTTTCAGATCCCCTCTTTAAAGTCCTTGTTACTGGAATGGTTGAAGAAAACTATAATTGTGTAAATAAATTGTGATGTAGCTGTGGAGTAAAAGGGGATGTTTTGCCATTTAATAGAACAAATTTAACATGACCTGTGGCTTCAAATAATAACATTATAAGTTGTTAAATTGTGTTAGTAAAGCATTGCACTTTTCGGAGCTCCATTTTAAAGGCGCATTGCCTTTCCAGTATAAATGCTTCCAGAAAGGCCTTGTCTGGTACATGTCTCTTCTCTTTGGAAAGAGGACAGGTGGCTTCTTAAAAACAAACAAACAAACAAACAAACAAAAAAAACGAAATCACATCTGTACCTGATTGAAACCTGACCTTACTGTAATTTAGACTGGAGTCACTTGCCTGAATGCCGCCACCTCCATCTCTGTATTATTCCCTGCATGCAGCACTCACATGGCCCCTCATAACGTGGGTTGCCTGGTAAAGAGTGGGAGGTTTCAGATGGCCACAAAGCTTTCAGAGTGGCTTAGGTGAGACTTCATATCAGCCTTTTCCAAGCCTCCATTGACACCAGGGGGTCACAGAATAGAGAGGGAAATAGCTTGGACCTTTTAGTTCATATCTCCAGAGAGATAATGTTGAAACCGGGAAGAGCCAGAGATGACATAGAAGATAATGGAGCAGCAAGGAAATACTCCCCATGACAGAAAAGTCAAGTTCAGAATTGTTGTACACTTCCGGCTCAGTACCATATTGTTAGGCTCTGGAAAATGATCACAGGTGTCAATGTCCAGAGCCAGAGAAGGCTTGAGACAACACGGAGCCCAGTGAGGCCAGGGATGAGGGAGTCTGGACAGGGAGAACTCCCAAGTTCCCCATTTCAAACAAAGCAGCTCTGATTTCATCCATTTTATAATTTGGAAAAAAGAATATTCTAGAAGCTAATAAAGTTTGAGAACAGCTGTTTGAGTTGAATGCTCTGATTTACAGATGGACATACGAAGGCCCAGAAAGAGTATGGGATTTGCTGAGGATCCATCAGTAGCAATATCAGAGCTCAGGCTGGAATCCAGGGCTCACCACTCTGTCACTCCACTTCCAGCTTAAGGATGGGAGGGGAAAGTTACGGTGAACAAATCATTCCAGAAGATGCCACAAATCCCCCAAACTGAGGAGCATGCTTTATGTGGAAGACACTGAAACAAGGCCACTTTTGGGGTGCTGGTAATCCATCCTGGAAGAGCACATGTTAGGAAGAAAGAACTTTATGAAGATATAAATATGGGGATAGACTGCTATTTTCACACCAATGGCTCTGTCCAGATTCTGTCACTAAAAGTAATTGAACGAAATATTCTATTTTTATTTAGCATAAAAATACACACACATGCACACCCAGAAATGGCAGGAAGAATGGATTTTTAAAGTGCTAACAGTGTCGGAGCATGAGATTTCAGTGAGATCATAGATTTTTTTCCCCTTTCTTGAATTTTTTTATTTTCTAAGTTTTCTACATGGAGTGTGTATTATTTTAAATTTAAAAGTGGTTTTTATTTTGAAAGTGGTAGGTTAGACGTGTTATATTTATTATAGCAGGAATCTTTCTTTAAGTATAAGTGAATCATTAAAAACGTGTTTTCTTGGGAAGAAATTATTTAATGTTGTTATATTGAGTGTTTAAAGTCCTGGTTTAGTGGATCGCTGCCAGCTAATCTTATTTCCTTGAAAAGTTTCTGAAGGCTTATCCTTTCTTAAAGATCATTTAAAAAACAAGTAGCAGAGCTGCTTTTCATTGGTGAGAGAATTTTGGTTTAACAAACTGGCTTTGCATGAGGGTGTAATGAAAGCCCCTCTTTGCACTCTTAAAAGTACCTTGACTGTGTATGATAGTTTTCTATCAAAGGGACATTTCTCTAGCTAAAATTCAGAATCATTTAAGTGTTCCCTTTTAGGAGGAAGCCTGAGAGGATTCTGAGTCCATGTACAGTCTACATGTTTTACATTTAAAATGTTTTCCTTGCCCCCAAATTCTTGTATGGGAAGTTTACGTGTATTTCCCTGTTGTCCAAGTAGAAATCAACATTGCTAATTTTTATAAGAACTGTTTAAAATGTTGGTAAGATTATTTTTAAGATTATACGGATCTCATTGTAATTCCCATTTTCATATCAGCAGGCACAGCTGTTTGGTCTAGAAATGGAGGACAGGCTTCATCATCTCCTAATTATGAAGGACCCTTACACTCTTTGGTAAGTTTCATCTGCACATCTTCACTCTGGCCTTTCTTTTTTTTTTAAGATTTTTTTTGATGTGGACCATTTTTAAAGTCTTCATTGAATTTGTTACAATATTGCTTCTGTTTTACGTTTTGGTTTTTTGGCCACAAGGCATGTGGGATCTTAGCTCCCCGGCCAGAGATCGAACCCACACCCCCTTCATTGGAAGGTGAAGTCTTAACCACTGGACCACCAGGGAAGTCCCCACTCTGGCCATTCTCAGGCCATGTGTCTCTTTTACCATCGAGTTCACTCTCCAAGGTTCTTATTTTCACGTCAAGTAAGCCCGCGCGTTTGGTTAGAGCCAGAGTTATTAGATGGTGCTTGTTCCTGTTTATAGATTGTAACCCAGATACTACTACAGTGGAAGCCTCAGGGCTCTAAATATCTAGAACCAGGTAAGAGATTAAGAATCTTGGAAGGATCATGGCCTCCTCCCCTTGTGAGAGGAAGATGTGCATCAATGATTAGATGCCTCTCCTGACATGAGAGTGCTGGAGTTCCAACTATGCTGTGGAGCCGGAACACTTGGAGAGTCTACATCTCTGTGCTTTGCTTTCCAGAATAACAGGTTTATAGGCGTGTTCTTCTTGACCTCTGAATAAGAAGCCTACTGCTTATTTCCTCATTCACTTTGATTCTCGTGGAAATCTAGTAATTTCATTAAATCTCTCTTGTAGGGAATAGCTGAAAATTTTCCCTTGGTGTAATTAATATTATCACATGATGATTCAGTGTTTGACACTCAGCTTACGTGGAAGGGGCTGGAAACACGCATGAAGCAACACTGCTCTATGCACTGTCTGGTCTGTAAATGAGTCAGATGGGGAGGGGTAGCAGCAAGGAGCTGTCCTTCAAGGTTGAGTTTCCCTTTTTCTCTGCATATTTTGAGATGGAACATGGAAGTAGGCATAGATCAATGTATCTATCTATCTATCTATCTATCTATCTGTCTATCTTTATGTTGTCTTGTCAGCCGTTCAGGGTTTCCTTTCTTCCTTTTGGCTAACAACTTAAATTAAGGAAAATCTAAAAATGCAGATACAAAGGTGGATTTCCCCTTCACTGTGCTTTTCCATGCTGTCGTGTGTAAATCGGCCACCTCCACATTTTAGCCAATAAGGTGTCCACAGATTGAGACAGTGTAAGTAAGCACTGCCTACATAAGCCCCATGAATCTACAGCCCACATCCAAATAAGCCATCGTTCTTTTAAGTGTTTCCTTCCATTAGTCAGTCTCTGGGACCCATCGATCAAAACTGGTTTTTTTCCAACTCTAGAGCTGTAAAGACTAGGTTTATAGTTGTGAACGGCAGCTTTAATCCTCTTTGAATTCTGAACACTCAAGAGGGGATTCCCAAGCAGAAACTGCTCTCCACCCAGAAGCTGTGAGCCAGAAAGGATGATAAGCACGTGTGTTATTTCTTTTTGTGCTCACACTTACACTTGGAAGTGTATATCATCATTCCTATTTTTATAAATTAAGAAGTATAGACTCAAAGAAGTTTAGTCACTTTTCCAAGGTCATATAAGCAGCAGAGCTAGGAGTTTAAAGGAGGCCCCTTAACACCAAAGCCCACCAAATCAGAAGGCTCTGTACCCTACACTGACTGTATTAGACACACGTTCTTTCTGTTAGTAGGGAATAATTAGAAATTGTTTTTCTCATGCAGGAGAGAGCTGGTGTATCTGTTTGCACAGCCCATTGGAAATCAAAGTGGATTGTAGCATGATCCGGTACAAAGAGGCACTAGATTTGAAGACTTAGATTGTAACCCTGACTTTACCATTTCCTGGCAGTGTGACATTGAATAATTAATTCACTTAATTTCTTTGAGCCTCATTTGCACGTCTATAAGGAAGGGATAATAATGTCTTCGCTGCTTGCTTACACATGTAGAGTGAGGATCCAGTGAGACGGTATATTTTAAAGTGCACCCTGGAGATGTTTGTTTGATATCATTATTGATCACACTGAAAAAAATGAATACACATCTCCGTGTCCAACTTCTTCACCAAAAACTATCCATATAGGCTGTATCCAGTTGTGGAAAACTAGAATCCTAATGGCTGGGGTGAAAAAAAGATCAGCTGGTTTTTCATTTTATAAGGTAGTGAATTCTCTACTATAGTAAGGGCTTTGAAATCAATTAGAAGCCCCCAAGCCCCCGGTGAACAATTCATTCAAGTCTTTATGATTCTTCAGTCTTGAAATCTCCTACCACTTTGGTTGACAGAATTTTTGCGATGTTTTTCTTTAACCGTTTTGAGGCTCCTGTTCCCTTTACACACACACACACACACACACACACACACACACACACACACAAGCTGGTGATGGTAGCTAGAAAGCAAGAAACACAGTAAAAATTGTTAGTACTCGATAAGAAATTACAGTCTGTACGCATTTACCTGTCCCTGACTTGATACATAACACTATATCATATGGCACAGAGGAAACCCAGGAGATATGTCCTTAAGAAGATAATTTAATTGGGAAACTATAAATGGGTCACCTTTCCATTGTTAACTTTTTGAAATCTTTAACAAATGCCTGCCAGAACGTTCCTTAAATTCAATAAATGTTTCTTCTGAAGTAAATCTAAATTCTCTTTCGAAGTTATGCAATATAATGTAGCATGTGTACTAACAATGTCCTGGAAGAATTACTGAATTTGTTCACAAAAAATTACACTATAATTATAGCATTAACAATTTTCACCAGTTTTCTAGGAAGGTCACTATTTATTTTTATTATAATTTTAAGGAAATAAACTTTACTGGAAACATATATTCAGAGACCCAAAGTGTGATTCGTGTCAACTCAGGTTTTATTTGTATAACCTACACACGAATTTCGAACTAAATCAAATTTCACATCATTTATTAACCAACAGCAAAGCCGAATTGAAGATCGTTTAGAAAGACTGGACGATGCTATTCATGTTCTCCGGAATCATGCCGTGGGCCCGTCCACAGCCATGCCTGGTGGTCATGGGGACATGCACGGAATCATTGGACCGGCTCATAATGGAGCAATGGGTGGTCTGGCCTCAGGGTATGGAACCGGTCTTCTTTCTGCCAACAGACATTCACTCATGGTAAGTGACTAAATTTAGGGACTCTAGTTATCTTATAGAATTAGAATTTCTAGTACAAATACTACTGCTGCAGTTTTTTCTTTTGTAAACAGCTTTATTGAGATGTAATTTATTTAACCTACAATTCACCCCTTTCACTTTTACAATGTACTGTGTTCTACATATATTCTCAGGGTTATGCCATCAGCACCAGAGTCTAATTTTAGAACATCTTTGACCCCTACAAAAAGAAAAGAAATCCACATGCCCTTTAGCAGTCACTCTCCATCCTTCCCTCCCCCTAGCCCCTGGCAACTACTAACCTACTTTCTGTCTCTGTAGATTTGTCTAGTCTAGATATTTCCTATAAATGGAATCCCACAGTATGTGGTGGTCTTTTCTGACTGACTTATTTCACTTAGCATAATGTTTTCAGGGTTTATGTATGTTTTATCATTTATCAGAGCATCATTCATTTTTATTCCCCAAAAGATTCCATTGTATAGCTATACGTTAAGTATCCATTCATCAGGTGATGGATATTTGGGTTACTTCCAGTCTTTGGCTCTTAGGAATAATGCTCCTGTGAGCATTCATGTACTAGTTTTTGTGTGGACATAGGTTTTCATTTCACTTAAGTATAAGCCTAGGAGATCATTGCTGGGTCATTGCTGGTGTGTTCAGATCTTCAGTTTGGGGACTTCAGCTAAAGATCCCAATGTTCATGTGACGTTGCTGGCATTTCACATGTGAATAGGTTGGATTTTTTAAGTTATTATTAAATGAAAGCCAAATCAGTGTCTTTAGCTTCTGAGTACGCTGTGGGAGGCAGAAATATATGGTGCGTCTGTCTAAACAGGTGATGTGGCACCACGTAATTTCACTATATCGTAGTTTTACCACTACCTATTTACGAATGTGTTTATTTGAATAATAATTAAGCAGATTTGTCCATATTACAATTGAAATTTCAATTTTGCCACTTACTTTTGGAAAGGACTTGGGAGTGCATTCTTTCTTGGATGATTACAAAGATTCAGCAAATCTCCCTAACAAAATGTTAAGTGATGACAGTTAATGAAGTGACCATATGGGTGGGGAATTTCATATTACTAGTGATTCTGTGTAATTCTGCTCTTTACAAACTCCTGACCAGAGAACACCTTAGTGTCCTGTTTTGTGCCTTACAGGCTCTCAGAAAGTTGCGTGTATGAAGGTCTATTTTCCATTATCACTAGAGCATCTCTTACTTAAAGATGATTCCAAAAGGAGAATGCAAAAGAAGTACAGATTATCCTGAGGCTCTTTAAGTTCTTTTCTCGTTCAGAAGTATTCTTCTGCCCTCCTTTGCATTTCTCTTAATAAAAGATTAAGAGTCCCATCCTGAGCGGTATGTTATGGAAACCTGCAACCAATTTGAAACCAAAAATACTGGTTTATAAATAGAAGCAGTGAACTCACTTCTAAAACGTGGAAAGGTATTTTTGAATGCCAAAGCTAAATCTTTTTTTTTTTCTTTTTTCGCTTTTCGTAGACTCTACCCTAAAAATTCCTCATTGAGTAAAAAGTGTTTGTCTATTCATGGCAGTTGCTAAGAGTTTACAAAAGGAAAATCTAGATTTTAATTTAGCTTGGCCTCAGGTAATGTGCTAAATACACTTGGGATGCATATAATATGAGATTTTAGTTTGTACAGCTTTTTTTTTAAACTACAATGTTTAAACAATACTGCTTTTAATTAAGGAATCTGGCTTTATTAAAAGCCAGATCTGTGACTTACAACCATTTCTGTATATCTGCTCTCAATCAAGAGAAAAATACTTTAATTTCTGTAGCTGTGTTCGTTTTGCATATGTTAAACGGATGCAACGTGCACCCAGGACGTTGCTTCAGAGACAGGTTTTTATTTTTCCATAAATATGTAAAGTTTGCTCTTAAATACCAGATGTAGGTTAAGTGGTTCTTTAAAATAATAAACTATACAGAGATGTTTTCTGGAACCTTTTATTTGACCTTTGACTTGCCTCCTCTTTGAGTTTGATTCAGAGGTGGGATAGGAGGAAGAGACTAGACTCATCTTTGGAGATGGGAAGTGGGACTGACCCAGGTGGAGGGGGAGGGGAGAGAATGAACAGAGCAATAGAAAAGGGGAAATCATCGGCCCATATTACACAGCAACGTCTTTAATTATTTTGGAAGAAACGATGCCGAAGCAGTAAAACTGCTAGTTTTGCTGAAGAGGAAAAGTGCTCACTCACTCTCCTGAAGACATTTCTAATTCAGTCAAGGGTGACGGCCGAGCCAACCAGATCATAGAGTAACTCCAAAGCCATGGCAGGACAACCTGCTGCCCTTTGAAGCCGACGGAGGCCTAGCAGTCTTTCTCCTTTTTTCTCAAAAACATTCAGGGCGCCCAGCGCATCTGAGCTCCTCGGCCCAAAACCCCAACGTGTGCACAAGAGATCGGATCCTCATTTCTTGCCTTGCGCAAACTGGTATGACTTTTCAAACAAAAACATCAGAACAAAGGAAATAGTTTTTGAATTTAGTCAGTCTGAAGTTAGCCTTTGACCATTTGATACATTCCACAATAAAAAGGAAGCTGAAGGGGAAGGGAAAAACCCACCCCCCTTCCTCCCCCCAGCAACAACAAAAAAAATTCAAGGAGGATACTGGTAATGTTTTCCACATTTGAATTTTAATACATGAAACAGGCCATAAAACGTTGGCCAGCTGCAGTAAATAAAGTAGCAGTGGGAGGTACACACTGGAAACGTCGGACCAGCGCTGGTGGGAGTTTCATTCCCAGCTACACACCTTCAGTTGTTGTTCTGGAGTGTAAGCGAGTTGCAGTAACTTAACACCCATCCCAGGGCTGGTTTTGTTTTGAGCCAATCTCCTTTATAACTCTCCTTAATAATTCCTTCTGATTAAAGAACAGATAGCTTTGAATTCTCTTGACCTCCGTCTCTCCTTGTTTCCTCTCTCCCTGCCTTCCAAAATCAAAACGAAATGGCTTGATCACTTGGAAGATGATAGAAGCATTTCTTTCTGCAGCAGCTTGCAATCGTGGTGGGGAGAACCGTGGTTCTGCCTGGGCCGTTATGTTATCTCATTTAATTGCTAACATATTGTACTTAGCTTTTGATTCATAAAATGTTTTCCTTGGAGTTCTGAAGTAGGTCTTCAGTAAATGACTAAGTATTAGTATAATGAAAGGGATTTTTTTTTTTTTTTTCACAGCAGCATGGCTCATAGCACTCGAGCGAATGTTGATTCTTGTGGGCTTTCTAGATGATACTATTTGTCCATGCTCTTTCCTGCTCAGAAACCTTCACCGGCTTTCCATTATCTACAAGATAAAGACATATTTCTTAGCCTAGCTTATTAAGCCCATCACTGTCTACCAAAAGCCTTGTGCTTAGCTCTTCCAATGCAGAAACTTTGCCAGCAAGACCAACCTCTGCATATTACCAGCATTTGCGCTGTGCATTCTCACTAGGTACGTCTTTTGCGTCTATCTGGCTTGTCCTATTCTATCCACTGCTCTTAGCCCATCTCATTCCCACCCATTCTCAAAACTCTCACTCAAATTCTGTCTCTTCCAGGGAACCTTTCCTTGCCACCTCCACCTGTGAGAGTCTTTTTCTTTTCTACTCTCACAGCGCTATGAATCATACCTTTGGCTAGATATTTATTTTACCCACTTAGGCAAAGCTATATATCTTTGGTAGGTCTGACTTTTTTTTTTTTTTTTTTTTTTTTATTTTTTTGGTAGGTCTGACTTTTGCCTTACCAACTAGATTGTCAATTCCTTGAGTACCATGTGTTACATTTTGTTTCCCTCCCAGTAGATAAATCGTCAGTCAAAAGGGAAGAAAGGAAACTCAATATTTTCTGAGTGCCTGACAAGTGGCCAGCCCTTCAGCTAGGAGCTCCATATACCTTATCTCAGGCCATCTTCACAAGAGCCCAGTGAGGATGGTAATGCTTTCCATTTTAGGTGTTGGTCAGATGAGCCTTAGAAGGTTTGAGTGGTCAATATCAAGTCCGGAAGCTAGATTTAAACTCAGGGGACTTTGACTGTAAATTCCATGCTCTGTCTTACCATCATGAGCACTCCTCAGACAGGATCTATAGTTATACCTTTTAAGAGCTAATTTCAGGTGGTTAGAACTCATGATTTTCAAATCTTAACAAATGTTGGTCGACAAGAGAGAAGTTTCTAGGTGTCTTATGGCCAGTTTCCCAAAGCAGCTCCCTACCCACATGGAAAGGTAAAGAACTTTCCTCCAGTATGGTAGTATGCTGGATTAAATCCCACCTTGTCTAAACACTTATTCTTAAATCAACATGTCTGTGCTAAGTGGCAAGAGGTGTGGTGAGTGCTCCTTGCTAGGTGGTTGGAGTAGTTAATTTTAAAACATTAAGTTGTTTTTCTTACCTTAGCCTCCCAGTTTTCTAATGGAATCCAAGCAGAAATTTCGGAATGTGGGAGATTAAAGAAATAGCTGGGGGCTTCCCTGGTGGCGCAGTGGTTGAGAGTCCTCCTGCCGATGCAGGGGATGCGGGTTCGTGCCCCGGTCCGGGAAGATCCCACACGCCGCGGAGCGGCTGGGCCCATGAGCCATGGCCACTGAGCCTGCGCGTCCGGAGCCTGTGCTCCGCAACGGGAGAGGCCACAACAGTGAGAGGCCCACGTACCGCAAAAAAAAAAAATAAAGAAAGAAATAGCTGGGTTTATTACTCACCTGCTTAGAAACTCTTACCCAGGTATCATTCCCCTCTGTGCCTCGGATATCAGTTCTTTTTTTATTTTTATTTTTTTGGCTGCATTGGGTCTTTGTTGCTGCACATGGGCTTTTCTCTAGGCTACTCTTCGTTGCAGTGTGCAGGCTTCTCATTGTGGTGGCTTCTCTTGTTGCGGAGCACAGACTCTAGGCGCGTGGGCTTCAGTAACTGTGGCACGCAGGCTCAGTAGTTGTAGCTCGCGGGGCTCTAGAGCTCAGGCTCTGTAGCTGCGGTGTGCGGGCTTAGTTGCTCTGCGGCATGTGGGATCTTCCCGGACCAGGGCTCGAACCCGTGTCCCCTGCATTGGCAGGCGATTCTTAACCACTGCGCCACCAGGGAAGCCCTCGGATATCAATTCTGATACTAAATCATTACATTTTTGATAAGTTACTGAAACAGTGGTTTTCCAAATATGCCTCTCCGTTATTCATGCAGTATTCAGATGAGCCCTGAAAAAAAGTCTTTCAGATGACCTCACTCCTCTTTTAACAGAACAAGAATGAAACTCACATCAAAAATATTGGGTTGGTTTGGGCTTCCCTGGTGGCGCAGTGGTTGAGAGTCCGCCTGCCGATGCAGGGGACACGGGTTCGTGCCCCGGTCTGGGAAGATCCCACGTGCCGCGGAGCGGCTGGGCCCGTGAGCCATGGCCGCTGAGCCTGCGCGTCCGGAGCCTGTGCGCTGCAACGGGAGAGGCCACAACAGTGAGAGGCCCGCGTACCGAGAAAAAAAAAAAAAAAAAAAGTAAAAATATTGGGTTGGCCAAAAACGTCATTCGGGTTTTCCATACTGTCTCATGCACAAACCGGAACAAACTTTTTGGCCAACCCGATACCTTCATGTGATTCTGTTCCTGCTTTTTTTTTTTTTTTTTTTTTTTGCGCCACCAGGGAAGCCCTGTTCCTGCTCTTGATTACTCGTCAGTAGAGTCAGCAATGGTGGGATCATTTTAGCTAATATTAATATATAATATTAGTGTGGTTCCCAGAGCCTTTTTGCTTAAAGCCCATCTATTCATTTCGAAAACATTTACCAAGTCATTACCAAATGCTGAGCTCTATGCTAAGTTGTGGTTTCTCCTCTCAAGGGGTTCACAGTCTCGTAGGATACGGTATATATTTTTTTTTAAAAATTGCTGCGGCAGTGTGGTAAGACTCATAGGAGAGCAGGGCCCAGCTCTGATATCCGGGAGGGAAGGATCAGATTGTCACTTGGGAGGAGTAGTGGTCCCCTAAGGATCTAGTTGCCCTAGATGACCTAGGGGTGGAGGAGCCCTGTGAAACACGCCACCCACACCTGTTCTCCACAGCATCACCTGAGGCCTCTTACTAGACTCCTAGGTGACGATGTGGCACACGTTTTAGAAACCACTGGTATAAGCCAGTCTTGGCCCACTTTCCCTCTTTTCAGTATCATTTTTAGTGTGACTTTGGATTACAAAGAATTCATTAGAAGGTCAGTCATTAGGTGAAGAAGCACCTTTTTATTTCAGTGACACTAAATATATGAGAGCTTTTACCACTTAGGATTTCAGAGGATAAACAAGTGAGTTCTGCTTTTATAGTTCTTAGGAATTAGGACCATTGAATTTTAGATGCTGAAAGCACCGCAGAAGTCATTTAGCCCATTGCTTTTATTTTACTGCTGAGGACTGAGGCCCAGAAGGGGGAAGTGACCCAGGTATGGATACTCTCTGGTTAATGGCCGAGCTAGGATTAGAAACCAGACAAGCCAGCAACGAGACCAGCACTCTTTGTACTAAATATTACACTGCCGCAACAAATTTCCTCTCTAACCCGACGCCATAGCAATTTCAAAACTGTGGCTGGTATTACACGTGTTCTGTTAACTGATGAAACCCAAGAAAACTCTTTAGTTGCCCCTTGGCTCTCTGCACCCTGTTGCTATTGAGTTCTGCCAATCTAATTTGGCCCCAGGAGAGAGTAGTGGGCAGTGATGTGATACTTTGAGTAGCATTTACTGGTATGTTGTAATGCAAGTAACAGAAGTCGGAAAACTCTGTTTCTACGTGGCCATCTTCAACAAGGGTATGAACCACAGGGGCTTAGTCATCCTCAGTCTTGTTCCTCTTGGGTTTTCAGGGATTCTGATTCCATAAATGTCTGTGTATATTTGAGCACCTACTTCATTTCTAAGCAATTATTAGCATATAATCTCAGAGACCCTTAGAAGGCATCTCCATCCAAATCCCTCTACAAATTCGCTGCCAAGCAGTGAACAAGCCTCTATTAGCCTCCTTCCTCCAAGGCTAAGTACTCTAAATGACCATAAATCCCATTTCCATCAGACTTTAGAAAATTCTTCCTTAGGTCCAGCGCAAATTTATTTCCCTGTGAAGTTTTCATTTTTCTGCCCATTGGAGTTACCCCTAAGTCAACTCAGCAAATACTTGAGAAACTTGAAGACGGTCTACTCGTTTTTTTGTTTTCTTTTCCCTCTAGGGTATACATCTGGATCTTCAAATATTTATCCTAAAAAAAAAAAAAAAAGTTTTGACTTTATAACTTTCCAGTGCATTCTTCCAAGTTTAAAAAGAATAGTCCCCCACTGCTCGCCCAGGACCTTTTAGTGTGTAGAATCCCAAACTGAATACAATGCTCAAGGAATCATTAGCACAGACTAGGGTGGATCTGTCACAAAACCCACTAAATACATTATGTCTTCATTAAAGGCCACCTAACAGCATCCTACTGGCAGTATTTGATGACATCATCGTTCTACTGACAAACACTGAACTTGAAATCAGCTGAAATCCATCGGCCACATGTCCGTCAACTGTCCTGGTGCACTATTTGTTGTATCAGTGAATTTCATACCGTTTCCGGTGTCAGGGTCTCCTTTAAATCCTCATTCAGTCACATATCCTGCAGCTCTGTTGTTGGCAAATTTGTCACCAAACGCCAGGTGTGCAGCATTCCCGTGAACGAGGTTTATACAGAAAGACTTGTTCTTGGTGGAACTAAACTGAGTTGAGAGGTCATCGCCTGTGTTTCAGGGCATTTCGGAACTGTCTTTTAAATAGCCTGTTATAGAATTTCACCCAAGATCTTAGTCATCAACATCATCTTTCTATAGCTTCTACATTGGGTTTTGTTTTTCTTTAATGAGGATATTTGCCTATCTCTAGTGTTCTACCATCTCTCCTACTCTCCACAATTATCAAACATTTCTGAAAGCCGATTAGCAACCTCAATTGGAAGGTTTTCTCTATATCAAAGTTGTACTTTATTTTAAGAAAACCTGGGCGGAAAAGGCAGAAAGGGAAAATAACTTGAAGAAATTCCCTTCATTTAAAAAACGTCTGCCTGCTTTTTTGAGATATTATTGACATCTAACATATGTCAGTGTAAGGTGTACAATGCAACGATTTGATACATGTATATTTTACAGAATGTTTACTCCAGTAAGGTTAGTTAACACCTCCATCCCCTCACATAATTAGTTGGGTTTTTTTTTTTTTTGGTGGTGGTGATAACTTTTAAGAGCCACCATCAAGAACTTTCAAATATACAATACAGTATTGTTAATTAATGTCACCATGCTGTACATTAGATTCCCAGGGTTTATCTATCTTATAGGTGGAAGTTTCTCACCTTTGACCAACATCCCCCCATTTCCCCCAGCCCCCAGCAACCACCATTCTACTCTCTCATTTCTTTGAGTTCATTTTTTTAGATTCTGCATATAACTGAGACATACAGTATTTGTCTTTCTCCGTCTGACTTAGAGAAGTTCTCTTGACCATGGGTTAGTTACGACAGTTTTAGAATCCTTGAGGTCAACATTGATGTTTCAGCATCCGTTTAAACAAAAGTCAAGAGGTTTTGAATCCAGCCATAGCAGGGAGACCATTTACTCTCCATTAACAAGCTCTTAAGACAAGTGGTTCGGCATGATGTGTGCCCAGATCCCACAGCTCTAGGTCTAAATTAGGTATATCCCCTTTTTCTTCCCCCAATACCCATTTTACTTGAATTCAGGCCCTGTGACCTAGAAATGAGACAGTCAGTCTGCACTGGACCGTCAAACCCAAAGGACTCCCTTTCTCCTTGCTTCTAGGACAAGCCAAGCCTAGTTCCTTAATCTTTCCCCTGTGGTTAGCACCCTGGTGTCATGAACCTTAAATACATAAAACCCAACGGTTGTCTCCTCTGCTTTTAAAATATAAAAACACATTTAAAACAGACTCTATTACCTCAACACATTTTGACTTTGCTTTCTTCTTAAATAACAGGAAAAAGCAGGTAGACGCTTTCAGTAGCACAGTTATATTTCGTTGGGGACAAAGACACAGTGCTAACCAGTCCGTAATTTAGAGAAGACACGACCTGTACATTTTTAAAAGGTAATATTACCCTCATTTTCTCAGGAAAACAGATTTTCTGAAGGGAAAAATCTGTATTGTAGAGGTTAGAAATTACACAGATGTTTCTTCACTCGTTCTCTATTGTCTGTGCTTCAGGTCCTTGGGGGATACATACATGTGTAAGAGAAAGTCTCTGAACCCACAGGCCTTTGGCTCTGGGGGGATGATAACACAAGTATGTGCCTAACTAACTATCACGCAGGGTGGAATGATTAAGTGACCCGAGAGGTGAGTCGGAGAAGGACGAACATTGGCCAGCCTTCGGGGTGGATAGGAAAGTTTCCTGGAGGAGAGGTCATTGAGCTCATATTAGAGTCTGCGCTGGATTTCAATAGAGACAAGGCTAGAAAAGGCATTACAGAGCCATAGAATAAACATGATCCAAAAAAATACGCAGAAAATCAAGGATCTTAAGTGCCCAGGTGGAAGTAGGGAAATGACCCGATGATGCGGTGTGCCAGGCAGGGCTGCCTTGGGCCGGGAGCCCCTCCTCCGAGCACGGCAGCTCCGACAACTGGCTCGCATCCTTCACAGGAGAGTCGACAGGAAGAGTGAATTTTCATGTATATTTTTTACATCCAAATTAAATTAACTCATGGAATTTTCCACCCGTAGGAATTAAAGTAGCAGCTCATGAAGTAATTCAGTTATGTCATTCATACCAAAACAGAAAATACTGGAGCAACTTGGCACCGTTTAAAAGCCAAGACTAGACCTTGGCTATTTTATATTTTTTTCAAAACCTGTAGGTGTTGTGTTCTGTTAACTTTTACTGGGGCTGTAAATTTTTTTTTTTAATCAAAAGTATCTTCATTGCTTAGAAAACAGAAGTGCAAAATGGATTTGAAATAAGAAGAGGGTTTAGGCAAAGCACCTTTAGGAGTGCATACCTAAAAAAAAAAACACAAGTGTTAACGTCGAATTTCTGAAATGCGGGGAGTCTACCTAATTGGTTGACATTCACAGTTGTGCATAATTATAGCTTCCTCTAGGTCCATAAGTCAACTTAGAACTCTAAAATTGAATTTAACCAAAAGATCTGTCCAATATTAGTTAAGTGACATCTTTTGAGGAAGCATTGTCCTGATACAATAGCCACATTCATTTTCAAGCAGTGTTAATTGGACGTATTGTCAAAAACCACAGTGTTGAGTTTCCACATTTTAATTTCACATTTGCCTGCTCCCCAGCTTCTGCACAGGGACGGGTCTCGTTCGGAGCTGAAAGTGTGTGAAAGTTATTGGAGAATGGTAGTCTCTGGGTAATGTTTCTGTGAGCCGCCCAAAAATTTTCCCCCTGCAGTCTAGATGGGAAACAGCTGGTTTTTGTTTAAAAAGCTGTTTTGCGAAATGTCTGAATCTTGAGGTGTAGAACTGAGGTCACCAGTAAAAGCAGGTGCTTAGGGACAAGTGAGAAAGAGTCTGGGGCCCGGCTGGCCCTGTCATCTTCTGCAGGGTACTTCCTATTAGAGGAAAAAGTATTGAAGTTGGCTCCTTTATTTAGGACGCAAACAGATAAACTAATCGCATTAGTGATGCTATTAGAAATTGAGCATCTTTGAACATGGCCAGCCCTTGAGTGAATAATTTGCTCCCTCTGAAATGGCTGTCTCCCCCCCAAGGCTTCAAATACAAAGGTCCAAGGCTTTAACTTCCTTTAGGTATTGTAAGTGCTTGAATTTCCTCTTTAAATACACCCACAGTAAAAGAACTATGATTTCAAATAAGTAGTCCCAGAACTGAGTACGTCCTCCAAGTTCATGGAGGCAATCTCGGGGAAAGGCAGAAAAGGAACCCAAATTGGCAGAACCAGGACAAGGCAGTTTTGAAAAAGGCCAAGTACAAAACATGTGGAATCACTAAAGTCCAGTGCATGTCAGATATCCACCAGCCTGAAGATGAAAGGAAACGACCTCCTCCCCTGGGAGCTGGGGGTTATTAGCAGCTGTTTATCCAGTCGGGAATAGAGATTAACATTGTAATTTTTTTTTTTAAAGAACTAGAAGAAAATTTGTTTGGGAAGTTGGCTCTTCATATCAAGTCACTGTGCATAGCCAAAAAAAACTTCCTTTCTCAGAACTCATGTACTAGGGTTGAGCAATGTTATGATTCTCTGAGAAACTCGGGATTACCAAAAAGCCCATCTCCATAAAATAGAACAGAAAAAGACAGAGAAGTGAATGGACGGCTGCCACTGACACGTTCCCTTGAACTGTGCACTGTAAAGCTAGCTGTTTGGTCTGGTACCTGTCCTCCAGCCTGCCTCTACGTGGGGGGTGTTCTCCCCGTCCCATACCCCAACTTAATCTTTGCCGCTCTGGGGCCTGTGCAAATGGATTTTGCACATGCCTACCGCTTGTAAATGCCTTTTCATGACATACTGGGGAAGCTGCTTCGTACTCTGTGGAGCTTTATTCTCAAAAAAAAACAAAAAACAAAAAACAAAGAGTTGGATATTGGTATTTTCCCCTGATTTAATGCTACTCTTAATGTCATTTTCTTTTATTAAATCCTTTCTTTTGCTTTTGATCTTATTTATAGCAGAGCCACTGGTCATATGGAAACTATTATTGTATAGCTGGGAGATGAAAGACTTCATTGCAGTTAAATAAGAGTGAATCATTTGGGCCAATAATACACACATACAGTGAGGTACCATTTGCATCCAAAATGCCCTATGTTGTTCACTTTGTAACAAAGCCATTGAGGTTTATAAAGGGCTTTACAAAAGTCTGCTTTTTGTCCAAAATGTGTTGTCTGACAGTATGAAAACACGTTGATGTGCAGTCCTTAGCTGCTGCTTCATATATATGTATATGTATAATCTAAATATGGGCACTTCTTGTTGTAAAAATAGGAACTTTTATTTAAAGTTGAGATGTTAATTAATGTCAAGTATCAGTTTTTAAAAATATATATATATTTAGATAATCTATATCAAAATTCTACCCATCATTCAAACCCTATCTAAAATGCCACCTTCTTGAAGTAGTCTCTGGTTTCTCCATCTGATACGATTTCACCCATCCTTTAAAACCCTACATGACCTTATACTCCTTTATGACGTTCATCTTATTTTGCCCTATATAGTAATTATATTAATTCGTCTTTAAGATGTAAGAGGTTGTAAAGGAATACACACATCTATCTTATTATTTTTTCCTGCAGTGGCTTGCATATAATAGGCATTCGTTGAATAAATGAAATGTTTATTTTTTGATAGAAACATGCTAAACCTATATTCGACAGTACTGAAAGCTTTTAGATTTCAGATAGTCTCACGAGATATATGTCATTGGTGTCACCGTTTAGGAAGTAACTAATTGCACCTTGTGATATTACAGCCCTGTACAAGGAGCCAGTGCTTGCCCTTGGGATAATTACATTTCAAGACAAGTATAGGCTTGGGACTTCCCTGGTGGTCCAGTGGTTAAGACTCCGCGCTTCCACTGCAGGGGACACGGGTTTGATCCCTGGTCAGGGAACTAAGATCCTGCATGCCACGTGGCACGGCCAAAAAAAAAAGAAAAAAAAAAAGACAAGTATAGGCTTTGTGAATAGCAGCAAAACAAAATCATTGATGCGTATGCCCTGCCCTGTTAGACAGTGGCCTGGAGCGTGTTTTAAGGGTGGTGTCCGTAATGAACCATCAGGGGAGAGCCCTGTCCAGATCCAGCACGATGATGAGTGTTCTGGAGACCCATACAGTCTAGGAGGAATGAGAGTATGGGGGTCTGTGGGACTAATGAAAGAGAAGTGTTCAGGGGTCATGGGGAGGAAACCAGCCCTGGGGGACAGAAGAGGAAGGGCTTAGCTCAAGCCTTAGGGATGTGGGAGTGAAGGCAGCAGATGAAGGGCCGCAAGTAGGTAACTGAATATTGAGATGAAGGAATTTAAGAATAGGAGGGTACAGGCATGGTCCTCTGGTGTCCAGGTGAAGGACCCAGAAGCATAAGGTATTGATCTTAGACTTAATCCATAGAACAATGAAAAGCCATGCTGGAAACTTGATATCCAAGAGACCAAGTGATGCACAGAGGATATAGCATTTACAAGCTGAGTATTTTGGAAGTGATGGGAAAGAAATGTTTTATTAGTTCAGGCAAGCTTCTTCACACTTCCATTGCCTTTCCGAATATGTTAAAATCAGCGGATGTTAATTGGATAATAAAAAAAGCATTTAAAAAATAAAGGCCTGATTGTTTCCCCATTATAGGTCATTAGGGAGTATTGAGTAGAGTTCCCTGTGCTATACAGTAGGTTCTTATTAGTTATCTATTTTATATATAGTAGTGTGTATATATCAACCCCAATCTCCCAATTTATCCACCCCCCCTTTCCCCCTTGGTAACCATGTTTGTTTTCCACATCTGTGACTCTACAAAAGAGTGGATATATGTATATGTATAACTGACTCACTTTGCTGTACAGCAAAGAAACTAACACAACATTGTAAATCAACTATACTCCAATAAAAATTAATTTAAAAAATTTAAAACTAAGGCCAGCTAGGTAAGGATGAATCCCTAGTGACGGACTTCCTGGGCTGGCTACAGAGCACTTTGTGTGCCAGTCGGCCTCACACTGGTGTGTTGACACCGGGGGGACCCGAAATTCCAAGTACACATCAAGTGTCCAGTTGTCTTTTCCTTCACACTAGGCAAAAGAAGCTGCTTACAAGTAATTGCAAAAGTGCACCATAATCTCTGTGCTACATGGGCGTGGTTCACTAGGCATGGATTAACTTTAGTTCCCTCCAGCCTACTTACTAACTTGCTACCCCGGGCAAGGAAGGGATGGAATGGACTGCTAACCACCCACTGAGGTCCCCGCTTGGTGGGCTGCATCCAGTTCTGGTTTCCTGTGTAGGAAAATGATGTAGAGAATTGGGGGTGGAGGGTGGGTATGCAGAGGCGAGAAATGAAACAGTTTCACTAGATGGAACTTATGAGTTAAGAAAAAAATATATAAAAAGATGAACTGAAATCAGGTAACGGCCGTTTGCATCTCTCAAACTAGATCGCAGAATCATTCATCTTTAACCATTTTGGTGGACATGAGGGGAGTTTCAGCCTAGCTGATCCCATGACACTGCCAAGGTCAGGGTCATTTAGATTGTGTTTAAATCCTCTCGAAAGTTATTTTATCATCTGGGGAATAAGCATTAAATACATTTCCAAGAATTGCCCAGTAAGGAATTACCTTACTTCAGGCAAAGCCTAAGTGAAGCTGTGACATTTCTGGGGGGAAAAAAACAGGTGTTTTTAAGAAAATGAGGAGGCCTTCTCCCAATAAACATTTTAAGAATCGAAATCCAAACTAAAGAATTCAATCCAGATCTGACTTTAGTGAAAAGTCCTTTTAATGGTTTAATCACATGAATTTTTTTAAATGGTCTGATAATTTTTTTTAAACTGAGGAGTATGGAAATTATATTCGTGGTTGAAGGGTGTCCCAGATGTCAGGGCTTTTTCACACGAAAGCGTTGGTTATCAGAGCCTAGTCTCATTTTCTACAGAATTTGGTGCCTCCAATATTGTTCCTCACAGTGTCTACACTGCTATTTCATGAACTTCCGAGTCCCCATCTGTGAGCTATTAAAGAAAGTTTGCAGGACCACTTCCCACTTCTTTAAAAGATGCACCTTTTGGACTCAATGGTATTTTTTGCACATTTGAGAAAATGTTTGCTTTCCTCTAATATGACACAGACAGATCTGGCAAGATAATTGAAACTGAAATCTAGCACTCTATGACTGTCATGTATAATTGATATTTCATGGGGAGTTTACAGTTCAGACACCAAAACTGTTTTCTCTGTCAATGGGTGTCCAATTACAATAAAAAGAACCAGCCCATCAGCTTTTTTTCTTTTTATGATTATGGCAAAACAAGAGAAAGAAGAGAGAAAAGTAAAAGTTACCAGGACTTTTTTCTTTGCCCCATTTTCTTGTTGTTATTTTTCTTCTTTCTAAAAAACACCTCTGTCAAAAGGAAGATTTTGAACCTCATGCCATTAATTACAAACTTTTGTTTTGAGCTAAATGTTTCTAACAGCATTTCTGGTTTTACGTCATTTTCGCAGGTCTAGAAATTGATGACAAGTTTCCTAAAGTTTCCATCCTACACTCTTTTAGAAGGATTATGGTAGAGGAGAAAGAACTGAGGTCTGAAAGCCTGTTTTGAAGCAGTTATCTCTGGAGATAACGTTAACAAGGATTGAATAACTGCCAAATGAAATTTAATACATTTTCCCATCCATGAAATAGGCCTCTTAAATACAACAGAATAATTACTTTCACAATACTCCCTGGAAACAAAGAGAGCAGAAACATTGAATGCCTTTTTTGTTTGTGGTGTTTGTTGTTAGCTTGAGGACCAGGATAAGGACATTTACCAGGATGCTCTCTTCGCATCCGCATCCGCACATAACAACAGCCTTGCCAGCAGCCACCTAATTTGAAACTGCATATCTTTTTTTTTTTTTTTTTTTTGCGGTGCAGGGGCCTCTCGCCATTGTGGCCTCTCCCGTTGCGGAGCACAGGCTCTGGGCGCGCAGGCTCAGTGGCCATGGCTCACGGGCCCAGCCGCTCCGCGGCATGTGGGATCTTCCCGGACCAGGGCACGAACCCGTGTCCCCTGCATCGGCAGGCGGACTCTCAACCACTGCGCCACCAGGGAAGCCCTGCATATCTTTTAAATCTGTTTATGTTGGAGGAGTCGTGGCAAGTATTAAATTTTGTAATTTAGTTAGACATCTTGGACTTGGCCTGAGTTGGTGGACCATGATGTTTTTCCCCCTATGATAAGGAAAACTAAAATGATTTTTATATCTGCATCTATGTATGCGTGCACACACACACACACACATAAACACACTGTTTTAAAATGAAAACTCCAGGAAGTCACCCCATTTGTTCCTAAACTCTGCTCCCCTCCCCTGTGTGTGTGTGCTTGTGTGTGTATATATGTACATACATACATACATATATATATATATAATATATGCTCAATCAAGTTGTTCAATGTTGTTATAAGTTTTCTGAGTTCAAAATCTGTTTTAGTCCTCTAACCAGATGTTCTCTAAGTCACTTAACCATTTCAGCCTTCGCTTTCTTCTCTGTAAAATGAGAAGAAGTTTGTCCTAACTGGTATCCAGGTCTCCCCAGACCCTTCCCTTAAAGTCTATATACTGTGATTGAAAAGTGTTCTTAATATATCAGTTCTTTCCTCAGAAAGTAAGATTATTTAAAGTGATATGGTGCTTATGTGATTCAAAAGAGGTAGTACACTTCTAAAAGTATTTAGTAATTCCCAGTGATAAAGTCACACTGGAGAATTTAAATAGCTGTGTCAGAATTTGAATATTCCTTGTCCTAAGATACAATGAAACTTAGATATCTGCACATAAGAGCCATGATTTATGGGGGCCCGAGGAAGGGGCAGCCATGTTTGGACCACATGATCTTGCCTCCCCCTCTTCTTTTATAGCTCATTGGACCAGGGGTGAGGACACCTGATCCCAGGCTAGCCCATTCAGTGGGTGGCCTGTGTCTGCTTCAAAATGATGAGCTGGACCATCTGGTGATCTTGGCATTCTGAACTCAGAAATTCTAAGACAGAGAGGGAGTTAGGAGCAGATTCAGAACCTGAAAGGATGTACTGGGAACTCCTGTGAAGTGTCCAGGCCATAGTTCTGAGTGGGCAGAAGCCAGAGAGAGACAGAGGTACCAACAGAGGAAGGAGAGAGGCTGGAACAGCTCCTGAGACACAAGGGGTGGCCTTAGGTCCCGAGAGTTCTCCAGGCCCAAAACGTAGATCACAGAACTCTTCCTGTTAAATCTCCTTTTACCTGAGCCAGCTGGAATGAGTCTCTGGTCCTTACTATTAAAACCACCACACTAAATTGATCGCTCCACGAAAATCCCACCAAGAATCGCTTATAGCTCCATGAGGGCAGGGGCCACTTCTAAATTATTCAGCACCCTGTCCCCAGTACCTGTCAGAGTGACAAGCATGGGCTAGATTAGGAAATATTTGTTGAATTAATAAGTGTACTCTTGGATCAGTCAACTGATAATTATTGAATAATTTTTAGATTTTAGTTCTTCTACTTTTAGCATAGATATATCTAAAACCATATTGTATGTGGCTATAAGATGACTGTATTCTTAAAGACTGCAAAAAAAGTTTACAATCAATATTGATAAAGCTAACCTTTCATAGGCTGCCTTTTAACTTTATTGCTTATCTAGATGAAAAGGTTTATGGAAATAGGGCTTTAATGAAGTTTGGATTTTCTGGGTGCCATCCTTAGAATTGATGTGTAGGTTAAAGGAATCTGCTTTTTTTCTGGTTGCATTATTATTATATTTGTAAGTGGACAAATCCTGACCCTCATATATACAGAAGGCAGTATTGGTTTCTCCATCTATTTCTGAGTTATTCTGTTGATGGGTTTGTGCTGGCCATTCACTGTGGTGTTTTTCCTTGTCTCTTATGTGACCAGAAATAATGTTTCTGAGGGAGAAGTAAATAGGGTTAGGAAATGCTGTCTGTGGTCAAGGAAACACGAAAAGCAAAGCTAATTCTTCAGATCGGAATACTATTCCACAGCCACAGGCAATGGAATTGATCCTGGAGAATCAAGCTAATTAGATGGATCCATGGATGTGGACCTATCATTTAGTCATTCATTTGACCTGGACTATACATAGTTTACAAGGGAGGCCTTCGAATATCAAGGATAACATTGTTTCCAACTTCCTTTATGGAAAATGATGTATTATTTGAGATGATCTATAGAAAATAAAGTTGGCTAACATGCGTGACTAAAAGCCAAAAACCTAGTTGGAACAACTATCAAACATGCTTAGAGATCATTTAACATTTTACTGTCATTCTGCAGGAGAAAGATTTAAAATCAAATGGATATAAACAAAATAGAGACAGAGTGCAAAGGGATTGTAAGTGAAAGTAGCTTGAGTTCTAAGTTTTCTTGAACTATGTAGACTCTTATTTTTATGTAGTATGCAAGTATTTTCAGCTGGAACACCTAACAATATCAATAATTATTGTGTACCTTTGTGTACTAGCTGTCACGCATACTACTACTCCTTGCAATAAACCTGGAACTTACTCTCTGTAACTGCCAATGTTATTTTCTCTGTTTTGGATTTGAGCAACTTACCCATGATTATACTTGTACAGCAAACAAAGACCAGTTACAGTTATAATCTACATATTCTCATTACTGTATAATTTTCACTCAGTTGCACTGTCTTTCACTTACAGTTGAGGGAAAGAAAATGGAAAGGTTATTGGTTGTAGGTTCTTCTATCCTCTTTTAAAAGCTAAACGTGTCTAGAAGGGAAAAAAAAAGAAATTTCAAGATTAATAACTGAATATATTTTAATTCAAAAGCAAAATACTAACCTTGAATTGCATCGTAGCCTGCCCACAAAGAAGGCTTGAGGGTTTTAATAGGATGACTCTAAAATAGGAGGAGGGTACGAGAATCTCTGCTGTGCTCAAATCCGTGGTTACCTTCAGTGATTCCAACTTAGAATCATCCTTTGTGGAAAGAAATGAAATCCATTGGGAATGCCAGTAACTGAATCAACACTTGGGTAATTATTTAGGTTAACATTGATGGACAGTCTTAAAGAGCTACCATTTGATCAGGGGCTGTAAAAGTCATGCTTGCA
The DNA here is from genome assembly GCF_059928025.1 of Delphinapterus leucas. NCBI lineage: Eukaryota > Metazoa > Chordata > Mammalia > Artiodactyla > Monodontidae > Delphinapterus > Delphinapterus leucas. Next base: position 70,722,742 of record NC_143142.1, on the reverse strand, counting down.
AGTGGACATCTCAGATTGAAAGGATAATCACTGACTGAATCAGTCTTCTAAATGCACAGATACAAAAATGGAAAACAGCTACCACTCTTTGGTCTGGAAGGAAAATAAAAACAATACACGAAGAGTGAGAAATGGTTGAAGGGAATTGGGTGGGCATGCTCTACCTACAAAAGATTAGGCTTCAGTTACCGATGAAAAACGGGAGTGGCATGGCCATGGTGTTAAATATGTGAGAAGGGCTGACACTTATTCCATGGAACTCCAGAAGTTGAATCTAGGACCATTGGGTGGAATGTACAAGGAGGCCAACTTGTGGTGAAAATGGAGTGAGCTGCTTTGGGAGATAATCAGGGTCTTAATATATTTGAAGCATCCACATAGACACTAAATGACCACCATTCAGATTGTTCTGGGAAGGCACACGGGCACCCGGGTAGCAGAAAACACTGGACTCCCCAGATCTCTCGGCTACAACATTCATTTATACGTCCTGCTGCTCCTGAGTCCTTAAATCCTTTGCTATTCTTGCTGTATTTTGTTTTAACTTTTTTTAAAAATTTATTTTATTGAAGTGTAGCTGATTTACAATGTTGTATCAATTTCTGCTGTACAGCAGAGTGATTCAGTTATACATTCTTGTTCACGTTCTTTTCCATTATGGTTAATCACAGGATATTGAATGTAGTTCCCTGTGCTATACGGTAGGACCTTGTTTTTTTATCCATTCTATATATAATGGTTTTATTTTTGCTGTATTTTGAATCTGGGCAGTTAGTAGGATTTATATGATCCTCCTCTCTCTCCCTGAATTTTCTTCTGTATTGTTTTGGAGGATATAAAGGTGACACTTTATGCTAGGCTGCCTTTAGATAGCACACGCTTCATTTGGTTCTGTGAATTTTATTGTTGCTAGTTCAGATTCTTATTATTGTTGCACTTTGTGGAGATACTCTTTTAAAACACTGGGTAGCAAAAGAGTGATGATTCTGCTTCGTCGTTTCAGATTTCGGATTGGGAAAAAATTACACTTTTTGCTTCGTAGCCGTATAAATTCATGGATAACTATTTTTAGTGTTAGACCCACTGACCTGTGTCAACGTTCACCTAACAATAGGCTAAGAAAATAACTACTTGGAAATGCCGTTGAAAACGCTACTCATGTTCCTGTTGGTCTGCAAATGCTTACTGGTCTTACTTGAAGGTGTACACGATAAAGCCAGTGATTGCTGTCTCAATGCCACAAGGGACCCCAGAGTAGGTAGTAGTAGTTAATAAAAAGCTCAGCAGTATTTTTTTCAGACCAAGTCATCATGCTGTACTCTATAATTTTATTCTTGGAAGCATAGAGAATGTTTACAATATGGTGTCTTTCTAGGATCAGAATAGTGAAAAAAAAAATATGGAAAAATGTCCAAACATCTTTGCATGGCAATGATGGCATTACTGGCGTGTTTAATAAAACCTTTATTGGTACATTTTCCGGTATGGTGGCATTGGCAGAAACGGTCCCCCTTTGGATTTGGAACTCAGCAGCTGACGAAATACAGTAAACATTAATTTGGAATGGGCTGCCAGTTTTGGAAAGCCAGGTGACATTTTATTATACTTGTACCGAGCAGGGGCTATGTCCCATACTGCTGTAGCTTCCGCTGTCAGTGGCTTAGCTGGCATTATGGAAAAAAAAAAATGGCAGGCCTGAGAATCTTATCCCCTGAAATGAAAGTTGAATGCCAAATTGAAATTCCTGTAGGATTTCCGATAGCAATGGGGGAATTGAGGAGACCACAATTAAGCATATGGGCATTAAGATAATTGTCAGATCTGTTGGCGGACATGATAGAAGACAGATGGGTACGAATCAGTGCACTCCACTGCAGCACCCTGGGAGACAATTTGACGTTTTACCTGCCTGAGCTACTCTGCCATATTTGTCACTGGATGTTACAGCACAGCATCTTACTGAGTGTTAAAGTGTTTTTTGCTGGGTACTCTAGGTGCATGCGTGGTCCTTTAGCGCCCTCTAGTGAAATGCATTTGGGAGTATTGTTTTTCAAAGGTTAGTCTCCCTTCATTGGGTCCTTGCTGCCCTGGAAGTAGCCGTCACACCTCTGATTCCCACTAAACTCTACGGTTCCTCTTGCCCTTTCAGGTTGGGGCCCATCGTGAAGATGGCGTGGCCCTGAGGGGCAGCCATTCTCTTGTCCCAAACCAGGTGCCAGTTCCACAGCTTCCTGTCCAGTCTGCAACGTCCCCTGATTTGAACCCACCCCAGGACCCTTACAGAGGTAGGTCCGCCTCCGCGGGCGCTTCTGACCTCACTGAAACAATAGATCCCTTGTGGATCCCATGCTTACTCATTCATCCCTCAGGAAGCACTGGCAGATCACCAAGAATCCATTTTGATACAAAGATGGTAAGTAAATGGGAAAGGATTTCAAACGTCGCTGGCTAATTGTGTTTCTTCAGTAACTGTTTTGCTCCAGCATCCTCGGAAACCCTGCTCCTATTTCCGCAGGGAATGAGACCACAGACGGATGAGAGGAAATGTGACTTTAGCTATTTCCACACTGTGCTCGTTCAGATCCTTTAATGTGGTTAGTTGTAGCCTGACAGTGATGTTTCCAAATGAAGAGGAAGGAAGGAAATGGTTTTTGTTGCTTACGATGGAAGGAAATGTAGGTACATTTCAAACATGGAACTGGGATGATTTTCGCTCTTGAGTCATCAAGCCCCGTCCTTATTGCCTCGTACCACTGACTCCTTTCGGCTTCCCAGGACCCCAGGTAGCTGTGCCGCAGGGGCAAGACCTGGGTCCCAGGGTCCTCGTGCGGACTGGCTGGCCAGGTGACCCGAAAATGCCTACATAACATCTCCTCATTCCCCTCACGTTGAGAATAAAAATGATAACAGTGGCACAAGAAGGAATAATATGTATAAGCATTTGCCCACCTGTTAAGCATTGTAAGAATCTTGGGTGTGAATTATATATGTGGGTATGCCTGCCATTTTTAATTGAATAGTAATACTTTGATGGCCCTTTCTTTTTTTTATTTTTCTTTTTGTTTTTGTTTTTTTTGCGGTACGCGGGCCTCTCACTGTTGTGGCCTCTCCCGTTGCGGAGCACAGGCTCCGGACGCGCAGGCTCAGCGGCCATGGCTCACGGGCCCAGCCGCTCCGTGGCATGTGGGATCCTCCCGGACCGGGGCACGAACCCGCGTCCCCTGCATCGGCAGGCGGACTCTCAACCGCTGCGCCACCAGGGAAGCCCCTGGGGTCCTGCATTTCTAATGGGCTCCCAGGGGATAAGGATGCTCCCGGTCCACTGACGAGAGTTTGAGTGATAAAGTTCTAGACTCTACAGATTACAAATAGAAGGAAACACTAAATCGACGCACTTCTAGCTTAGAAATAAATGATTACATTAGGGCCACGTTTTAAAATATATTGTGATCTTGGAAAGTTGAGCAGTAATAGAGCTAGAAATGTCTTCATTGAGCAGTAACTGCTTTCCATAGGTACCATTTTTAAATGCTGGTTACCTCTTGAGGATAAGAGGAGCCTAATTTCAGAATATCATTAGGGTAGCTATTGAAGTCTTGACTGTACATATTTAGCATATACTCCCTGGGAATTATATTTTAAGGACATTTTTCTATTAAATCATTGCATATGGAAGAAGCTCAATATAATAGCCGATATTTACTTGGGTTCTTAATCAGAACATTGCGGTGTGTGATTTTCATGATTATGATTTTCATTGCAATTAAGTTGATGTTTTGTAGACAGTGAAATTACCGTCTACTCTAAAAGATTGCAAAATAGAATTTAACCTCAGAGCCAATGCAGGGAAAACTTGTTTCTGCAGGTGCATTTTTGAAACTTCACCAAAGACCATGAAAAAAGGGACAGATCACACAGCTCGGCGGTCTGAACTGTATAGCTGGCAGCTCTCCAGTCTGGGGTGCGCGTGTCTGTGCCTCGAGGCTTTGGTGGCCGTGTCACCTGGTCTCTTTATTTTCTGCAGGCATGCCACCAGGACTGCAGGGCCAGAGTGTCTCCTCCGGCAGCTCTGAGATCAAATCCGACGACGAGGGCGATGAAAACCTGCAAGACACGAAATCTTCCGAGGACAAGAAATTAGATGACGACAAGAAGGATATCAAATCCATTACTAGGTCAAGATCTAGGTAACAGTATATAATACTGTCGCTTCATTTAATTCCTTTATTGGACTTTGATGAAGTGAACAGAACAGGAAGAAACTATTCAGTTTTTTCCTGGCAGGTAAATCTGCAGCTGAAAAGAAAGTGAAAGGCTTTGCTCTAGAGGTACGAAAGTATCGTTTGAGATACCTGTGCTCTAGGAAAGCCAAAAATATCTTTGCATTTATGAATTTGGACCCAGTGCTAATAATGACACACGGCAAAAACAATTTGTAACTGATTCAAATGCAAGCAGTCGATTTGTAAAACTATACTTATTCTACAAATTTGGTCGTAAATGTTCTTTGGAAAATATTTCTAAAAAGAGAGCTTAGCTCTATTGAAAGCTCAATCGATGTATGCGCAACGGTCACTTTTTTCTTACCTCAAAAGTGAGAAAGTACTGATTTCCCAGCTTTATTCTAAACATGTTGGTATGTATAAGAGCAATACCTAAATTGCTCATTTTTTTTTCTCTCGGCAGAAAACGCAACTTCAGGAAAATAGCTTCTGGTTGGTTTTCTTAAGTCCCCGATATCTTTAAACTAGAATCTATCTCCTTGAACTTTAATCTGATAATCAGATGGGTTTTTTGTTTTTTTTTTTGAGTATCGTGACACCCATGTTCTTTACCTCAGTTCCCTTGGATGGTTTTTATTTGCAAACTAAATGAATTGTACTAAGACGATACCTCCCTTTTCAAGGCTCTCGTTCTCAAGGTTATACCTGGCGTCCTTTAGGAATTAAGGACATGCCGCCTTTTCACATTGCCTTTATAGTTATTGAGATAAATCTTATTACAAGTTCTACCACAGTTTCAGAAATTCTGGAAGCTTCTACCTTACCGCTTTTCGCCGTTGCTACAGAGTTTCCTGACTTGGCCACATTGGTAAGACATCCCAAGAAGGGCCTTTCACATCCTTACCAGCTTCTCTGTTAGATCAGTCAGCTCTTGGTAATTTAACTAGCGGTCATAACGCATGCATATCAATGGATTCTTTGATGTTTCAGTACAACATTTTAACTCGCTGTTAAGAACCTTCTTTTAAAAGGTCACTGTTTTGACATTTACTTAGGCCCCCAAAACCGTGTTGTAAGGCGAGACTTTCCAAATCTAGGCAGTTTTCTTCGCATAACCAATTTATTTATAAGAGGTTAACCAATTCTCATTCATTATTGCCCTGAATACCCTTGGAAAACAAATTCCCATTTTCAGGCCCACTTTGGAAAAGGTGTCGCATATGTTTGATGCGTAAAAACATCACCCAGATTTTTAACTTCAGGATGGGATGAGCAGAAACTCAACTCTGTTCTCTTTTCACTTATTACGTCCTATCTGTGTGTCAGAATGTGGGTGTGGATTAATAGCAATCTTGATTTCCTTGGCATCAGCAGAGGTCACGGGTGGGAGAGAGCGGGACCAGCAAGGAAATGAGGAGGAGAATCAGATGGCGGAGAAAGAGAGCACCTTCCGATGGGTTCAGTTTAGTTGCGCGTTCACCAGCACGCATTCGAGGCAGACAGTCCCATCTGGAAGGGAGTTTAACCTACAGGAAAGACGAGCCAAGTCTTACAGCATCTTTCTTTGGTGTCTGCCTCCTTTATAAGTGTTCTTGGCTTACTTACGTCATCTTTATGAGCAGCATGTGCTACAACCCAAGAATCCGCTCCATTTCTGATTGATTGGGGCTTCTCCATCGTAGTGGATCCTTAGTGCGATTTGGAAGTTACCCAGACATTCTCCACAGTGGAAGGCTATACATTTTAAGCCAATACTCGCTAAGTGTGCATTGAATTGAGTAGATAACTTCCCACGTGTTCCTCCAGCTCTGGAAGGTTGCGATTAACATCTTTATTCTGTGAGCCTTTCAGATTCATGGAACTTTAGAGTACAGGCTCACCTTGATGGTCTTTGGGGTCAGTGCTCAGATCTCTAGGTTAACATCCTTACGGATGGCCACCTCGTTATTGTTTCTTGCAGTGAAGACTCTCTTGCTTTTGAGTGAAGTTTACTTCATTTTTTATATCTCTCACACTCAGAAAAGGTTCTTGCTCATGTTAATTCATTGTTAATTCAGCAATTAATTTAGTTCCGCTCAGGGTTCTTTGCTCTCTTCTGTTCTGCCTTCCTTAGACATTTTCAACACCTCTCTCTTTTACGTGATTGCCCAGGTATTATTTGAAGCCTTGACGCCATGAGATCTTCCTGATATGACATGCTTTCCAGGTGGCTCATCATCCTATTTGCCCCCCATTCAAAAGTTTCTAATTTGTCAGCATGACACCCAGAAACAGAAGTTATCTTCCCTTTCCAGACTCCTGGCTCCAACCATGCCTTTGATATGAATCATGTGATATCTCTGTTCTCATAATCAGGGATGACCTTTTGGGCTTCATTTTTGACTCACAATGAGATCATGGGTATTGATAACCAGTAAGTGTTTGGGTTGGGTTGGGTTGGGTTGGGTTTGCCTAGAACTCATGTCAACTCAGGTTTCCCCAACTTGTCTGGGGAATCATAAACATCCATAAAGTTAAAGGCCATGGAGATGATGTTTCTCTAACCTTTCTATTTAATACATGGAAAAAGCGAGACTCAGATACATTAAGTGGACTGACCAAGCCTTCCAAGCTGGTTAATAGACAGCAGGCCCCCGTGTTCACTCCCATTGCTCTGTTGTCTTGAATGTAGGACCTTCTTAATCCTGTTTGAGCTGCATCGTCTTTATTTTGACCTATCCACATCATTTTTCAATCCCTGGTTCTCCTTGGGTTTCGGATGTCACAGTATGAAAGTTTTTTTTAAGAAAGAACAGCTTCAGTCTAAAACACTTTCTGAATCGCGGTCCTGAAGTGTAGCTCGAGCTGAAGTTGACAGCGCTCTGCCGTGCGTAACCTTAGGGATGGAAGCTATGTTTTCCTTTTTGCTCCCCTCCATCCATATGGTGCACTCGGGGCCCCAACTTGAACCTCTCCTGTTGGGTTTGGGTTTCATGTCCAGGAGACATCAAACGTCTGGCGTAGCGACTGTCACAGCCACCTAAAGCAACGCCAAGCCCAGGTGGATGGTAAATTCTGCCAAGGACAAGATCCTGAGATGGAAGAGTTCCCTGAAAACTCAGAAAGAAAACAAAAGGAATTTAGAAACTGTCTTTTTCCCCACCCCATTGGAAAATGTCACGTTCTCCCTTTTGTCCCGCAGCAATAACGATGACGAAGACCTGACGCCGGAGCAAAAGGCGGAGCGGGAGAAGGAGAGGAGGATGGCTAACAATGCCCGGGAGCGCCTGCGGGTCCGTGACATCAACGAGGCGTTCAAGGAGCTGGGCCGCATGGTGCAGCTGCACCTCAAGAGTGACAAGCCCCAGACCAAGCTTCTGATCCTCCACCAGGCCGTGGCCGTCATCCTCAGCCTGGAGCAGCAAGTCCGAGGTCAGTGCCGGCCGGCTGGCCTCCACGCAGAGGTCACGGCCGCACGCCGCTGGAGAGAGCAGAGATGCTCTGGCGGCCTTGAGCAGGGGCAGAGAGTAGACTCTTAGGCATCCTTCAGAATCATTGCTTCAATCTCATCTAAATCTATGAGGCAGCTCCCCTTTCCCCTGTAACTGAATCCTGGGATTGTTCTTGTAACTGATGCTGCCTTAGGACGTTTCCATAGGTCCTCTCAGTAACCGGAGCTGGGGACGTTTGCTTTACCAACTTTCTCAGACTGTAAAGTGACTGCACAGTTTCACCAGGGAGTTCGACCTTTACTAGCCACTGAGCGAATGAATGACAGTCGTGTGCATTTTCCTAGCTGGTCCTCTTGTTCTGGAAGGTAGAAACTGAGAGGAAGGATCAACAGCCCCACAGAAACGTTGCATGACTGCCCTGGACCAGAAGCCCTGGGTGTGACCTAAATGCTCTGTGCTTTCCTCTTCCACAGAAAGGAATCTGAATCCGAAAGCTGCATGTCTGAAAAGAAGGGAAGAGGAGAAGGTGTCCTCGGAGCCGCCCCCGCTCTCCTTGGCGGGGCCTCACCCCGGCATGGGAGACGCGTCCAATCACATGGGACAGATGTAAAAGGGCAAGTTTGTTTTCAGCCATTTCTGAAAGCTCTCCTTTGTTACTCTTACCAAGGCATCAGCCATGAAAGCCATATTTGACCCAAATGCACAGACTTTTTTTTCCCCCTTGGGAAGAAAAAAACAAGTTTAAAAATAAAAGCTTTCCTTTTTTCTGTTATAACCGTATTAATTCATCTTTCTCTCTTCTTTCTCAGGTCCAAGTTGCCACATTGCTTCATTAATACAAGAGACCACTTCCTTAACAGCTGTATTATCTTAAACCCACATAAACACTTGTCCTTAACCCCTTTTTTTGTAATATAAGACAAGTCTGAGTAGTTATGAATCGCAGACGCAAGAGGTTTCAGCATTCCCAATGATCAAAAAACCGAAAAACAAACAAAAAAAAAAAAAAAGAAAGAAAAAAAGTGCAACTTGGGGGATGACTCTCTTTAACATATCATTCAGAATGTTCAAAGCAGTATGTGCAGGCTGAGACGCAGCCCGGAGACTGAATGGCAATCTTTCCACACTGTGGAGCAATGCATTTGTGCCTAAACTTCTTTTGGAAAAAAAAAAATATATAATTAATTTGTAAGTCTGAAAAAAAAAATATTTAATTTAAAAAAATTGTAAACTTGCAATAATGAAAAAGTGTACTTCTGAAGAAAACTACATGACCATTTTTGTTGGTATTCAAGTCAGCTAGTGTTTATAATTACCGGATATCGAATAAGGGAAGCTCGGCTGCCCTCGTAACAAAACCAGCAAACATCCTGATGACAGCGAAGTGATGACATTAGCCATTCCTTAGGGTAGGAGGAACAGATGGATCTTATAGACCTATGACAAATATATATATAAATATATATATAAATATATATTAAAAATTTAGTGACTATGGTAAGCTTTTGTTCATTTGTTTCAGACTTTTTTCTCCTGTAAAAAAATAGTACTGATTAACTTTTTTAAAAGAAAGATTTTACTGTAAATACGGATTTTTTTTTTTTTTTTTTTTTTTTTTTTGGTCTCATTTCTGTCCCTTTCCCCGGTTTGTTCTCATAACCTGTAGTGCCAACTCTGCTTCCGGAGGGGTAGTGCAGGATGAAATGCTGACCCTGATGTTGCTTTTCATTCATAAATAAGTAGAAAGTTGTTTCTTCAGTCTTTTGGGAACACAGGACTTAAAAGTCACATCATGTGTAGATATTAACAAGCAGCATTACCAAGACATGGCAAAAAGAGTTTGTCTGAATTGTAATGTTGCGTTTGTGACCCTCTTCTGGGATTTTCAGAGGTACAAGGTTAGAATGCTACAATGTTACCACTGTGCCTTCCAATGTTTATATCATCGGAAACATAACATAATCAAAGTGGCTGTGATTTAACAAAATGATTAAAGCGTTACCTACATGTGTAGCCAGAAGTAGTGTGCAGTGAGGTGTTTCTGAATACATGGTCAGATTTTTGGAAAAAAACAAAAACAAAAAAAACAAGTGAAGTTCAACGACCATCCAATGAGAAAATTGCAAGTAGTGTGACAGAGCTGATTGATTTTGTTGCTTTCTTGATTTTTTTTTCAAAATGGGTTTACTAAGATGCAGATGACTTAACTGTCTCCTCCTTCGTCTGAAAAAAAAAATGCCAATATTCAATCATCATGCAGCGTTATAACAAGCCTTATAAGTCCTAAAGCATTAAGTTGCACTTTCTTGAGGAGGGGTAGTGCAGTATTTCTCTGGCCAGTATGAATGAAGTTTATACTTAACGTATTTGATAGAAACATAGATCAAGCTATGGCACAGCAACTCATCAGATAGCTAGCTTTGACGTCTGGGCACAATTGAACCAACTTCCATCGTGAATCTTTATAATGATTGACTTTGGTGTATAGTGCAGTAAAGAAATAGTGCTCCTAGTTAAGTATTTGTCAGCATCCTTTTGTCTCTAACTCATTTCTGTTTTTACAGCCACACAATCTTGGCATGTATTAAGAAAAAAAATCCCTTGTTCAAGTAGTTTTTCCACCTATCAGCACTGAGTAAATGCCATAAACCCATCGAAATGGTCTAAATGTTCCATCTGTTCTCCTGTTTTGCCAGTTATATAGTAATGAAATACATTTGTAAATTTTATGCAACAAATGGCAAACGTATCATTATTTTGAAATTGTGTATGTAAAAGTTATATTTTTACATGTAGACTCTTGTTATTATGTGTTTTAATACATTGTATCGGTTTTTGTTCCTTTTTTTTTTTAAACGGTGTGGTTTAAAAACCGTCTCATTGAAATGAAATAGTGAGCTACAAGAATCTGAATTTTATGTTCATTTCTGAAAATGTAAGAACAAATAAGATAGTTACCACGTGGTCATCTTTTACAAACCCATAAACATTTTGATTAGCTGTGTGTGTGTTGAAAACTGTAAATATGTTCAGTAGTGATAAAACTAAAATACTTTGTTTGATTTGTTGATAAGTTCCTAAAATGTGGAGGTGGATTAAAACCTTAGAATAGCAGAAATCAGACTTCATGAAAAGTTATTTGGAGGCTACCCTGTGAAAATGAATGAACAAAGGGGCTCAAAGAAGGGCATGGAAGACAATATTGTATACTCTCCCCTCCTCCTGAATAATGGAAACTGTGTGTACTTGTACCCTCAGTATGTTGAAGATTTCCTTTTAGTGGTACAGTCTGCACTCATTTTGTATACTCTATCAAGGCGGGTATCCCTAGGAACAATATTATATAAGAAGCAGGTATCCTCTGATCACATTCAGGATAAGTGTATAGAAGAAAATATGGTGTTTACTCTTTAGGGAACTGGAAACACTCCCTGCATTGATGTACATTTTAAGATTGGCACTTTTGATACACGTTATCATCAAGGTGCTTTCATAGAGCTGATTTAAAGTTTTTCAAATCTGTAAACAAAGCAAAAAACAATTAAATCGTAGTTCTTGGATTATTTTTTAAATTGGTGCTTTTATATTTTGTTCTCAGTCAAACAGAGTAAAAGCTGCAATCTAGTGTTCACCAGCTTTGATGCATTCATTGATCAGTCATGTAATACCTCTATTGTGGAATTCCCTTTGGAAATAAGCGAAAAACTTTCTAACGGCCACCAAAAGCTGCTCACTACTTTTTGCTTGGTGGAGAAACATCTGCACCTATCCATATTCATTGGGTTGTATCCCCATTAAAAAGGAAAAAAAAAAAAAAAGATGAAAGGGAATGTGGCCTTTGTAGTGTGTTTTTGTTTTCTTGTTCTTTTGTAATTATCAAACCCAGGTAAGATATTGGTATCCTGCGCTGTATTTTCTAATGCAATTTAGCAGAAGACAGTTAGGATTAACGTACTCTACAGAAATTTCCTAAGGGTCCATACTACACTATGTATATGATGATACTTAGGCTGGGGATCTGCTTAAGAGACTTGGACTTTAAAAGCAGCTTGGAACAGTTGATCCACCTCCACATTCAAGTAATTTATGAATATGCAGACTAGGGATCTGTTCATCTAGACATTTTTTCCCATTTGTCTTCTGTGTAGCTGCAAGGAACACTAATGTTTATACAACTGTCAGTCCACCCAGTAACGCAACTGGTTCTGATTCAGTCTTCCGATTCCTTTTCGTTTTTCGCTTTTTCCTATTTCTTGATTTTTTTTTTTTTTTTTAATTTGTGATCTTTATTTTGATGAGGGAATGGGGCGGGGGGAGGGGGGTGGAGGGAGGGTGTTGAACCAAGACTTGGGGTTAAGAGGATTTTCGTTTTGGATCCAACAGGCAGAATATGATCTGTGTCCAAAAGTGAACTTGAGTCAGGAATGAAACGATTTCAGCATAAACAAGCACAAAAATTTAGTCTGCTGGCTGACTGGAAACAAAAAAAAAAAAGTCAAGATGGAATATGAGGAATTCCAACACAATGGGGCACCAAGGCCTTTAGGCCTCTCTTTATTTTGCTTTGGTTCTGTTTGTTTTTCTTTAGAGACATGCTCTCTCTCATGGGACTTGAAGTGGACTCATCTTTGTGCAGTGCTGGTTTTGCCATACTCATTTCAAGTATTATAGACATATGTAATGGTGAAAATATATGAACTGTGGCCTTTTTCATTCTTGTTACTTGTGATGCAATTAAGTGAAGATAAGAAAAAAAAAAGCAGAGATTTACCATGTATCAGTGCCTGGCTTTTTGTTATAAAGCTTTGTTTGTCTAGTGCTCTTTTTGCTATAAAATAGACTGTAGTACACCCTAGTAGGAAAAAAACTAAATTTAAAAATAAAAAATATATTTGGCTTATTTTTCGCAGGAGCAATCCTTTTATACCATGAATATTACAAAAAAAATTGTCAGATTCTGAATATTTCTTCTTTGTAGATTTTTGGAATCATTATGAGTAAAAGTTTGTTACTTTATTTTACTATTTAAAAGATGTTATTTTGCCATGTGTTACTGAGATGAAACTGTATGGTAGCTTTTTTGTTTGTTTTGTTTTGTTTTTTGTTTTGTTTTTGTTTTTTTTTTTTAGTTGTAGGTCGCAGCGGGGAAATTTTTTGCGACTGTACACATAGCTGCAGCATTAAAAACTAAAAAAAAAATTGTTAAAAAAAGAAAAAAAGGGAAAACATTGAAAAAAAAGAAAAAAAAGATAAACAGTTACACCTTGTTTTCAATGTGTGGCTGAGTGCCTCGATTTTTTCATGTTTTTGGTGTATTTCTGATTTGTAGAAGTGTCTAAACAGGTTGTGTGCTGGAGTTCCTTCAAGACAAAAATAAACCCAGCTTGGTCTAGGCCATTACCTGTTTCCCATCTGTAGTTATTCGATGAAGTCATGTACATGACCGTTCTGTAGCAATAAATGTGCCATTTTTATAAACTGTTTCTGACACTTGTTTCATTTCATTTTGCATTGTCCATATAGCTCTGCTTCTCTGCTGTAAGTAAAACCGCCTCTAGATTTCATTTTGCAAGTGTTGGAGATATTGACAGCTTAACAAACAAAACATACCCAAACAAAAAACCCCACAAAAACAAATTGAAAAAGCAAAGCACATGACTGACCAAGGAAGAGATGCCCTTAATGAAAATGGAACGAGATGCATGCAAAACAAAAAGAAAACTGTCTAGAGGATTAATTAATTGAAGGAATCTAATTAATGTAACACGGAAGCTATGCATTTGAAGAGCTTTGAACTGCGCCATTGTTGCCAGTGTTTTCGGCTGGGCTGCAGTTTGCTTAAGTCAAGTCAGCCTTAAACTTCTGGATCAGTTGGTCGATTGGCAGAACCTCCTCAGCTAGATCTTTTCAGTCAAAAATCTATTGTATCGCTTTGTGAAGAGCTGCCTATTGTTAACCACAATTAATATTCCACTGTATTGATCGTTTCTCAAACTCTACCCAGCCCACTACTTCTGGTTGACTCTTTTGACTATTAATCCAGGTGTAAACAACCAGATGGGCTTTTTTCGAACTTGTACCACTGATGCGTGTCACCTATGATGGGAGGGGAAAAATGTACAGATTAAAATTATTCAGTGTTATGTACTGTAAGTTAATACTTTTGTAGAGTGGACATCAATCTCCTTTGCAAAACTTGGAGGCTGTTTCAACATTGCATTTTAGAAATGTAAAGTAATGTATGCAATGGAAAGAAAGCCCGTGGTTAGATAAGCGCTTCATCACAGAATGTTCTAAATCCAGTACGTGGTATTTGGGGATGTCTTCATATCGCTCTTGTACTCTTTCTAATGGGGTTTAGTGACAAGTTTACCTGAAGGAAAATGTGATAACGCCATTTGGGTCACATGTGAAATGCCCTCCATTAGCCAAATGTTGGGGTTTTTTTTTTTTTTTTCTTTTTGGTTGGATTGTTTGCAGACATTTAAATTTTATGAAATTTCCAAAGATTTTGGTTGATAAGCCCTTTTTCCTTCTAAATGATTTGAGATGTTCTTATGTTCTTACTGTGTGTTTTAAATATAGATAAAATAGCCCCAAGCATTTAGTCTTTTAGTATTATATTTGATCATCTCACTATGACTGAAAAGGGGAAAAATGAGCTTGGGCACCACTTCAGTGTCTCTTATCTAGTCTATTAACATTATGTTTTATTTAAAAGGACCACATTAAACATGAAACTCTAACTTTGGTGCATTTTTCAAAGGGAAGTTAAATCGCTGGAGAAACTAAAGTACTATCCAAAAGTTATGAAGATCCCAATAATGTTAGAAACGAAAGATCATCCAAAGGAGCTGAAACAGGCAATCGTTTTTAGCCTTATAATTGAATCCATTCATAGAAGACCCAGTGAAGTTTTTGTACTAGGCTTTAATTATAAACCACCTTTCTCTTGACTAACAGCCTAAAACATTCATTTGTAAGCCACTTGAAAGCATGCAAACAAGAAAAAGAGCTAGTCTGTTTCTCATATTCACATCACCCCAGGATCATACATTTAAATTGCACTTGGGACCGTTAATGCTTTGCCAGCCAGAAGATCTCGTACTCAACAAGCCATGCTCCTCCTTCAAACTAATTACAAGGCTACATGCTCACTGGTCATGGCTTGGTTATAAAGAAGCTAGTCAGTTTGGAAAGGACTAGAAGGGCAAGAAGAACCAAAGTCACCTTGGTATTCCTGAAGGATTCTTTACATTGGGAAGGTTTGTTGAACAAATGTGGCCTTAAGCAAAAATCCTCAAGTCTTCAGGAAAGGAAGACTCAATGCCACAGCTGGGAGAAAACACTAGTTACAAGCGTGTGTGCCTCAAGTTGCAGCCCTCGAAGTGCAGTGGCTTCTATGGGTTCCAAACAGTCAAATCAGGCAGCCAGCCGTTACTGTACCTAAATACAGCAAGTGTCATAGTTTAGGGGGTTTGCTATGGAAGATGTATCTCTAAAGCAGGGCTTCTTAGCATTTTTGGGTTGTGGACCCTTTGAAGAGAAACGAACCCACTCCATACAAAAAAAAAAGGACATGTCACATACAACTTTAAGGAGCTGATAAACCTCGAGTCTAGGCGTAGACACTTGAGATGCTTGTTCATAGATCCTGGGTTAAGAAGATCCAGTATACCGTAACTAAAGCTACAGGGCTTGAAAAACTAGAGCAAGCCCATTTACCTTGACCGAGATGGCTGTGCCTCACCAGAACTGGACTGGTGTCTGGCCTTTCTGGGTAAAAGAAAGACCCTTTGTGTAACACCAAAAATAATGCAATCCTCATTCACATCTGTTACGCTATGTTTAGAAGTCAAATGGCTCTGGCGTTGGCCTGAACAAACAGCCTTGTAAGAGGAAGCAGAAACTTGCCAAGTGCAAAGTGAAAATGCTCCTGTGGAATCAGGCCTACCGGCTTGAGGTTTCTGATGGTGACCAGCCCACGGGTGAGGAACTCTTGTTCTTGAGCCAAAATGACCAAATTTTGAAGAATAGGACAACTTGATTTTTGTGAGGAATTCTTTTACTTTACATAATCTTGATCTGTGAGTTGGGTGAGGCCATTTTCAAGGAGAGGAAGTGAAGGCCAAGTGACGTGCTCCAGCCCTCAGAGCTAAAACACATAGCCAGTATCCTGACTGCCCAGTACTCCCTGTACTGGCCACCTCCCCCAAGTGACAGGTCTGACTCCACATTTTAACATGATCCTGCCCCCCCCTCCCTCCCCAGCTTGATCCAGTTCCATTTTTTGTTTGTTTTGCTTTTATCTTTGCTACTGCCTTTTCATGGATTTTTTTTTTTTTTTTTACAGGAGCATTTCTGAACTTCTCTGCAGTTCTAATTTTCAACCTTATTCTACGAATTGTTCAGCTATAACTAGTGAGAATGTCCATGCAGTCAGAGACTGCTAGCCAAACTAAAATGTGCACTCTGACCCACTTTTTCTAAAATAAACTTCCTATTCTGGAATAATTTTAGATTTACAGAACAGTTGCAAAGATAATATACAGCCTTCCCATATACCCTTCACCAAGTTTCCCCTAAGGGTAAAATGTTGCATAACCATGGTACATTTGTCAAAACCAAGAAATTAACATTGGTGCAGTCATCCCTGGATATCCGCTGGGGATTAGTTCCAGGAGGCCCTGTGGATACCCAAATCCGTGGG
The DNA here is from genome assembly GCF_059928025.1 of Delphinapterus leucas. Classification (NCBI taxonomy): domain Eukaryota; kingdom Metazoa; phylum Chordata; class Mammalia; order Artiodactyla; family Monodontidae; genus Delphinapterus; species Delphinapterus leucas. The sequence goes on along the minus strand of NC_143142.1, from coordinate 70,706,378 downwards.
TGCTCAAGTTCTTTATATGAAATACAGAGTACAGTCGGCCCTCTGTATCCACGGGTTCAGCATCCACGGATACAGAGGGCTGACTGTACTTTAATTGAATTTCACCAGTTTTCCACTCGTATCCTTTTTCTGTTCTGGAATCCAATCCAGGATCCTCTTTTTGCTGTAGTCTAGCTCACTTTGAGTGCTGGCACAGGCAGCATTGTTGGAGTCTGTACAGCATCGTATGGTCTGGGAATCTTATCGAAGTGAATCACTGCCCAACTGAACTACAATAAAAAATCAACTGACCCGCCTTTTACAATTCTTCCCATTTATTGCCTTCTCTCAAAAATTCCTCCCTCTGTGAGGACAGGTATTGAACAGGAAAGAGAAGATGGGTAGGAACTGAAAGCGAATGAGGGGAGATCTACAGCTACAAATTGGATGGTCTAAATAGTGAATCGTACGTGGTTCACTCATCACTGAATTTATTGCTGAGTGCCGATTAGGTCAAAAGCACCGAGGGAGTTCGAAGGGAACCATCCCTACATTTAAGAAGTCCAGTTAGAAGATAACAGGGGCATCTGTCTGACCAACAGCAGTTGCCATGAGGCAGGAACAAAGCAAGACAGGGAGTGGTGGAGAGAGGCACTGGGGTGGGTGCCGGAGCAGGACATTTGTAAAAGTGACCTTGAGGCAGGAGGTGCATTTTGACCATCAGAACAGATAATGTATTTAAGACAATGGCAAATCTTTCTGCACAGTAAAGAACTAGACGGGTAGGAGCAGTTTTGGTAGCTTCAACCATGAAAGTACATCTTTCAAACTGTCATCACCTTTCCATCTCCCAAAAAATACCTGGAAACCCGTGGCTGACTTTTTGGTCTACAGAATTATTCCGGGTCCCCCTGTGCAGAGCCCTGTGGGTGAGGAGGAATGAAAGTAACCACAGCCTTCCATTTGACTACTCCAAAGACCTGAAAATGAATCTAGACTAACCTACAGATTTTACAGAGAAGGAGAGTGAGGCCCTGAGCTCAGCTGTATTCTCACAGTTCACACAAGTCTAGTGTCCTGACTCCTACCCAAAGGATGCTTTGCAATATGTCATTCTGTCAACGCAAGGACACTTTTGTCTTCCAGAAGCTCACAACCCAACGGCATGTGTAAGGGACTGAAACAGAACAAACATAATTAATAGGGGAAGTGTAGGCCTAAAGTGAAGACTGCTGGGGTATCATTGATGATTGGAAGGATGCTGGAGGATGGTACCCAGAGGGAGGGAGGGAAAGGATTCAGTATGGGAAGTCTTCATGAAGGAGGTGAAAAGCTGTAGAGGATGAAAAAGATGCAATTTGGTGTCTACACCATTCTAGCTGGTGAGAGGTACAGACCTCTGAGTCAAGAAAGTGTTAAGAATGGATACACAAAGTGTGGTAAATCAAGGATGTCTGGATGCCTGTGGACTGAGGCAATGCTGTCTTTCCTGTTTTATTCATTTCTACCAAGCCTTGTTCTGAAAGGCTTTTGAGGTCACCCTGACAATCATTAACAGCGATAAGGTGAGAAGAGCTTGCCTTTCCTTCCCATTGCCACAAGCCTATGCTAATTGGTCAGAACTTTTACCTCCTAATACTACTTATAAGGTATGTGCTATTGAACTAGCCACTTAACCCAACCCTAACCTGTGAAACAGGTCTAATAGTACCTACATCTTGGAGTAAATACTACAATGTACGTGGTGTGCTTCACCCAGTGTTGGCACAGAGAAAATGTCAATGCACTACGCAGAGATTGTATGGCATCTAAATATTTATACATCCATGCTCCAATCATAGTCTGCATTGGCCTCTATTTGCAACTTCCTGCCCCCTCCCCCCAATTCTTCCCTCACAGGCAGGAAGAATCATCTGGTCATGCTGTGCATCTTTCCAGAATCTACTGTGACTTCCCATTTTCTCTTGCAATTAATGGAACTCCTACCTAAGTAGCCTTAGAACAATCTGCAAGCAGAAGCAGCTATACTGTAAAGAATGTGTTCAAGCAGAGGCTCAACCTAGTGACAGCTCTGGTTCCAAAATGACGGCATTTCCACAAACATTAATTTAGCCTCATGGCAAACCTAAGAAATCAGTGTTATCACCCATGTCTTAGAAGGAGAACAAGTGAAGCTCCAGGGGCTGTGGTCAGTGCAAGTAATCCAGGGCAATGTCATCAGAGGCAAATCCAGGTCTATTTGATGTCGAGGCCTGTGGATTTTTCACCCTCCCACAGCTGTCTGGAGTTAGGAGGGATTCATTGGCTGGATTACAGGATGTCTGATGTCCTTTCTAATTCAAAATATGGGTCCGCTTGTGGGATGGCAGGCCAGCCACGCCCTCCCTAATGATGTTCGTCTGCCGTACTCAGCTTCTGTAGACGTTCCCCCAACCATACAACCTGGCATCCCAAGAGCTTGCCAACCCCTGAGCCTTCGCTCATCCCAGGGACACACATCATTTCCATTGTCTGGATTCTGCTTAAGATCATTCCATCAACTTAAAAACAAGCAAGCTGGCAAACAAGCAAACAAAAAACAACAGTTTAATAACATCTGGGGATCATAGATCAAAGCCACTGTGTTGGGCACTGGGAAGAAAGCAAACTTGTTACCACAAGAACCTTAAAATCTCTTGCGGATATAAAGCATACAACAGACAAGCAGAAATGAAAAGGGAAACAACGGGCATTTTTGAGCACTTCTTTTAGACCATAGCACACATCCAAAAGCATATATCTCAATAAACTAATGCATAAAAAATAATGAAAGGTAATATTTCTCTCCTCTAAAACCAGTTGGTGCTTTATTTTATTTAATCCACAGAATTGTATTCGTTGTTATTATTATTGCCATATCACAGTGGGAAGAATTGAGGCTGAAAGGAGCTGTTGGGTAAATGGCAGAGGGGTGATATTGGAAGGTAGGCCATCTGACTTCCGATCCTGAAATCTGTCAAAATTTGCTATGTGATGTAGATGCTAGAATTAATAAGCAACTTGTTTTCACAATAATTCAATGAGATTCCTTGAGAAACACAAGGCCCAGAGGCATTAGATCGACTTACTAAGATCATGCTTCCAGTAATTGACCAAAATAAGATTTAAATGCAGAAATATGTGACAAAAAGTTCTGCATTTAGTGCCCTAAACCAAAGGAAAAAAATGGAAAGAATGAAGCAAATGTAAATGGGGAGGGGGAAGGGTAAACTGTGACAAAGCGAGAGAGAGGCATGGACATACAGACACTACCAAACGTAAGGTAGATAGCTAATGGGAAGCGGCCACATAGCACAGGGAAATCAGCTCGGTGCTTTGTGACCGCCTGGAGGGGTGGGATAGGGAGGATGGGAGGGAGGGAGAAGCAAGAGGGAAGAGATATGGGAACATATGTATATGTATAACTGATTCACTTTGTTATGAAGCAGAAACTAACACACCATTGTAAAGCAATTATACTCCAATAAAGATGTAAAAAAAAAAAAAAAGTAAATACAGGAGAGCAGCGATCGCAGGCTCTGGCCAAAGAAGGGTATCATCTTTGTGAAAGATGTTAACATGAAGAGTTAATCCTCGGAAGCACCCAGTGCGAGAAGCATTTAATAAAGATGCGGTCATTTATCCCTTCTGCCAGCACTTAGAGCAATTTCCACGTTCCTCTTTCTGAATTGCCTGAGGGCAGATAGCTAATGGCCCAGCCTGGAGGAAAACAAGTCTCCTCACAATTTACCCAGGGAACTTTCCAAGAGAAATATTTAATTTGGTGCCCCGTTATCATGCGATTTTAATAGGTCACTGCAGCCTGTAACTAGACAGATCCAATGTTTATATTTCTCAAACCTCTGATGAGCACCTGCTGAGTGCGTGCTGGGTGTACAACAGTGATCAAGGTATAGCCTCCCCTAAGAAGGTGACAGTCTTGGGAGGAGAGATGCTGGGTGGGAGGGGAGAGACACAATTGGGGAAAGACTGCTGGGCTGGGAGGGTCACGATCTTGGGAGGGAAGAAGTGAAATGTATAATAGTGCAGATGTGGTTTAAGAGCCCGGAAGAGGTGTTGCAGGAAGGGGGACCCCTTCCAGGGCCCGAGAGTGGGCTCCTATCTAACATTAGGAAATGACTTTTCTAAGGAGACACACGTGCTGAAGAAAAAAGAGACTATTGGGAAGGGGTGCCCGGGTGGAGAGCAGCAGGGTGAGGGAACCCAGGAGAACGGCTCTGCCACGTGGCTCACAGTCCCAGGTTTTAGGGTAATTGGCTTAGTTTCCGCGTTGTCTCTGTCCAATCGTTCTGACTCAGGGTTCTCCCTGGTGGCACACGCATTGCTCAGCCAAGATGGATTCCAGCGAGAAGGATCCTGGGAGGTTGGTAGGACATGTGGACTGGTGTCTCCTCTCTCCTTTTGACCTTTCCTGATTCTTCCGGTTGGTGGTAGCTTGTTAGTTCCGAGTTCTTTACCAGGACCTCCTGTTGCAAGATCACTCATGCAAGTGGTTACTATCTTGCCTGGCCAGGGAGGGCAGTTTTGGTCAGTGGTTTCCCCTAGCAGAGGGACTGGAGACCAAGGAAGCAGAAGAACGTTGCTAGAAACAACTTCGCAATGAAAATAACAATTGAAATTAATACTGGATACCAAGAAAGAAATTTCCATACAGGAAAAGTAAGGAAGAAAATTGAAGGTATGGTGTGATATTGCAAATCCCGTTCTGGGAACACCAAGCAATTCCGAACAACTTAACAGTAGGAACAGGGTGTAAATGGTGGGAGCACAGCAGGAGGTGGGTGAAGGTCTTAATACCAATAAAGAATTTGGACTGTCCTGTGGGCAATGGGGAGCCACTGAGGAATTTAAGTAGAGAAATGATTGGGTCAGGTTTGCATTCTAGAAGCCCTGCAGCCCCATAGTTTTGGTGTTGCATGAGGAAGGCGTCTAATGGCAGAATATTCACACCATTGAAGTTAGAGACGAGAGCTGCCATGGGTTCAGCCCACCTGCATCTCCAGCTCCTGATGCAGATTCTAGCTGTTCTCGCTCTTCCCCTGGAAGATACCCGACACGTGGGCTGAAAGCATCATGGCTGTGAAGGCAATCTGGCTGTGACATCTGTCCTCCCACTGGTGGCCAGGATTGGACTAAAAGCATCAGACTGAAGAGCAGTGGGCTTCCAGAGAACGGCTTAATCAGCTCCCCCCGAGAGTGCTCCAGAAGAACAAAATATTAATGATGAGTTCTATGAATTGGTTCTGCACTTGATGGAATGGGTTCTCTGATCTGATTAGATTCAAAGGCTTTAATGACCCTGTTTCCAGCAAGAAGGGGCACTGGTAGTCCATAGCACACAATGGCAAAGCTGTTACTCAAATTATCACTTGTAGATACCCGTAGCCAAGTATCAGTAGAAGGCAAGGCTCTAAACAACCAGGTAGTTGCCGGCATAGGACACTTTAGTCAAAATAAGGAATACACTGGGTTTGGTTGGTTGTTTCTAGCTGCACTACAGGACTTGGGAAAAAGAAGATGATGAAATAAAGGCTTTAAATTCCCAACTCAACGTGTACATAAGTGTTCTGAAAGCTTCTGCTGCTGCCCTGAAAGAAATTTTTCTCCTGTAGCTGAACAGTTTCATTTGAAAATAAATAGAAGTCTATTCTTGCAGGTGACGGAATTGCAAAGCAAACTGAATTCCACCCTATAGTCAGGTGTCTCCTATGTTAAGGTTAGGGCATTGATTGGGAAGGGATGGGATCATGGAAACTGGGATGAGGACTTATGGGAATGGAGACATTCTGATGAAGCTAGGGATTTTGAACTCCTAAATTCTGCCAAGCCTTCCAGGGCAGTAGAAGCTGTCCTTCCACCCCTGCCTGAGGAGGTTAGTCAGCTCTTGCTGAAGAACTTATAGTGGCCTCTCTTGAGGAAGTTGCCTTAAAGGCACTGCTCATCCTCAGGATCTAACTGTACCACTTCTTCTTTTCTTTTCTTTTTTTTTTTTTTTTGCGGTACGCGGGCCTCTCACTGTTGTGGCCTCTCCCGTCGTGGAGCACAGGCTCCGGACGCGCAGGCTCAGTGGCCATGGCTCATGGACCCAGCCGCTCCGCGGCATGTGGGATCTTCCCGGACCGGGGCACGAACCCATGTCCCCCACATCGGCAGGCGGACTCTCAACCGCTGCGCCACCAGGGAAGCCCTGTACCACTTCTTTTGCTTCTAGACCAGACTCAAATTCCAGATGTCCTCAAAGGTACAAAGTGTGGCCCATTAGGAAGTATAATACACACCAAAAGAATCTGATGGTTTTGTCAAACTGTACAGATGGAAACCTGGAGAATACATGTGAGAATGCATCTTAAGGGTGTGGGATCAAAGAGGAAGGAATATATACTCAGGCAAAATGTATTGCTAGAGACTCACTAAGCAGAGAATCCAAATTCAGTGTTTAAGCTCAGGAGGCTAGGAATAACTCCAACAGTTTGCTTGGTTGGTTGACTGAAACATGGACCCCAAGTTGACCTACTCTAAATGAAGTCAAATGGCAGAACTTCTTAGTATCCTACAGAGGAAGGTATCTAAAAGCTTAGGGAGGTTGGAATGATAGAGTGGATTTATCATGTAAAATCTGTTTACCCACTCTGCCAGGGTCCAGCATTGAGAGATAAATGACTGGGACAAGCCCCCCACCCCCCAGCATCCCTATCAGAATGAACATGGTGGGAGACAGGGTGTCAGGAACCAGGTGTGGGCACTTAATTGCCACAGGCAAGATGGGTGTGGTCACCACCATAGACAACAGAGTCAAAGCAGTAATCATAACGGTCTGACTCAGAGAGAGCTATGTTGTTGGCTAATTGATTAGGGTGTCCCCAGAAGAGAAATAGATAGTCTTTCTGCTAAATTTTTACTTGATCTGTGTAAGTGGAAGTCTGAGTTAAATCACCAAAAGTCACAGCCACTCAATTCCCAGATTGGAGCCAGTTCACAGACCCAGTGCCCTAGGAATGAAGGAGCGGCCAGAGGAAGGACCTGCCACACTGTCGAAATGTATACCATCGGTCTTCCTCCAAGCCCTCCCCAAAGGGACCTGTGGCCATTTAACAGAGTGACCATGCATTGAGGAAGGAGAAATAATCAGACTTTGGGGGGTTACAGGACACTGGCTCTGAACTGATGCTAATTCCTGAAGACCCAAAATAACATTGCAAAATAACACTGTGAAATTTTGGAAAATTTGTATCTATTGCTGTGAACTTGACAACTGCCCAATACTTAAAGGTTTTTCTGAGGAATTCAGTGGTAATATTAACAAATGTGAATTGGGGGCTATGGTATAATAAAACGTGTCAATACTTGGAAAATCTGCATAGTTTAGAGAATCAATACCTCAAATGATCAATGCATGATGTTGGTCAATTTCATGCATGGGTGAAAGATCTGTTCAGAGTTTAAGACAGAACTGTGGAGTTTAATGAATGTAACAGAGTATGAAAGTTCGTTAATACGGTTTCAGAGTCTACAGAGCACCTAACCCCTAAGATACTACTACTTGTCAAGTTTTGGTGTAGTATCAGAAAAGAATGTAATTTGAAAAGGCTATTAAATACTCTTCCCTTTTTCAATTACATATCTATGTGAGGCTAGATTTTCTTCAAATTTTCAACCAAAGCAACATATGGCAACAAATTGAAATCAGAAGCAGACATGAGAATCCAGCTGTCTTCTATTAAGTCAGATATTAAAGAGATTTGAAAAAATGTAAAATAATACCACTCTTCTTATTACTTTTCTTGTTTTGGATGATGTTATTTTTTCATTTAAAAAATTGGCTCAGTTTTAAGGATGTAATGGGTTTACTGTTTTTTTTTTAATGAATAAAGACTTTTTATATGTCTCAGTTTTAATCTCTAATATGGTAAGTCTTAAAGGCTATAATACACATGATGGAAAGCATTTTGGGGTCCTCGATAATCTTTGAAGCATATGAAAGGATTCTGCAGAAAACATGAGGACTTTTGCTCTAGTTCTTGATCAGCTGCACTAAGTATATAAAATAACAAAGAAGACAAAGCGTAGGCTGGGGTAACATCTGAATTTAGGGTGTCTTCTTTCTGATTCCAAGTATGTCCCTGTAGTAGTTTGGTTGTGCTGCTGTGATATTGTGATTCATAATAAGAAATATATATTTGGTCTTTGTTCCAGTTTCTGGCACAGAGTTCCTAAAACTATTGGAATTTCCTAGGTGATGGCAGCAAGAAAGATGTCTTTTGTTTTGGAAAGCACCTGGCTCACCTAAGGATGGGGGCTGCTTGCCAGGAGAACTAACCATGTGATTGGAGGTTTGTAACTTTCAGTCCCGCCCTTGACCTCCAGAGAGTGGAGAGGGACTGGAGAATGAATTAATAACCAATGACCAATGATTTAATTAATCACGGCTACGTAATGAAGCCTCCATAAAACCCTAAAAGGACAGGTTTGGGAGAGATTCCTGGTTGGTGAACACGTGGAGATTTGGGGAGAATGGTGCTCAGAGGAAGGCACGGAAGTTCCGTGTCCCTTCCCGCTTATCTTGCCCTATGCATTTCTTCCATCTGGCTGTTCCTGATTTGTAACCTTTCATAATAAACCAGCAATCTAGTAAGTAAAAGATTTCTCTGAGTTCTGTGAGCTGCTCTAGCAAATTAATTGAACCCAAGGAAGGAGTCGTTGGAACTTCCAATCTACAGCCCTATGGTCAAAAGTACAGGTGACAACTTGGGCTTGTAACTGGCATCTGAAGTGTGTGTGTGTGTGTGTGTGTGTAGGGGGGCGGTGCAGTCTTGTGAGACGGAGCCCCTAACCTGTGGGATCTGATCCCATCTCCAGGGAGAGCATGTCAGAATTGAGTTGAATTGTAGGTTACCCAGCTGCTGTCGGAGAACTGCTTGGTGATATGGGGGGAAAAGAACCCCACACTGTTGGAATTGGTGACCAGAACCCTTAGCTGCCCTGACAAAATACCAGACTGGTGGGGGAGGTGCTGCTAACCATTTAAGAAAGGCTCTCCTTGAAGACAGTGAGTGGTTCTGAAGCTGGGCTGCCTGTTAGAAACTCCTGAGAAGATTTTTTTAAAAACCAATATCCCAACCCCCTTCTTCCCTCCTCCTTCCTGATTTAATTTGTCTGGGTGGGTACTGGGCAGTGGTTTGTGTTCAGAGCTCCCCGTTGCTTCTAATCTGCAGCCAGGGTTGAGAACTCCTGCTCTAAAACGTGAGTGGCCAAAAGGCCTTCTCTGTGTCTATCACCACCTGACCAGGTGGCAGGGAACCAGGTTGGTGTTGGTGCCAGACTAAACAGGAAGTCAGGTGGATGAGCGTAGCGGGTAGTTAATAACCACATTCCCAATCTGACATGGGTTGGAGGGAGGGGGATGGATGAAGGGCAACTCCTGCCTAAACAGCCCCAAAGGACTCATCCAAAGAGACTTGTTCCCGTCAAAGGGAGGAGGGAGCTCTGTGGTAGCTAGTGATTGGTTAGAGAAGATGGGTCTAACCGGAGTTCACTTGCCTACAAGTATCAGAGTCATAAAATAACAGTGGCTTAGGAAAAACTAAAGTGTATTACTCCATCAAATTCACAGAGTCCAGAGTTGGGCCATCCAGGGCTGGTAGGATAAGGCCACCATGTTGAGGACCCCGACTCTTCTGCTTTCATGCTCCACTGTGTCTGCTGTCCATTCCACAGGTCATCAAGGGGCTGCTGGAACTCAGCCCAGCAAGTCCACATTCCAACCAGCAAGAAGGAGGAAGGGAGGAAGAATGAGAAGCAAAGGGCTGGCATCATCTCCCCGAAGGTTCCTTGAAGCAGCTGCATGAACTTCTGTTTACATAGCATTGCCCAGAACTCAGCCACAAGGCCACCCATGACATCCAGGGAGGCTGGGAGATTTAGTCTTCATTTCTAAAGTCGTGTGCCCCCCATACCTGTGGGTTCTATGGAAATGGGGTAAAGAGCTATTGAGGGATAACTAGCAGTGTTTGCCAAAGGGAGCTTTTGTGAAACGATGCTTGGCTCTCTGAATTTAAGCTTAAGTCCCCTTTGGGGAAGAAATAGGAAGCTTTTCCCCCATCACCGTCACAAAGCTTTCCTCCGTCCCTCCTCTTTTTCTATATTGGTAACTGTCTGCTGGCCCTGACGGTTGTTTCCTCCAAAGAGCTGGTAGCGGCTGCTTTCATAGCTATTTGATTCCTTTACTCAGAACCTAAAGTCAATAGGATTCAGAGTCATTTACAATTCTGGAATTTTGCATCATAATTTAAAATAGTTCGACAGCATAGAATTTCCGGTATACTGGAAATATAGATATTCGAAATAGAACAGCTTCATCATTCTTTTAAATGTATCTAAAGGAATTCAAATGCTATAGCAATTTAATACCCACCACCATCCCCTTAGAAAATATTCAAAAAAAAAAAAAAAAAAGAAAATATTCAACAAGCCCTCATTTAACAGAAGGTAATTTTACATTTTTCTCCTTAAAAGTTTCTTCCTAAACTCATATTTCCCTTCAAACTTCTGCTACTTAACTTTTTCCAAATGTAACATATTTTTATACTTAAAAGCCCTTATCACTCTGTCAAACACATCTGCATCAAAAATGTGTATAAAATTGAAGTTTAATTTCCTGTCATCAGAATGCTCTAATAGTTTAATAAAATTATTCTGGGTGGAGTATGTATTACAGTTATTATTAGTATACAACTAAGCAAAAACAATGTAAATACAACACAAATATTGATAAATAATTATTAGACATGAAAAGTGAAAGATAAAATCCATGGGAAAATCATCTCTAATGAAACAGCTGGAAGTTTCTTTTCTCCTCCCAATTTTCTAGTGTCCACGAATGAATAATGCTTATTAATTTAATAGGTGAGTATCCAGCAATGGTTCAATTCCTGCTTTTTGTTTTACAGTAGAATGCACTGAGAAATCTTAGTCACATAAATACTAGGTGGGAATGGAAGTTTTGTTAAAGTTCACCCCCCAATTCTCTGAAATCCTTTGAAGTTATGTGGGGATCTATCTTCAAAAATTACGTCTAATGATCTCTCAGCTGACAGTTCGATTAGGTCTCCTTCAGTGGTGATGAAAGCAGAGAATTAGAAAGCACCTGATGTGTAAAAGGGTTTCTTACCCAGTCATTAGAGTCATTCACTTTTCTAGTTTCTGGGAAATACACCAAAAAGGCTTTACCAAGTCTTATGGAACAACGCTCAGTAACTATACCTGTTTCTCTGCCACTTAGGTACCTTGTTTATTCTCCCAACAAGTTGAGAAAATGGAAATATTGTGAATTTCAATACACTTTTGCCAATATAATCTTGTTGATTTAAAAAATACTTATATCTTTAAAAAAGCTTTAAGTATCTTTTCACCAAGACCCTGGCGCTCAAAAGTAAATAAATAAATAAATAAATAATTCACCAAGCAAGCTAATAAACTCTACCTTTATTGTAAAATCCCATCATCCAGACCAAACCAACTTTCAGAAAAAAAAAAAAAATCTGATTTTATTTCTCAAGTGTCCCCATAACAACCATCTCTCTCTTGAATTTTTAATTCTAAAAAGAAAGACAAGGTGCAAAGTGTCACTATGAGCCTTTAATATTTATTTCTGACACTCCCTTTGCTTTTTCTCATACAACTCTCTCTCTCAGGAGCACTGCATTCTCCATCTTCCTCTTCTTTGTTTCCTGCTCTGCAGGTTTTCACACTCTGGGGCTCTGCACCAAGGTAAGATCTGATGTGGATGAAGGTTCAACTTCCTTTTGTGAACTGTCAGAAGTGGAGGCGGGAAATGATTGCCAGCAGACCGGCTCAGGCTCGGGCAAGATGGGTACATAAGAAAGTTGAGGATTTGGAAAATGTTCATGCACCTTAGTAAACTTGTAGAGTGAATCCAGCACTCCTTGATTCAAATATGGAAAGGTAGACAAGTTTCCTTGTTTTCACTTTTCCTGGGGCTATATGAGGACACGAAGGAGAGGCCTCAAAAATCAGGGAAGACTGCCTGGAAGAGGCAACTGCTGAGCTGAATCCAGGAACGTACGTTTTTTGTTTTTTTTTTTAGTGGTACACGGGCCTCTCACTGTTGTGGCCTCTCCCGTTGTGGAGCACAGGCTCCAGACGCGCAGGCTCAGCGGCCTGGCTCACGGGCCCAGCCGCTCCGCGGCATGTGGGATCTTCCCGGACCGGGGCACGAACCCGTGTCCCCTGCATCGGCAGGCAGACTCCCAACCACTGCGCCACCAGGGAAGCCCCAGGAACGTACGTTTTTAAAAAGCTCACAGATGATTCTTATCTGAATTTTGAGATCTACTTCTATTGGAATTTGAAAACTACTGAAATTTGAGACCTACTGCTACTGTATACAAGACCTTAAAATCAAGAGAGAACTCAGTTCTGCTGATCATTAAAGAAACATCCATATTTCAGGTGGCCCTGAATGGGGTACATGCAAGTGACTTCCAGTCTGACTTAAAGGCAGAGGTCAGTACGATTCAAGTTTAATGTTTCTTTCCCTCTGATACAAGCAAAGAAGACACCCACCTTGACAGTGGGGTCCACCCATCACACAATCCCTGGGTGCCGTGAGTGACAGAAGCATTTATAATCCTCACACCTGGCCACCTGCTACTTATAGTGATGAGTGGGTTGATCACCGGAATTCTTGTCTGTCTTCCAAAAACCTGGGATTTCTGAAAACTTGAATGCAAAATCCCAGCCCCCAGAGAAGGGTATGAAAATGCCAAACTATTTACTTGCTATTCTTCCCCCATGGTTCCCTGTTCCTGCCCACCTGGCTGCTTTTTCAATGTGTCCTAAGCACACGCCTTGGAAATGGGGCCTTGGCTTCTCCCGGAAGATAGCTTCAAAGCCTCAGACCTCGACATCACACGTTTCCCCAATTAAAAGCTGTCCTCAAGAGCACCTCGCCAGAACCCCTAAGATAACGAGCCCTTGCTTCATTACAGCTCACACCCTCTCCTACAGGAGGAGATAAGGAGATGTGTTACTTGAGCCATATTTTTGGAAATTGCTAGTTAGTTGCAAAATCTTTCCTGAGGTAGAAAAAAAAGCACCAAGGACTGGAATTATTGGATTATTTCACTTTTGAGGCCAAGAAGCAGATGCTCCACTTTCAAGACTTGGACAAATCTTGTCGCAAGATAATTCCTCTGCTTGCTACCCAAGCGTCCCGGTTCACTGGCTTCCCTGAAGAGGCCCGCTAGGAGATCAGTTGAACCACTGCCGAGGATATGGTTTGCAAGGCTCTTAAAAAAGCTGCCCCATACTGTAATCTGGTGCTAATCAGATTTCAGTGTGATGTCGCCAGGAAAAATCGATATGTATAATGCTAGACTAGAAAGGTTTAGGACCAAATTCTAAAGACGAAGTTCTTTCTCCAAATTATATGTCTTAAAAAAACAAATAAACAAACAAAAAAACCCAAAAAACTTAGTTCGGGTAAAACAGAGAAATTATTCCATGTCTCTGTTTTCCTGCTCTGCCATGTTTTATCCCAGAACTGGAAAATGACTTTCCTGAAAAGGAAGCTGGACCTTGTGCTGCAGGAGATGTAGGTAGTAGTGTGTTAAAATGTCCAGCATAGCTGGAAGTGATTAATTAAAAATAATTCATTGAATACATTTCCTTCCTTCTTTTAAAATACATGTAGTTGAGTGCCCAATATGTGCTTGTCTCCAGGAATTAACTTGAAAAGGACCCATTTTGTTGCTGTCTGCTTGGAATTGAATATCTATGGGGGTGGCCTAATGTTAAACAGTTCACGAAATATGGTGTCTTAGAGCGTTTGTGTTGCTCTAAGAAATATATCATAGACTGGATGGCTTAAACAATAAATATTTATTTCTTATAGTGCTGGAAGTTAGGAAGTCCAAGATGAAGGTGCTGGCAGATCCAGTGTCTGGTACGACTCACTTCCTGGTTTGCAGATGGCCATCTCCTTGCATCCTTACATGGCGGAGAGCAGAGAAAGAGGAAGCTGTAAGACCACTATTTCCATCCATGAGGGTCCACTCTCATTACCTAATTACCTCTCAAAGATCCCACCTCCAGATATTGGGGACTAGGTTTCATATTATGAATTTGGGGGAGGGGGGACATAAACATTCAGTCCATAGCATGTGACGTGTGCTGCTGAGGTGGGGGGTGTAGGTGAACGTGACAGTCTGGGTGTGGGGCAGCTCTCAGGGAAGACTTCCTGGAAGATGCGATGCTTCAGCTGAAACCTGGAACTTTAGCAAGCGTTAGCCAGGAAGGTGGGCCAGCATCAAAGGCAAAGGGAGGAGGTGGGGGCATTTCATGATGGAGACTGCCCCGGGAGGGAGGACCACACCATAGAGTGTGCAAGGTCCAAAGGCGACAGAATGCATGTTTGGGGAACTGTAATAAAAATGGAAATAGTCATCATTCATTCATTCATTCATTTAAAGATGTATTCTAGTACCTATTATGTGCCAGACCTGGTGCTAAACCAGAGAATAAACTCATGAACAAGGCAGAATTGTTCTAATTATTATTAATAATAACCCATTATTTTTACGACTACATTTCTTGAACACTTCCTGGGTGCCAGGCACTTGATGTACTTCACCATCATTACCTCAATTCATTCTACAACAGTCATATAAAATGGGTACATTTTTTAGCATCACTGTATAGATGAGTAAACTGAGACACAGGTGACCTCAGTGACTTGCCCAAGGTCACCCTGCTGGTCAGTTGAGGAGCCTGAACTCAGGCTGTCAGAATCTACAACTTCCTCTTGGTTCGTAATCCTGGCTGGATTCTGTGCAAAGGGATTCACTGTGAGAATGACCAACTGTCCTGGTTTGCCTGGGACCTGGGGCTTTTCTGAGATGTGGGACTTTAAGTGTTAAAACTGGTAGGCTTGTACGGTTGGTTATCACAGCTGAGCATCGAGTAGGGCCACAACTTGTAGGACCTAATAAAACATGCTAAAGAATTGGGATTTTATACCAAAGGCAATGGAGATCCTCATGTAAGAAGAATATACTCTGATAGTTCCAAACCTCAGTTGTACAAAATGAGCCTTAGCTCCCCACCAAGTGACCCCCAGTCATTCCTTGGAATTACAAAGCTGTGGGTATCATAAATTTACTAGCTGCGGCAATGGTATCTATTCTGTATCGGTCATCTGCTCTTTCCAGTGTAGAAAGCTGACTCCCTATTTATCACCAATACAACCTATTGATAAGACAAAGCTGAGTTTATTGCTTACGATAAAGCAATAAAGGAGTAGGAAGAATACTACCTCAAGAAGCTTTGCTAGCATCTCAGAGGGAGAAAAGTCAGAATTGTATTGAGAATTGGAAGTTTCATTTAAGGTGGGTCTTTCAACCAGGGGGCTCAATTAGCAAAGGGTAATGATCACAAAGCAATGGTCCAGGATTTGGTGGGAACAGTAAGGTGAAAATTTTTAAGCGTGGGAGTCAAAGAATCTTAGGGTGTGAACTGTTGGTTGATACTTTCCACTGAAGGGTTGAAGGGTCTTTCAGGATCCATTTGGGAAGTTTCTATAATGAACAAGTGAACCATTTGCCCAGACAGGAGACTTCTGGGAAGTTAAAGCCCTGGTAATGAAGACAGAGAGATAGAAAGTCATGTGAACATAGACAGTGAGGGGTGGTTTCTGTCCTGAGTCTAGACAGAGAATCTTCACCATGGACAGTTCCCTTAAGAGGACCCCAAGACTGTTCTATGTGCTGGATGAAGGTGCTCCAAAAGGCTTCGAACGCTCAGAGCCAGCACAGGTGATATAGGCAGGGTGTCCCACTCAAACCTCACCACACTCTGTCACCAGAGCCTGCAAAGCAGCTCTACCTCAAAAGCTCCCTCGAGGGCTCAAAACCAGCCCAAGGAACCGAGTGGGATACAAACGTCATCATGCCCTCAAGCTTCTCTTCTCTCCTTCTCAGATCCTTCCTGCTGCAAAACTGTTCTCACTTCTCCCAGGTACAACAAAAGCAAGACTGCTCTGCATGTGACTGGACATCTGCTGACCCACTGCTATTGGTGTGTTTGTGTTGTGCATTGCTGTGTAGGGGGGAGGTTGACTATCATCTACACTAGCAAGTACCCACCCAATGGACCCCGTGGTGATTATGATATTCACTGCTCTTGGAAAACCTCCCACTTCTCTCTAATTCTATCAACCTTTTCAATCCTTACCACTCTCCTCTTTCATGAGATCATCAATATTAACTCCAGTCTCTATTAATCTTGCCCCAGCTGCATATCTATTTTCTATCTTTATTCCTTTTTATAATCCCTTTTGGCATTTCCTTATATTCAATTTGGTTTCCAGTCATCTTCTGTCTTAAATCGTTCTCCCACCATGTTATTATACAATTTTTCAAACCTATAGAAAGGTAAAAAGCATTACACAGGAAACACCCATATACCCATCGCCTAGAAACAGAGGTCAGCGAACTGTTTCAGTAAAGGATTGGGTAGTAAATACTGTAGGCTTTGCGGGACGTGTGGTCTCTGACAACTACTCAGCTCTGCTGATGTGGTGCAAAGGCTGCCGCAGATTGTGTGTAAATGAAAATGAGTGAGCATGTCCGTGTTCCAGTAAAACTTTATTTACAAAACAGGCATGTCCTGATCCCTGACCTTGACTCTACTATAAATATTTTCCTATACTTGCTTTATCGCATGTGTAGCTGTCCCTCTATCCATCTCATTTCTGACACCTTTCAAATTAAGTTTCCCGCATCATTACACATCACCCCAAAACACGTCTATCATTTTCATATGTAATGTGTCACACATATCTCTTTCTCCAAAAGACTGTAATTTCTTTCTTTTAAAAAATTTTTATGTAATTAATTAATTTATTTTGGCTGCGTTGGGTCTTCGTTACGGTGCGTGGGCTTCTCTAGTTGCGGCACGGGCTCAGTTGTGGTATGTGGGATCTTAGTTCCCCAACCAGGGATCGAACCCGGGGTCCCCTGCATTGGGAGTGGAGAGTCTTAACCACTGGACCACCAGGGAAGTCCCAAGACTGTAGTTTTGTTAATGACAAAAAATCACTAATTCAACTAACATTTACCTATCTACTGTTTTCCAAGCACAGTTCTAAATAGGATTCAAAAAGAATCCTGTTGTCTAAAAGAAAACTGCTGTGCAAATGAACAAATACAAGGCAGCTGATAATAGAAATGGGAGCAAAGAATTGTTCACTTAAGGAGAAAGGACATGAACTCCACCCTGGGGGAACTGGGAGAGGCTTCTCAAGAAGTTCAAGGTGGGATTAAAAAGTGATCGGGGTTTCCCGTAACACTGTTTATATTGCCCTTGTGCTTGCTCCATCCAAAATTTGGGACTTGTTCTGCTTTAAGAACTGACCCCCACCCCCAGAGGTCACTGTTGGGGATAATACTTATCTCCCACTCCTTATTAACCCACCCTGATGTATCTCCACCAGAATATTCTGGCCTATGGCTCTACTTCTTACTCAAAGCCAGTGGTTCTCAAATTTGAGCACACAAGGGAATCGCCCAGAGGGTTTTTAAAATACCAGTTACTAAGCCCAAACCCAGATATTTTGAATCAGTAGGTCTGCAGTGGAGCCCTAGAATTTGCATTTCTAACAAGTTCTCGGATGATGCAGATCCAGGGACCACACTTTGAGAACCACTGCACTAAGTAATATATTATAGTTCATCCTAGAATTATTCTTACCATTATTACATTTATAGCATCTTTTATGAGATGTTTTCCAGAAAATTTGTACCAGCCTATATCCCTATTATGAATAAACCAATATTTTGATATTTACTTATCACTGAATATTAACATAAAATACTTTCTAATTCTATAGTTGGAAATGATACCCTGGTCTTTTAATTGATAGCTCTTTCAATTACTCATGAAATCAAAGATTTCCCTGTACCTTCCTCTTAATTTTCTCTCTAAAAAATAACAAAGTATTTTAAAAAAGGAAAAAAAAATTGTCGTTGACTTCCTTGAATGCCTTCCATTCAAGGCAGCACAGGAAGTGATGATTTGATGTACCCTGTCCACTCAAAACATATAATAATTATAAATAAAATATTAAATGTAAAGTCAAAACCAGCTCCCAGGGCTCAGAACAAGATAAACTCTCCATGGATCAAAAAAAGAACAAAAATGTTAAGTGATGAGCAGGGCTCTGCTCTGGGTTCTAGAAGCAGGTAGTAGTAACAGGAAGTTCGACTTCTGAGGGTTAGTGGGGATGTAGGGGGCTCCAAATGAGGTGTGGGTTGAGATAATCTTGTTGCTTGAAGCAAGTTAGGACCAAATCATGCCAAGAAATATCATCACGTCTAAGCTGGACCCTGAGCCTGGGGTCTGGGTGACAGCAATGTAGAAGCAGAGAGAGAGCACAAGAGAGAAACATAAATACACCTCTCACTCGAAATGATTCTGCAAACCCAAATTATAAAGCACTAAAGAACTAAAGTCAATTTGATTCAGAATTCACTCCAGATGAAATGAATTTAAGATAAGAATCTGCCAAAGACACTAAAATTATTATATTTAGAATGCTTTAAAAATGTAAAAGGTGTAACTCCCATTAAAATAGGAAAAGAAATTATGAAACCAAAACAAGTCCAATGAAACAAGAACAGGTGGATATGAAGAAGAGGGCTGTCACCAAGAACCAAATCTTCCAGCAACGTGATCTTGAATTTCCCAGCCTCTATAACTGTGAGGAATAAACATTCGTTCTGTAAATCACCCAGTCAATGACAATTTGATATGGCAGGTAGAGCAGACTAAGACAAGAATGTTCATTGTTTGTAGTAACAAAATGCAAACAAATTAACAACCAGGAAAGAGAGATAAACAAATTGTATTCTAGTCATATAATAGAATATTATATAACAGCTAAAATGAAAGCACTAGTTACCCTTCAAAATCATAATACTGAATGAATAACTCAAATTGCCCAATGATATACATTAGGACTCCACTTACATCAAATTTGGAAATATTCAAAACAATGTTACATACTTTTGATTAATATGGGTATATGTAGTAGTTTTATAAACATGCACAAAGTGAGCAGTCTGAAACTCTAAGGATGGTGGGTCCATTGGGACAGGAGAAAGGAAGATGGAATAAAAGAAGAAAACAGAGTTTCATCTGTATCTGTAGCCAGCATCTTAATTCTTTTTGAAGAATCTGAAGCAAACATAACAAAACATTAAGCTTTGAAAAAGCTAATTAGAGGTGTTTCTCAAATCATTTTCTATACTTTCCTCATGCTTAAAATATTCCGTAAAAATTTTACAGAGGAGTCTGCTATGTTTATTTCTACCTGTGTTTGCTTGCTGCCCTTTACCTGTTACCCCAGTGCAATCTGGTTCTGTCTCCTAACAGTTTCTGGAAACTTCTTTCTCCTTAGGTCGCCTGTATTTCCGTGCTGCCGAAGCCCACAGGTGCATTTCCATTCTTGTCTTATTTGACTTATCTTTGGTATTTGACAATTTTCCTCTTCATATTTACTCCTCCTCCTTCCCTCAGTTTTGGGGTTTCTTCCTAACTCTACCTACTTCTTCTCAATGCCCTTTGCAAGTGTCTCTTCTTCTCCTTGCCACTTAAATGCTGGTGTCCACCATGGTCCTGATCTCAGTCCTCCTTGATCCACGTATAACCTCATGCAATCAGAAAGCTCCTACTACACTTCTATGCTGATGACTCAGGAATTTCCACCCCCAGTGGAGAACTCCTTTCGGAAGCTCAGCCTGATATTCAACCACAGACCAGGCATTTTCACTTGGATGCCCTTGGAGCACATCAAAAGTTCAATACATTCAAACTGAAATCATCTCCTCTGCCTTACACCCTCCCCTTCTAAACCCTATTGTGGTAGGCAGAATAATGACCTTCCAAACATGTCCACATCTTAATCTCTAGAACCTGTGGATAGGTTACCTTACACAGCAAAAGGAACTTTGCAGATGAGGTTAAAAATCTTGAGATGGGACAATTATCTTGGATTCTCCATGTGGGTCCAATGTCATCCCAAGTCTTCTGTAATGTGATCTCAAGGGAAAAAGGGAGAGAGGTGAGTCAGAGTCAGTGAAGGAGATGTGAGAATGGAAACAAATAGGAGTGATGTGGGCCACGAACCAAGAAATTAGAGGAGCTTATAGAAGCTATAGGCAAGGAAATGAATTCTCTTCTACAGCCTCCAAAAAGAACACATCCCTCTAGATGCATTTTGGAATTTGAAACTCCAGAACTGTAAGATAATAAGTTTATGTTGTTTTGAGCCACTAGGTTTGTTATAATTTGTCACAGCAGAAAGGGGGAAAGAGTGCATCCTCATCAACTGTTTCTTCTCCATTGTATTGTTAGGACTTTCTAGATCCCGCTCTCACCACTTATATCCAAGTAGGTGACAAGTCCCATCACTGCCACTTCTTTCTGGCTCTCATCACTACCTCCTACCTAGCCTACTGAAATAAACTCTTGGACCCCTGGACCCCTGCTTATGGCCAGCACCTTCTTTGCTTCCTTCCCCTTTAATCCTCAGACCTGCACCCATTCTTCCCCAGGCTGCCAAAGCAATCTTTTTAAAATATGTACCTAGGGCTTCCCTGGTGGCACAGTGGTTGAGAGTCCACCTGCCAATGCAGGGGACACGGGTTCGTGCCCCGGTCCGGGAAGATCCCACATGCCGTGGAGCGGCTGGGCCTGTGAGCCATGGCCGCTGAGTCTGCGCGTCCCGAGCCTGTGCTCCGCAACGGGAGAGGCCACAACGGTGAGAGGCCTGCGTACCGCAAAAAAAAGAAAAATGTGTACCTAAGCATACGATTTTTTAATTAGAAACCTTTTATGCTTCTCCACCGCTTTCAGGATCAGGTCACCTTCCTTAGGGAGCACACAAAGCAATTGCTCAGGCCTTTCAACTCTCCTATCAGGCTCCTTCTGCAGCCACTTTTTTTGCTCCAACCAAAATTGCAACTTGCTAAAACAGAAGTTCTTAGCAAGGGCTTTGCATTAGAATCACCTATCAAGCATGTGAAGAACTGGATAAGTATTGTCCCTGCTTTAGCAGATTCTTGCTCAGTAGTTTTGGGGACATTGAGGACAAACCGTCTATCTTCAATAAAACTCACAGCCTATTCAGTATACAATGGAATATTACTCAGCCTTATAAAGGAATGAAATAATGCCATTTGCAGCAACATGGATGGACCTAGAGATTATCATTCTAAGTGAAGTAAGTCAGACAAAGACAAATGTATGATATCACTTATATGTGGAATCTTAAAAAAATTATACAAATGAACTTATTTACAAGAGAGAAATAGACTCACAGACATAGAAAACAAACTTATGGTTACCAAAGGGGAAAGGGGCAGGCGAGGGATAAATTAAGAGTTTGGGATTAAGAGATATACACTACTGTATATAAAATAAACTACAAGGACCTACTGTATAGCACAGGGAACTATATTCAATATCTTGTAATAACCTATAATGGAAAATAATCTGAAAAAGAATTATATGTATATATATATATATACTTTGCTGAACATGTGAAACTAACGCAACATTGTAAATCAGCTATATTTCAATTTTTAAAAATGTTAAAAAAGAATCACTCTTGCCTGATGCATCTAGCTCTTTCATAGCCTCCTGTTTCCCCTCTCGCTGTGCCATCTGCCTGGCATCTCCCCTTGGGTCTTGGTACTTATCCTTTAAGTACATCTCTTCTTCCATAGAGCTTTCCAACCTGAACAGGTGCCCTTTTAAGTGCTTCCTTGGAAATCTGCACATTCTTTCTGATTCACCTATTGCTCAACTATTGCTCTCCACTCCTCCTTTCCAACTTCCTATGAGCAGGACTCAGGCAACCCCTAGTGCCTACAACAGTGCCTGGCACACGGTGAAAGGTCCAACAAATGCATCCATTACTCCCTTCTCTCCCATCCTCTGCCTGAAGCACTTCCACATGGGCACACGTTGGGATTCTCATTTCTGGTCCCTTCTATCCTGTTCAGACCCATTGCCTAACTCTTCTGGGGTGGCTTCTGACCTTCTCATCACACAGTACGTAACCTCAAGCCTGAGGTTCAGAGAAGGCCAAAAATGGATTTAGCCAGATGAAATAGGTCAGAATGACTTGGCATTTGTTATTTTCTATTAGCCAGACAGGCTGCCATTGCCAGTAAGCTGGGTTGACCTTTTGGGAATAGGGCACTGGAGTAAGAATTTTCTGACTAGCCTAGTGGCTGGTCCCCCCCGCCCCCCTGCTTTCTGAGAGATGGCCAGTGAATTTACCAGTGGGTAAGAACAGGCGCTTTGCTATCTAGAGCAGGATAGATAGGGGGAAGGCTTAAGAGAAGGGCTGATCTCTAGACATTTAAGCCAATATGTTTTTTCTTTTCTCAAGTCGCCTCTGCACCAATCTGTAAGCCATTGATCCTGTATAATATGCTCCCACTCCCCCGTCCACAGATATTTTACTCAGGCTGCAAAATTAAAACACACGTAAATTAGTCAGCACAGTTTTATGATATTGGGTTAATTAGATAAAGCTTTCTCATGAAAACATTCGGCAAATAACACAGAATTCTTTCTGTTATTATTTATTGAATGTGTAAAACACAAGCCTTCATTCAGCCTCGTAAGTCTGGACAGAGAAAGAGCACGCCAGGGCCATTCGATTTAGAAATCCAGACCCTGGGGTCATTTTGACCATGCATATAAGCAATCCTACAATAATAAAAACAGTCAGGCATTTAAGGGGAGAAAGCACATTGCAATGTGGAATAGTTTCCATTGCAAGTTGCCAGTTTGAAATAATCTTTCTCTGACACGATTTAATTTGAAAACTACTGAGGTCATTTCCTTTTAACTCAGTTCTACATAAGCGAAACTGCATTTACCAGTTAATTTAATTAAACAAATGGTTGAATTGATTTTTTTTTTTTAAAGAATGGAATTGACCAATTATTTTCAATTAACTGGTCTATTTTCTTCAAAGTGGCATGTAGGTAGAGCCCAATGCTCCTTGCGGATGGATACAGAAGGTGCTCAACAGAGTATCTAGCAAATTCTTTCTGTATCCTCCTCAGGGCCCTGGACACTATGCAAGATAGAGAGATACAGGATATATACTGTTGTGCTAGGACTGAACTCATGGTCACCTTGGGAAGAAAAACCACCAAATGATAAATAATGTGCAAGACAGGAAAGGGAGAAGGACACGCGATTTATAATTTAGAATGTTCTAGGAGAAGGCTAGTCTCTGGGAAGACTTTATGGAGAAATTAAGACTGAAGATAAAGCTTGGCTGGGCAGGGGAAGGTGTGGACAGAAGAGAAATGTAAGGGCATTCCCAGGGGTAGGGGCTACAGGGTGGGCCAGTATTGGGGCAAATGATGGAGAAATAGGATAAATGAAAAGACATTTAAGCAAAATGAAGGTGAAGCCAATCAATGATACCCGATCCCAGGATTTGAATTGGCAGCATTGAGAAAGAGAGTCTCATTTTCCTCTGAAAATATGAACCGTAAGGATAACTTAAGTTAGAGCTGCTATGGGCCTCAATATACGACATTATTCTGAGAATAAAGGTAATAAATGCAGAGAGAGAGAGAGAAAGAAAGAGAGAGAGAGAGATTTGTGATACTGTTGGAGGTCCTTATAAATTACAGCAACCCCCTGGACTTTATATGAACCAATAAATTTTCTCTTTGCCTGAACCAGTTAGAGATGCTTCCCTTACTTCCCTGGCAATTTAAAGAATACTGACCGTTCGGGGCTTCCCTGGTGGCGCAGTGGTTGAGAGTCCGCCTGCCGATGCAGGGGTCACGGGCTTGTGCCCCGGTCCGGGAAGATCCCACATGCCGCGGAGCGGCTGGGCCCGTGAGCCATGGCCGCTGAGCCTGCGCGTCCGGAGCCTGCGCTCCGCAACGGGAGAGGCCGCAACAGTGAGAGGCCCGCATACCGCAAAAAAAAAAAAAAAAAAATACTGACCGTTGGAGAAAGACGTTATGACCTCATTTGTAGAGAAAGAAACTGAAGGCTTGAGAGAGTAGACTTATTCCAAGCCAGATGTCTGGTTGCTGGAACCATTCAGTAGTGATGAGGCCAACCACCTCAAAGTCTTCATATACAACATGGGCTCCTAAGTCAGCCCTTTCCCTCAGGGTGTGACTGGCCATCCTCAGGCCTTTCATCCCTGCTGCTATAACATCTCCAGCTGCAGACAAGACAAGATAATGCCCTAAATCTTCACTTTCGCATGTTTCCCATTTTCAGCTGTCCAGGAAACACTCTCAGTGTGCCTCACATGCTCATAACTCTTTAATCAACTTCAGAAGTCCAAGCCTCCTATACTATGCATCGTCGTAGATGAGTATCTCAGAATACTGATTTTTGATAACCCTGTGAATCTGACTCTACCTCCCAAATACACCCTCCAGAACCCTAGATGCTGTCATGTGATGCACATTTCGTCAGGTGGTCTAGGTGGTCTCAACTCATCCTGTGGCTCCACATTTAATCTCCAGTCTGGCCTCCTCCCCTGAGCTTCAGCTGCCTAGTCAACATCTTAGCTTAGATGTCCACCTCTTCCACATACAGACATAATTGTCTCCTTTTCATTAGATAAATCTCAACACAGTGCCATTTCTTCAGTTAGACCTTCCAGGCAACGCTGACCAAATTATCCTTTTCCAGCCCCCCATCACTCACTCTCCATTACTCCATTTTATTTATACTGTTTTTTAGTTATATCCTCATATTTATCTTATTCTGGAATGTATATGATTTATTAATTTGTCTACACGTTTATTGTATGTTTCCTTCTTGTGTCAGTTAGATATACTGTGTAACAAATCACTCTAGTACTCAATGGTTTACGAGAGTACATGTTTATTATTATGTATTTCTTGTTGCTCAAAAATCTATATTTCAGTAGTTAATTCTTCTGGTCTCAGCTGGGCTCACTCATATGTCAGCCCCTAGGGGTTGGCTTGCTCTTCGCCGGGGCACTTTGCTTCTCCTCTATGTCTTCTCTCATCCTCCAGCAGGCTAGCCTGGGCTTATTCACATGGCAGTGGCAGAGTTCTGAGAGAGAGTGTCGAAGTGTGCAAGGCCCCTTGTGTCACTTCTGCCACAGCCTATTAGCCAAAACACATGACAAGGCCAAACCCAGAGTTAGTGTGAGAAGGTACTACCCAAAGGCATGGAGGTAAGTATTGTGAACAATTGAGGCCACAACTAATCTACCTCACACTTTATTAGAATCTAAGCTCTTTGAGAGCAAGTACCTTGTCTCCTTAGCTGTATCCTCAGCACTTAAAATAGTGCTTGGCACAAAGTGTATATATGTGTATAATTCCTGACTGTCTGATTAGAAACTTGCTTGGAGTCCAATGCTCTCTCCCCACTCTGCATTGTCTATGAATGCACTCAATGTGATTACTGTATATTTTTACAATAGACATATGATACACTCAATGCATATAGTCTTATTTTTTTTTCCACATCCCATGGCATGTGGGATCTTAGTTCCCTGACCAGGGATCAAACCCATGCCCCCTGCAGTGGAAGCGTGGAGCCTTAACCACTGGACCACCAGGGAAGTCCCTGTATAGTGTTTTTTTTTTTTTCTTTAAACAGCTATTCCTCTAAAACGAAATTGATAGAGGTTTACCAGATCCCCACTGAGAAGGATTGGTACCTAACTAGAGAGAAGCATATGAGGGAGGATCATTTGGGGATGGAGGGTGGAGGGTGTGGAGAAGGTGGGGACCGTACAGCCCTGCTAGAATGCAGGTGTCATACGGACGAGGATGGTGTCTCCATGATTTATGGCTATGCCCATTGCCAAGCCCACTGCCTTGCACATTGAGTGGCCAATCACTCATATTACTTGAAGGAATAAATGAGGAAATTGTCTGTTCATGTCTAGGAAGCCAAGGGAAGTTACTGGGGTTAATACATGTACCTCTGGGAAGTTACTCTGGGGAGGAAAGATGTAATGTTGAAATACAGGAGTTCTGAACTTAGCCAAGGTGTGTGGAGTAGGAGATCTCATTTCCTGGAGATGTCTTGGAGGAGAAAGTGGAATTTCAGAAGCCTAAGAGAAAGGACAGGAAGACAGGGTGACATCTGAGGCTTAGGGTGAGACCTAACAGAGGGCTGGGGGTTGATAACCTGAGGAAGAGAGAGGCTTGAGCTGGTGTCTCAAGGAGAGCAGGGAGAGATGGAGTCAGCGAAATTTTGCTCAGATCCACGTCGTACCGACAAGAATCATATCAGTATGAGCTTTTCTTGTCCTCTCCCCTCAACCCTTCCAAAGATCTTATTGTCCTTAGACCATACTGAAACACTCTGAAATGAATGATTTGATGTGCTCTAATTTGAGATCTCTGCATGCAAATGCTAGTTCCAGGCTGGGCTAGGGCCACCCAAAGTCTGGGGTGCGGCTGGGGATATTTTGAGAATCTTTGCCCTTCAAGTTTACCATATGTACTTAATTAGGTTGGACTATGGCCTCGATGCCATCCCCCACATGCCCTGAGTGGGGCTGAAGCTCCTATTGGTGCTTTTAAGCCCCAAGAGGCCTGTGGGTAGCACATGGGGGCCCATGAAGGTAAAACCAAGCTGGCTCTGGAATGGAGGATTATTATTCCCAGCCTCTGCCTCTTACGTATTAAGCAATTAATATCTGTGCCATCTTGCGAGGACACAGGAAAGCACGCACATCTCCACACATGGGTACCAGATGACTTGGATACAGAGCTGTCTCGGCTGGTCTTAGCTTCCCTTTAAAACACCAATGAAAGCAAGCATATGATGTAGTCCAAACATTTGCCACGTTCTATATGGGTTTACTAGAGAAGACCCTCACTTTTCTTTACCACAGCACTAGACTTCCTTTCCTAAGTGGAGATCCAAAGATTGGAAGGAAATAGAAAGAACACAGTATTAAACTGCTTTAGACTAAGTTTTTATATCTGTAAAAACACGGATGGTTGAATCCATTCTACAGATACGTTGTGAGGATTAGAAATCATGTATGCAATGGTTTCCAATCACATGGTAGGTGTTCAATAACTAGTGAGTGTTCTTCCAACTTCTGCCGCTGCTGCTTTTATCATAATAATCGTCATGGGCATCATCATTGTGATCATCATCACCATCATATACACAGAGAAATTTGACTCCAAGAAGCTGGATGACTTGTTAATCAAGATGGAGCAAGAGAATCTTGCAGTAGACCACTGATGGAGTCCCTTTGGTTTGCTGCCCTACTCAGAAGCCTGCTGAAGCCTATCATTTGTAATAACAATATATCATACTTTTGTATCATTTCTCTGTTTCCAAGAGTATTTCCAATCTTTGTTGCATCAGTCAGAATAGGCTATATCATGCTGCAATAACGAGCAATTTCAAAAATCTCTGTGACTTAAATGAACAAAGGTTTACTTCTCATTCACGTTATATGTCTTTCACGGGTTGGCTGGACTCCTTGATCATCAGATTTACTCAGGAATCTAGGATGATGGACCCAGACTATGTCGGTTGTTGATCGCTGTAGAACTCTGGAAGGTCTAGAACTGGCAATTAAATGCCCTGGCTTGGAAGTGACATGCGTTACTTATACTCACAGCTCAAATATCTAATCACATGGCCTCACTCAACCACGGGGGGACAGAAGGACAATCTTACCATGTGCCTGGAAGGTGGAAAGAGCTAGCAGATCTTGGTGAACAACATCGGTGACAGCCATGTTTTGCTGTCACAACCCTCTTTGCGACGGGAAGAACCAATATTATCATTCAGGTATTACAGAAAAGGACAGTTAGACTCAAAGAGAAGATAGTCAATTACATGGATGGAAGGGAAACAGGGATATTTTTTGCCAACCAGAAATAAGGCTCCATATCCTTAGAAAGTGACATAAGAACCTTGATTTTTGGCACCCTCTTATCTCCCACAGATACGTCCTATTATTTCTGCCACAAACTACCGTTCTATTCAAACTAACTTGTTACCCTCTACTTGTTTACTTTTTTTTTTTTATAAATTCATTTTATTTATTTATTTTTGGCTATTTTGGGTCTTGGTTGCTGCACACAGGCTTTCTCTAGTTGCGACGAGCAGGGGCTACTCTTCGTTGCGGTGCACGGGCTTCTCATTGCAGTGGCTTCTCTTGTCGTGGAGCACGGGTTCTAGGGCTTCAGTAGTTGTGGCACGTGGGCTTCAGTAGTTGTGGCTCACGGGCTTAGTTGTTCCGCGGTATGTCGGATCTTCCTGGACCAGGGCTCGAACCCGTGTCCCCTGCATTGGCAGGCGGATTCTTAACCACTGTGCCACCAGGGAAGCCCCTATTTGCTTACTTCTTTAACCAAGCTTTTGTAAACTTTTATCTTGTGGAATTTTGTAAAAGCAGAAAAATATAAAGTTATCAGAGACACTAGAAACCAGTGGATTATCTATTACTTTGGAGCACACTACTTCAAAGGTTAGTGGTTAAAAACAATTTTTTTTGTTTTACTCACAGGTGTCAGTCAGAAATTCATAATAGATTTGGAGATTCATCTATAACCCACCTGACATCAGTTGGGACTGGAGGAGCCACTTCAAAAATGGCCTCTTCCCTCAAGTATCTAGAGCCTTGGTGTTCCTTGGCTTTTTTCTTTCTCCCTATGTTATTTTGTATCCTCCAGGACCTCTCAATGGAACTTGGCTTCGTACAGCATGGTGGCCTCTGAGTAGTTCTACTTGTAACATGACAGCTCAGGGCTCCAAGGATGAGTGTTCCAATGACCTAACCTCAGGAGTTTCACCAAGTCATTTCCACTGCATGCACTTGGTCAAGTATGTCACTAAGGGGGCCCAGATTCAAACGTAGGGGATTAGACACCTTATCCTGTTGGAAAATATCCCAGCTGCCATGTTACCAAAGGTTTAGAAATGCTGAATGGCTTGCCAAATTTGAACAGGTCACTGGATTCCCACCCAGTTTCCTGCCATTGACCAAATTTCCTCTTTCTTTCTTACAAACTACAGCCTTTCTCTGGGCCTGAGATTCTTTACTCATAAACATATGAACCTGGAAAGATGATCTCTAGGGTTGTTTTCTCTGTAATGTATATTTAGCAAGTCCTATAATTTGCATCTCTCCTTCAAATTTTCCTCAAAATCCATCCCCCGCCCCCACCATGAAAGCTCTTTTGGTGAATAAAATCTGGCTTTCATTACACACTCCCCATTAATGAATTTCCTCAGCACACATGTGGGTAGCTTTTGCACTAAGATCAAGTTCTGTACTTGTTTTAATGTGTCACAAGCCCCAATTCCCAGCGACTTCATCTGACATTGATCTCTTCCTTCCAAAAATTTCTATTACATTTTTAGTTCAAACCACAGAGTTTGGCATTTGAGAACATGGTGTCTTGCATTGCTTTTAAATCGTTTCATGTGTACAAGTTATGTCTTGCCAACTAGACTTTAAACTTCATGGGCATTATTCATACTTCATACTTTTAAGAAGTTATCATAGTAAGGGGTGCAAGGAGTGTGTAGTAAATTCCTAATGATGATGATTGAGTTTCTTCTTACGTTCTTATACTTACACGTTACCATTTGGCTTGTTGGCTCACTGTTTGGTTAGTTTATCAAGAGCAGAAGCTTTCTTTTATTTCATTGGTAACACTCCAAAGAATTAGATACTCTATGGTGTATCATTCATGACACACAATAAATTTTCCT
Source organism: Delphinapterus leucas (assembly GCF_059928025.1). NCBI lineage: Eukaryota > Metazoa > Chordata > Mammalia > Artiodactyla > Monodontidae > Delphinapterus > Delphinapterus leucas. Next base: position 70,676,546 of record NC_143142.1, on the reverse strand, counting down.
AAGTAGCTTCTTTCTTCTGATTTGCTAATCCAAGTGTTGTACCTATACCAAGGAACTTTTTCTAAAACTTTCCCCTGATTCTTTACCTGTAGATGCTTCAATATTTTTTTACAAAACAACAATATCATTATCGAACAAAGAAATTGAACATTATTGTAATAATGTTATTTAATATGCAGCCCATAATCCAACTTATCTATATTTTTCAATAATTTTTTCTTTACGTGAGGTTTTGTTTTTTACCCAATCTATTATCATATATCGCTTTTAGTTGTCATGTCTCTTTAAACTCCTGAAGTCTTCATGAAATCGATATATTTGAAGATTCCGGGCCAAGTACTTTGTAGAATATCACCAAACCTGGATGACTGAATACAGGTCAAACATTTTGGACAGGAGAACCATATGGGAGATGTTGTATAATTCCCAATGCCTCTTTAAGAAGGCACGTAATTCTGTTTGTTCGATTATCAGTGGTGCTAAATTTAAGTACTTTTCATAGTGGTATTACCAGACTTCTCCATTGTAAGGGTACATCTTTCCCTTTATAATTAAGTGAACTCTGAGGTGATATTTTGAGATTATCTGTACAACCTATTCTCTCAAAACTTTCTAGTGGATGCTTTCAGCATCCTTGGCAGGGTAAATTACTACATTGATGATATTATATTTTTAGCTAGTATGTCAATCCCCTGTTTTCAGTTATCAATATAAACCTGTGAACTTTTTCTCTATTCAGAGGATTATAACTCTTTACCATAATTGGGTTTTTTTTTTTTTGATGCTCAGATAGCTTTACATTCAGCCAGTGAGAGCTTCTTCAACCCGAGTCCCGGGCCTTTTGGATAGGTTTCATCAGTCTTTGAGGTGTTCCTTGATTTCTAACATAAGATTTCTAGGCTTACCTTGTACTTTTCCTGCCACAGACCTATGTTCAGCCGTATTTCCACTGAGCCACTATTAGCTTTAGGAGAAAATGACGATGAGAAACCAAAATCTTCTTCTGGGTTGTCTTACGCATATTTTGCATCCTGTGTCCTTTTTTGTAACTTTTATGCTGGATGTAGTGACATCATTGCCATGCTGTTTCTCTCTCTTCTGTTCGTGCTTGTGTAGCTCCCCCTCAAACTTCCATTTACTCTGATCCTGTATGAGTGACTTCTTAACACTGTTTCTTCTCTCTCTCATTGCTTCTTCTTCCTTCTAAAGTAGAGGCTGAGGGCTGGGTATTTCTTACTTTTCCCACTTTTGTGTAATTTGAGCAAATGGCAGGGTCAGGTCTGGCAAAATAATTTTTTTAGGATACCTGGATTTGCTTTCTACTCTGAGATCACTTAAAAGTCTCATACAAATTGCATTCACCTAAACTTGGCATTCATCCCACTCACATGGGGAACATTCTCAGGTCTTAAGTCCAGTTCGACATGAGTCCCAGGAGATTTCACTTCCTACAGTGAGAGATAGATCCTTTTCTCTAGTTACTTTCTTTCCTTTTCTCTAATTTTTAGTTTCTTTATTTCTTTTCACCAGTCAGAAATGAAGAAAGATTATGCTATATTTCAATCTCCCTCTCTATTATTATTTTTTAATCAGGGAGGCTATTAGCAAGAATTTTCAAGGTTTTTCAACCTCATATAATATAACTTTGGGGAGGGGGGTGACATTAGGAACAAAACTTCCTTCACCTCTTCTCTTGAATATACTATTTCTTTCACTTTCTTCTTCTTTTTTTATTGACATGTACTTGATTTACAAAATTATATTAACTTCAGGTGCACTACACTGTTTCTTTCTCAGGCCGTCGCTTTCAAAGTTTAAGATATTAGGTTAGTTCTTTCCTTGCGTGGTGGCAGTTGATAGATTTTTCTGGGTTTTGGGGGTTTTTTTGGATATTTTTGTTCATTTGATTAGATATTAAGGGAGTAAAATAATGTGTGATGCAGTTTCAGTCATCATAACACGGAATTCTCCTTTCATTCCCCCAATCCCCACCCCTGGTTATAAAATCAATTCATGCCCATCGTAGAAAATTTAGAAAACACACGGAAAAGAAAGAAGAAGGAAGGAAAGAAGGAAGGAAGGAAAAGATCACTCATAATTCCAGATAATATGTATCATAATTTTGACATGTTGTAGCTTTTTCTGCATATACATGTTTAAAATCGAAACTTGGATTATAGTGTGTTTAAAATTTTGAGAATTGTTTTTTTAAAAAGTTTGATTTATTTTACCAAGTCATTACTCTTCTCCAAAAATACAACTTAAAGGTCACAAAATATTCCATATATGGATTTCCCAGAATTTTGTCAATTATTACTTTTGTTATTGTTTTAAGTTATCGCTACTTTTCAATATTCTAAATGATGCTGTAGTGAGTATTTTTATTCCTAAACATTTATCTTCAATTATTTTATTTCTGTAGGATACATTGCTAAATTTGAAGTTATTGTATCTAAAAGTTGGAACTTTTAGAGTCTCTTAATGCACTTGCCAATTCCTTTTTTTTTTTCAGAAATGCTTACCTCAACAATATTATTACTGTTACTTCGTATTGTTGATTATTCAACAATATGAAGTAATAATGTCCACCTTGCCTTGTCCTCGTCACTTCACCTTTATCTTGCTATTGAAGTGTTTACTTCTGTTTACCCTTCCAGCCTAGAACAGGGATTTGCACACAGTAGGTGCTCAGTGACTGCTTTCGTGACTGATGGGTTATTCACACTCCTCTTAGCATTATAATTTATTGGCTTAGCCTAATAGCCATCTTAGCAGACAGTTGAAGACAACTACCTAGGAGATGACGTGGGGAGCTTGAGAGGGGCTCTCCCTGCTCTGCTCCGTTATTAGCTTCACTTAGAGCATGTCTGGTCATCTTTGGTCGTTTACCATCCAGGGACAGTGGAGAAGTAAGGCAGGAAGCTGAGAGCCTGGGGCCACTGCAAAATGGATTCCTCCTCACTCTGGTTGCTGGGAGGACACTAGGAAACCAGGATGCAGCCTTAGTCTAGGGGAGAAAGTTTATGGCGATAGAGCCATCTCTTGGCTTGGTCCTGATGGACAGGTATTTTGCAGTGAGTTCTTCTGGTTCCCTTACTCCTTAGTCTATGCCATTGATGCTGACTGCACAAAGCATCCCAAGAAACACCAGCACTGTGATGGTCATTGCCCTTCTCAGCAGCCTGGTCTTAGGCTACCTACAAAGCATCTTGCAGTTAAGCTGCTGCATCTCCAGTCTGGTTTACATGTTGATGATGCCCTTTCATTCAACACATGAAACAAAACTGCATCGTGGTTGTGTGTGCAGTTACGTGCAACCTCGTGTGTGGGAAGCAATCTGCCAGCTTCTGAAGTCACAGTGAGGAAAAAAGCACAGTCTCTCCCCTTAATGGGCAGGAAATTCCACTTTCCTCAAAGGTATGATAGAAAAATGAGTAGGACCCTGTGACGGCTTATGGTAAGCAAGGCAAGAAGTGATGTAGGTGCACGGGTGAGGGACCAATAGCCAGACATCCCCGGCTGCCCCAGGAGAGCCATGAGCTCCGTGTTCTTACCCCTCTCTCCTGCCAACCAAAGACTCTTATGTACCTACAGATAGATTGTGATGAAACCTTGCAGGAGAAAGTTGTCATGGAGGGGAGGGTGGAGAGGTGTGCCGTTGAGGAGGGGGGAACGTGATGGGCTGATTTCAGCTTCTGCTGAGTTCAGAGCTTAGCATGACTTGGCAGAGCGAACCTCCTCTTTCTTAGACACCCGCCTTCCAGAAACACTGGCTGGGGAGGCAGTTCATTTCTGAAACTTCCTTTTCATTTATTTGCTTTTCCCTGCCTCTCCTTCTAAATTGTTCCTGAGCCCTGTCGGTATTTCTTTTTTTCATTTCTCAGAGTTGCTTAGCCATCTACCCTCTGAGGTTTTCTAAATATAATTTATGTTTTTCTTTTGTCACTTCTATTATTTTCTTAGTGTTTTTTAGCTTGTATTGAAATATTAGGTTGTGGTTTTTCTCTGTTTCATGGCCGTATGTTTTTGGCACGTCTCCACTTTCTGTAGATTTGTAAATTTGAGTTATCCTATTTTTTTCTTCTGTGGTTGGCAGAATAAAGACCCCTCAGAATTGTCGACATCCTAATCCCTAGAATCTGTGTATACATTAATTTACATGGCAAAGGGGAATTACATTTGCAGATAGAGGGACTTCCCTGGTGGTGCAGTGGTTAAGAATCTGCCTGCCAATTCAGGGGACACGGGTTCAAGCCCTGGTCCGGGAAGACCCCACATGCCGCGGAGCAACTAAGCCCGTGTGTCACAAGTACTGAGCCTGCGCTCTAGAGCCCGCAAGCCACAACTACTGAGCCCGCATGCCACAACTACTGAAGCCTGCGTGCCTAGAGCCCGTGCTCCACAACAAGAGAAGCCACTGCAACGAGAAGCACTGCAACGAAGACTAGACCCTGCTCACTGCAACTAGAAAGCACCCGTGCGCAGCAATGAAGACCCAATGCAGACAAAAATAAATAAATAAGTATATTTATTTAAAAAAAAAAGTTTGGGGGCTTCCCTGGTGGCGCAGTGGTTGAGAGTCCGCCTGCCAATGCAGGGGACACGGGTTCGTGCCCCGGTCCTGGAAGATCCCACATGCCGTGGAGCGGCTGGGCCCGTGAGCCATAGCCGCTGAGCCTGCGTGTCCAGAGCCTGTGCTCCGCAATGGGAGAGGCCACAACAGTGAGAGGCCCGTGTACCAAAAAAAAAAAAAGTTTGCAGATAGAATTAAGTTTGCTTTTCAGCTGGCCTCAAGATTATTCTCTATTATCTGGTGGGTCCAATGTAATCACTAGGGTCCTTTAAAGAAAACGAAGGAGGCAGAACAGGAGCCAGGATTAGAGAGAGATTTGAAGATGCTATATTGCTGGCTTTGAAGACAGAGGAAGGGGTCACGAGCCAAGGAATGCAGGTGGCCTCTAGAAATTGGAAAAGGCCAAGAAACATTCTTCCCTAGAGACGCCAGAAGGAATGCAGCCCTGCTGACATCTTGATTTTAATCCATTGAGCCCCATTTTGTACTTCTGATTTCTATAATCGAAAGATAATAAATTTGTACTGTTTTAAGCCACGAAGTTTGTAGTAATTTGTTAAAACAGCCATGGGAAACTAATATGCTCTCTTACAATATCTTTGCATGAGGTTCAAATGCAATTATTTTCTGATACCTGTTTGAAGTGAGCTCTACCTTCCTGCTTCAGTGAGGAGAAGCTGCAAGGTTTGCTCTGGTGTTCCCAATCCCTGGAAAGCTACACCCCGGAGGGGACAAGCCTTTCCCTGTGAATGGAGTTCCGATACACTCTTCTGAAATGGAGTCGAAAAAGCAGAATTCTATTATTATTTTTTGTTGTTGTTGTTGCGGTACGCGGGCCTCTCACTGTTGTGGCCTCTCCCGTTGCGGGGCACAGGCTCCGGACGCGAAGGCTCAGCGGCCATGGCTCACGGGCCCAGCTGCTCCGCGGCATGTGGGATCTTCCCGGACCGGGGCACGACTGCACGACCCCACGTCCCCTGCATCGGCAGGCAGACTCTCAACCACTGCGCCACCAGGGAAGCCCCAGAATTCTATTATTTTTATCTTTAACTTTCCAGAAAGTATTTTACCCTGCCCAGACTTTGACCTGGGGACAAAATGGAAATTGGAGAATTTCCTGTTTCTTTCTCAGTTCTTTTTTATCCTTTTCCATCTTTGTCAACTGGGCTAGCCCCTTCTGATTTTGGGGGAGTGGGGTGGGGAAGAAGAGGGAAAAAAGGAGAAAGAAGCTTGGTGAGTGGGAGAAAGGCAAGACAAAGGAAATCATGAGAAGAGTGGTACTATGTACATCAGCTTAGGCGTGGAATGAAGGTCAAGTCCTGTACAACTCTGACTGAATGCCTCCCCCGCACTCTCTTGACTTTCACTTTCTTAGTCCGTGTGTGGCCACAAAGTTCTGGAAATCATTCAGATTCCTGCACTTTGACAGAATTTTCAAACAAGCAGTTCTTATGTTGAAAGACTCAGATCAGAGCATTGATACCATATGTGCCACCTGCCATACACACACACACACACACACACACACACAAACACACACACGCACACACCTATGAGTTACACGGACAAGCTGAAGTTAAAACTGTTATCGATTGATGAGCCTGGTGGAATATACAAAGAGTGTTTCATTATTCACCTCCTATGCTGGAGAAATGCAAATGAATTCAAGTAAAAAGACACGTTCCAAGGAGCCGCACCAAGGCGTCGGGGTGCAGCTTGCTTATTACATTCAGTTGACTGTTGTTCGTGCCATCCCCGATTTGCACCTGCAATTACCTCTTCACACCTGGGAGTGCACAGGTTTTGTTGATTCCATTTCAGGAATGCTCAACCTACGTGTTTCCCAGAATAAAGAGCCTTCTAGAGCTCTGGAGTCTGATACCAAGGTGACAGTTACTTGTGTTCTTGAATGTTTAAAAAAGAAAGTAGGAAAAGGGGGAAAAGCCAAAGAAACAAAAGAATAAGTGGGAAAAGTCTCATACCCACCATCAAAGGAGCTGAATTCACAAGTCTGGGAACTTTCAGCCTTTGTTGCTTTTAAGTGTCAGTGAAATCAACCCCCACTAACAAGATACAGTCATTCCAGGACCCGCTCAACAGCTAGCAGGACAGACTGTGTCATTTTCTACAAAGGCGGCTGGAAGTCATTTACACTGCAAGATGCTCTGTGGTGATAACAAGGTATTCAAAATGAGAAGGAGTCTGAGATAATCTTCAAAAGGTTCCCAAGTGCAATCTGCCCCCACTCTCTAGAAGAGTCCTCTGGAAGAAAGCAGATGCAAACATATCACTTGAAGTTGTTGAGACTGATAGGATTTTCTGCACCTGCGCTTGAAGTTGGCTGTCTTTTTCTGGATGAGGTGAATTACATGAGATGAGGCTGAAATTCACCAGACATTGGAGGTCAAATAGTCTGATCATTTGCCAGCCAAGAGCGAAGGAACCATACCTTTCAATAAGGCAGCGAATATTTCTTCATTCTGGCTTTCTCTACACATAGTTGGGTGTATTTTAGACCTGGGAAGACCAACAGAAGCTCCAAATTGCAAAGATAAATGATAAACATAGAAAGTACTTTCCCGTGGCCTCTGATTATATTGCCAATCTAAGAAGCAGCAGTGCGGTTCCAAGTTACAGAGTACTAGATCAAGACAATCAATGAGGGTGAGCCTTTACGAATAATAAAAATCATTACAGATATTTAAAATGCATTTTTATTCATAAGAACAATGGTGCAGAGGTACAGACTTAATCATACTGAATATGTGCTACGCCCTCAACATGCAATTGCCCAGTGCAATGTTCTCCAAAATTCTATGAGGTGGTGACTATCAATATCAATATTTCACAGATTAGGACACTGAGGCCTGAAGCACCCAAGTTCCTTTTCCAAGGACTCACTAGTATTAACGTTTAGAAAAAGTATCTGAATTCAGTGGGGTTGACTCCAGAAAACAAGCTCTTAGACCTACCAACAATCTATAAATATTATTCATGGAGAGAAGGGTAGTCTTAATAAGCTTTTCATCTTAGATCCAATATTTGATATTGACCTAATACCGTCTTTAAGACACCCGGATGTTGCAATGAGAAAAGTTAATTGAGAGAGGACCATTGAGAGAGATTCATTTTCATAACATGCTGTTATTTTCAAAATGTACTTTCTGAGTACTTGGTGTGTATAGAAGCATCCTTGATATTCCCCAAGCAGTCTGAAGACTAGGTAATAATGTAATAAATTTATGCATGGATATCTTAGTGGTTTCTCCATGGACCCGTGCAGAAGGAAGACTTCAGCTAAAAATTTCCTGCATTTCACTCCGCTGAAAGATCAAGGAATGTGGAGTGACTCCAGGAAATCAGAGATCAGTTGACAAGCTCTATTATCATATGGTGTCTTTCAGAAGGAAGACATCCGGGTGAAACAAGGTATACCCAGAATTATTCCACCTCAGACTGGGCACCTCAGTGGAAACTATTTCTCCAGGGCACATTTGTGCTGGGTCAGTTTTTCAGTTGAAGAAATATAGTTTCTGCTTTCCCTGTTTACTTTCCCTATTTGCTGAAAGAGACTGTAAATTCACAGTAGCAGATGGCAGCTTCTTAGAAACACGGTTATGCAGACCTGTAGAGCACAGAGGGACAGACGTAGGGAGGCAAGACAAAATCAGCACGAAAATTCCATTTTAAAGGGACAGGTACAAATTTAACACCAGTGCCTAGTTCTTCAAGTCTATAGGCATTTATTGAGTATCTACTTAGCAAAGGCACCGTGCTCTTGTTCGCTGCTGGTACAAAGGGAGAATTAAAAGAGGAGGACGAGGAATTATTCTTTTCTACAAGAAACTTAACTTCTCCATGTAAGATGGATGTATTCATCACTAACTCTCATATAAATGTAGTTGCTGAACAGTGGCACAACTGTTGGTCAAGAAATAAGAGCGCACCGTCTTGTCTGGTGGCTGCTGATAGCAGTGGCAGTAGAGAGAAAAACAAGGAGCTGCACAGGGTTGATGTTTGTGTGGTTAAAGCACAAGATGTTGTGAGTGATTAAATGTGGAGGGGTTAGTTCAATTCGAGTGAGTTTGGCGATCTTGATGCTGCAGTAAATGTGGAGGAGCCATGTTCCAAATGCAAGTCACCGGCCTCAAAGGAAAACAGAAGAGATATGGAGGACACAGTGCAAGTTCGTCATAAGAACGAAGGGGGCCGTGAGCATTCTTTTCACTCATGAAGCTCAGTACAAATATTATTCCACCCCAACATGATATTGGAAAGCCAGAAATTAAAACATGAGCTGAAATTGCTGAAGTGCAAAGGCTTTAAGTCTTACTTTATATTTGATTGATTCATTCATTCATTCAACATTTCCTGCATGGCTCTGACCAGATATTGTGTTGGGCACTGGGGTTACAGAGAGAAATAGCCCTAGTCTCACATTTCTTTACTCACTATTATAAAATAAGAGATAAGCAAATGTCTTCTATTGAGGACCTGCTAGGATGCAGGGTAATGGAGTTCAGCACTTTTGTTCTTGTTTCCCAAGGTCCTAAGAACTGAAGAGGAGCTAAGCTTTGTACATAACACCTAGAACATCTATTTGACAATTCCCCCAATTTAGAAGCCAACTTGGGTCTTTTGGCCCATTCCTTTCCCAACCATTTAAAATTCCATTTTTCTACCTTTCTTCCAAACCTTCCATCTGTAATGTAAGTTTGGGCTTTTCTCTTTTGAACCAGCTGGTTGGTTCTCACTTGGACTGGTTTAAAAAAGAAGTTTATCTTAAAAATTGGGGCTTCAAAATAGAACGCTGTCATGATAAATGGAGCACATGAAAATGTGTGCATGAAGGAGGGGGTGATCAAACCTAAAGTATTGCAAGGGGCACCTGGTGAAGACTTGGCTTTCACATCCTCTGTGATTCGGTATCTCCAAGTGTTCTGCATCCCCGCCCCCCATCCTCTTCTGTTGCTCATCATAGCAGCTCTGTTTTCTATTTGGTGCATATTGATTTTTCAATAATAAGCAAGATTATTGGTTTAGCAATGTCCTGTGTCTCCCGTCTCTCGATGAGAGTACGTGGAGAGTGTGCCCAGCTCTGCAAGGGCACTCGGACTGAGCACAGTATTCTTTGTATACGATCAAAGGAGGAGGGAGAATAATTTGTACTCTCCAAAGGGTGGTAACATACATGGTCCTCCCCTTCATGGGAACAGGGACGTACACAGCGGAATGTCCTGGGAAGGCCAAGTTTGGCAGGCTCCCTGCCTGCTGACAGCAAAGCATTTATGGCAGAACATCTTAGAAAGTTGGAACCTTGTGAAAAATGACTTCAGGAAGTCGTTTCAGGGAAATAGAAAGTCTTTGCTGACTCAACTTAGCAAATCCCAGATGGAGCACATCTCTTAAGCCAAAGTGTCAGGGATCTGGTAGCTGATAGATTGAGCATATTCTTTTATCTCTAACAAACTGGAAACCGGATACCATTGCCTTTCCTCAAACCTGGTTTGAGGTTTCTTGTTTGGTCAGTAGCTATAATTGATTAATATCACTGTCATGTCCCTTCGTGGTGTGAACAGAGAGGATTTGGGATAACAGAATGTGCAAGGCAGAGGGGACCTAGAGATAATGCCGTTCCAATTCCTTACCTGGTAGATGGGTAAATAAGGCCAGACATATGCAATAACTTTCTGAAGGGCACAGTTAGTCAGCGACAGTGTGAGGATGAGAGGGCAGTCTTCCCATGTCCCAAGCAATGTACCATCTGCAACATGACAAATCTCTACATAACATGGCACTTGGGATGCTCTTCAAGCCTGAGTTACTTCTCAGCTACCAAAGTGCGCTTAGTAAACCCATGGCTTCAGATCCTAAATTAACTGACTTCCAATGAATGAGTGAAACCTTCAAATTAAATTTATTTAATACCAGGTTAGATTATACTTCTAGAACAGTGTTATTCAATAGAAATAGAACGTGAGCCACATCTGTTATTTTACAATTTTTAACTGGCCACATTTAAAAAAAGCAAAGAGAGATAAGTGAAATTAACTTAATACTATATTTGTAAAAAGCTTAGTATATCCCAAACATTATGATTTCAACAATATAAACCATTATTGATGAAATACTGTACATTTTAAAGAATACTAAGTCTTTGGAGTCTGGTGTGTATTTTATTTCAATAGCCACATGTGCCTAGTGGCTACCATATTGGACAACTTAGCTCTAGAGTCAATCCAATCCTCTTTTTGTGGTCTTCACTGAATTAAGCTTAGAGCGGAACTTCGAATGGTTTAATCTCTGAAGAAGATATTTTCTAAATCACAACCAAAAAATTCATGTGCTGTTTCCAAGAATGAGAAGCAGCCCAGAAGATGCAATTTAGAAACTAACATATTCAAATTTCTGGTACATTTTAATGGTTCTTTGGAACGAGGGGATAGCATATTGAAATTGGTACTTGAAAAATCTAAAGCAAACAGAAACTGTAGATGAGCCACCCTACAGAATTTATAGTGATTTTGGAACAAGCTGCTCCACGGCTTCTGAGTTGATGGCTATGATTCTTTCCCTCTGCTGAAATCATCTCATGTTTTTGCTCTTTTCCTATTAGCCAGCTGATATGGTTCCAATCACCCTATTAGCCTCCTCTAAGGCTGTGATGCTATAAATTCCTTGGGAGCATTGTCTGTAACATGATTTTTCTTCTCTAGGCAATATTCTACTTTCCTACGTAATAAATTTTTTTGATGGTAGAATTTCCCCAAAGTTGAACAATAGATTTATATGTTACTGGTGGAGGGAAGGAGGGAAAGTTCATTCTCATTATAAAATTCCTGAAGATATTTCCTGAAGGTACAAGATTATGAGACAAAGAACTTTTAAGGCTGGTGGAATGTCGGGGTAGGGGTGGGGGGTAGGTAGAGCAGCTTTTAGTGCAGGCAGCCAAATAGCCTTGGTCAGCCAGAGACGCTAAGCTCTTAAGGAGGCAGAAGCTACTCCATTGGTTCATGTGTGTATCTGTAGGACGTGACACAATATTTGGTCATTTAGTAGCTTCCTAAAAGGTTGATCATTAGATGAATAAAGGATTCAGGAAATCATGCTTCACGTTTTCCTTTCCTTGTATCCTCTTGCCTCTTCTTGGTCTTCCTGTAGGGGTCAAGGAAGACAGGTTGGTAGACCCCTGAACCTTTAAAAGTTCACATAGGCATTTCAGGGGGTAGAGAAGGGTCTTTCTTTCTTCACTCCCTTATCAGGAACTGAAAGGTGCTTTGGCTGCTACCTCTGGCTTAGAAGGGGACCCCTGCTCCAGGGTTGCCTGTCTCTCTACTCCCCCCACCCCACTCCTCCCTTATCCCACCTGCCCCCAAGAGATGGGAAGGAGGGCAGTGACGTAAGTTGGTGGTTGGACTGTACATCTCAAGCCCCTTGGACACTGAAAGTTGGGACATTGTGTGTGTGTGTGTGTGTGTGTGTGTGTGTGTGTGTGTGTATGGGTTGTTGGAAAGTGGAAGAGAAGATGCTTTGATTCTCTCCTGTCACAAACACCTGCTGGCAATTAGGCCCTTTCCTCCATGGAAGCTTAGCTCTCCCCCCTGGACTCCCCTCCTTCCCAAGCTACAGGGACTCTCCAGAAGGGCCATGGTGGTGAGCTACAGTCTCCTATGTCAACTGACTTGGCAAGGCCAAATTGGCTAGAGAGAGGAGGCTTGGGCTTATCAATGTTTAGTGCTCAAAATGTAGATCGTAAGAAAGTTGAAGATATCCCTATAGTTTTGGGGTGGGGAATAGACTGGATACCTCATTCAGAGATCCTTTGACCGCTAGCATAATGTCCTCATGAAACACTGAGGTGTTTGGGTTCACTTGTTGGCGGGGGGGCTGGTCAGGGAGGAAGGGAGACAAGTTTAATTTTCATAACATTTGCTGAATGATTCAACAAATTTTGACAACTTGTTCAGAGCCAGGGTGAGGTCCTTGTGAGAAATGATTCAGGTCTGTCAGAGATTAGACTAAGGGAGAAGATGGTCAGAATTGGTACCAGGGACCACCTGCTTTTGACCCTACTCCACCCTACATCACATCACATCACACACACACATACGCACACTGACTCACAGGGCAAAGAGGGAGCTCTGGAGGAGAGGGGAGTTTTTTCCTAAAGGATGTAATAAAGTCCTGTCTTTTATAAGCCTCTGAGGCAGGCCTTGCTCAGTATTGTGGAGGCAACAAGGAAATACCCAGGTATTTGGCATCCAGAGCAGATGCCCAAACGTTAGATCAACTGCAAACAAAGAAAAGTTAACTTCCTCCTAATGTTCGTCTCTGGAAAAAGGAGGTGAACTTCCTGCCAGAGGAGCTATATGAACCTACCAGGCTGGCAGGCCTAGGCCAGCTCTTACTGTTATCTGGAATTCTTGCCTCCTTCCCAGGCTTAGAAAATACACCCAACCCCAGTGCAGACTGACCACCACCAAGCCCCCATGTGAGGAGAACTCTAGCTCCAATCACATGGTTTATTTGACCCCAATGCTTTGACATCCTTTTCTCTGGCTTCACTGATGCCAGGGCATTTGCATCCACTTGATTTCAGGGGCTCTGGAGGTCACTCACAGGCTGTCCCAATGCCAAGGTCCATCATGGGCAGTCCACCACCTCTCAAGGAAGCTGCATGTAGTGGGCTGCCCTCCTGAGGAGCTCTCTGCCTCTGAGTTACTCCTACATGCTTCTCCCTGGGTCAGTAATTGCTGCTGTCTGTAGCTTCATCAGCTCTGGTCAGTTTCCTGGACATCAGTGTGGGCCGATCAGACCCCAAACCAGAAGACCACATTAGGAAGTACTATTAGATCTTTTCAAGAACACTTCCTTCTAGATTTCTTTCTTACCTGGGTATGGAGTAGTGCTTTCCTACCTGCATAGTGACTGGAAATCATTGATCGTAGCTTTGCTCTTCTAGCCTTGCCCAGAAGACCACCCCATAGATTTTCCCCGGGTTGTCAGCTCACCAAGTCTGTCCTTAGTTCACTCCCAAGAGGCATTAGGACACCTTAAATGTACAAATGCAATACACTTGCTACAAGAAACAAAGAGCAGGGTCAACTCCATTAGGTCAGATCCCTGACTCATTTTCTTTTGCTCAAGTGAATGAATCCGTCCTGCTAAACATCTGTGGGGCTGGAAAACGTAGCTGTTGAAAATTGTAGGGTGGGTAGGAGTACTTAAGCAGTGGTGGGTAAGATGTGGTTGGAAGTTCAGAGGCAGCGTCCATCTGAATTCTCTGATTGACCTGCACGCTCATTATCTATCCACAGACTACTCAAATGACCAAGCAATAATAGCCCTGGAACCATGATTAAAGAGTGCATGAAATCAACTACAAAAAGAAAAAAAAAAGACGAAGAAGAAGAATGGCAAAGTGTTAAAGTGTTCAGGATGGGTCATTTATAGCAAAAAGCATGAATTGTATGGTTGCAGCCAGTCTCTGGTGGGTGTCTATTATTTTATTCATGCATTTTTTGGCAATTAAAGTCATCTTCAATATGAAGATAAATGCTGACTAAGGAACTTATGAAAAACTTAAAAAAATTTATGAACTGCTTCAGCATTTGCTTTCAGAAAGCTCTTAGAAGTTCTGTAAGGAGAGATGCATACATTAGGGTAAGTTTAAACCTGTCTCCAGCCTGTAAGTTAGGCTAAAAACATAGACGTTCATGACTGTTTTCCCTCTGTTCACCAAAAAATTCACTTGTCAAAACAAGACAAAGATCTGAATTTATCATTGTACTAAATGTAAAATGAACTGGAAGCCACAACTCAGCATATGTCTATCTCTCTCGGAAAATAGTCATGGATCTTTAAAGCAAGATGGATGTTTACTTTTTTTAAAAAAAGAATAGATGCCTAGACAGATTAACAAATGAATTCTAATTAGTCCCTGGTGATAGACTTATTTCCCACAAGGGCTGGTCAGTATCTCTTTCTTGGGCAGCCACAGGTGGCACCCCCAAAGTTCAGCTGCCCATCCTGCAATGCACACAGCTCCTGCCCAGCTTCAGTCAGATTGAGAAGCAGATCCACCTCCTCTTCTAGCTGAATATCTCCTAACTTCCATTCTACTGATGACATCACCTTTACACTGCAAAGATGGTACCTTTGTTTCCTACAAAATAACCAGATATTCTACTTATCCCTAAGCTCCCAGTAATCTTATTTGAAAGTTTACTGGATGGGAAATATTGCTGGGAAAATATTGCACCTCCTATGCCATGTGATTTTCACGTTCATGTTTGACATTGTCAAGCAGGAAGCAATTTTAACGTGCCACTGTTAAAGTGACAACGTAGCTAAGGTCTCGGAGATGACAACAACGAAGCGGGAAGACTGTAAACCACACCTGCTCTAAATCACATCTGTGCTCTACTTCTCACTACAGGTGGAGTTTGAGTGTGAAATTACTGTACTGGCTATTAAAGTCAAAGAATTCATCTGAGTATTTATCTTTTGAGGAATGTATATATTTCTCATGGATTTACAAAGACACTTTATTTCATTTTAGGCTAATAGTAACTGGTACAAATATAGCTTTCATTTACTGACCTTCTACATAACATATTGCAAATAAAGCATAAATCCATCTTTTGACTTATCCTAGTGGGTTTATTACCAAATGTATTAGAAAGGCCTTTATAATTTTTTCATGTGTTTTGGACTCAAGGAGGAACATTTTATTAGGGTTCTAAGGTTGTCTGCATACTACAAAGCCTCGGCAACTTGAAGAGCTCCGTTTCAATCCCCCAAGCCCTCTCTTTGACGAGCCCCATCTAGTCTCTGACTTTTGGGAGAAAAGAGATTGCCCACTGAAAGTTTTCCTGAATGCTGGAACAGGAAAACTTTTCCCACCCCACTCCATCTCCAAAACAGGACACGAGTAGCTTTTCATCTCTATGGCTTCTTCCTCCTAACAGAAATAGAAACTCTTTAATTAAATAGAAACTCTTTAATTAAATCTTGGAGAGGTGTGACACCTGAGTGTCACCACGTACCACGTCATCGATTTTGGAGAGAAGTATTTAGAGGAGGTTGAGAGGGAAAGAAAGAACCCGCGAACTGCTTTTTTCCCCCCTGATTTAATAAAGTCTCTTAGCCTCCTGAGCCCACTGTGGTTTTCTTGAATTGCACAGCTGTTGCACAGCTGGCAACAACCTAGATCAATGCTGATCTTTGGCCAAAATGTAATGAAGGACTCAGTAGAGTGGAAAGTTAGTGCAGAGTCACTGGTGCCGTCTGGGGTGTATGCTTCCCCGTGGAAGGCGAGAAACTCAAAGAAGATGTACTGGACCTTAAAAGGAAAAAAAAAAATCTTCAAACAATTGGCTTTGGAAACGGACACATAACAAAATTCACCAGAAGCTACTGTGTTTCTCATCTTTCATCCAACAACACAGAGATAGATTCCCTTTGGAGGATTTTGGGTTGGAAGCACATGTTGGGGCCCTAAGGGGCAGAGTAGGACCTGCGTTATTTTGCAGCTCCCACCTCGCCCCACCTGGACTGATGCTGGAGGGCAGAGGGTAGGGAAGAGGGAAGGGGGAGAGGGCTTAGAGAGTTCTAGTCTGTCTTTTAGCATTTTCATTCCTTTTGCTTGTTGGAAACAGCAAAATCTCCTCCAAACCCTCAGGTTCCTTTCTTTCCTTTATCTTTTATCAGAGGTTGAAAAGGGTCGTTAAAGTTGACAGGAAGAAAACACATATGGGACTGATTTCAGCAGCGAGGGTTGATGAACAGAGTACCACCCACTGTCCCCCAACTCCCTCTTCCATGTCTGAATTGTTCTAGTCTTTTTATTTTTTAATATAATATCGGGCTCTATCTAGCAAAAACGGAAGTAAGTGACAAATTATTAAATATTTTAGTTTCTTAGTGAAAGTTTACGTACAGACTCATTATTAAGTAGTTGTTATTACCTACCACAGTTTATATGGATGAGATATATTTGACAAATTATGGGCCACATTGCATGTTTTATGAAAAGCTCTGAATCCACCTATTTCAGGCAAAGACATCAAGTCAATGTACCTGGGAAATAAGAGGCTGTCATCCTGGACCTGTTGTGGCTGCCAACCCACTGCTTGTGACCTTTCCAAAGTGACCTGATGACTTGCTGCTGTGGTTTGCCCAGTAGGAGGAAACACGCAGCCCTGCCTTCCTTTCCCACCCCCATCAGAGGGTAGGAGGTGCAGTAAACTGAACTGGTACTTTTCCCCCTCAGCCAGCCATTCCAGCCAAGAATCCCTCCATGGCTCTTCCCCCTGTTTCAGGCCAGCCCATCCTCCACACAGCAGCTCCCCATTTTAAGAGCCTCAGATTAACTGAACAGGTATCTCTGGGGATGGAATCAAGACATCTGTATTAAACAAAAAAATTCCTCCAGGTGATTCTAATGAATAGTCAGCTCAAGTAACTATTACTTCAACTGAATCTTATGAACTTGACTTATTTCATGCTCTGGCTAATAGAGTTTGACTGCTTTCTCTGACTTTACTAAATTTTCTGCCCATGATTTCTGACTTTCTTTTTATCCCTTTCTACCGGAACAGATTTTTGGTCTTAGGCCCCGCTGTCGATCCTGTTCTGTTGACTCCTGCGCTAGGCAATTTTGTTTGCCTGCTTCCCGAGCATCCATCTCCTTCTCCCACCATCATCCTCTGGCTTCTCTTTGGGCAATTCACCCACCCCCTCTTGCCTTTGAGTTTGGTTGAAATTGTCCCCACCTCTAGTTTTAGAGGTGGTACCCGACTGGTTTCAAGCCATAAGCTTTTTATCTCCTCCTTGGGCATAGTGATTAGCTCAGGAATGGGCATATCAGAGACAGAGACAGGGGGAGGGATTTCTCAGGTGTTAGGGACACCTGTGAGAGAAAAGTTTGCCCTTATTTTATTGGAGATACTGGAAGGCATGCTTTTATTTCCTGGTAGATGTGACAAAGAAGGAAGCGCCCCAAGACCTGCCGGCCACCGTCTTACAACTATAAAGGAGGAGTCTACCAAGAATGAATTCAATACTGAAGAAGCAAGGCTGACAAGGACAGAGAAAGGAACAGTGTCCTAGTTACATTGGAGCTGCTGTTCAGTGAGGAGAGTGTCGAAATAGTTCAAAGTAAGAGATGATGAAGCTCCAGACCAAAGCAGTAGCAGTGAGAGAGATTAAAGGCATAGACATTACGGGATGTGAACGTGAGAAAGAGAGTCATCAACGATGCGGGGGGAAAAGGTCAGTTCTTGGAGTAAGGTCTCTAACATGGTAGAAGTGAATGTGGTCCCAGGTATGGGTAGAAGGCTAAATCTTGGGCAAGGAAAGATATATTTTTTGCTGGAAAGGTATACTGCTACTAAAATGAGATAGGAAAAGAAGAAAGAATGGGCACATAGGTACATTCACAACTAGTTTTATTATGTTTGAACTCCAAACTTGTTGGCTCATACAATCATTCATTCATTTACTCATTTGACCAATACTTATTGCCAAGTATTGAGCTACATGCTTGACATACAGCATGGTCCCTTTATCACCCTTCCACACGACTGCCCATGTCAAGCTGAAATTCCCATGAAGATTTGGAACCTACCAGAAGGTATACTTGCACATTGTGGCCCATTTCCTGAATTCTAAATCACCCACTAATCTAGTTATACTGGAATTTGGTGCATCCTCCCCAGAGACACATTTAAATTCCCTTGAAGCCTTAGATTCTGTGAACCCAATGTTTTGAGTACAGATTTTGAACCTGGACCATATTGCCTCTTTTTGTAACATAATGTGAGACCCACCTCTTAGAAAGGGGGCTCCATGCCCCCTTGCTAAGATCTTCTCCCCAGGTAGCAACCCTCCATTTCTTCAAATGCTGCTTTAGTTAACTTTGCCAGAATTCTGAGGGCCTGTATTTAGCCAGCTTCTTCTGGAAATCACATTGTTTTAGACAATGTCGAGCTCCGATGGGTGGAGAAGCAAGAACGCTTTCAGTGGTCCCGTCTGCAAGGCTTTGATGTTCCTTCTCAGTCATATTGTGTCAGTGGAAACATTGGTCTGAGCACTCTGGCAATTCTTTCAAAACGCACAAATGTTGAGTGTGTGTTTTTAATGGCTTTAAGCAATTGAAACAAGAAACAATTTAGAAATCATTAGAAATAGCGGCTCACTAAGCCAAGAAGGCTGAGGGCCTGGATGGCCACTGGCTTGTTGCTGTGCCTGGGACAGGGTTGTGAAAGGAAGGCTTGCGTAGGTCAATGGTGGTTTCTGAAAATTTGGGGGTAATCTATATCAGCTGCTACCTCTACCATGCAGATGCCCCTGAAAATGGGTTATTAGAAAGTAACTGGGGGGAAATGTGGTGCCCTAGGAAAATGACAATTAAATACAAATGCAGAGTGAACACATTAAATACATAAACACATGCGCAACCCAAAATTAAAAAAAAAATAAGGTGATTTCTTCAAACTAGAAACTTAAAGAAATTGAAGCCAAGCATTCAAAATGTTTAGTCCAAGCAAATTCTCCAAGGGCGCACAGGGAGGGTAGTGAGCTGGTAGAGAAGGGGAGATTTCAGAAATCGTGTAGGCAATGGTCATCCAACGATAGGAAGAGATGGATTAGGTTATCCGTAAGCACATTAAGATGCTAACAATTCCAGCATCAGAAGGAATAAAACAGTTGAAAGATCATTAACATGAATCAGGGATTAATCGACATAAAACTTAAGAAGTCTGAGCCCGGGTTATCGGCTATCAATGGGACTTGTTTTAGCAGGGAATTTCAGAGGATTTATCACCAGATAATATGGATAAAGAGTTGCTCTTGAGTCTTTAAAGAGATATAACCAAATGAAGTAATCCTGCAAGATGACCTTCCTTTTACAACAACCCATATTCAAGACCAAAAAAAAAAAAACCCACAAGAACACTGTGTCTTTTGCAAACCCATATGCAAAATGTATCATCTCTATGGTTCATTATTCTCTGACTCCAAAGAAAAATCAGTTTCGGTCTCTTTCTTTGAGAGAACCAAATTTGAATTTGAGCGGCACTTCTCGCCCAATGAATTCATCTTTCAATTATGTTAGAAGTTAGAAGGACACACAGAGAGAGGAAAAAAAACCTCAAATCCTTTTTCTGCTTGTTCCAATCAGTTTAGATCCTTTCCATTTTAAGAGAGCTGCGAAAAGTCATCTTCACCAGAAACTTGAGTTTCTGAATTCACAACAATGATTATAGACAAATTACAGCCTTTATCTTTTTCCATTAATAGTGAGGAATAGCCAATTTAAACAAAAACAAAAACTGTTATATGGCTTTCTTTTTTCCTCTTTGTGGAATTGGCTACCATGTCCTTTTGCTTTTAACTCATTTGGTACTTTTATCAGAAGACAGACAATGAACTAGGATTATACTTTTGCCTACATTTGGCTTCTACTTTTTCTTGTTTTCTCAGATTTTAGTAATATTTATGGTGTGTTTCTGCTCCATGTCTTTCCTGAGAATGGACCCCACACACCTGTGTGCTTTCACTTTCCTTAGTTAACTGTCAGGGTTCTGTCCCCCAATGCCCCGTCCAGACCTCACAGACACCAGGAAGCAGAACTAGGGCTGACGTGTCATACGGTATGACAGTCTCATCTGGTACCTCGCTGACCTTCTGGAAGGGTGCTCTGCAAAGAGAAGGCTAGTTCAGACCCAGACAAGGCCCTGCAGATCAGCGGTCATGACCAGGCGGGGCTGCGTGGGGTGGGATGCATCAGTGGCCCCAACTTCAAAAGAAAAACAACTTACATGTAATTGGAGGAGCTGCTCTGGCCAGGAGTTCCCTGCTGTTTCCCCTGGACCCCGACAGGCTCTCGAGGGGCCTGAAGTGTTGACAGTTGGGTCCCAGCCCTTGATACCCCCCAGAACTCAGGAGACAGCATAACATAGCGGTGACGGGCCCAGGCATTGGAATCAAGCAGGCCTGAGAACAAGCTATTCCAAAAAGGGCTCTTGAAACTCATGGAAGAGACAATGGCCTTGAGAGCCAAGGCTCCTAATTTCCAGGAGCTGGGTGTTTTGGAAAACAAAACACTTAAGGGAATATGAGCCTTCAATTTATGATATAAAAAATGTCCTGGAAAGAAAATCGGTAAAGAGCTCAACTAGCCTGTCTGCATAGACCAGATAAAGGTAGTCGGAGCTGGTACAAGAGGTGCTATGGAGAGAGAGAAGATGGCTTTTTCTCTGAGAAGGGGTCCTGTTCCTTGCCTGCTATGCTGGGGTGGCGGTGACTGGACAGTGGAAATCCCACACAGGTAAGCAGGTGCTTCCCTGCCTGGATGCCTGGAGAGGTACTGGGCTTGAAGAGGAGCCCTCTGTGTCAGCAAGGGGTGCAGACTTAGGACAGAACTGACACAAGGCCAGTTCTAAGCAGGAAAGGCGAAGAGCAAGGTTGTGGAATCAGCTGAGAACAGAGGGGAGGGGGACATCTCATCAGGACCACGGATGGGAGAGGTTGCCTGTGGGAAATCATAAAGTATCTGAATTTACTACCTGACTATAACTAGATCAAGTATTTTGCCAGTAGGTTAAATGGGGCTTAAAAGATAATTTAAGTTCATTTATAGAAAAATGATCAAGTCAAAGTTTTTACGTACCCAAGTGTGTAGCTTGCAAATTTTGTACCTGGTAAAGGACTTAGTACCCTATCATTTTTAGTGGAGAGCCATTTAGGGTTTTTAAGTCTTTGATGGCTAGAACTAAAATTTTGTTGTAGAAAGAAAGGAAGCGAGCTTGGAGTTTAGGTGACTAGTTAATGGTGAGGATGATATGAGAAGAAATGAGGTTTTGATTTTAAGACACATCCTAGATATTGAGGATTCAGAAATGAATTCAATGTAGAGTGAAAAGTGAAGGGACAGTTGAAATATTGGAAAAGCTCGAGGACCTGGAACAGAGAAGGTACCATCAGGGAAGTGGAGAACAGCAAGTGATAACGTGAAAGGTGATAAGTTTGTCTTTCAAGTAATTTATTACGAGCTTTTACATTAATCAAAGTAATCAAAATAGCCATGTGAGGAAAGCAATAGAATATTGTAGATACAAAAATGGATGTGCAGACTTGTACATGAATGCTCACAGCAGCAGTATATACATAATAGACAAAATGTGGAAAGCACCCAAATGTGGTCTGTCCGTACAATGGAATATTATTCAGCCATGAAAAGGAATGTAGTACTGATACACACTACAACAGATAAACTTCAAAACATCAAGCCAAGTGGAAGAAGTCAGCCATAGAAAGTCACATGCTATCTGATTCCATTTATATGAAACGTCAAGCACAGGGAAATCTACAGAAACAAAGTAGTTGCCAGGGGCTGGGAAGGGGTGTGTGTGGAAACAGCGAGTGACAGCTAATGTGTACAGGATTTCTTTTAGAGGGGACAAAAATATCTAAAATTAATTGTGGTGATGGCTACACACCCTGGGGATATGCTAAAAAATGTCAAATGTACACTTTATTTTTTAAAATATTTATTTATTTATTTGAAATGTACACTTTAAATGGGTGAATTGTATGATATAAAAATTACATGGTAATTATCTCTTTTTTTTTTTTTTCAATGGATGTGTAGAGAACATTGGCAAGTTGTCCGGGATGATTCAGTTAGTAAAGGAGCAGAGTGTGAGTCCTAGATTTGCCCAGAGCTGAGCACAGAGAGGCTCAAAAGCAATTTCAGGTCTGCCTCAAACTGTGTCCTTTTGGAGACAGATCAGGTAGGCATTCTGAATTGTCTTCCTTTTAATGCAGACTCAGCCGACGTTGGTGTTCAAATCTAAATTTAAGTCTACAGCTTCATAGACTTGTTTCTTGAGAATATAAGAACGTCACAAACTCAGTCTCCATAGGGGTTATCAGATATGAAACTGGGGTAAGGATGCTTTGATAAAATCTATTGAATAATTAGATTTCTAATGGTCGGGGAAAAAAGAAGTTGTAACTGTTTGGTTGTCTGCCGAATAGCATGCCACAGAGAGTAGGATGCCAACGCCAGGTTGGATGGTATGGATGGAACTCAAAATCTCTCTTGTTGCAAATGATCAGTCTGACACAGGTTGTGGTTGAGTGATTTGTCTAAAGTCACTTGGGCCACTTGAGCTGATGTTAGAAACAAGGGCTAAAACCTTTTTAATACCTTTTTAATGTTATGGTGCTTTGACTCCATGCTATTTGGGGACATTTCAGAGTTTTTCTGAATTGCCGACAACAGGTTTTTTACTTCTCATCAGAAAACAATACCCTGATCCAGAATTTGCAAAAAAAAAAAAAAAATGTGGTTAAAACAATTGTATTATTTGAAAAGACAAATGATATTCTGGTCCTATAGATGCTGGAGATCATAGATTCCCTATATCCCAAAGTTGTTTCTATTTGGCTTTATAGTAAAATCATCTTGAAACATTAAACCCTAAACATAGCCTGTACATGACAGCAAAGAAACTTTCAGAAAAAGAATAAATTGCCGAATGCAAGTGTGGACTGTAATTTCTTGACATGGAATGGAAGCAGATGCGCCCAACTTAACATGTCGTTATTAAATTCACTTCCAACTGGCATTTCTTCTCCTTTGGTGGGATGGAGGGGTGTTGGCACAAAGCTCTCTTTTCTGTTCATCAAGCAACTCTATTTTGGTGTATGCCATGAGAAGTTACTCTTGGGTCATACATTAATTTGGAATAAAGGTTTAAGCTATAGCCCTAAGTTCTGTATTTTGTCACTGCTACACCTGGTTTTAAGAGTAGGCTGTTAAGTTGAGTTGCCCATTCAAAAGCAGTAGGATGTAATAGCCTGTTGTATCTTTAGCATCCTTTAGCACCACTTATTAAAGTATAGCATAAACTTGCAAAAAGCAAGCAGCTGACACATATCGAGTATTTACTATGGGCTGAACACAGGGCTGGGGACTTTGGGTCCATCATGGCTAAGCACTGTAAGAGCAAAGCAAGATAGGCATTTTCTCCACTGTGATGGGGCCATGGAACTGTAGCTCTGAGAGGTTAAGGCTCTTGCCTGTGGTCATGATTTAGAAACAGCCAAGCTAGCACTGTGAAGCTCTGACAGTGAAGCATGAGTGCTCTTCACTAGCATGGAAACATGGAGACCATCTCACATTCACCCTTGGTTTCCAGTAGAAGGATGGTAGTGAGGGAAGCTAAGGGACCACCAACATCACACACTTGGCCAGGACAGGAACTGAGGTTGCCTGGGGTGGAGGTGGGGAGAGACCTCCATGTGGTATGACCTGCAGGATGATGACAGAGAGGCAAGCACTTAGAAATGGCCCAGAATGTAATTTACCAGACTAAACGAAGATGCTGGAAGTCCATGCTTGTGCATATGTTTTGAGGTCTATTTCTAGGATATGGAAAGACACTCCCAGGCTCCTTCACATCCTATTCTAAGGTGCCCATCAGGGGAAGAAGCGTGGCATTCAATGATTGGGGCCAACCTCCAAGGAGCTGTGAATGTCCATTCTTACTGGCCCAGGGAAACATTAATTTATATAATCCATGAATCTTACTCTTATCTTCTTACATAGAGCCTTCTGTGGTAGGGGTGAGAACACTGGACTTGTCTTCAGAATGGGTGCTTGCAGTATACTACCTCTGTCTCTTATGGGAGGTGACCTCTCTTCTCTCTGACTCAGTTTCTTCATCTGTAAAGCAGTACACTCACCTACCTCTTAGGAATGTTCCTGTATAGCACACAATGTTCCTGTATAGCCACAACTCGTATTTCTACCACTGAGAAAATTTGAACTGTTCCATCCCAGGTCCCTGAAGTGCTTTTCCCTCTTATGATTGTGATCATGTGCTTGTGAGGCTGGTGGGCTGGGAGGATGTCCACTGCTGGAGAGCTTTGAGCAAAACTCCGGTGGAGGTCAACACACCAGATCTGCTTTTACACAGATCGTTTGAACACAATACTCTTCGAACACAATATTCTGAGCTGCATATTAAATACAGGCTAATGGGACTTGGGCCTAAAATGGTGATATATGAACACTTAGAAATATACAATTCACTCAAAGGAATGGTTCAAATGGCTAAGAAATTTGGAACGGATGCAAAGAAATACTTTTCCGTGCAGAGTGCGGTGGACCTGTGGAATTCACAGCTGCAAGAGGTAATTGAGTCCAATGCCGTGGGTGTATTTCATAAAGAGCTGGTGTGGCAGACAGCTGCCCGGGCAATGCAAATTGTGCTGTTAAAATTATGCGCTGGTTAGGCATTCACCATTGTCACAGGGGACAGAAGTCTCCAGGACTCAAGACACAAGTCGGGGTAGCAGCTATTTTTACTAGAGAGCCCTTTATTTTTCCAAAGTACTTTCTCACATCACTCCTCTGAAGTAGGAAAACAAAACAAAACAAAACAAAACAGGAAGGGGGTGTAATGGTAACTTCTCTCTTTGAGTGTGTGTCGAAAGAGGCACTGGGAATGTTTGTCGCTGTTTTCCTCAAAAAGAAAAAAAATGATGCAAAGTTTCCTTTTATCTCAGGTAAGTCAAGTTCTCATGTAATTGCATGTTTTCCGACTAAACTTTCCAAAGTGAAGTTTCTTCACAGCGACCCAATCCATTTTTCTCAGATAATTCTGTGAAAATGGAAGCACAATGCTCTTTTGCCTTTAAGTAATTCTGGTGGTTCGTTTGGCCCCACATCTGTTGACTGAAAGTGTCTTCAGAGGATCCTGGTCCTCCAAGCCCACCTAGAACCTTCCTGAATCTTCCAGAAGCTCTCTGGGATTGCTCTAGCTCTTGAACCATGCATATTCAGATAAAGGAAATAGGAAAGTAGAGCAAGTGTCTAGAGTGTTTAAAGCATTTTCCTTTGGGACTGGATTGGATGGATGCATCAAAATGAGAGAGGCTGACATTCTGCTTTGTAGATGAAGCCTTAGTATTCATGAGGTCACAACCTTTCTTCATTCTGTCTGCGTATCCTTGGCTTTTATTCCCTTATTCTGAAATCCTGGCATCAGCAACCCTTCAGAGGCAGTGGCCCAGCTTGTTGACCCCCGTTTTTCTGGCATGTTGTGTGTTTGGGTTGAAAGATAAGGAATTGTAATGATGACAAGGTGACTCTGCAGAGGACTTTGAAAAGCATGGGGTAAAGGCTTCAGGGTGGCTTCCAGCTTGGGGGCTGCAGAAAGGCAGCCTGGCTGCTGACGCTGGCACCGGGTCCAGGTTGTGCAGCCCTGTACAGACTTGTATTTTACAAAATGAACACTTATCCTTTTCACTGGTCCAAGGGGAGTCTGCATTGCCAACCCCCATGAAATAGGGCTCTTTTGCTCAAGGGAAAGATAGAACTCACAACGCATGGTTTTGGTGTTTCCTCTCTGCGAGTCTTCACTAACGGAAATCTCTACTCCTTGGGTACGAAACCAGAGAAGGCTTGTGAAGGACTACAGACCCTCAAAGACAGATGATGTACAAACCTGCCATCATTTGGGGTCTGTCAAAAGCTTCAACTCATTCCCATGTTTCTGAGTCAGTAAAACCAAAAACATATTTTTCCAAACACATTTCCACCCTCCCATCATTTAAAAAATCCTGTGTAATTTAAGGGAAATTCAATCCATATGCTTTTGATTTGTTTACACTTGTATCATCAAAATATGTTTTTAAAGAGCTTTCAGAGATCCCAAAAGACTCCTCAGCCTTTTAAATGAGCCTTTTAAAAGCTTTTTTTCCCCTCTTAGTGAACAGGAGGTTGTGTGTTGCCAAGGGTAAATGAACTTGAAAATGAAGAGGTTTGTGCTGGGCTCAGAATTTTAAATCTACCACTTCTGCTTGGGGTTTGAATTCTAAAATCAGCTTCTGGAGACTTGTCTCTGCATTGTTACAGGTCATGAGGCCAACAAAGGACTTGTTCTGTAATAACTGTATCTCTAGAGCAAGGGGCCAGAACCTTCTTCAGAAAACAGTGAGAAGAAAAGACAAGGGTAAGGTACCCACGTCCCTTCTCCTTTCACAAGAAAGGAAGAGAAAAAGAAAAAAAGGAAGGAAGAAAGATGGAAATAAGGAAGGAAAGAAGGGAGGAAGAAAGGAAGGAAGGAAGAAACAAAGAAAAAACCTACCTCTAAAAACCCCAAACATCTCATCCTTCCCAAGTCCTATAAATGACCCTATAAAGTTATCCCAAGAAAATAACTGACATTGACATTTGCGTATATCTTTGGGACCATTAATGGTTCTTCTTCACAAAGTCCTCTGTGCTGCATGGTATCGTTGACTCATATGATTGAAAGTGTTTCCTATTTTACAGATGGGGAGACTGAGGCCCAATTGACACAGTGAGTGAGGGACAACACTGGGAATAGAGCAGTTTCTGGATTCGTGCTCATTCTACCTCCCTCACTGCTGTGTTCTCACCCCCATGCCCATTTTATAAATGAGGAAATGTAAGTGATGGTCATACCTCCTCATGAGGAGGGACTACCACCTCTTTATTCTACCCTCATGGAACCCCCTTTTTGTTTAGCAGTTAGCACAGAGGAGGAGTCAGTAATTATCTGCTGGGAGAAGGGACAGTTAGACCCATGCAGACTAGAAGAAGAAACTCAGAGCTAAATATGCACACACACACACACACACACACACACACACACACACACACACTCATTCTTAGAGGCATCAGGAATCTGGCTTTGCTTGAATTATTCGAGTCTCTTGCTTCTCTCTGATTTTTCTGCCCAGCCTGTTGCTTGGCTTTGTCAGATATTTCAGGTCAAGACATTTCCAGAATGATGTCATCAGCCAGATCTTCTTTCATATCAGAAATCAATGTCTTTAATCCTGCATCTCAAAGAGAGGGAAGGAACGACAAAGCAAAGCTTATAGATTATCCCACCGTCACTATTAAATGGGTCCTATCTGTCTAGCCTTCTCATGGAGGGAAAGGGTGGGAATGGAGCCACCAGCCAGAGACTCAGTCTGGAGCTTCTACATTGGCAAAACTCATATTAATCAGCTAGTCACAAACCTGTGTGTGTTCACAGACTCGTGCCTGTGCTGACATTTCTGATTTTAATCCAGCGATGCGTGTGTTTAACTGAGGGCTTTCATTTATGCTTGTTAGCAGTATTTGGTCCATCAGAAATAGCATATTTAAACACTAACAATTCATCTTGGAAACAAGAGGAAAGACAAGTGTTTGGTTGGCCAAAAAAGTTGGTTCGCGGTTTTCCTGTAAGATGTTACTTTTTGGCCAACCCAATACAGTTTTTGCTTTTCTTGTTTCAACAATAACAGCAAAATCCCCCCAAACCTATTCATATGCTAGGCAAAATTTGGTGATAATATATGTGTTTGTCTCTCTAATGAGATATAAATATATAAATACATGTTCTTTCCACATGTTCATATATACCCCAAATTTGCATGGAGGAAAATCATTCTATAATAGGCCATGGTCTGCAGGTAACTGGAAGTTTCTATGAATTTTAGGAGTCTTCCACATATATAATTGGGAGCGATTTTCCTCAGAAGACCAGAAGAAGCCGGTCAGATCAGCGGGCAAAGAATTTTGATCACAGTAATAGAGCTAGGTAAGAGATTTCGTCCTGTAGAAGCAAGAACCTTGGATACACTGATGTTTGTGCTGCCGCATCTTCTTTGATTTCACTTTACTTTAAATGTTCTCATAGTTGGAGGGTAAGATGAGAGCTCATCTGGTCCAGTGTTTCTGCAAGTTTTCTGAAGATAAGACCCAGTGGAGGTCTGGGCCTCCGTCCATACCAACTAAGTCAGCATCTCCGGGGGGAGACTCCTGACTATGAGCGCATTTAAGAAGCCCTCCAGGTAATCTGTATCATTAGGGAGGAAATACTGGACCCAGGTAGGGACCCAGTACCTGTGGATACATGCAGTTAGTTAGTGGTGGAACTGGGCGGACACTGAGACTCACTCATTCTAAACCAGGCTTTCTCTACCTTACTCACCTGTGTCTTTGATGAGCAAAATTGGGCTTTCTAGAAAGATCCATGAGCAGGATTTAGGAGGCTGAAGTTCTGGACCTGTGTGTCCTTGTGGAAGTGTCTTATATTCTCTCAGTCTTGAATCCCCATCTATATAAGTCAGAGCTAAGATAAGATCTCGGAGGCCTTTTCCAGCTTTCTCCCCCTAAGAGACGATTGGATTTGCTGCTGGACATCCCCCAAAGCAGCGGCTGCTTCTAACTGATATCTGATTCCCTAGCACTCAATAAATGTTTGTAGAAATAAAATTAAATATGAATGTAGCATATTGAATCATGTGGTCCTCAATACAAAACTTTTTCATGTTCTTGTCTTTTCCAGGCTTTTATGTGTAGCAGTGATTTTTATAATAGTAAACCTGTAGTAACAGAGCAGTACTGTTGTGAAGGTTTATTACATATGTGGGCATTTTGTTTCTCTGGCACATCCTTGAAAACTCTATCTTTGGATTTGAGTCATTTAAAACTGAGTCACTATCTTTAAGAACTCCTAGGGAAGGAGCCTCTTACCTTTTCTCCAATGTCCAACCTGAAATATGATGAATTTAAGTCACATCCTCTGTTCTCTTAAAAAAGAAAAACAGACAAAATTGTTGTTTTCCATTTAGCATATTCACATGTCCTGGGGAACAGACCATTTCCAGGGAAGTATGTTATGATTTAAAGCCTTACAACTTCCAAATTCCTTTAAGAAACCCGGGATGTCAGCCCATCCTCTTCGAGGCTGCTATTAATTTAAAACTCCTGTGTGGATACAATACAGGTGCAAGGTTTTAAAGGAGTCAGGAAATGAGGCAACGGGAGCCATCGGGCACTGGCCTGCAACATGACTTGATGACTCACAAGATGGCCCGAGCAGGGGCGGGACCAGAGGAGAGTCACCTGTGCATAGAATTCTTCAGGTAAAGCTAGCAGGTCAGTAGGAATTCTTTTTCTCCATCTGGTCCATTTGATGGCTTCCCAGGATGATGGGGGGAGCTGGAGAGGACGAGGGAAGTGGTCAGGATGAAGAGCTAGCCTCTAACCAGCATGGACAGGCTGTGAAGTCCTAATTCAAGCTCTCCACTGGCTTCGTCTTGATCATGTTAAGAAGAGATGAAACTTCCCAATGCCTCTGGCACATTTTTTTTTTTTGCCGTACGCGGGCCTCTCACTGTTGTGGCCTCTCCCGTTGCGGAGCACAGGCTCCGGACGCGCAGGCTCAGCGGCCATGGCTCACGGGCCTAGCCGCTCAGCGGCATGTGGGATCTTCCCGGACCGGGGCACAAACCGGCGTCCCCTGCATCGGCAGGCGGACTCTCAACCACTGCGTCACCAGGGAAGCCCTCTGGCACATTCTTTATACATATTTTGAGAAAGAAAGGCAGTCAACAAAACAAAGAATGCCAAATGTGTGACACTTTGCAGACCTGGGGAGGGAACTTTTTTGTTTTAGTATGTAGTTAAATGCTGTGATCATTTGGTCCTTTTTTCAAGATTTTAAGTAAACTGTTTGAAATGAAATTGTTAGCACCAGGGTTGTGTCAGAAAGCAAAATTCATGACTCATCTCTAGGTTTCTTATGCGACCCTGTAGGGGTGTTATTTGTGAACTGACACCGTCAAGAACATTCTCAGGAAAGATCGGTACACACGTGAGACTTCCCAGAGACCACCGGTTCATTACAGATATAACCTTTCATAGGCAGCGATGCGAAGAAAGATTTGGCTAACTCAGCTACTTGAGTTCCAGAAGATGCCAGAATAAGGCCTTTAGAAGAACATCTGAAGGGTACCAACTGCCCCCTCCCCGCCCAAAGCCATCTCTTCTCCATTTTCAATCTCCTGCTTCCCCACATGGTGCTGACCTCTCTCCAATCCAGTTCCCATTTCCAAAGACTGGAATTTTTGTCTTTGCCTACATACGTTTCTAGGGGTTGCATTCTATTGATAATTCTCTTCTTCAATTAGAATACAAATCTCTGAAAGGAAAGAAACGTGCTTGTCCATTTATTTGTACCCTTTTATTTGTGGTACCTCGTAAAATGTCCTATATGAGCTCAAAAGCGGTTGCTAATTTGACCGATAAGATAACCTTGTCTCGTTGGAGAGTCTGCCTGATTTGGGCACACTTTTCAGACTTTGTCACATCACCACACTTGTACAAATGTCCTGAATGGATCATGAGTTGCAGATCTGTCGACAAATCTTCCAGAACAAAATGAGAGAGAAACTAAAGCTGAGAAGAGGGATTAGGTGAAGGACTCCCAAATATAAGGGGCTCTTTGAGTTGTTTGCATGTTTTGCCTATAAATATGATGGTGGAGATTGTATCTCTTTCATCTGTAAAATAATTGGTATAATGCTTTCTGTGAAATGGGCAGCATAAACATTTGTAGAATACAACTGGGAAAATACTTGCATCACTTCCATTTCTGTTATAGCTACCATCACCTTCATTCTTTCTGGCTGAGAAACTGATGAAGACTAAACTGAACCTCCACTTGTCCAGTTCAAAACCTGTGTCTGAGCCCGGTGGGAAGAACCATAGATCTTGGTGAAGCTGACACCTGGGAACCTGAGTGTGCTCGCCTAAACTGCATAGCAATTTCATTCACACACACCTTCACTTTCTCTTGGCAGGGGGGATTTTGGTGATGGCAGTCTCCAAACAACCCACTTACATGAATGCACTGACAAGCAGAGTTGAATAAAAATGTAAAGTGTACCCTCCCAGCCAAATGGACCAGAAGAACAATCATAGCCCACATAAGAGAATTCATATTCTAGTTCTTTGGACACCCAGACTCTTAAGTCTTTCATGAAAGTCAGAAGAAAGATCTCCAATAATAGAAAAGAGTGGAGTAAGATGCTCTTCAGACCAGCTGAGAAAGCCAGCAAGATTTGCCATGGATCAGACTAATGTGTATTTGGGAAGTATTTATGCCAAGGGAACCACTTGTACACTAAAATTCTGGTCTTTTGTAATAAAAAAAGTTTTGCTTTTTGGAAAGATTAATAACATTCACAGATGAATAAGTGCTCCAAGTGCCCTCTTTCTAAATGGCTTACAAGTTTGGAGTGGCAGAAAAAGAATGGAAATGGTGATCCACGCTTTGCACACATGAACATTGCATGTGTTACTTCTGTTTTCTGGGTCCAGCCTTCTCTTCTTTGGGGGGTTTTAGTCACTGGAGACACATGAATTAGTTGCAGAGCTAAATTCTACTTAGTCTTAATAGAAGAATGCCGGGCATAAGGGAAATTCCAGGGTGAAGACGCCTCCCTAGGGACAAGATGCAGATGGACACACCCACTGCCTCCACGACTGCCACCCTGACCCAAGCCGCTGTCATCTTCCATCTGAATGACTGTGCCAGCCCTCCCATAGGTCCCCCTGCTTCGCAACCTTCCTTCCCACCCTTGTTTTTAATACCAGAGCCAGATAAGTCTTTTACAATGAAAATAAGAGAACGTGAAGTTGCTGAACTCCCATGATAGGTTAAAATATGGGATGCCCAGTTAAATTTGAATTTCAGATAAATAGTGAAAAATTTTCAGCATAACTGTCTCTAAAGTTTCATGGGACATATTGAAAAGATTGTCGCATGAAACTTTAGAGTTTCCAAAACTAAAAAATTATTTCTTTGTGTTGCTTTCCTATTGCTATAGCAGGTTGTATTACTCTCCTATTGCTATAACAGGTTGTATTACTCTCCTATTGCTGTAACAGGTTGTATTGCTCTCCTATTGCTATAACAGGTTGTATTGCTCTCCTATTGCTATGACAGGTTGTATTGCTCTCCTATTGCTATAACAGGTTGTATTGCTCTCCTATTGCTATAACAGGTTGTATTACTCTCCTATTGCTATAACAGGTTGTATTGCTCTCCTATTGCTATGACAGGTTGTATTGCTCTCCTATTGCTATGACAGGTTGTATTACTCTCCTATTGCTATGACAGGTTGTATTACTCTCCTATTGCTATGACAGGTTGTATTACTCTCCTATTGCTATGACAGGTTGTATTACTCTCCTATTGCTATGACAGGTTGTATTACTCTCCTATTGCTATGACAGGTTGTATTGCTCTCCTATTGCTATGACAGGTTGTATTGCTCTCCTATTGCTATGACAGGTTGTATTGCTCTCCTATTGCTATAACAGGTTGTATTACTCTCCTATTGCTATGACAGGTTGTATTGCTCTCCTATTGCTATGACAGGTTGTATTGCTCTCCTATTGCTATGACAGGTTGTATTGCTCTCCTATTGCTATGACAGGTTGTATTGCTCTCCTATTGCTATGACAGGTTGTATTGCTCTCCTGTTGCTATAACAGGTTGTATTGCTCTCCTGTTGCTATAACAGGTTGTATTGCTCTCCTATTGCTATAACAGGTTGTATTGCTCTCCTATTGCTATAACAGGTTGTATTGCTCTCCTATTGCTATAACAGGTTGTATTACTCTCCTATTGCTATAACAGGTTGTATTACTCTCCTATTGCTGTAACAGGTTGTATTACTCTCCTATTGCTGTAACAGGTTGTATTGCTCTCCTATTGCTGTAACAGGTTGTATTGCTCTCCTATTGCTATAACAGGTTGTATTGCTCTCCTATTGCTATAACAGGTTGTATTACTCTCCTATTGCTGTAACAGGTTGTATTGCTCTCCTATTGCTGTAACAGGTTGTATTACTCTCCTATTGCTATGACAGGTTGTATTGCTCTCCTATTGCTATGACAGGTTGTATTACTCTCCTATTGCTATGACAGGTTGTATTACTCTCCTATTGCTATAACAGGTTGTATTACTCTCCTATTGCTATAACAGGTTGTATTACTCTCCTATTGCTATAACAGGTTGTATTACTCTCCTATTGCTATAACAGGTTGTATTGCTCTCCTATTGCTATAACAGGTTGTATTGCTCTCCTATTGCTATAACAGGTTGTATTGCTCTCCTATTGCTATAACAAACTTGCAGAAATTCAGTGGGTTAAAACACCACAAATTTATTATCTTACAGTTCTGGAGATCAGAAGCTGAACAACAAGGTGTTGACAAGATTGAGTTCCTTCTGGAGGCTCTCGGAGAATATCGGCTTCCTTGTCTTTTCTAGGTTATTGAGGCAGCTTGAATTCCTTGGCCTGTGATGCCTTCTTTCATCTTCAAGGGCAACAATCACATCACTCTAACCTCAACGTGGCCCATCACATCTGCTTCTCCAACTCGTCTGCCTCCTTCTTCTGTTTCTTAAGGGTTCTTGTCATGACATTGGGCTCACCCCACTAATCCCAGATAATATTCCCATCTCTAGACCTTTAACTTAATTATATCTGCAAAGTCCCTTTTGGCATATAAGGTAACAGTTTCCATATAAAGTAATAAGTTCTTGGCATGAAGATGTGGACATCTGGGGGGAGTCATTGTTCTTTCTATCACAGTGTTTATCAGAAATTAAAATTTCACTGGTATCCTGTGTTTTCATCTGATAAATCTGCTCCCCTCCTCGCCCATGGCTTCCATCTTACTCAGAGGAAAAGACCGTTCCCCTCCACTGGCCTGCAGAGCTCCGCATGATGTGACCCCTCATTCACTCCATTCTAGCCACACTGCCTTCTTTCTGTGACTCGAATGCTTTCAGGCATGCTCCTTCTTAGAATTTTTTCTTGGCGTTCTCTCCCCTCCGCCCCACCCATGCCGTCTCTGCATGTCCCACTGCCTCATTGCCTTCACATCCTTGAAAGTGTCACCTTTTCCATGAAGCTTTCCCTCAATTCTTTCTCTACCAACCACTGGTGCTCCCTAAACTCCCTCACTTTATTTTTCTTCATAACACTAACCACCATCTGAAGGGCTGTCTATTTTGCTTTTGTATTTTGTTGATTGCCTCTATTTTCATCTACTCCTTGGCCACCACTAGAAAATATATATATTTTATGCCCTCGTGTATCTCCCATGCCTAAAGAGTCCCTAACACATCAGAGGCATTCAATAAGTATTTGTTGGATGAATGAATGAACGAATGAATGAATGAACAAATGACATACTTCTGGAGTGGATGAAGTTATGGCCTATCTTTTCTTGCCAGATCTAAGAAGTATTTTGTTGCTCATGTTCTGTGCATTGAAGTGAAACCTAAACAAACTATTTTAATAAGCTCATCTAAAAATAGGAGTGATTCCTGCCTTGTGATTTATAGGAATCTATTCATGATTACATAAGATTGGGAGGCAGGCAGTTATTATTGCTTTTGCAACAGCTGCCCTTCCCCTGCTCTGATACTCTAATGCAGTTCCAAGGCATAACTGTCACATTTCTCATTTTAGTGGCTAGGCTTGGTTCCAGAGAATTAAAATTTTCATGTGGTCTTTGTGATTAAACTAATAACAAACAAGCTTCAAGAAGCCACTTTTCAAAGTCTTCTAATTCATTTTTTCTTAAATGTGGAGTACTTCTTTATTAAATCTTCCAACTATGAAATTTTTATAGATTTGAATGGTACCATTCTGGAGAATTTAAATGAACCTTTTTCTTAGGGTCAAGGGCCTTAAGGGGAATTGATGGAGATTAAGAAGAGAGAAGATGGAGGCTTTCCTTCAATGTAACCCTTTCTAAGAATATATCACCATGAGTCTGGATTCCAAATTTGGCAGTTCATACAAGAGTCATGTAGAAGTCTTGCTGACTTATGTTTCTGAACCAACATTTCTAACAATCTGACAATAGGGCTTCCAAGAAAGAAAGCAGATTTCAAAACACTCCTAAAGAAAGAAAATAAGGACAAAAGACTATAATAGAAGTTTCTGGAATACTTAAGTCTCTCAATAAATATTCGAATGAATGAACGAATAATTAAATGAACACATCCATGAATAAAAGACCTCAACAGCGACATTTCTGGTTACCCCAGAAAGTCCAGCGTCTGTGACTCTCCACATGTATTGTGTCTTGTCTCTGTTGTTATTTCTAACATAGATATTGCCTTTTATCTCAGGATATAACCACATGGAAGCCCTCTGGCTCAGACAGTTTTTAGAATGCAGGCAGTAAACGTTTATGTAGGCAAGGATGCCCCACTCTCTGAACTGCTCCGTGGTTTATCTTAGAATCCTAAGCATTTGAAATGAATACATTCCTCTTTCTCCTGCTGACATGGGAGGCAAGTGAAAGATCTGCTGCCTAATATTAGACGGAAAAAACAGAGTTCTGTCAAAGTCATGTGCCTTTCTCACTTCCTCCAATGCGCCAGATCATTCTCTTCTCCAAATTCTGTAGCATTTAACAGGTGGAATTTGGCGTTTTGACCCTTCATTACACCTTATTATATATTTTCCCAAAGTATAAGTCTTGGGTAACCAACAAGATTGGACAGTATAGCATTGTGGAAAGATTTAAGGCTTTAGAGAGTGAAGACCAGTAGGCAAATCCTGAGTTGTGCTATCAGTAGATGCAGGTTAGTTATTTTTCTCCATTCTATTACATTGCATTTCTACCTATAAAATGGGAATAATAACCCACGCTTCATGTAGCAAGAACGACACAAGACAATGTGTGTTGAAAGGATTAGCAGTGAACCACAACATGATACGTGCTCAATACGTATTTATTTTTCTCTCTAAAGCACAAAAGCTGTGACTCACATCACCCACAGCTTAGGGAGAAGCAGGGGGGAAGTGCTCATAAGTAAGGATGGATTGTTTGATTATAATTTGATTATTGAGCTTGGGAAGCATTTCAAAGTTTTGATTCTCTGTCCTTAGTCAAAAGTAAACTAGAGTTTTACCTTTTATCAAAGGTCAGCCCATGAACTGTAAATAGGATGGCACTCTTCTCACACCAGAAAGTCCCTCTAACAAGTAAGGGAGGATTTTAGAAAAGACGGTTTTCTGGAGGCTATACGTGGGAAATATTTCCACCACCAAGCAGCCTTAAAAGGATGCGCTTCTGGCAGCACAGACTGCTGATTTCTTCTTCAGGAAGATAACATCTTTTCACCTTTCAAAGCACCTGGACAAACCAGGTGATAGGTGTAAACATACCTGGGTTTTCATTTATTGAAACTATCAGAAAAGAACTTGCCAAAATTGAAATAATGCTTTCCCACCAAAAAGGAACATTGTGTGCTTAAAATAAAATATTTTCCTGTCTTGCTAATACCCGTATCTAAACCTGCTGGGTCTCTGCATTTTTCTAGGTACTTCAGAGACACAGGCTACAGGGGATGAGGAATATTTGTGTGAAATGTGGGTGGTGTGCAAAGTGTCACCAAATTTCAGCCTTTGCTCTTTTTAACCATTGGGTTGGAAGATGCAGCTCTGCCCTTTTGTGGATTCAGAAGTGGGGTAATGTGTGGGTGTGCCACTCATGACAGCAAATTTCCCCAGTGTATCTGCCTCTTTTTCAAATCACTTGGTTATGGGCCATTGAGATTGACATTTATTACCACCTAGGGCTTTTCCAATGCCTGCACGCTTACACACCCACGCTTACTATTTAAAAGTCAGATCATGTTTCTGTTTTTTTTTTTTTTTTTTTTTTTATGCAGTATGCGGGCCTCTCACTGCTGTGGCCTCTCCCATTGCACAGCACAGGCTCCGGACGCACAGGCTCAGCGGCCATGGCTCACGGGCCTAGCCGCTCCGCGGCATGTGGGATCCTCCCGGACCGGGGCACGAACCCGTGTCCCCTGCATCAGCAGGCGGACTCTCAACCACTGCGCCACCAGGGAAGCCCCGTGTTTCTGTTTTAAAACAATATAAATTCAGCTTGGTGGCCCGCCTTATTCACACAATCAGCTCTAAATGCCTTTTTGGTTTAAAAAGTAAAGATTTATCATCATTGATGATGTTTAGAAAGGATACAATATAGGCTCATCACCATCACCATCATCACTATATACACTTATATAAGCTGCTACTGTGTGGCAAGCATCATATTTATTGAATTAAATTAAATTAATTAATTTATATTATTATTTTATTTCATTTCCATGCCAACTTTGTGAAGCAGGTATTGGCATTATTCCCATTTTACAGATGAGGCTATTGAGTGCTAGACAAGTTAGGAAACTTGCCCAGAGGTCACACGGCCAGTTCTTGGTAAAACTGAAAAAGAAATCATATTCGTTTTCTAAGGCTGCCATAATGAAGTACCACAAATGGGGAGGCTTAAAACAGCAACTGTTATTGTCTCACAGTTCTGGAGCCTAGAAGTCTGAAATCAAGGTGTCAGCAGGGCCGTCCTCTCTGTGAAGCCTTATGAAAGTATTCTTTCTTGCCTCTTCCAGCTTCTGGTGGCCCCGGGGGTTCCCTGGCCAGCAGCTGCGTAACTCCAATCTCCACTTCCACCTTCACACGGCCTTCTTCCATCTGTGCCTACGTGATTCTGTGTCTTTAAACAGCATTCTCCCTGTGCGTCTGTGGCTGTGTCCAAATTTCCCTCTTCTTATTAAGGACACCAATCATATTGGATTAAACCAACCGTAATGACTTTGTCTTAACTTGATTACACCTGCAAAGACTATTTCCAAGTAAGGTGATATCTCATCCACAGGTTCTGGGGGT
The DNA here is from genome assembly GCF_059928025.1 of Delphinapterus leucas. Taxonomy (NCBI): domain Eukaryota; kingdom Metazoa; phylum Chordata; class Mammalia; order Artiodactyla; family Monodontidae; genus Delphinapterus; species Delphinapterus leucas. Next base: position 70,638,358 of record NC_143142.1, on the reverse strand, counting down.
TAGGACTGTTAAATATCTTTTTTTTGGTGAGGGGGGATAGGGACACTATACTACCCATAACAAAAATCCAGTCCATCTGGTTGTAGAATCCATTTTTTCATGGATTCTTCCCTGGAGGCAAATTCCTAAAAGGTTTTGCTCAGTGGGAGTGAACAGACTCTTGAGGGATGCACTCTGCAGAAAAGGGTGCTAATTGAGGTACAGGATTTCCAAACTGTTTATCCATCACCTGACTCTACAGAGACCGTTCAAACCCACCAACAGACCAGGACTCTACTAAACAAAGAAAATAAGTCTGTACCAAATTCTGACTCGGGGTTCCTTTTACTCCCCAACTTTCACCAAAACTCCTTGGCTCCTAACAGTCTGCAACAAGAGAAAGCAGAGGCTTCCTCTACGGACTTGTTGCCCAGAGACCGCGTGGATGGGGCAGTTGCTAGAGAGCCACGTGGCTGCTCTTTGAGGGGCAGGGGGCGAAGCTGCTGAATCGACAGGGTCTGGGCGCTGCAGCCTGGGAGAGCTTCACCTGTCTCAACTCCTCTAGGCACAGATTCCTGCCACTAGACTGCTGGGGTAGCCAGACTGGAATCTTTTTAAAGGTTAGCAACTTTGCCTGATGCCATCTGTCTCTCTCTCTCTCTTTCTCTCTCTCTCTCTCTCTCTCTCTCTGTGTGTGTGTGTGCTTGCTCCTGATTCTGTACAATGTGCAAATTTAGAGCTTCCTTGGAACAATGCCGAGGGAGCAAACCTCAGCTCTGGCTTTCAGTCACCCCCAACTCTTTGTGGCAGCAGGGAATGGTTGGAGAATACAATGACATGAGTAACTGGGACAAAATTTTCACGCTGCTAAGGGACCCTTAATTTTTCTGTTGGGGAAATTGAGGACTACAGAATTTAGTGCCCGACCAAGGTCACACAGCTAGTGAGAGGCAAAACTGACAGTAAGCCTTAGGTCTCTCTGATTCCCAATCTAGAGATCTCTTCAATAAATTAATGAATCGGTGCATTTTATAAACCTTTTCCTTTTCAAAGGGCTTTCAAAAAGCATTTCATCTTTTCCTCCCCATCACGTAGTAATAAGAGAATTGATTCAAATCCATTAAGAGTAGCTCAGCGCCTGGCATATGCCCTTCGTACAAACCAACCTGGATTCAATTCTGCAAACGTTCTCTCTCAAGTCTCACGTATTTTTGTTTATTCCTCTGTACCTTTGTATTCTGTTCAGGGTTAGCAAAGTTCAGAATTTGTTTTCCACGCAATGGATGGTTCGGTTCCTGATAAGGGTTCCATGCTCTCCAATGCTTCCTGGAACTCACTACGGCAATAGACCCCAAGGCGGCTGCCCACGTGCTTACGACCAGCAGTTGTTGCCTTTATTACTTTAGAGTCCTCATCTCCCTCTGTTTCCGAGCTCATCTTTCTACCCCTGGCGGTTGTGGCTTTTGCCGTTGCTCTGCCATAAGATATCCGAAAAGAACACAGGCTCTGAGTCATATAGATGTGGCTTTGAACCTGGCTCTGTCACTAACTGAGCACGTGACATCTGTGTTCCCACAGGTACAAAATATACCACCACAACAGAAGATATGCAGCCTTTCTTAAAAAGGTGTGATGGTTAACAGGATAACAAAGGTTGAGTGCCTGGCACATAGTAGGTATTCAATAAATACTAGCTCCCCTCTAAGAAACCACATGGGAAGGTTGTGTTGATGGTCCGTGCTCCTTTACCTCGGCTAATGTTTGAGGTTATTCAGATTATGAAACGATAGAGGCACATGTCGTATCAGCATTTAGAGGAGTGGTTTTGACACTCCCTGAAGGAGATGTATGGGTGGGGCAAAAGCATAGCAAAAATCCCAGCAAGATTGCATGATGTCTGAGGACCCTTCCAGCTCTGATACCATATGATGTTAGTAGTTGCTTGTGAATACTTTTTAGAAGAGCCTGAAAGAGATTAGGGCAGTAAGAGAGAGAGCTGGGGACAGTTGGAAAACTATGTATCATTGACTAAAAGAAAGAAGGTTGAATTTGTTGCACGTCAGTCATATGCCAGGTACTTCTTACTTTGTGTTTTCACAAATGTTATCCCATTTAGTGTTCGGAAGAACCTATAAGGTATGAATTATTATCCCATTTTTCAGATGACAAAATCTAGGCTCAACTTGTCCTAGTAGCTCATCTAAGTTGTGCAGCTCGTTCATGATTCAGAGAAATATGAATTCAGGTTTCACATTCCATGGTGTCTCTTAGGAAGGCTGAGCCGAGCAACATGCTGGCGGGGCTCAGGCTGAAGGTTTAGAGAAAAGGATTCAGGCAAAGCTGGGAAGCCCCAGTCACTGCTCCCTTTACCTGACTGTAGTAGCAGATGGTTTCACCAGAATAGGGACACCTGCACCCCTTTCTGGGCATTTTTTTGAGATGATAAATGACATGAGGAGACATTTTTGGGCAAAGGGATTGCAATCGATAAGACCAGGCGTCCTTGTTGGAGGGCATGGCCAGGTGATGCTGAGTAAATATTCCTGAGGTCCCATGAGATTCTCCTCCCTGACCATCAGTACAAGCCCTACGAGTGAATGCAGAGTAGATAGGCGCCCATATTTGCAGTCCATTATGGCTTATAAGCAGCCTCAACTTATTTCCAGGGGGTGAATTAGACAAAATGGCAACGACCATTGGAAATGAGAGAAATTATGTACAAGATTTATTCCTTATTCAAAACGATTTGATCTTCCTTACCATCCATGTAATTTATTTCTTTGAAGTTTGGTCTGTTTTTCTTCACAAAAGACCTATAAGACATAAGTATTTATATTTAAATGCCTTGAAAGGAAAATAAATATCCTCGCAGGGTTATCTGCTATACAAAAATCAAATCCTCATAGGTGGCTTTGGAAAAGTCATAGTCTAACTAGGTATTTTTGCTTCTCAAGTGACCCATTAGAATATTTTTCTGATGCACTTGAAATTGGTAATTTTATTTATTAAAGGTCTTTGAGTCTATAAATGCTGACTTAAAAAAATAGAAATTACTGTAACTGTGGATGTCTTTCTCCTTGAACTTGATGATCAAGGTTGGGGGCAAATACTGGGATGAGTCTTGTTACCCCCAAACCACTCACCTAAACCATTGCCAATTTCCTTCTAGCCCAAACTAGTAATAACTTACACCTGAGTTAAGGAACTCTTCACCCTTGGTTTGTAGAGCTTGGCTGAAGACCAAAGAGTGGCCTGAACCTCTGGGTCCAGTGGGTGTCACTTCTAGATGAACCATATTTCTTGGGCTTTTTCATTAGCCTTGGATGGGCGGGTGCATATTTTTCTCTACCAAGGTTTCAAGAACCAAAGTAGAAAACATCTATTTTTCTTTGCTCTTTCTTTTGTTTCCATTTTATCAAATACCATCTGGAAAACATGGAGAGACATATTGTGATATATGAATGTGTTCAGCATCATCGCTGGAATAAAGAGAGTTTAAAGCATAGTAAAGGGAAAATTATAGGATGAGCTGGTGGATTTTAACAGGCTAATGAGAGGATCATCAGCCAGTTCCAAGTATTCCCTAAAGCTATATGTGTATTTAGCTGTTTTTCCTTTATTATTTGTTGAGTTTCAGGATTTATGTATGTATCTTATTGAAAACACAGAAAGATACCCTAGTAATTAAAGTTAGGCTGGCTTTTATCATTTCAATAGAATTTAGACAGCAAGTGACTATATTACAGGCAGTTGGCCTAGAGATTAATTTATGCTAGTTCCATATACATGAGTGCCTCCAAGTTTATATTATTTTAACCCAAGTCACTCCCGGGGATTGGAAGGAAAACAAATGGTTGTTTGCTGATACCCCCATGCTATATTATTGTGGCATTTGTCCTCAGCTAGTGAGATCTCTTCTTTTCCCACAGTACCTCTAATGGGTTTGATAATAAATGCCAAGAAATTTCTTGGAGACTGCCTGTTTTATAATCGTGACAGTTTGGGGATTACAGGACAGCCAATATCTAGTCCCTATGGCGTGCATTCACTTAGAAGGGCTTGGACCTCTGCAGAACTCTTTGAAAGATCACATCCTTCTTGGGCTTTGAGTGTTTGTGTCCTGGGGTGTTTCAGGGTTGACCCTGGACAGCACTCGTGGCTATTAGTTCACGGTGTTCTTGGGAGGCGCTTGAAGTCAGCTGGAGCCCTGCTGATAGAGTTGCTGAATGCAGCGTCGTATCGACATAATTTCATGATGTGTTTGCATCGAGGGCTCTGGTGCCCTTTCTGAGTGAGGTAAGCACTTTTGGAGCCGGTGTTGACAAAGTTATCTGCTTGTTACCCACTTTGTAGGAGGCTTTCTCTTCTCCTGTTTCCCAGATTTTTTTCCCTCTTAGTTTCTCCACCAGTGATACCTTCTGATGTGCATTATTGGTGCTTATTGTTCAACGGTTTAAAAGTTGAAATGTAGCCAGAGATTTTCTTTCCATACACCATTAATGATGTAAACCAGAGAGCTTCCTGCAGAGAAGATAGGAAGTATTCTTTACTAAAATGCTGGAGTTTTTTCGTTTCATTAAACTAGTTTATTTATTTCATTCATCTAGGGACACTCTAGATTTCTGCGGCACCCAGGAGTTGGGAGCCTACAAACCCATCGCCCCCGCCCCCAGCAGCACCCCTGGGCCCGGCACCCCGGTCCCTACAGCCGGAAGTGTCCCATCGCCGGCTCGACGCCAGAGCCGCTGCCCCTTTCAGACTACTGTTTAATGACTGTGGACCGCCCTCCATGGGCTACGTGCAGGCCGTGAAACCACCTGGTGCCCAGGGCTCCCGGAGCACTTACACCAACCTGCTATCGGTCATAGAGGAGATGGGCAAAGAGATCCGGCCCATCCGACCTATGCTGGCAGCAAGAGTGCCATGGAGCACCTGAAGAGAGGCACCATCCACGCCCGGGCCCTAGTCAGAGAGTGCCTGGCAGAGACAGAGTGGAATGCCCGCACATAACAGGACTCGACTCTGCTTCAGCATCTGGACCTTTCCGGGCCACTGCAGAGCACCTGCTTCTCCCTGGCCTTCACCCGAGTTGCACTTCCCATCCTGGGCTTCCTGTCCTGTGTCCTTTGGTGGGTGGCCTCCAGGAACCAGTGGGCGGCTCTCACTCCAGTCGGCAGCACTAACTGGAAACCCCCAAAGGAGTTAGCAGCGAGGTCACTGTGAATCCCACCCGTGACCTGCCAACAGTGTTGATCCAACTGGAGCTTCCTCCTTTATGGGGCCCACACCACTCAGCACTTGCCCAGGACTTCTCACCACTTTTCCCAGACCCCTTCTCCCCAGCAGGGCCTCAGAAGGCCTGTCGCCTCCCAGCCCTGTCTCCTGGGCCATGGCGACTCTTTTTCTCAGTGAGTCTCTTGCTAAATATGCCCTTTTTCTATAAGTAAAAGATAATTTGGAAAAAAAAATTGATATTCATTAAATAAAAATAATATAGTTTTCCCTACATTTATTTGAAGAACTGCTCCTTTGATTAAAATCCTGAAAATCTGCAACCATAGTGGGGGAAACAGTTTCACTTTGACAGCAGTAATCGCACTGGCCTGAGAGTGATTCCTGTCCACTACTAGAGGCTGATTCTGTCCCAGAAACACTGGGCTCAGTGGAGGAATCACTGCTTTGCTTTGCCACATGAGAGACAGGTGTCTTTCCTCCAGCCTGTATCTTTCTGATAGCAGATCTAGTTTTGTGGGCGCCCGTGAAGTCAGAATCCCAGTTCTACCACATCCCGTGTCCCTATGGGCAAGTTTCAAATTGCTCTGGGCCTTGGCTTTTTCTGTCTGTAGAAGGTTAGTTCCTTTGTCTCCAGCTGAGATGAGGATTGGGTGAGAATATGAATGGAGAAGGTCTGGCACAGTTGCCAGCCCTCTGGTGGCACTCCATCCAAGTCAGTTTCCTTTTCCCTCTGGGGAACAGTCCCCATGACTATGCTTGAGGACCATCAAGAAGCAGCTTCCACCAGGGAAGCTCCCTCCACCCTGGACCCACCCAGCAGGTGCACTCAGAGGCTGTTTCATTATCTACCACAGAGTTTGAAATTCTATACTGGTGGTCTGTCCTTTGGTTGATGGGCCAAGATGACGTCACGGTTCAGCAATAGCCATTTCTTCTCCCTGGGGCATGACTAAACTTCAGTGTTCCACTGAGGTCAGGCGTGGCCGCGTTAGCAGGTTTGGCCAATGACATGGGAAGGAAAGCCATGTCACTGTCACTTCCGGACAGAGCCTGGTGAGCCAGTCTGTGCTTTGCCACACTCTTTCCCTCTGCCACACTCGCGGGTCAGATTCCAGTTGCTGCCAGCTGGGGTCCCCTCTGCAGTTCACCTCAATCAGCAGGTTTTCCTTTCCCCACTGAATCACACTGGACATCCGGTGTGAGTGTGGTTATGATCCTTCATGGCTGTAAACCCCTGAGTTTAGGGGGTTGTTTGTCAGTGCAATACAACCGAGGTGTCCTGACTGATGCAGACCATCATGATGGTTATGAGGTCTTTAAGATATTGCATTAAAATTCAAGCTGTCTTGGAAAGAGTAGCAATTTCAGCCTTTACCACCTGAAATCTTAGAGTGGGAGGGGACGAAAAGATCCAGGGAACAGCAATTGGTGTGACTGTGACACAGAGAGAAATGTAAAGGATAGAATGCTGAAAGGAACTAGGAGAAGCTGTCAAAAACAGACTCTGCACACTGCTTCCAGTGGCCCTTTGCCAACACTGCCTGGGACCCGGAAGGGCAGAGGCTGCAGTGAGCACCTGAAGCAGAGAGCTCTAATAGGGACCAGGAAGCACGGATTTCAAAAAGCCTCTGGAGGTACTAAGTAAATAGGTCGTGTGTTTAACTTTTAGTTTCAATAAAAACCAGGTCTTTGTCCAGTGGTTCTCAAACATGAGAATCGTCATCACCGGGAAGGGTTGGTAAAACACAGGTGACTGGGTATCAACTCCAGAGTTTCCAGTTCAGGAGGTCTGAGGTGGGGCTCAATAATTTACATTTCTAACAAGTTCTCAGGTGATATTGATGCTGCTGTTCCAGGGACCAGCCTTTGAGAATCACTGTCTTAGTCCCACAAGGGAAATTAGGGATTCCCTCCTAGAAGTGAGAAAGGGAGACAGCTGAGAGCGAGTGGCCACCTTGCTCAGCACAAGCTTGTTCTCCAGGTGACTCCTGGATGAGTTGGCCCAGGCCAGCCCCCTGTGCTTCCTGCCCAGGATGCTACAGAGGGCGTTCCCAATTGTCTCTCCACATTGTTTGAGGATATGTCTAAGTATCACCTTCAGAAGTGTAATGAAAGGGAGGAATAGGTGACTGGCTCAAGCTTAGGAATTTTAAGCACAATAATTCAAACAGAGAGCTGAGAAAGAGGGAGTGTTTTCTTCAATTCATGGGCCACAAGACCTGTGGAGTCTCCGAAAGAGGAGGGCTTGACAAGCCATATTTTTATGGAGCCCCGTGGGTGTTAGGAATACTGAATACCGAGAAATATGTGTAAACAGAGAAGATATGAAATGAATTCTACATTCCGGAAGGGTAAAAATGCCATGAAACGTTCTCTCCCAGTTCATCAAAAAAAGAAATCACAGAATCTGTGAAAATATTTAGGTAGCTTATGTGGCCCTTGCAGGATTGCAGTTTTTCCCATTTGTGGTTTGGGGACCAGAAAGGTAAAGTAATCCAAGCTCTCACATAATCATTAAGAGACACATGGAAACAGGAAATGAACTATCTATTAAAAAATAAAGAATTATGTCAAAATAATTTTAAAATTGCAAAGCTAATTCATAGTTTCACAAGACAAATGAACTTTGGAATATACTCTATGCAGTGATCTAAAAACTTGCACAGCTTCTTTAAAAAAGGATGGAATAACTAAATATATATATGGTGACTAAGCATATTTATTCTTGTAGGAAGGACAAGACTATGCCAGATAAGGAAAGTTCTTTTAAACTGAATCTAATTATCCTGAAAGGTGAAGGATAGTTTTGTCTCACTTCTTCAAATGGTAACTTCCATTTTTATGTCTCCTCTGAGTCCCACGGTGTTTTGCCAGCATTAGATTTCTGTAAACCTAAGAGAATTGACAATGTGATTGCGTCCTCCATGTAAATAAAATGAGAAAATACTCTGCTTGGAAAAATAGCATAAACTCTTGCATGAAGGAGTCTTCCACTGCTCTCAGTAAAGGCCTAAAGTAATTCTCCACATAGCTTTGTTGTATTAGCAACTCATGGTCATGAGTTGATGATGAGCACCTCAGAGTAATAGACCAATCGTGGGATGATATTCATTAAAAATTGTATCTCCTAGATAGAGGAAAACATCCAAGTGTGCTAGGGTAGAGCAAGCTAATGAATCCAGGGAGGAATCCCCCAGTGTTTGCGGTACCCACTTTCCAGGAGGTTAGATGAAACTCTCACCAGTTAACTCCCTGTTCTTTTAAGGATGAAATTGAAATTTCATAAATCTCCATGGCTTACAGAAGTGAAAAAACAGGACCAACAATCAGTTTTCTAGGGTTCTAGTTTCATTAGTTAGGATTATGCAAGTTTGCATTATGGCTTTTGTGACCTTAGGCCCTTTGACCTTCAAGGGCTACATCATCTATGAAAAAATGATTAAAAATGATATTTTATAACTGTGTTGGTATAAGACAAAAATACTAATGGACTCATTATTGAATATTTATTTTTATCATATTCATTTTTTTCTTCTGATTTTAACGTAAAATGAAAATAATTTTGTGGACTCCCAAAAGTGCTGTGGGCCCTAGGTATAGTACATGTTCTGCCTAATCAGGTCCACTCCCAGACTGCGTTTGGCTGCAAATTAAAATTAAAAGACAAACAACAACAACAAAAAACTTCACTAACATCTGGCTTATTAGCACATAGTCTTCACGTAGGATAATGAGAGCTACGTGAAGCAGAACCCCAGCCAACTCACAGATACATCCATGAGCCCAGGCATACCTGGCCAATATCAGCAAAATCCCATTGACACAAGAGAAATTGTTGCTATTTTATGCCACTAAGTTTGGGGTAATTTGTTATGCGGCAATAGCTAACTGACATATAATGCTTTAGCAGCTATTACATTGAGTTGGGATTTTTTTTTCCCATAATGCAATGTAACGCCACTGAAGGTTTTAAAAGGGGAGGGCCTGCTCTGATTTACTTTTGACAAAGTTCACTCTGCCTGTAGAGAAGAGATTGGATGGAATCTAGAGTGGAGGACAGGAAACCAGTAGGTGGCTACTGCAATAATCCAGATGTGGAACGATGACATGATGGTGGTTAGGCCTGGGGGGAGGGGTGGAAATGGAGATGCAGAGACATGGATGGGAATGCATAATATACATATTCAAATGCTATTCTAGGTCCTGTGGAGTATGTGAAAAGGCACAAGGAATTATAAGACCATGCTGTGCCTTAATTGAAAGGATGAGAGGTAGATTGTTTCTGAAGCGAGGAATGCTGAGTTAATTAGTGGCTTTTCTGATCCCACCCAGAAAATCCTGCTAAATGTTCCTAAACTCACTGAGGGCCAGATTCAACTTTTGAAATCTGTTTGTGGGAATCAAAGATAATGGCAGAAGCAGATGGCTGTGAAGGATGCTATGGTGTAACATTTTGTGGGTTATATTTTAACAGGATGGTAACTGAGCTTTCTGAGCTTGTCTGGTCTATTGCCCTCCTCAAAATTCTCCATCCATCTCTCTGTCTTCTCTCCATTTCTATAATTTGCAACAATTTGATTTTCTCTTGAGGAAATCTACATTCAGAAAAGTGAGAGATCGTGAAGGGGCTGCTTGTTTATCTTTAGTTCAACCAAAGAAATGCTCCAACGTAACCACACCCTGATTTCACTTTGGGGTATCACGCAATTACAACATGCCATTTCTTTATGAAATTCAAAGAAACATCTCACAAATGGATTCTTAATTCATTTCCTAGAGGCATGCAGTGTTTGCTGTGGTTATCAACAGTTTTCTTGTTCTGAGGAGTGAACTGAGGTATAGCAGTAAAGCAGCTTCCTAAACACATTTGAGGCAAAATTGAAAGAAGCTTTCAAACCTCTTCAAACCACTCTCCCCACCCCAGATCATGCAAATATGGAAGGAATATACATTTTAAATCTACAAGCTTTTCAATAAATGGGAAAATATTGATCTTTCCTGGGTGATTTCTCTTTCCTTGTCCATTAACATTGATATGAAATATTAAAAATAAAGCCAAAAACTGCATTTCATTTGTACTGGAATCATTTAAACAAAATGATTTCCTTGCAAAAGTTTTCTTATATTGGACATTATTCATTCATTGTTAAAAGAAAATTAAACTGTCCAGAATAGTATGTAAGAGGGAAATCTAAGTAAGGTTGAGGCAGAAAAATAAAGTTTCTGAAGAAAACCAGTGACATTCTCTTAACAATAAATATAATGTAATGTTATTTCTAGTTTTATTATATTTATATTTTGGTATATCTTGAACTTGTCTTTATATTCAGAATTATTTATATTTCAGTATAATGTTAATGTTAGTTTGAGATTATTTGAGTGATATTTACATTCATCTGTTGATACAAATGGGAATAGATGTATTTATTTTGAGTGAGGCCTGAAAAATTGGCCAACTCATTTCTGCTTTTTTTTTCTCACAGTTTTAGTCTTGAAACTTTCATGTGTTTTGGCATCATTCAACTCTCCACTGTGCTTTTTTCCTTATTAAGAAACTTATCCCTTAATTAGCTTGCTGTCCCTTCATTTGAAACTCGGTCTATTTGATAACTCTTTGTTGCTTCTAGAACGGTTGGTGCAGGCTTGTGTGGGCTTCCATAACACAAAAGCCAGATGGACTTTTTAAAACAGACAAATTTAGTCTTGAATAGAGAACTGTGAAAATTAAAAAAAAAAAAAAAAAAGAAAAGAGACATGAAAAGAACCACAAAACAAAACAAAACAAAAAAAATCTTGGTACTGATAAAAACCAGTGAGAAATCACAGATTCTCAAATTAGGGGAAAAGCAAAACTTTTCCCATCTCCTTCCCCTCCTCCTCAGCCTCTACTTTTTAATTTGTTTTGGGCTCAAGCATTGAAAAGTTCTGTTCCCAATTAGAAGTGGATCACATTTGGGTCTGAGAGGGAGTCAGCTGCCTCATGATATGAGTAGAAGACAGAAGGCTGTAGATAGATTCAGAGTCCCTTTGATAACCAACACCACTCTCTCTGTGTGCTAATTTGCAGAACGGGGAAAATATTGGCATGTTGCCTTCAGAATCCCTTAGAAGAAAAGCATTAGAAATAAGAAAACATTAAAATTCTGTCCAAAGTGTTTATCTTATGGAACAAATTTATTGGGGCGTCTCAACATGTTCTGGGTATACAAATGAAACCATTTTATACGTATCCAATAACAGCCCCTTCAACTAGGCTATGTTGACCCACCTTTCCTGCTGGGAAGTAATTCCCTTAACAGCCACTTGGCCAGCTCCTCTAACTTCCCTGTCCCTTTTGGTTATGAGAACAGTCCATTTTGTTATTTAAGACTCAGTCCTATTTATTTTGATACTTCAGTCTCAAATCAGACTCAAATCTTGTATCCCACCCCCCCCCCAACCCTCCCCCCCCCCACACACTGTTGTGTCTTCCACTCGATGGCTTGGAAGTTGGCAGTCTGCTCTTCACGTACTTGCCTCTTGCCTCCTCTCCTTGAACTCCTTTCTTTAGACACCAGAAGCCTCCATCGTGGCATGGTCAGCAGGGAAGGAGCAGATGGACTGGAGCATGTGGTACAGGAAGGGGTCCTGGTCTAGTCCTCCTTCAGTCTGGTCCTTTCTGATCTTGGTGCTCTCAGTTCATGTGTCAGCCTGCATGCAGGAGGTGTATGTGTGAATGTGTGTGTGTGTGTTCATGTGTGTTCAACTTCTCCCTGGCCCCTTCTATCACTGAGAACTCCTCCTTCCACCCAGAAGGCAGTTTTATCTTGGGCTTGAGCATTAATAAATATCTCCAACCCCTTGTTTGTGTTGGGCTTCTCATCACTTGGTCCAGTGGTTATCTTGAATGGCTCCGTGGCCCCTGTCCTTCTAATTTCCATGTTGTTTCACATGGAACTGTGAGAGTTCTCTACTGCTGGAGTCCTCTTCTGTGTTTCCCAGGTCCACAGAGACTTGAGATGGGGTAGGGCTGCAGCATCTAATTTCCAGGCATATGCCAGCCCTGCTGACTGGAGCTCTGGACCTAGACAACTGCCTTCAGAAACCTCTAAGTGAACACTAGTCTCTGTACTCAAATATGCTCCCCCTGGCCGCCCCCCCCGCCCCCGCCAAGACTCCAGGTCATATGCATCAAGTAAACACTCTTTTATCCTTTTGCCTTTGCAGGTATTAGAACATAGAAAGGAAAGCATGCCATACTTCTTGTTTACTAGCACGTTCTCTCAATAGCTTTCAAGGCCCCATTCCTGTGGCTGCACCAGAGGAGAACTTGAGATCTGCAGCCTATCATGTACCCCACCAGTCTCCCTTTCTCAGCGTCACCATCAGTGTTTACTCACGATTCTCTTGGAGACTGCCTTACTTGGCTTTGGGGAAAGGGAGGCACCCTCCATGGCCACAGAGACATGAGGGAAGAGACTTTCATCATGAACACGGACTTCACCAAAGACTAGTTACTACCCATCCATCTTCAACTCAGTTCATTTCTTAATTTGACTGGGGACAGTTTGGAGATGGAGCCCTCTGGGAAAGTGCTTATCACCAATAGTTTCATGCTCAGCTTTGGACCTTGGCCATGTTTCTGGGACAACAGGAAACATCCCTGTCTACATCCTATTATATCAGTGTCATACTTTGTAATTTATCGTCTTCACTTGAACTCACCAAACTCTTCCTGGTGTTCTTCTCCTCATCCCATGCTGGTTCAGACTGGGGTTGTGAATAGAGCCAGCAGTTTCCCAGGCTTACAGACTGGGACTCTAACCCTGACCAGTTAGCCACAAAATATGTCCACAGGCCTTAACCAGGACATCATGGTGTGAGGGAAAGGACAGTCATAACATAGGTCTGAACCTTGGCTTGTAGATCCAGGGCTGACCGTCTGTGACCATGATCTCTCTAGTCCTCTAGAAATCTTCATTCTTTGTTGTCCTTCATTTCTAGAACAAAAGTTTGGAATAGATTAATGATTATCAAACTTCTTTTGAGTAACAGAAGCCATTTTTCAAATTGGCTATTGAAATCTAGATCCTCCTTAATTCCCAGCTGCAATAGTCCTTAAGGCATCTACGTGAAGCATGAGGACTCCACGGTACAAAATTTGAGACCTACTGAAGTAGAATCTCATATTGCTCTCCTTTCAACTTTAAAATTATTTTGAGTGTGGCTATCTCTGCAAAGACAGAGCTCACTGTTAACACACAACTTCATGTTTATGTCTGACTTTCTGAATGTCAATTTCATATTGGGCTCACGATCAGTAAGGCCATCTCTCTGCATATTTTCAAATTGTTACGGATGTTTTAGAAATCAAAGGTTGTTGATGTTTATGTCTACCCCATTTTATTTGCAAAGTTAATACTTTAAAAACTGCTGCTTTCATAGCTTTTCCCCATGAGCTGGACACTAGTCTCTTGAGAGGCGATCTGAAACAAGGAGCTTCCTGGTCAAAAAAGTTGAAAAAATGTAGTATTCCATGTCCTCCTCTTAGAGATTTATGAAGGGCTCAGAGAAGTTTTGTGGAAAGCAACATGTTTAGCTCAGTATTTCCTAAACATTTGACCACAGAGCCCATTGTTTTCCCATATAACATTAATTAACATCCCGTAGAAACAGTGTTCCTTCTAATACGTTCTGCAAATCATTGCCTTTGAGGAGAGATCAACACGCTTCTTCTGTAAAGGGCTGGATGATAAATATTTTAGGCTTTGTGGGTTTCACTGACTGTCACAACTACTCAGCTCTGCCACTGCAGCGCAAAAGCAGCCATAGCCAAGATCTAAACAAATGGGCGTGGCTGTGTTCCAATAAAGCCTTATTTATAAAAACGGGCAGTGGTGCAGGTTTGGCCTGTGGGCTGTGGTTGCTGCCCCAGTTCCTCCATTAAACAAGTGAGATTTATTCTGACTAGGGAAGGTATTATCACAAATAGTGAAATAATAGCTTAGTTCTTTTCTAAGCTGTTCAAATTTTGCTGAACTTCAGAGGCTAAGCCACGGAGGATACCAGGCTTCCCTGAACTTCTTGAAATTCGGAGCTGGCTAAGAGACTCATTTCGTGCTCCCTCTTTTACCAGATATTTATCTAGCTGTAAAATCCTTGCCCAGCTCTTGATCTATATTGCTAAGCATCAGCTGTTTTCACCATGATGAAAGGCAGGCAGCAAATAGGAGATGTAGCAACCACCTTGGTGTCGACTCAATTATCGCATCTGAAATGAACCATCCATATTTTTCAAGCTCTCAGAAGGAAAATGCTGTAAATATAATCAGAGGCATTCAGACAATCTTGGCCATTTCCCGAATGGTTTACCAGAATTAAATACCATATTAGTTGTTTGTAGCAGCCTAACAAATAATTCTAAAAACTTGGTGGCTTAAAACAGCAAACATTTATAATTTCACAGTGAGTATGACTTAATCCCGGCAGCTTAGCTCAGTTCCCTGGCTCAGGATCTCTCCCAAGGCTGCCACTAAGGTGTTGGCAGGGCTGCAGTCTCATCTTAGGGTTCAACTGGGGGAGGATCTGCTTCCAAACTAATTCACATGGCAGTTCTCGGGCCCTCGAGACATCAGTTTCCATGTGGTCCTCTTTGCAGGGCTGTTCACAGCCCACCACCTGATTCCTTCCAAGTGAGAGAGAGAGAGAGAGAGAGAGACAGAGAGAGAGAGAGCGAGAGAGAGAGAGAGAGAGAGAGAGAGTGAGAGAGAGAGAGAGAGAGAGAGAGAGCGAGAGAGCGAGAGAGAGAGAGAGAGAGCGAGAGAGAGAAGTGCACAGGACAGAAATCAGAGGGTTTTTTTGCAACCTAATCTTAAAAGTGACAAACAATCACTTTTGTATATTTTACTCATTAGAAGCATGTCACTAGGTCCAGGCTGTATTCAAGGGAGGGGACTCTACACGCCTATGAATACTGGGAGGCAGAGATCCTTGGAGGTTGTCTTAGAGGCTCTCTACCACATACACTAAATTCATCTAAGGTAACATTGTAATTTTTAAATTTCTATCTACAATGAGGGTTCAAAGTACCTGGACTTGAGGAGCAGGGGAAGATGCCTCAGTCATAGTGGAAGCATTAGACTGTGTCTCCATGAGGGCTTGAGGTGAGAGGAAAGGAGAAGAAATATGAGTGTGTGAATTGCCAGGTGGCTGGAGGAGAAGAGAAGGGTAAGGTAAGAGGTTATGGAAGTATCTTTCTAGAGTACTATGTCCTCACGTAGAAGAGAAAGAGCAGAAGGGAAGCTGTCTGGAGGAGATCTGGCCAGTGGGCTCCTTCACAAATGCCTTCTTATCCTGCTATACCTCAAGCATGGCTCCCCTTTTCTCATTCATTCCTCAGTGCTTTGGTTTAAAAAACACACCTCAAGGACCACATTCTCCCAACACCCACACATGTTTATCACCCACTAGCTATGATCTCTTATTGCCAAAGTAATTTGATAAAGGTTTATCATTTTGATTGTCTAATTGGCCAATAAATAAATCACAAAGAAAAAGAAAAATCTGCAACTCAGCCCCATACAAGGGACTAAAGGGAGTACAATTATATGCTGTATCTCCTGCTTTCGATGATCTTATATTCCAATTATGGCAAGGAGGCAAACATATGGAAACAGTTATATTAAAATTAAAGATTTAAATAACAGTTCAGGGTAACAATGGAAGGAATATCATAAGGCTGTGTATGATTCATTACCAGCTGAACTCTATAGAATGCATCATGATTGGAATTCAGGGGAGGGAGAAGGGCAGTTGTGAGGGAGGTGATCAGGGAACACGTTGTGAAGCACATGAGAAGGACCTGGAGAGGGAGAGGGAAGGGAAGGGCATTCCAGGCGGACGGAATGGCACGAGGTAAAATAAGAAGGCGAGACAGGTGTTTGGGGGGAAACAGTGAGTTAACCAGTTTGGAGAGTGGGTTTTTGGAGCCGAGGAGTCTGAGACAAGGTAAATGGTAAGTCAGACAGCCATGCAGGAACAGGTTGAGTTTAATTATCTAACCTGTGCTGGGTCCCTGAGACAGATGGCTTGCCAACAAACTTGCATGAATTACCCTCTATTAAAATTTTTAAAAAGGGGTAAGTTCCAGGTTGATTCACTGAACATCTTGGGCTCACAAGCCGTGCCTGTCTTTTAATAGCAAGTGCGGCAAATGGAAACGGTACCTGGGCTTTGTCTCCATAGCAGCGACTCAGAAAAGCCTTGATGACATCCAGCTGAAAGAGACCGAACCGTCGTCGTCCCCCACCCCCCGCACACTCCCACCCTGCCCCCCGGAAGATGGGGAGGCAATAAAGAGAAGAAGCATGGCTGCTGTTTCAAGAGACTGCCAGGATCAGGGAGATGGGGGTCCTGAGAACCAGGAGATCCTGGCTGATGGAGAGTTGGGAAGAGGATTCAGTGTAGCATCACTGTCAAGTCAGACTCAAATTTAGAGCAACAGCAAATGCGGACACTGGGCCCCTTACTTCAAACTCTGCCAGCTCAAAGCCAAAGAGAACTTGGCACTGGGGAGAAGCCTCCCAGAACCTTCACAAAAGTTCTTACAAAAATTCCCAAGTGAATGTGAGATCTAATTCAGTCCCCTCAAGACTTCCTACCTGTTACTTAACTTCTCTAGATTCTGTCTGCTTATCTTTAAAAGAGGGATAACAGTATAACGTACATCATCCATAGGGTTGTTCTGAGATTCCAGTGAGCCTCTGCATGTAAAAGATTTACAAAGTGACTTGTAAAAGTTCTCTGTAACTGTTAGGTACCATTAATGTAACTGTTGCTATTCTATCCTTCCCAGCCTCTCCAGATCTCTGTCACAAGAGCATGGAGCAAAGAAGTAGGTGTTTTCTCTTAGATTTAGATCACTTTGAAGGGCTTGGAATGACCCAAAGAGGGCTTAACCCTTGAATGTCTCTGGGTTTTAGAATGTCAGAAAACATCACTGCCCCCCTTCCTTCTTCTTTCCTTCCTTCAGAAAACTACATTCTGAGTGTGATCTCTGTGCCAGACACTTGGCTAAACATTTCTAGAATTTCTCAGCTCTGGACATGCAGACTCCAAGAAGGCCAATATTTAAGTCCTGGTTTCTGAGGCATCAGTGATCCTGTTTAGGTGTGAGTTCAGAGAAAATGAGTTAACGGGGTCTCTCAATAGATAGGAAAAAATGATTTCACTTTAAGAAAGAAGACAAAAATATGTGGCCTACGTGTGCAGTTGGGAAGTTAATTCCAGTTGTGTGTCTGGAGGAGGAGAAGGCAGTGTTGAGTGTCCAGAGGCGGTGGGCCAGCAGGCAGGCAGCGCGGGGACTGGGACCAAGGCCTCCTGACGCAGGGCGGATGAGCACACAGCAAGCAGCACCACCATCTACAGCCTGGGGCTCATTTCTGCACCTGGCCCGACTTCCCAACCTCATCGGGTGTTAACTTGCTGGGAGGAGAGTGCTGTGAAGGTGACAGGACCCAACTTCTTCTAATTATTTTTCTATGGTATTATGGTCATGACTACCATTTAATATATTCTGACTGACAACAATGTGTGAAGTGTTCCACAGACCACAGAATTAAGAGTGGCCGTTGCCTATTATGCAATAGGTGGAAACCTTAATTCTACGTACACAAGATCCCCAGAGAGCAAGGGAAGGCTCTGAAGAGTGAACAGCAGGGGGCACCTCCTCAGTCCCTGATTTGGTAGCCTTGACCTCAGGCTCCATCCAGAGGACCCTCTCTCTGGTTGCCCCAAAGGACACTGATTTCTGACACCTCAAGAATGTCTTTTCAAAATAAGTGAGCATTCAGAAAGTACCTGAAAGATTTTAAGGATTTCAGTTGTTTCAGATATACAGAACAGTCAGGCAGACTGCAGTGAGGAGAGACCCCCAACAAATTAGGACCGATAATAGCTGGGAATATTACATTTCCCATTTTGCTAATAAGCAAGTAACTAGGAGACTAACAGTCGACAAGAGCTCAGTCCGGACCTTGCCCAGTATTTATGGCATCCCAAATTAGCAACAAGTGTCATCAAGCATATGGACAGGGAGGAATTCCAGAGGAACCAAATCATTGCTCTCCAAATAGGTGGGCAGAGGATGTAGTGAGGGGTCAGAAGTGGAGAGGACAGGCACAGGAAACCTTTGTGGTGTCATTTCTGTCCCAGAACAGGATGCCGGAAGGAGAGGAGTCAAAGCAAAGGGAAGTCTAGCATCATAGTACAAAACGTTATCGGGACTGATTGGATTTTAATTGTTTCATTTTTTAGGGCAAGGGCTGCGTGATCACTGAGCCACTGAATCACTATTGTATTACATTTTTTTAAAGTTTATTTTTAATTTAAAGTCAATAAATGAAAGGTTGAACAAACAAAGGTAGAGGTGGGGGTGACATCAAGGACGAGCTTGTAAAAAAAAACACAACCACTGAGGGACTTTTCTGTAGGATTTTCTCAAGCTACTTCTCTCACTGGACATCTGGGTTATAATTCGGAGTTCCAGTTCTGGCTTTGGCCCCAGTCAGATACTCTGGGTGTCCAGTCTTACCAGGTCATCTTCCCCAGAGGAGCTTAGCTGATAAACTCTATTCACCCAGAGAGTAGAAACTTCCAGCATCCCCTGGACTATGTGAGGTTCCCCTCCGCCATACAATTCTGATGCTTAGCACTAAAGAACAATTGATAGTGTCACCTCCCGCCCCAATTTATGAAGAATCCATGGAAAGACATATCCCTTTACAAATGAATCTCCCATGGAAGATCCCAGTCTATATCCACTAGAAAGAAAGAGCTTAGGGCTTATGTAACACCACCCAGAGTCACATG
The DNA here is from genome assembly GCF_059928025.1 of Delphinapterus leucas. Taxonomy (NCBI): domain Eukaryota; kingdom Metazoa; phylum Chordata; class Mammalia; order Artiodactyla; family Monodontidae; genus Delphinapterus; species Delphinapterus leucas. Next base: position 70,619,296 of record NC_143142.1, on the reverse strand, counting down.
TCCCCAAGTGCAAGAGAGTTGGGGGTTGGAGAAAAGAGTTCACAAACATGCCCTTGGAATTTGGAAAGTTTTCAGCATCTGAAAGTGTTTTCTCAAGTTGATGCACGACTGTGTTCCAAGTTCTTCCAGGAGCTCCCAAACTCAATCTGAGGTCTTTGTAACAACTTGCGTGGTGCTCAGGGGATACCCATCTGCTATTGTCCTGACTATTTGCATTTTAATCACTGGACTCTAGTCCAGAGAACATGCTTTAAACCACCCTCCATTCCCTGGTGGAGTACAGGAAACTCTACATTGGGACTTTCCTATTCTTATGTTCTCCCATCTCTTCCGGATGGCACTAAAACTGGGACAACAAAAAACTGAGTGTAAGCATGACACATGATGGGAAATGATGGGCTCCATGGGATGGATGGTATACCCAGCCCCTCCCACAGGAAAGCAGGTCTAGCCACTCAGCTCCAGCACTAGAGCTGGGCCATTTTCTGAATATAAGAAATGTAAGGGATACCTAGACTTTCTTTAGACAATTCAGCCATTATACTCTCAACTCTCAGATCAAGTTGATGGCAAAGATTTGAGAAGGGAAAACATCATTCATTTCGTTTTCATTCATTCAACAAATACCTACTGGATACCTACTCTGGGCCAAGCACTGTGTTGGATGCTGGGTATAAAAGAGTCAGCAAGCCAGCCATTTGCCTACCCTTATGGATAAAACACAATAAATGAATAAGATGATTTCAAATTATGATAAGTGCTATGAAGGTAACCAGCAAGGGACTGAAGTAGAGGAGCTGGAATACTTTAGATGGGTGGTCAAGTCCTGCTTAAAGAGGTGGTATTTAACCTCAAAAGGATGAGAAAGAGTTTTGTAAGCAAAAACTGGGGAGGAGAAGGAGAGAGCTTTGCGGGGAAAGCAAATAGCATGTGCATAGCCTTAAGGGGAGAAAGCCTGTGTGTTCCAGACACTGAATGAAAGAAGCCCAATGGAGGGTTATGACCCCAGGGGTCGGAGCCAAGACTGGAAAGAGAAGCAGGGACCAGATCAAGGATGGCCTTAAGATCTAGAGTGGGAAGTGGGGATTTTATTCTTCCCACTGTGATGGATGGAAATCTATTGAATTTATGTAATTGAGGCTTATCAAATGAATGAAGGGGAGTGAAGTGATACAATTAATATCCCTTTATTTGTGTGTTTGTTGAGAATAGATTGGAGGAGTGAGAAGAGAAGCAGAGAGACTGGCTGGGAGCTGTTGCCATAATCCAGGTGAGGGGGAGGGTGGCCCGGACCAGTGCTTGGCAGTGGAGGTGGAGAGAAGTGATATAATTGATTTAAATCAACCAGGTGCTTGATGCAAATAATGTCAAATGAGTGTATTGTCCTCTCTTCATGTTTTACATTCCAATCATTTCTGCATAAAACTAAATGGAAAAATAAGAGGGGAAACTCAATTAAGGGGTAAAATGTTAATATAAAAACAGTAAAATTCTCCAAAGTTGATTTCTAAATATCTTCCTGAAATCCATCAAGATTTTTTTCAAAGTGATTCTTATAAGTAGACACATCTTCTCTGGACTGAAATGGCCAGTATTAATTTTTGGAGAGGTGCTGCTTCAGTCAGAATGGCCAACAGGCTATGAAAGAATCTGAGGTCTAAGTCAACCAAATGTGGGGAAAATCTGGAGCCCTGGAATGAATTTTTTTCCAAAATGTTACAAGATTAATCACAAACTGATTTACAAATGACACTGTCTGGTATGGTAGTTTGAAAGAGCCATCATTTTAAAACAAATTTTAAATGGTATTTTTCATGAAATTACAAAGACAATTTGATCCATGATCATGAAATTTTCCAACTGACATATCCTATGGACACCCATTGGCCCACACCTGACCTTGGATCCTGTGCCGTTTGCCCTTCTTAACCTCACTCTCTTACCTAGTTTGGCTTCTCCAAGTCTCCTCACTAAGATATTTAGATCACTATTACAAAATGTTTACACAGATCCTTTGGTTCTCTTGATAATGTTACTGGCAATATTAAAGACTGTTTGTTTTTTTAACCTATTTTTTAAAAATTTATTTATTTATTTATTTATTTAAGGCTGCGCTGGGTCTCTCTTGCTGTGCACGGGCTTTCTCTAGTTGTGGCGAGCAGGGGCTACTCTTCTTTGCGGTGCACGGGCTTCTCATTGCGGCGGCTTCTCTTGTTGCGGAGCATGGGCTCTAGGCACACAGGCTTCAGTAGTTGTGGCACGCGGGCTTCAGTAGTTGTGGTGCGTGGGCTCTAGAGTGCAGGCTCAGTAGTTGTGGCGCACGGGCTCTGTTGCTCTGCGGCATGTGAGATTTTCCCTGACCAGGGCTCACACCCGTGTCCCCTGCATTGGCAGGCAGGTTCTTAACCATTGGCTTTTAGAGATATCTTTTATGGTGTGTATTTTGCTTGGACAGGAAAGATGTCTTTGATTAAAGTTTGAAAACCTTTATAACATGAAACACCACACAGATCACACTTTTCTAAATTAGAAAATTTAAGACCTAAGGATATGTACTGGTTCATATTTCTAGATTTTTTTATGTTATTCTTTCTTTAGTTTGTTGAGATATCCAGACCAAAGCTTAAACGTAATGCATTTCAATTTCATGGCTTTATATATATATATTTTGTGTAGTTTTGTTTTGTTTTCTTTTTGGCCACGCTGGGCAGCTTTCAGGATCTTAGCTCCCCAACCAGGGATTGAACCCGGGGCCATGGCAGTGAAAGCACCAAGTCCTAACCACTGGACCACCAGGGAATTCCTCCACGGCTTTATGTTTTTTATGAACATGTTGTTTATGTTCTTAAGTTTCTACTCATATCACCACCATTATAGACAGTGAATTAGTGACTCAATTTTCTTCACTTTTACCATAAAACAGTATTGGAGTTTGTGTAATATGCGAAGTATGAATTATAGCATTTGTTAGTCACTAATTGGTTCTTTCCCTGAAGCAGAATCTAACTGGTTCTGTTCATCTTCATCTTTTTTGGTTAAAGCTTTCATTCCAGGCCTCTTCTTAGGATGCTGACAAACCCACGTGTTGTTTGCCTTTGGTCAGGTGCCCACTCTTTGCTCCAATCAGCTGAGGGCAGAAAGTAGTAGAGAACCATGGCCAAAGAACAAGGAAGGAAGCTCCCAGGACAGCCTTGCTCAGCAGCAGCTATGGACAGGAGTCCTTGGAAGGGTTTGTGGTTGTGCTAGGTACTGGAAGTCTTGACTCATGCTGTGGATCATCTAAGAATAGTTTATTGTGAGAGTACCTGCTGTAAATAACCTCTGATACAGGCCTTTTCATTGGCGTGAACATTGAAGGTAGCAGTACAGTGACTGAGAAGATCCCATGAGTTGGAAATAAAATATTCAAATTAAAAACTTATATCACGGTCTTACAAATAACTTTAGGCAAAGTAGGCTTGAAATATGTTCCACTGATTAATAGAAGAAATAGTTAAATATTGTTTCATGGAAAGATCACTGGTTTAGGAATCAGGAAACATGGATAATCCTGGTTCTGAGACTTCATGGGATCTTGGGATCCCATGAAGTAGAAACCTACTTCAGTTTTCTGGCCTCTAGCGTCTTCCTTAGTCTATAAAATTAGTGTCGTAATGGATTACTTCTACCTCTAAGCCCTTCTAGACCTGAAATTTGAGAAACAAAATTGAGAATCAAAGTGAGATAGAAGCAGATGAGTTGTTAAGAAGAAAAAGTTCAGAGTGAAATCAACAGTTATTTATGAATCATCTACTGTGATATTCCATGTGTTTTATATATATATTGACTTTTTATTCTCATCAAAGCACTATGGATTTATCTCCATTTTACAACAAGTAGGGAAGATAAGATACCTTGCCCCCAGACATATAAACTGTAAACAATGGAGAGGAGCAAACTGATCAGTTCTCCTCCCCCAAAAGGTTTTTTCATCATAGAAATTCTTCCTTAAATACAGGGAGAAGCAAATGCTTACAAAAAGATAAAGACAGGTAAAAAAATTAATGTTTTACACAGAAGTAACGTTAGCATTTTCACTATAATGACGTGGAGCTTGGACTGAAATTTCTAAAGTGTGACTCAGAATTTGAACCTTTGCACTGATTGTTTTCACTCAGATTTTATGAAATCTGTAGGTGTGTGAGTTAACGGTGCTGGCCATGCATAAACATCTACGTGCAAAGCAGCAAGGAATGCTCTGTTTATCACAGCTGCAGTCAAGCCAACGCAACTGTTTCTACCATTGAGGATGAAATTTGTAAAACTCTGTCTCACAAATAAAATAACATAAAATAAAATAAACCTCGTGTGAGATTGCCATTCCTTGGGGTTACCTGCTCAAATGGCATGTTCCTATCAGGTTTCCTTTGAAGTCTCTCAAGGATTGGGATACTAAAGGAGAGTCAGGTTCAAGGTTCTAAGCGTAAAGTTGCTTTAAACAACCAATCAGCCAACCAACCAACCAAACAAAAACACCAGATTAAAGCAACACAAGAAGTCTTTGCCTCCTGTTTATAATCTGTACCTCTTTGTTAACACAAGGCAGATAAGTATGTTAAGTGTAATGGAAATCAAAGAACTAAAATCTTATATTTACATAGATGAGTGTTATACAACTTTTCAAAACCCTATCCCTTTTGGAAAAAAAAATCTAAATATTTGTCACGGCCCTATCTGCCTATGAGGAGCTGCCACCAGGTGAGAATCAACATAGAAGGTTTTATTGAGTGTTGCTTTCTAAATAAAATTGTAGTTTCAGTGCTTTTTCACTATGCCTAGAAATGTGGATATATTCTTTCCAGGAGAGACTGCCCCTCTGTGTTAACAATTGCTGGCATATGAGGTTCTTTAACCAAGTTATCACATTGACTCTCTCACCAACCCTGTGAGGTTGGTAAGTAGAGCAGATGTTGTTAAATTCATTTAAACACAAGGAGACTGAGGCTCAAAGAGTACAGTTACTTGCCCAAATTCCAGTTAATAAGCAGTGAAGCCAGAACTTACTCATGGGAAAGTTCTTTCCATTATGCTCTTACCACTATGGCATTGTTAACCAAAGCAAGAATAGAATGAGGATGGCATTCATCTGGTGAATGCGAATTTGTAGATAACTGTGCTAAGAAATCTACTCTTTTGAAGAACAACCGTCCACGTTTGCTTCCTTTCGCTCTTGGAAAGAATAAAAACCCACCACTATTTACAATAGCCAAGACATGGAAGCAACCTAAATGATGTCCATCAACAGAAGAATGGATAAAGAAAATGTGATACACACACACACACACACACACACACACTGGAATATTACTCAGCCATAAAAAAGAATGAAATAATGCCATTTGCAGCAACATGGATGGACTTAGAGAGTATCATTACTTACTAAGTGAAGTAACTCAGACAGAGAAAGACAAATATCATTTGATATCACTTGTATGAGGAATCTAAAAAGAAATGATCAAACGAACTTGTTTACAAAACAGAAATAGACTCACAGACATAGAAAACAAACTTATGGTTACCAAAGGGGAAAGGCGGGGGATAGGTAAATTAGGAATTTCGTATTAACAGATACACACTACTGTATATCAAATAGATAAACAACAAGGACCTACTGTATAGCACAGAGAACTATATTCAATGCCTTGTAATAACCTATAATAAAAAAGAATCCGAAAAAGAATATATATAAGTATATATACATATGTATGTATAACTGAATCACTTTGCTGTACAGCTGAAACATTGTAAATCAACTATACTTCAATTATTAAAAATCAAAAAAAAATCAGAAATCTCAAAACATACAAACAAACCAACCCACTGCAAAGACAACTGGGTAGTTCTCAGAACTGCTTCTGGAATAGTCTATCTAGCATTGATCTCTGGTATTCTGAGACCAGATTCACACGTGAATAAGTAAAGCTGAAGGTTGAAGGTTCACAGTGACCTAAGACAGAGTTGGCACAGGTAGATGGTATCAAGTTTCTCTCTCTCTCTCTCTCTCTCTCTCTCTCGCAAGCATTTTGAACACAGCAGAGATGATAGCTATCCACTTGGGGTGATTTCAGGGTATTGGGACGGGCTCATTTTTTCTGCCCTTTTCATGCTCAGATCTCTACTGGTCAAATGAACTGCACCTGTATAACCAAGATCTATTTCCATTCTGTTTCTAGTCCTGACCAGGGCAAAAATTAAAGTCTCAGTCTCACAACCGGTAGGGCTTGGAATTAAAAACCTTGCCCAATAGGTTTGATTTGCAGTGAGCCATGGCAGCCCAATTGCTTTTGTTGCTGTAGGTCAACCTTAAAGTTTGGACACTGCTTCTTCCTGTGCCTGTGGAACCATTGCTCCAGTCCATGGGATACCTTACCATCTCCCCTTCAGGTGGGATCTGGCCTGTAGAAGTGTTTGCTTTGGTCTATATAGTGTTTATTATTGATTTGAGCCCTTCTTTCAACTGTAGCCCTTCCGACTGGGGCAAGACACCCTTTCCTTCTTTTCTTCCTTCCTTACCTGAATTGTTAGAATTTTCCTACCTTATCACATCTGCTGGAAGGCATCCAGCAGAACTGATACATCTCAGAAGCACATGGCTCCAGCTTGACTATCCCCTGACCTCCACACCCTCTGACTCTCAAACTCCTACTTGCCAAATGGGCTGCCCTGGCCACTGATGATTTCCTGAGCCGCATCCGAGCTTGGACCCTGTGTGGTGTCCTGCCGTGTTACTCTCACCAGGGTCAGCTTCTGCATCTGCTCCGGTTTACCTAGTCCCCGTCTCAGTGGGCTCCCAACAAGCCTGGATCAAGAGGGTCTGGCATGTCTTAGGGCAACCAAAAGGCTCCCATATTACCACCTCCCAAAACAAAATGGAACAAAACAAAACACCTCTTTCACTCTTAAGTTTTACCTGCAATTCTACCTATCATACTTTTTTTTTTTTTTTTTTCTTTTTCGGTACGCTGGCCTCTCACTGCTGTGGCCTCTCCCATTGCGGAGCACAGGCTCCGGACGCGCAGGCTCAGTGGCCATGGCTCACGGGCCCAGACGCTCCGCGGCATGTGGGATCTTCCCGGACCGGGGCACGAACCCGTGTCCCCTGCATCGGCAGGCGGACTCTCAACCACTGGGCCACCAGGGAAGCCCCTATCATACTTTTTAACCTTTAAAGGAGAGATGGCAAACTGCCAGGATCTGGCCTGTAGAAGTGTTTGATTTGGCTTACATAGTGTTTGTATGTATTTAGAAAGTTGGTTTTCAACATTTACAAGTCAATTATGGATTTTTGATTCCCTTGAAAATCAAAAGTTCTGGCATGGCTGAGCCAACATGCTCCAGCCACAATTGGCTGGAGCAGAGTAAACTTGACCTGTTCAGGGGGGACCATTAGGGAAGGGCATGAGCTCTCTGATTCCCAGGAGGCCCCACGTCCCTCTTGTCTGTCTGCCAGGTTGACCTTCCTGTGGGCATTGGATTTGCTCCTCCTACTTTAAGTACTTGCTGTCTTTTAAACAGTGCAATGATCTCCTTCTTCCTTCCTCAGCCCGCCCGCCCCGCAAATAGACATACTTCACCAATGTCAGCCATTTTCACCTTATTTTAAATGTAAATCTCTATATCAGTGTAGATTGTGGAATATAGAGCTGAAGGAGGAAAGGGAGGTGACAGAAAGAGGACACAGTGACAGAGGTGCTGAAGATAGAAAAATGACATCCCTGTTCTAAAGTGTCTGTACATAGTTTTTCATCTTCTTCAGGGCGTATTCCACAAGCCAAATACTCCAGCTCTTTGTGTAAGTCATTAGTCAAGATGATAACACATCAGACAAGCACAGACAACAGAGTCTTGAGGAAAGGATGGAAAGTGTTTCTTACTGTAGTCTTATCTACCCACGGCCAGGATTCCTTTAGATGTAAGATAACACTTTCCACAACCTAGTTTTGTTGACTCATCTTGTTTAAATAATCATTACTGATAACCCCTAGAAGGTTAGAATTTAGAGATCATCTAGATCAGTAGTCTTCAAGCCCTGTTACCTGTCAGTACTAATCTGGGGAGCTTTAAAAAAATTCTGGTTGCCCAGCCTGCATGTGAAAGGAGTTAAATCAGGAAATATGAGGGGGGCCAGGCACGAATATTTAAAAAAAAATGCTTCTTGGATGATTCTAAAGCCTAGGCGAGTGTAAGAATTACTGATCTAGATCTTAGATCTTTCCTGAAAAGGCTTGATTTTATGGGTTAGGAATCTCAGGTCAGTGATTTACCTGTGATTTATCCAAGACTCCAGGGCCTAAGAATGGAAGAACTGGGTCAAGAATCCTGGTTTCCTGATTCTCCATCCAGGATTCTATACTTGACAAAACTCTACCACACAGTGTGCAGAACTCTAATACTCCTCCACAAACCCTGTGAAGTAGCAGGGAACCGTTTTGTTACTCATTGAAGAGACAGGCACAGTGTTGGGTAACCACGGGCCCAAGACCACAAGGGAAAGAAAGGAAGAGGTGGCATTAGATGGGGAAGCTTCTGCGGGCTATGGTCAGCACCAAATGGAAGGGGAGATTCCACATGCTTCAGTGATTAAGTGGTAAGATTCTCTATTTTATTGATGACTTTTGGTACTCTGAGATCTGAAGAATATGAAAGCTGATTGGCAATCTTCATGGTTATTAACAGAGAAATTAACAACTTGACAAGGAAACATACTATCAGTCTTTTTTGTCTAGAATGGGAGACTATAGCAGGATTATTTTAATAAGAAATCTGTTTCTTAAAAAAAACACTTTATTTTCATCCAATTTTCGACTTAGAGAAAAGTTGCAGAAATAATAGAGTTCCTTGTATACCTCTAACGGAGCTTCCCCTCATGTTAATGAAACTATGGCAGAATTGTGAAAACCAGCCCAACAGTATTGGTCTAGGAGTATTAACTAAACTATAGACTTTATTGGGATCTCATCAGTTTTCCCACTAATGATCTTTTTTCTGTTTGAGGAGCCAATCCAGTATCCCACATGGCATTTATTTGCTATTTCTCCTTCACCTTCTCCAATCAGTGACAGTTCCTCAGTCTTTGTCTTCGGTGATCTTGACACTTTTGAGAAGTACTGGTTCGTATTGCAGAATGCTCTTCAATTTGGGTTCATCTGATATTTTCTCATGGTTACAATGAGGTTATGCATTTTTGGTAAGAGTATTACAGAAATGATGTTGTATCCTCAGGGCCTCATTTCAAGGGGTTCATAGGATCAATGTCACTTGGTTAAAGTAAAATCTCTTTATTTCTGAGGATCCAACTGAACAAATGAGTTAGAAAACTTGGCACAAGGGAAACCCCTAAGTAGAACCTTATGCTTTGGTGGAAAAAAAAAAAAAAGACTATGTGGTATGGTTTCAAGGGGGCTGAAATTGCTCTAATCTCTCTCTTCTTCTCCTCCAACAACAAAATCCTTTTCCTTGCATGGGCTGTTGCTTGAAATTCTACCATTAGAACGTCATCCATTTAGCCAAGGCTTTGATCCCTATTAAGATACAGATGCTGTATCCACATACTGCATTCAGTTATCCCTGGGAGCACCTTTGGAGAGAAGGTAAAGCAGTAAAGCATTTTCTGTTTCTGTTTGCATATGGAAGCAGTGAGGTTCCTAAAAGGGTCCTGAAAACATTTGTTATGTAAGTGCCAATGTGGTCTCTTTGATGTGCCTGATCTATCCTGCATTTGGCTCAGATCTTTCATGGACTTTTCATTTTCCTCCAGATGAGCCTCTTTCTACTGTATGACTGCAGCTTCGCTTCATCTTTTCCACCCTTGCTCTCTCCAGTCCAGTGATCCAGAACTTCTTTCTGTTCCCATCCTCTGAATTGTGACATGTGCCATTCCCTTGCCTTGAAACGGCTTCCCCAATTCCCTTCTCTAGTTTGACTCTTACCAACCCAGCAGGTCTTAACTTAGTTATTACTTGCCCCAGAAGGCCTTCCATTAACGCTCCAATGAGGCCAGTTGCCCTTCTCTGAGCTCACCCAGTCCTCTGTATTTCCTCTTCATTGCAGTTATCATTTTGGTTTGTAATTTTCTCTAAACTTAAAGGTGTCTCCCTCTAGACTAGGAGTTCCCAGCTATAGGCGATGGGCCAAATTTGGGCCCCCTCCTGTGTTTTTAAATAAAGTTGGATTGGATCACAGCTATGCTCATTTCTTTATGTATCGCATATGGCTGCTTCCATGCTATAAGGCAGAATCTAGAACATAGTGATTGTACGGCCTGCAAAGCCTGAAATACTTACTACTTGGGCATTTACAGAAAAAGTTTGTCAACCTCTGCTCTATATTATGCATTAATCTGGAGCCCCTGTTCTAATGGACCTTGATAAATAGTTGCATTAACCTTGTCTGCTCTTGAATTCATAGCTGTCATCACCCCAGGATCTAGCCCAGAGTAGATCTTCGATAACTATTTTTTTCTTTTTTTTGTGGTACGCGGGCCTCTCGCTGCTGTGGCCTCTCCCGTTGTGGAGCACAGGCTACGGACGCGCAGGCTCAGCGGCCATGGCTCACGGGCCCAGCCGCTCCGCGGCATGTGGGATCCTCCCGGACCGGGGCACGAACCCGTGTCCCCTGCATCGGCAGGTGGACTCTCAACCACTGCGCCACCAGGGAAGCCTGATGACTATTTTTTGAACAAAGACAAACCTCACAATTTCACTCCAGCCCAGTCTTGTCCACGTGTTAGAGCCAAGTAGAATGACTAATTAAATGGAAGAAAAAAAAAAAGTCTGTGGTATTTTCTATTTATTTCTGAGGAAGAATTTACCAGAGGAAGTATGTCTATAGCCTATTCTCAACCTTTATGTCACATTTCTCATCCTGAAATAAAAAAGAGGAATGGTTTTCAGTTCAATGAAGCCACAAACCTCATTAACAAGATGATATTATATTCACGTAGTCTGGCCACAGGTTAGACTGATACTGACCCGTTTTACTGTTATTATTGGGATTTTTGAGGACTCAGGAAGCACATCCTGGCCCAGGGCAATTAAAAAAAAAAAAAACAACAACTTGGGATTCGCGGAGAGTTTCCTGGTGAAAATGCCAAATATAACCAGATTAACTACCATTCAATAAGGTCATGGAGGAATTAAAAAGATTTCCCATAAGTGAGTAGCTAAAATTAAATTAACAAAATTAAGAGGTAGATGGAAAGAAATGTTTACTCTGTTTGCTCTGATGACTTGGAAACGTACTTGGTCTTCACCCTAGGAGGCCCTACTTACACCTGCCTCTAGTGTGGGTTTGTGGATTTCATTTCCCCTCCAAATATGAAAAAATATAGACTGAGTTTTCAGACTCTTGACTTCCTCTGGGAGAGGGTTTAAGATCAAAGCAACTATTTCGACAAACATTTTAAACATCTTTTCTCTTCCGGCTTTCCTTCCCCCTACTGCTTTGCTTTTGAAAACACTAAACACACCAAGTTTTCCAGACTCTGATGGCCCCAGAATACTTTTCCTTAGCAAGGACCACATTACTGCCATGATTTATGGCTGGTGAATAATTAGGAACCTGTTGCTATGGTCTGGGGTTGAGATCAAAAGAACCATGTGTCAAAGTGAAGGGAGGGGGTGGCTGGAGCAGAGGCAAAGGGTGGTGGTGTTTGTTTGTAATCCTAACCAGAGAGAAGCTGGGCCATCGCTTAATTGGGAAAAGGCGCAGCATCTGAAGAAAGTCATGAAAGAAGAGCCTGTTCTATGAAAAGAATCTGTGTGTTTTGCAAATCAACACTATTTAGTGATAGGTGAACCCCTAGGGAACCTGGAGGCTGGACGGTTTGAATTAGTACTCAAAGGTTCGGAGAAAAATGTGAAATATATGAATACTGAGTATAAAAAAATTGCCCAAATGGGCTGGCTTATGAGATTTCTGGTATTTCCTTCTTCTGGTCAAAAGGAAATGCCAAAGAAGAACTGCAGTATTTCAGTACTCCTGTATCTGTCATCCAAGTTCCCAATGAATATTGATTCTCTGCTTTCTCTTTGTCCCTTCACCTTCCTGCTCATGAAGAGAAGGATCCTGGGGGCAGAGAGATGGGGTGTCCAGGCTGGGCTGGCCTGAGGGGTCCAGAGCTGCCAGGGGGCGGGGTGGGAAGGGGGGCTCTGAGGTTCCATCTGCTGTGTGTTTATGACTCTCTATAAATCACACAGGGAGTGATGGAAAAGGCCCTGGACAGGGTGTCAGGAAACCCGTTTTCCAGTTGTGGCGTGGCTTCTAACAAGCTGTGTGGCCTTGGACAAAGCTAGATTTCTGGGTCTCAGTTTCCTTACCTGTCAAACGAGATTGACTGGCTTTGATGGACTCTCAGCTCTAAAATGCTGTGAGCAGATCCCTCTCCCCAAGCCTTGGAAATTGTAGGGTGAGAACTCCTGCTCTGAGCATAGGTCCTATTCAAGTTTGACTTTTCCTCTTGAGACAGAAATATTGAACCCGGCTGTGACTGGAAGTCATTTTTAAATGAAATAGTTCTGCTAGGGAAGCGTTCAAACACACCCAGTGTACAAGGTTGCAGGAATTGAATGGAAAGGACCTTGTGGGTGCTCACAAAGTGAACAGAAAGCAACTGCAGACCTTGTTCACATTATAAAACCACAAGCACCAGAAGATGAGATTAGGATCGGGGCTGCACAGAGTAAAAGTCCTTTAATCATGTTTGAAGAAATCCTAGGGTGAAGTTTCCAGCACTGAGACCCACGTTGCCAGGTAAAGTACAGTCACAGACGACACCTGAGAAGCTGGGACCCTTTAGAAGTCGTGTGTGTGTGTGTGTGTAGGGGTGTGTGTGTGTGTATGTTCTGTGATTGAGCCTTGTGGACTCTTGACTGCTGGGGCCTCAGCTCTCCCCACATGACCAGTATCCCATGCTGCCACCTAGTGTGGGCTCAGGAACTTCTTGGTGTGCTCCTGAGATACTGAGGAATAAAAAGAAATGAAGCCAGGAGTTCCCAAAGGCTCACAGACAGAGGCACCATTCATGTTAAGCGGTGGGACTACTGAGGCCTCCTTTCTCCTTGTGATAACCCCACTTCTAGTTATGGACATGTGTGCTTCTCTCGCTAGCTTTCTTACCCCTTAGGACAGAATCTTGAATTCTACACGGAAAAGGTTCCAGCTTTAGGGCACCAACCATTGGTACCCACACATTATCTCTCTGAATAAAATGTTGAAATTGAAGGTGATTAAAAAAGGAAAAGCCTTTAGTGGAAAGCCAGAGGAAGAATAAATAGATTGTCACTTGCTATCAACGTTCCCTTGCCCATCAACAGGGAAAGGTGTGAAATTTGAAAAGTTTCCTTTGCAAATTATGCAAAGGGATTTTATCCCAAAGTTTGCCATTCATGTCAGTTAAAGGTGGGTATCTCAGCATTGACATGATACCGTGAAAATATACCCCTGAATGTCTCTTCCAAACACGTGCCCACCATGGAAACGTATTCTTGATAAGGCATGGAATGGGTGGAATTATGCTAATCAAGGAAAACCTTACAGGGTGAGTAATTTAGTAACCTCTTTCTAAGTGTAAGAGCCTAATTTAAAGTTCTAAATGGCACCATAAATGTAGTCAGTCATATACTTCCATAGTGATACTGGATAGTAAACACAGTCGGAGTCTAAAGTACCTTGAGGGACACCCTGTTGGGCTTATTATGCTGTACTTCCCTCCTAATCACTAGAGCCTAAACTTTAATACTCAGGGCTCTGTTTACCTAACACTCCGTCAAGTCCAATACATTTTAGTTCTCTTACCTTTCCTGGAAAGGTAGCCACAAGCATGAACAGTTGTTGTTTTTCTCCTTAGCGCCAACTTGAGATCTTTTGTTATAGGCTAAGTCCATATTTTTTAAATGGAGGTGTTGGGGAAGATTGGATTGGGAGTTTGGGATTAGCAGATGCGCACTATTGTATGTAGAATGGATGAACAACAAGGTCCTACTGTCTAGCACAGGGAACTATGTTCAATATCCTGTAATAAACCATAATGGAAAAGAATAGGAAAAAGAATGTAATATATATATATATATATATATATATATATATCTGAATCACTTTGCTGTCCAGCAAAAATCAACACAATATTGTAAATCAACTACACTTCAATAAAATAAAAATTTTTTTAAAGTTAAAAAAATGAACGTGTTTTTCAGAACTTTAAAAAATACTGTATTAGAATCCCATGGATGCTGAGGCTGAACTAAGTCTTAAATTACCATACAGAAGCTTCACTAAAAAACTAAAAATATTTATGCTTCTAGAAATACTTTCATGGCCCCTTTGACGGAATTTGTAAGGAACCAATGTTATAGTTGTAAAATTTTGAAATGATAAATTTATATTGCTAAACTACTGCTTTATGCCTTTATAGATACCGGCGTTTTTCCAAAGATTCATTTCCTCAAAAGTATTCAGTGCTGAGAAGTTTCAAGTCCATTCCATTGTCTCTGTTCCTTCATCTCTGCAATGATTTTTTTTTTCACAGAAGCACTGATGGACTCTATCTTAGCCAATCTCATTCTGCAAATCTTATTGTTAGTGACCTCTCTTACTTTGTGTGTGTTTTTTAAAACATTTTTAATACATTTATCAAATTGCCTTCCAGAAAAGACTTGCCCTAATTACATTCTTTTTAAAAATTGTAAGATATTTAAGATGTACATCTAGGTGATTTGATGTGTATACATTGTGAAATAATTACTACACTCAAACTAATTAACATATCCTCTACTTCACACAGTTCCCTTTTTTTTTGGTGGGAAGAGCACACTTAGGATTTACCTTCTTAGCAAATTTCAAGTATAGAGCTCAGTATTGTTACCTACTGTCACATTAGATCTCCAGAACTGAGTCATCTTGCAGAGTTGAAAGTTTGTACCCCTTGACATACATCCTCTTTTTCCCCCTCCCCCCAGCCCCTGGGAGCCACCATTCTACTCTCTGCTTCTACGAGTTTGACTAATTTATATTCCATATGTAAGTGTGATCTCCCTTACTTTAACTCTCTGAGAAAATGGGAGCATTGAGAGAGAGAAGTAATGGGTTCACAGTCACTCTCTGTGAACAGTGACCAAATGTTCAATCTGATGCTTGTATAAGGAATGAGCTAAATCCAAATTTCAACTTTTCTGGACGAGAACTAAAATTTCTGGTGACATCCAAGTGCATGAGTCGAGGAGAGGGAGGAGAGGAAGAGACAGAGACCGTAGGATGGGGACCATAACCCATTCCATACCCCAGTCTCATGGTCTTATCACTTCCCACATGGGAGAGAGGTGTGCACCAATTCAAGACATTTTAGTGGGTATGGATCCCTAAACTCACATGCAGGAGGTCTTTATGCTTCAAGTGGAGAGAAGAATGTTTTCCTCCTGCAGCGAGGCAGCAGCTGTATGTGGAGCAGATTTCAGGTGGCAGACTGTATGTTACATGAGGACAGAGGCAGAGGTAAGAAAAATCTCCATAACCGTGAATCCAGGGAAGGAAGACAACGGAATTGAGTGCTCAAGTGCAGAGACTACGCACTGGGACTGTGTGTGGTTTTGAACCCCAGCTTTACCACTTACGAATCATGTGACCTTGTGTAAGTTGTTTCACCGTGCTCTGCCTCTAGTTGCTCATTTAAAAAAATAGTGATAACAGTATGTACTCATGGGATTGTTGTAATGATTAAATGAATTGCTGGTATAGAATGCATAGAACAATCTCACACATAGTAACTGTTCAAAGCATGTTAGCAATTATTATGTCCTTGTTGAAATTAATGGAAAAATTGGATCTGGAAACTCTTAGAGTAACAAAAAGGAAGGCAAGGAGTTCAACTTTTGACCTCCTTCATAGTCAGAGGTTGGCAGGTCATCTGAGTTACACACCAATCAGCTATACTTTGGGCCAAGTGAGAGATAAAAGGCACGGGACTGGCTATGTAATGTATGGGACCCAGTGCAAAATAAAACGGTGGTGCTTTGTTCAAAACTTATTAAGAATTTCAAAATCAAGAGGGCAGAGCATTAAATGGAGTGTGGGGTCCTTCTAAGCAGGTGGCCCTGTACCACTGCACAAGTCGCATGCCTATGAGACTGGCCCTGCAAAGGCTGTGTCATATAAGTACGTGGTCTCTGGACCCACAGAGCTTGCCCTGTAGCTCCCAGATTCTATGTGATCTTTTCCCCTTCACTCAATTCTTATTGCTTTACACTTTCATGGTAGTGTTCTTGTTTGAATGTATGGTTCAAAATGCAAGCTTCTTGGAAATTATCTGAGAGCATTTGAACCCTCTGTCTCTATTTCCCCACATTTCCTGCACTCTTCACTTCACTGCAATCTGGCTCTCACCTCCAGCACCTGTACCCCCACTCAACTGCCACCATCATTTGCTCTGAATTTTTATGGGTGGGTACCAATGTTTTCTTAATTTTGTCTTTACAGTACCTGTACCTGTCCCACTTAAACTGTATTTATCATTTACAGTTTGACATTGATGACATGACCCTAAAACTCTCCTTTCTGACTTCAGTAAGGCCACTCCAGGGTCCCTTGTGTCTCTCCTTTCCTTTTCTGTTTTTTTCACTGCCTCTATATCTTTTTTCCTCAACATTTGATAGTCCTTATGGATTTATTTATGATTTTTGGTCCTGGTTCTGATTCTTTTTCTGCACATATTTCTTGAGGATCTCATTCACTCTAAAGGCTTCAACCATCACCAAATAATGCCAACTCTGAAACAAACACATTCACCCTCTTCTCTGCTGATTTAGACCTATACTTCCAGTGCACATCTAGACAACTCTGTCTCGACATTCCTGAGGGGCCACACCCTCAACACATCTTAAACCAACTCACGTTTTCCTCATTCTTGTCTTCTATGGTCCACTTTTATTGCAATACAATTTAGGAATCTCAGCTAGAATCTTTAGTGATCCTTTAACTTCACTCTTTGCCTCACCACTCATTACCCAATTCTTCCCCATCTTCCATTTACCTTATTGTCTAAATATCTCCTGAATCTATCCCCTCCTTTCAATTTTCATTACAAGTTTCACGTCCATCACCAAACTAGCCTATTAGTCTATATCTTTACTGTTCTATCTTTGCATTGGATTCTGTCTCCAGGTTTTCTACCTTCTAGTTATATTCTATACCTACCCTAAAATATAAATTTTTTCAAGGTACACCTTTGCTTAGGGAGCCCTATTGCCTGATGTTTAAAGTTAAACTTGTTTGAAAATGGAAAAAGATTTTTGTTTTTCTGTTTGATCCTGATTTATGTGCGATTAATCTTCCTTCTCCAGTCTTCCTAATCACATACCTTAGGTCAAGCAACTCCAAACTGTTGACCTTTCCTTGACTGTGTTGCCCTCTTTTAGATCTCCGTGTTTGTGCCCATGATGTTTCTTATGTCCAGAAATGCCTTCCCCTAAATTCTTTACCCCCAGATTCCTAATTGTCTTTTAAGAGGTGGCTTATCTGAGACTTCTTCTGAGAAATCTCTTCTACTCTCTGTGACCCCACAGCACTTTGCACATAATTACATGGATTGCGATTATTTATTTGCCTTCTGTACAATTAACCGTGAACTATAGTAGTATGCTATATCTTTCTTCATATCCTCAATGGCTACCAAGATCCCTAGCTCAGAGCAGAAACTGAAACAATGCTTCATGACTATCCTAAGTACAAAGTCAAGGGTTTACCAGAACTTATTTTGTTTATCTGTTTAGTTACAAATGATAAAACTTGGACCAAGGAGAAAACCAAAAGACTTTATAACAAACTTCCCATGCTGCTTCTGGAAGTGCTCAAACAGGGGTTAATTTCCTCCCAGGGGGGAATCTGCATTGGGATTGAATGCTATCTTAACTTTCTTATAGTAATTCCTTTGGTGGATAAGATACAGCCGAATTATCTCACAAATAATAGAACCTGTGATATGACTATAGCACCAGCAGCCCCTGTTCTTTTTATCTCCACTTACTCCTTCGCCCCCGCTCATTCAATATTTTTTAAATGAATTTATGTCTATTACTGGATGGTTATTACACTTTTACATTTAAGAACTTTTGTGAAAGAAAGCCAGAAATACCAGATATTTCTTATTTTTGATCATTAAACTTGTGTGTCAGGCCGGTAATGCCATTTGTTTAAGCTCCTCCGGTCACAGCACTCAAAGTTACAGAGTCAATCCTCATACGGGTCAGTTATGTTCCCAAAGACAATTATCACCTCCTGCATTCTGAGACAGCATGCCTTTCTCTTACTAGGTGAGGAAAAGTAGGTGGCTTTGAAGAACGTCTCCATTATAGGAAATACAACTCCAGCTAGATGGAAAATCAATAGTATTTTTGTGTATCTATGTATTTTTACTAATATTTGTGAAATTGCAAGTGTCTCTAGCACCAGAGCTAATTTTATAAGGACAAAATTCAGCGTAGTTGTTTCTTATGTATTTATCTTTGGCATCAAGAGAGTCAGACCAGGCTAACGATGGTAAACAATGCAATGGCGAATTACTTTTTATACTACATTTGTATTCTTCTACAATGTTTGAAGCAAATTTTGGTTGCTCTCTTTTACCATATTTAAAGCTGCTATGAGCCATGCTTTATTACCCAATTACATATGGTAATAGATGTCATCAAGTTTTCTAGTGAAGACCACAGGTCAGCTCCCAAGCTTAAATTTCTTCATTTGTCAACTGGGAACAAGGCTCTTCAATGGTGCTGTGTACAACCATCATTCTGTAAAGTTCTATAAAAAAAGTATACCAAGTTTTTGAGGCAACAAATTCAAATATATATTAGAACTAAGTTTGTTTAGAAATGGAAATGCTTTTGGATAGGCCTAGTTTGGGGGTCAGTAAGAGAATTCTTGGAGAAGAATTGTCCACAAGAGAGAATAAAAGTAATTTACATAGCATTGTAAACATTGGTGGCTCTAGGCAGTTCTGTATATATAATGTAACAAAGGACCTAGTCTCTGACCCTGAACAATTTTCAATTTATCACTACAAATGACCTAAGAATTCAGAGCAACGCGGCGCAGACTAAGGGCATGTTAACTATCAGTCATTGTCACTGAAATCTTCCTCCGGGACAAACTTTCCAAGAGGCTTTTAAAGGGAGGAATGTTGGCTGATATTAAATTGGCAGATGGGTCTAGGTCAAAAGAAAAGATTGCATGAACAAATAAAGTATGACCCTAGAATGAACTGAAAGAAGAGTGGGGACATTAATGAGGTCGAAGATGTTGATTAGATGTGAAGCCAAAAGTCCAAGGAAAAAATAAGAGAAACCATTATATATTGCAATGAAAAGACAGTGAATATAGATCTAAATGTGTTGAACAGGGCTGGCAAACTTTTTCTGCAAAGGACCAGATGGTAAGTATTTTTGGCTTTGCGGGCCATATAGTCCCAATCACAACCCTTCAACTCTCTTACAGTTGTAGGAAAGCAGCCATAGACAATTCATAAGGAAATAGTGTGGCTGTGTTCCAATAAAACTTTATTGACTAAAACAGGAAGTAGACTGATTTGACCCACAGACCAAAGGTATAAAAGAACAAGGGAGGAAATAATCAAGGCAAATTGATTTACCATACTTCTAGCACTTTTGGCCATGGCATGATATCATGGCCCAATAACTCTGTGGCTGTCATTGAAATCAGAGCCTTATACAGGATTCCTGGGTAGTTAAGTAAATGATACCAATGGTCTTGTTCAGGGATGACCTAAAATTGTGCAGTAGGCAAACTGCCTACTTTCTCTTTATTTGTGCTCTCTTTTCGTGGGTACTTCCCACAATCCCCTGTCCTGAATATTACTTACATGCATCTTCCAAGCGACCAACAACTTATTCCCCACCATTGCTGGGCTTGTGAACGTTAGATTCTGTATTTTTGACTACCATAGAAATTAGTTTGAACAAAATTGGGAATGACTCTTTAAACATGATAATAATAGGAATCTAGCAATATAAAATGGACAAAAAAAGTTACTTCAATTAACTCTAAAATTGGTCATTATAAAGACTTTAGGAATCTATTTCATACCTGGAGACTTAGGCTTAATCACAGAAATTATTTATAATTGGGGGCAGAGAATTACTAGAACCCATGTCAGTAGATTCCTAAATTAGAGCTCTTTTGTCCCATTTGATGCTATTCTATTTATGTTGCT
Source organism: Delphinapterus leucas (assembly GCF_059928025.1). Lineage (NCBI taxonomy): Eukaryota > Metazoa > Chordata > Mammalia > Artiodactyla > Monodontidae > Delphinapterus > Delphinapterus leucas. The sequence continues at coordinate 70,599,042 of NC_143142.1, read as the reverse complement.
ACTTTTCAAAGCCTTGAAAGTAGTTTTAAATAAATGCAAAACTTTTAATGAACCCATAAGATCCGGACACAGTCTCTATTCCTTCTGTATTGTGGATAAGCAGTAGGAGAGATTCCGTCTTGCTTAATATCAGGGACATTGACCAAGTAATCTCTTCTTCCATTCAAATATTACACTAACTCCATGAAAAGTAGATTGCACTCTGGCCCAAGAGTTCTCCACTTGTGAAGATAGACACGCACCAATTCATCCATCGTTCCTCACTCTCTTGCCATCAGCAACTACATTTATGCAAGGACTGGTCAGGCAGGGGATACAGGACATCACAGTCAAAGACACCCCTCCCAAGTGGTTTCAACCTATCACCAACTGTGCTAGCCAACCACCAACGTGAAAAGCTAGCACAGCACGTGTGTTTCTAAGAGGAGAATCATCCTGTTCACAAGTGGTCAACACCTCATGGACTGCTTTTGCTAGACGTCATTTGGCCAAACCCTAACGCCGCTAGTTTAGCTGACGAAATGTAAAGCATTCGAATCAAATAAATTGGATTACTACTCTTGGATTAAGAGAAATCATATCTCCAATTTTGGGTCTGTTTGCTTTGGCTGAGCTTGAATCCTGCAAACTCTGCTTTTGATAACCACACTGAAGCGGCAGGGAGTGAGCTAGCAGCAGGGGATGTGAGAAAGATTGAAATAGAAAATACATCATCAACAAATAACTTTTTAGATTTTTTTTCCCCTGGATGTTTTAGAACCTGGAATCCTTCTGTAATTGCATTCATTACCCTTGACCCAGGAACTCCATCCCAAAGAAAATAGAATTGGAGATTAATGAGAGATTTGTGAAGAGGGAAGATATTACCGGTAATTCCTCTGTCTGTCCTTCACAAATTCAGTTAAGGTTTTCCATGAGGTGGGGAGGATCATAAAGTATATGTGTTTCTAACCTGACCAAATGCGGGTGTACTCTGTCCCCATTCAGCTTCCCTGCTTAGAGGACAAACTCCAGTCTTGTACTGCCCAGGAAGCTGCAAGGCTACTTGGGGCTTTGACTTTGGGGCCTCTGTGACTTGCTTTTAGAATCCGTATGTTGTAGTCACTCAAGTATTGCAAATTAGCCACAAACAAAACCTAAGTTCTTTGGTTGCTTTCAAACTGCAGTTATCATCATTGGAATCATAGCCTTATGCAGGTTTCCTGGAAATTAAATGGTTTTATTCAGGGGTGAACTAAAATTGTGCAGTACGCAAATTGCCTACTTTCTCCTTTTTTTTTTTTTTGGCTGTGCCACGTGGCATGTGGGATCCTAGTTCCCTGACCAGGGATCGAACCTGTGCCCCCTGCAGTGAAAGCACGGAGTCCTAACCACTGGACCGTCAGGGAAGTCACGCCTACTTCTCCTTATTTGTATTTCTCCTTTTGTAGGTATCTCTCACCAGCCCCATCCCAAACACCACTTAAAGGCATCTTCCAAGAGACCAGCAATCTACTCCCCGCCATTGCTGGGGCAATGCTTTGTAGATGACTCTTTGTCTTTCCAATGTCCAATTTTCTCCAATGCCCTGGATTAATTCACATTAAGTTATTAATGACTGCAAATGGTTGAACCCCTCCTGAGCGTAGTTGCACTTATGAAATTGTTTTCTGCAAAGAAAGAAAACTCTGTTCATACAAGTTGGGGCTGACTTATAAAGGAAATCATTTGGGGTGTGGAGGGGGTTTCCATTGTCCCTCGACTGATGTCACTTTTGACTAGTCTCCACTCCCTACTTAATTGCCTCCTGGAGCACGTGGCTAATTTCAGGGCTGCTGAGGTCAGGAAACCATTTGGAGAGCATATTGCCATATTGGCTTTTATGGGGTCCTTGTTTAAATTGGGTAAAATATCATGTTCTTTAACTCTGGGAATATAGGCAAACCTACCCTTGGAAAGTTTACTGGAGGGCGTCCCAGAAGGAAATGGAACCAAAAGGTGCTCAGTGCTGTTGCAGAACAGCTGATCTGGGTGCTTTCAACTCCCCTTCATGTTCCAAACCAAAAAAACACAGGCACAGAGCCATGAATAGCCATGACAAGAGTTAGGAGGTTTTTTTTTTCCCCTTAGGAAAAATAAAACTCTTGAAAATCTTTTTCGCTCTGGAAAAAAATATAGGCTAAAGAATTTAATAAGATGGAGCCTTTATTTAGAAACAACATGCCTTCCTGTGAACACAGATCTCACTCGGAAAGAAGCTAAGAATGGACCTGTACAATTATTTTCTGGCAAAGAACCAATCACATTTGGAGACCTCAGCAGCTGAACACAGAGTGACAGCTGAAAGCTAAAACATGTTACAAAGATCAGAGACATTGCTGAATGCTCCATTTTGAAGTTTGATCCAAAGACCCAATTTATGTCATGTTGGTTTTATTGAAGAGAGGAGGTTTATTCCAAAGGCTGTTTTAAGCCCTAACTCCCTTCTTTTGCTCTTTTGGCCCTTTAGCCTCACAGGATTTCCAACATCCCTGGAAGGTATTTGCTCTTCAGAAATGAGTCCAGCAGTGCTTAGGAAGGCATTAGGTGCTTCTCCAAGCCTGCTTCCCCCCTCCGCCAAGAACCATGGTTACAAGCCGGCCGTTTCCCACATTCTAATAAGAGAATATATTTCTCATTCTGCCTGAGGGCTGCTTGTTCTGGGTTCTTTTGAAATATCTACGGCTTGTCCAATATGAAAGAGAACCAGGACAAAGTAGATGAAGTTTTTTACTACTATCTAGATTTTTTAGACAACTTATTAAATACATGGTATAATAAAAGATACAATAGAATAAGGAGTAGTTATGGGTTAGGGTCTTGGGCTCTGGAGACCGACAGCTGGGGTCTGGGTAGCACCTGTTTTGTGACCATGGACCATTCATTTCTTGAAGCCTCTGTTACTCATCTATTAAAAAAAAGGATAATAATCTCTACCTTATAGGGCCATTAGAATTAAATGTTTTAAATGCCTTATATGTGAAAGCTTCCAATACATATGATATAATAATATGAAATGTAAGCTGGCATGGTTCAAAGTATAAATACTAAAATAGGAGATCAGAGGGGTTCAAAGAACACAGAATGGGGTGATGCAGTTAAGGGTGGGTTAAGCTGAGGTGTAGAGTTTGTATTTTTTTCCATAGCATTGTCCAGAACTAATGTGTGAATTTGCTGCCATCTAAGGAACTAAAAATTTTCTTTTCCCACTCAATATTCTAAGTTTAATTATTTTACATATATACTTTCAGAGCCTTTTGAAACCCAAATGAGTATTTTTGGTGCAAGTAGAGCTTCACCCTCTTTTCCTCATTCCCAGCTTCCTCGCAGTTGGTCGATTATGTTCCCCATTGTATGTGTGGACCCCTGGCCAAATTTCTGCTTCCGTGGCTGGCCTCCATCTGACCCAGTTCAATCCAATTCTTCAAACCACGTTTCAGGAAACCACTTTAGTTTCGGGTGTTTTATTAAATTCAGATGCATTGTGTTTACTGAGTTTCCTATTCTAATTCTAGGATTCAGTTAAAAAGATCCAACTGGTACACCATGACACACTCACACATTTTGAAAATAGCCCAGAAAATTTAGTGGAACCCTTTAATTAACATGACTGCACCACCGTTAGAGTCTCTAACAATTGACACCTTTCCTCCCTTGCTTCTTATATTTTCTCTGCACTTCCTTTGCCCCACAATTTGTAGCCTACGCGTCCCTGGAATTTACATCCTTTCTGAAGTCATGTTGGATGAATATCTTTCCTTTGCTGTGACGCTGATCCTGAAGAGCATAACTGCTTTCTATCTCCCATAGAGGACACAAGCTCCATTCTTACTCAGGAATTCCACTGGACAACATGAAGGCTCCATCCTAACTAGGTGACCTCCTGGATTAATGATTGTATTTGATAACTTGACCAAGGAGACTCTGAAATGTTTTATTATCAATTGCTTCATTGTCATTGAAACAGATAAATTTACTTATCTTCTGGAACCTCTAATTTTCCAATTTTTGCAACCCAAATTTTCAGCTTCAGTTTTCGCTGGTTTTCTCCACCAGTTGTTGTAAAGAATCAGCTGGTTATGGAGAAATCACTAACTCTCTGGGACTCCTGTACCACAGCTCAAATCTATAGCCCTGTGATTCTGTGGCAAGTTTTCAAGTTGTGATATCTTTGTTTTCAACAGATTTCACGTGGGAAACACGGTGAGCTACGGCATGTGTTTAGCCCAAATGAGACTCCTAGTTCAGGGATATAGTAGTAACCATGATTTGCAAATAAGCCATGGCCATACACATATTTTTTCACATACATATTTTTGTTAATATTAAGCAGTTATTTGCAAAACAAGCTGGTACAGTTTCTTGGTTGGATTGTTTTACAGGCTTCTATTCAGCTGTTGCAAGAAAAGAACTGAGCTGCAGAAGGGATTTAAGTCGTATCTTATTACTCTTTGTTAGGGAAGGTATTGAATTTGGTTAAAAATCAGTCAACTCATTTAGAAATTATGTTGCTGACAGACAAATGCCAAATGCCAGATGGTGGAGTTGGGTAGAGACCTAATCTGAGTCAATGAAAAGTCCACTCTGACCTCTTATTCTTGTCCCTTTTAAAATATTATTTACTTTTATTTTTTTTCTCCCACTAAACTGAGTTTTGCTGTCGTATGAAACATAAAAATTCATAATACACTTTAACTCTAATCTTATTTAAAAGGTTGTTTTATATAGATCTGTTCCAGATTCTCACGGCCTCTATAATCTCAAAATAGTCTTGGTTGACTAATTTTCCTGGTACCACTAGTCCTAGGACATAATGAAGATCTACAATGAACCACTTGCCATTTAAATTAATTCCGCTTTTTATTTATATAAAGTCTTGTATAAGAAACTGATTATACCTTTTAAAGGTTCCTAGCTTGTGTCTCTTCCTTCCAAGAACATCGGGACGCTTCAGTGATTGTATTAAACTAAATAATACTTCATTATTCTGCCATTATAGAAATCATAAGGCAGAGATAGTAACAGATCAATTATCCAACTTTGTCAGTAAATGAGCTATTCCCTGTAAGTGGTTTTGTCAAGAAACGAAGTGTATCCTATTATGAGTTAGAAATATTAGCATTAATCATTTGGCATAGAAATCTACTAAAAACAAAAAATCACTGTATACTTCCAGGCTACTCTGGCAGGAGACTGCCACTTAAAATCCCATTCTCAGGCTGATGAGAGGAAACCAGGTAGCTCAGGAAAGAAGAAAAGAATTGCTCTGGGATTGGCTGGCCCCTGGCTGTGCATCCCCTTGTCCCCTTGTGCTCCCGTTGGGGACTCCCTCTTTCCTTGCAGTCTGTTTTGTGTTTACCCCTGTGTCGAGGTGATCCAGCTTGGTTCATTGGGTTGCCTGAGTCTCTTGTCTCTGAACGAGAGCTTTCTTTGACTCATGGTTTCCTAGCTGAGTAGTATTCCATTGTAAGGATGGACATCAGTTTGTTTACCCATTCCTCCATTGGAGGACATCTGAGTTTTTTCCCAGTTTAGGGTGATTATGAATAGAACTGCTAGAAACATTTGTGGATAGGTTTTTATGTGAAGTAAATTTGCAGTTCTCCTGGGATTGCTGGGTTATATGGAAAGTGCATGTATGTTTAAAGTTTTTAAAGAACGGCCTTGAAGAGTGGCAATCCCATTTACATTTCCACCTCCAATATATGAGAGATCTAGTTCCTTCACATCTTCACCATCACTTGGTATTATTGATACTTTTTAATTTTAGTCATTTTGACGAGTGTGGAATGGCATCTCATTGTGGTTTTAATTTGCATTTCCTGCATGACTAATGAACATCTTTAAGTGTTTGCCATCCAGGTATGGTCTTTGGTGAAGTGCTTCTTTAAATCATTTGTCCATTTTTAAAATAGGGTTGTATCTTTAATTATTGCTGGGCTTAAAGTTTCCTTATATATTCCGGATACAAGTCCTTTGTGAATATGTGATATGCAAATATTTTCTCTCAGTCTGCAGCTTGTTTTCTCATTCTCTTTACAATGTCCTTCGCAGAGCAAAAGTTTTCATTTTGTGGAATTCTAATGTATTAATTTTTTCTTTTTAGATTATGCTTTTGCTGTTGTATCTAAGAAATGTTTGACTAACCCAATGTCATAAAAATTTTTCTTTTTTGTTTTCTACTAAAATGTTTATAGTTTTGTGGTTTAAAAAAAATTTTTTTTAAATTTATTTTTGACTGCATTGGGTCTTCGTTTCTGTGCGCAGGTTTTCTATAGTTGTGGTGAGCGGGGGCTACTCTTCATTGCGGTGAGCGGGCTTCTCATTGCAGTGGCTTCTCCTGTTGCAAAGCATGGGTCCTAGGGCGCACGGGCTTCAGTAGTTGTGGCACATGGGCTCAGTAGTTGTGGCTCGCGGGCTTTAGAGCACAGGCTTAGTAGTTGTGGCTCACGGGCTTAGCTGCTCCGTGGAATGTGGGATCTTCCCAGACCAGCGATCAAACCCGTGTGCCCTGCATTGGCAGGCAGATTCTTATCCACTGTGCCACCAGGAAGTCCCTAGTTTTGTGTTTTACCTTCAGGTCTATGATTTATTTGGGGTTAATTTTTGTGTTAGACATGAGGTTACAACATTTTTTTTCTGCATATGGATGTCCATTTGTTCTGATATCACCATGGCTCTCAGTTTTCTATATCTCTTTATTCTGTTGCGATATAGAAAACCAGAGAGCCAAATGTATTAGAATAGCCCATAGGGACGGAGGCTTTGTAATACCTATTGTGGTAACTCAGTGGTCTTTTTTCTTGCATCTTGCTCAGAGTTGTGCCCTAGGAGGTTGGGAGGACTCTATAAGTGATATTTGGATAACTGAAGTGTCACCATACGTAAAAGAAACACAACAGGTCACCTGAGCTGAGTTGTGTATTTCAACACAACTCAACATATATGATCACTGGAATTATGTGGACATTTTTAACAGACTGATAGAAAATTACTGAACCACTTGCATCTCTTTTTTTATAAGGTAGTCCATATGACTTACATGCATTGGTCCATTCATCAATGCACTTAACAGCTAGTTGCTAAATACCTGCTGTGTGCATGGTACCACTCCAGATGCTTGGGAATCATTAATGAATAAAAGCAGACAAAAATCACCCCCTTGTCAGGTTTGGATTACACTCACGTGGGTAATAAATACATACTTATATGTTAGGAATGGGTGAGTTTATATTATTAATTGATATTAATAAGATAAAGATGTATAAGGTAATATAAGATGAGCTATATATATGTAGTAAAATAATATAGTGATAAGATAATAGTAAAAAGTCTAAATCATACATTTGTAAATAGGACCGTTTTCCTATTGTCAAGGGCTTAAGAAAACAAGATGGGTGTTCCAAGTAGTTCGTGTCTTTTCACTGATTTCGTATTTATTTATTTAATAAATATTTATTTCCGGGTAATATATGCAAATCACCATGCTGCTCAAATAAGTATTTTAATATATTTATCGTACAATAAATATATCCTTTCTCTACCCTTTCTTTGGATTTGGCTGTGTGTATGTGTGTGTGCACGGGTGTTGGAGTTTGACGTTGATGGAAAATATAGTGCACGTGTAAATATCATGCTCTATGTGATGCTCCAAACCAGAGCAATAAGAATTCAGAAGAGGCAATCCTAGCTGCCAACATACAAGGCCCTGCCCTTTTAACCCCACAACTACCATGCAGTGGCTCATAGCAAGGATTCATTCTTTATTTCGGAAACACTTTTAGCACGGACATTTTCGCATAGACATTTTCAAGCATATGCAGTATTAGAGAGAAAACTATAAAAAAAACTCCATGTTGCCATCATTCAGCTTTAAACATATTTAGCATTATCAGCAAGGGTTTTGGAATGAGGTGCATATGAGTTCATGACCTAATTCTTTACTTGCTGGCTATGTGACTGAGATCAAATATTGACCCTCTCTTAGCTTCAGTTTTCTTATCTGCAAAATAGGGTTAAAAATGCCGTCCACAGTGTGTACGTGAGGATCAGGTGAGACGATGATGGACATAACATAACTGTCACTGTGTCTGTTATATAATAGAGGGACTCAGTACACATAATCTACCTCCATGGTGCTCACAGCTTGTTTTTAGCACCACAATTGTTTTGTGTAACCCCCCATAGACTAGGGGCACCTTGAAAGAAGGGTGTATGCCTTTCCTCTGCTTCCACTCTGTTTGGCTGATAGTATGTCTTCAAGAGATACTTATAAGCTAACAAGTGAGCAATTGGATAACATTTCATAGGAGAGATATTGAAAGATGTTGATGTGTGTGAAAAGTATTACAAGAAGTGTATATCAGAGGTAGAAAAGTCCAACATGTGCTCACAAAAATGATAAGCTGTCTCACTGGTGAGGTCTAGAAGATGAGATTGGAAAGATGCATTAGGTCCATAACATAGACCCTGGTATTTCAACATTATGTGGGTAACAAGGAGCCACTGAGGTTTTCTGAAGCAAGTTACTTTTAGTTAGTGTGGCTATTGTCAGTATTTAAATGTGTGGTTTAGAAATATATGAACAGAATTTTACAGTTAAACGATGTTATAGGTTGAATTGTATCCCCCGCCGCCTCCAGAAGATATATTTATGTCTTAATCCCTGGTACCTTGAATGTGATCTAATTTGGAAATAAGGTCTTTGCAAATGTAATCAAGTGAAGATGAGGTCATTAAGGTTGGCCCTAACCCAATATGACTGATGTCCTTATAAAAAGAGGGACATTGGGACACACAGACAGAGAGAGGGAGGGGAGAATGCTGGCAACAGAGGTAGAGATTGGAGTGATGGAGCTGCAAGCCAAGGGATGCCACGGACGGAAGGCCTCCATCAGGGTTTGGGAAGAGGTGAGGGAGGATTCTCCCCTGCAGGTCAAAGAGGGAGCATGGCTCTGCCAATACCTTGATTTCAGACTTAAAGCCTCCAGAACTGTGAGAGAATGAATTTCTATTGTTTTAAGCTACTGAGTTTGTGATACTTTGTTCTTGGCAGCCCTGGGAAACGAGTACAAACCGTTTAAGAGTTCTTCCTGGAAATCTTGTTGACATTATCCATTTGCGTAACTAACACTTTAGGTAGACTCTAAAGGTACATTTTGGTCCTGTTCCCCATTGAATGGTCCCAAATGCAAAATTAAGGGAGTCTGGTTTAGAAATGTCAACAGGAAACCATAAATTAGAGGTATAGGGCCAACCCTCCCTGTACTGGGCATAGCTATAGACGTGTAGTGTGAGAACGGCATATGGCAGTAGAGGCATTAATATATGCACTTTCTGGCCCAAAGACAAAAGTAAAATGTAGGGACATCCCTTCTGGTTCTCCTGGCTGCCATAGAGCCTCTGGGATTCATGAAGCATGAAGATGCTACACTTTTGAGTGAGTAGTGAGCTGTGTTGATGTTGTGACAGCAGGCTGGGGATGATTTTAGATGCCTATAGTGATGCTCAGAAAACAGGGGAGGCTGGGGGGAGCCCTGCCAGGGTGCTTGGAGCCCATCCAGGTTTGTTTGTCTTACTGTTCAGGCACGTCCCTCAGCTCTGCTTGGAAGCAGCCAAAAGGAACGCTCCGGAAGGATTTCACAGAATACAGGTGGGGACTCAGACAGTTTCTGACTAGTCAGGAGGCATCTCATGGTGAACAGAGTTCACTCCAAAATGACGAAAATAAATAGTAGTGACTAGAGACCAGTCTTTCGCGACCTGATGTGGAAGATCTTACCCATTGCCCTAGGACTGACAGCCGGAAGTCAGAGATGTGCCTATAGCAGAGTTGACAAAAATAAACGGAAAGCAGGTTGTTGGCTACGCCTCTTTCCAGCTGACTACCACGGGGAGTGGAGTAATTGCCACCTCGGTTCTCAAAAGAAGATCTCACGTCCCCTCCACGCGTTTGGTCTGGTTGCAGGAGCTGTCCACGTCCAAGGCAAAGTTAGAGAAGAGAGGGAGGCCAGGCAATTTTATTAACAGAGACGGTTCTGGCATTGCACGGTCAGGCAGTGCTCAGCCCCAGAGCTTCTGCCAATGCTCTCGGGTTGTTTGGGAGCTCTGAGGGGCTCCTGGACTGTTTCCAAATCCTAGGCATTGGCATTTTTCCCGCGGAACAATATGGAAGAGGATCGGTTCTCAACCCTATTCACTCTTCTTGGGTTTGCAGTTTCTGTTTTGTCTCTGAGATTCCTTCCCTGTTATGGGTTGAACGTTTCCCCCAAAATTCACATGTTGAAGTCTCAGTACTTCAGAATGAAATGTTATTTGGAAATAGGGTCGTTGCAGGTGTGATTAGTTAAATTAAGATGAAGTCATTAGAGTGGGCCCTAATCCAATGTAAAGGTGTCCTAATAAAAAGGAAACATTTGGACACAGAAACATGTACAGAGGGAGAAGTCCACGTGAAGATTGGGGTGATGATTCTATAACTCAAGAGACACTGGGGATTGCCAGCAAAGCAACAGAAACTCCGAGAAAGGCATGGAATAGATTCCCTCACAGCCCTTAATAGGAAATTAAACTCAGAAATCAAGCTGATACCTTGACTCCAGACTTCTTGCCTCTAGAATTGTGAGATGATCACTTTCTTGTTTAAGCCACACAGTTGGTGGTGCTTTGCTGGGATACCAATACATACCCCATCATCAAGCATGAAATCAGACATGGGGAACGATGTGCTGAGAGTGGGCTGGCAGGGCAGCAGAGCAGATCTTGGGAGCGGGGTCCAGCAGTGGGGTTGTGATAGAGAGGTTTGGGAAGCTGGCACGCGTCCAACCCTCCATGGACATGACCCACCAACTGCCCCAGACTGTATTTTTCCAAGCATCTGCCTCATCCTGCATGCTGTAACAGCCCGAAGGGTAACAGTGATGGGAGAGAGGCAAGGGAGCGAGAATTCCAGGTCACATACACACAGACGAGACACGATAACCAACTCTTTTTAAATTTAATCAGAGAATTGAAGACAGGAAGCTGAAGACTTTCATTCCCTAATGGGTGATGTATTAGGATCCCAAGTATATCCGTTATTCTAAAAATAAAAGTAAACATATGAAGGAAATAAATTAACAAAATAGCCAAGTTTTCATGAGAAGACTGCTGTTTTCCTGCCTTAGAAATCTTGCTCCCTCAGTGAAACCTTCAATTCTCCTGTAGGCTGACCCTTGCGGTGATAAACAAGACATTCCAGAAATCTGTGTCAAAACCCTTTACTTTTTTCCTCTTTTCACTCTTTTGTCTCCCACCCCAACTCTTAGTAGCTTCTTCGTATAAATGAGATAATACATGCCTTAATGCTAATCAATGATTAGCAAATAGATACTTAAGATATATTCTTTTCATTGTTTCCTGTCTCTTAACGGTCCTTTTTATTATATCTTCTTTAAATATATGTGCCTTAAGCCTCAAGATATTCATAAAATCAGAGGTTGCGGTCTTAATTTTATTTGTGTAATGAAATTTAAATAGTTGCTAACATGTTTTAGAGAGTGAGATTATGTATATATCATTTTAAAAGTGGATTTCTAACTTCAACATTTCTGAAGAAAATTGGAAGATCTAACACTATTCCTGGTGGAAAGAAAACCTGGTTAGCATTTGCATTACGTGTGTATTAGTAACGTTACCCCAAATGGCTGCCTATGTGAAATTCGGCAGAACCAAAAGAAAGCTGCAACATTAGTATTGCTTAATTAGAATCACTAGAGACCCACGCCTATGAATACTTTGAGCTTGTGGTTGAAGCTTTCTGAACACTAATTAATAATAAATATTTCCTTTTAAATTATATTTTGTGAGCCAGGTCTCTAGTGACAGAATTGGACAGTGGCTGATGCAATTTAAAAAAAGAATTAATTTTTATTAGCATTCACAGTTTGCAAAGTTCCTTGATATGAGGACTGCACATCATCAACTTGGCTTTGGCAGTGATGTGTGTTGGAACCTCAGCAGTGACAAAAGGGAATGAGGAGGAACTGTGGAGTGATCTGATTTTAATACTGTCCTCTGGAGGGGTCATGAGAATCAGTGTCCTAAAGAGTGGGTGGGTAGCAAAATTAAGCTCAATCCAGCCTGGGGTGATAGAAGTTGTCAAAGGCGGCTGATGGATTCCAGCTATGCTGATGCTTGTAGGCAAATGGAACTTGGCATCCTTCATGGGAGAATGTCCATCTGGTTTGAAGCAGGAATCCACAGAGGGTGGATGTTGAGCAGCGGGGCCTAAGCAAGGGCAAGGTTTAGGTGGTGGGCGGGGCCAGTGCTCAGGACCCACAGGGCTGGAAATGGTTCTGGGGGCTGTGGGGGTGGGGCTTAGGCTCAAGAAACAGAAGGGGCCCCCCACCCCCCAGTCTCAGAGGGCATGGGACCTCACATGGGAGCCCAGCAGGCTTCCTGGGCTCGAGTGGGTGGGGCAATCGCCCTCGACTCCTCTGCCACGCCTCCTGGATGGCTCCTCCTGCCTTCTACTCCTGATCTCCCTGGCCTCCTTCCTATGCCCCCAGGACCCACGTGGCCTGGATGGGGCTTTGCGGGGGGTATCTGCTTGGGAGCTCGGCAGGCTCCCCGGCCTCAGTGGGCCAGGAGATCGCCCTCTGCTCCTCTCCTGTTCTTCCGGGAGAGTCCCTCTCGCCTGCCTCTCCTGATCTCCCTGGCCTCAGGGGAGCCAATCCTGTCTGGTCTCCACTTCTCCTCCCTCCTCAGTCCCTCTACGTCCTACGGGTTCACCTTGGGGTTCCTCCCAACTCCTTGGGTGTCAGAGTCCCTCACGAGCGACCGGCAGGCCCCCTAGTTGTGGGGAGATGTTAACTCTGCGTCTTCCCACACTGCCGTCTAGGAATGGTGTTTAGAAACCAAGAACTGAAAGGGAGGTGGTTGGTTTTAAGGATGTCTACAAATTAATTTTTTCTTTGGATTTCAACGTTTTTCTCTTCTGTGTGTCTTGGTCATTTTTGTTTATCTGACACGTGCATGAGCTTGTCCTATACCTGGAAATATACACAGGCCTCCCCACCCCCAGTCTTGAGGAGAGTCAGACATACATGCCCAGAAAAGAAATGCTATGCTCACTCCAAGATGCAGGAGAAGCATCCTCTGGAGGGAGGAATAGGGGTCAGGGAAGGCTTCGTGGGGGAAAGCAATCTTTGCAGAGATCACTGAAGGATGCTTTCCTTGGTGGAGGTTTGGGAGAGCATATTTTAGGGCAGTGGAGCAACCTGAGCACGACCAAGGGCAGGACACAGGAGCATACCGGGAGTCTGTGGGACAGAGCCTGGAGTCCCACGTATCTGGAGTTGTTTGGGGCAGGAATGGTGGGAGAGGCCATCCACCATGGCTCTGAAAGTCCTGTGTGTTCTTGCTGAGAACTCCTGCCTACTTCCGACCCAGACATCTGAGCAGCCCTGTTTCTTGAAGTGTTTGCTGTGTGCAAGCTTGAGGGCTGAGGTCAGGTCGGCTTGCCTCTGCTTGCTATAAAAGTGGCGAATCCCCAAGTTCAGCGTTCCTTTCCTGTAATGCAACCCCCTGCCTGTGTGGGCATCCACAATGAGCCCTTGCATCATCGCTTGGGGCTTGGGGCACAGGGCGAACCCATGAGAACACGAAGACCTCAATACTGCTTTTACCAGGAGTAATAAAGACCTTTTGCTCTGATCCTGGAGTCTTGATTCTTTTGCTGGTGTCCATGAAATGATATCAAGCTAATTTATTAGATTATAATAGGAAAAAATCTCAGAGCCTGCACAGTTCTTGATAAGGGCTGGGAGTTCAGGTTGGGAAGGCAGGTTGCATGTCTGGCAAGAAGAGCCTGGAATCCATTTGGTTCCCATGTGTAATCTGCTGTGGAGACTTGCAGAAGGTGGACGTTGCTGTTCCTCACTTCCTTTCTCTCCAAAGGAAATACTTTTATTCACGGTTCAAGCGTGATGGCGCACATTTACTATTTGCCATTTTTTTGGGGGGGGGGGTGGTATGCGGGCCTCTCACTGTTGTGGCCTCCCCCGCCGCAGAGCACAGGCTCCGGACGTGCAGGCTCAGCGGCCATGGCTCACGGGCCCAGCCGCTCCGCGGCATGTGGGATCCTTCCGGACCGAGGCACAAACATGTGTCCCCTGCATCGGCAGGCGGACTCTCAACCACTGCGCCACCAGGGAAGCCCCTATTTGCCATTTTTAGTGAGATGTCTGTTACCTGAGGATGGTCTTGCTCTCTCTTTGTCTCTCTACTGTTTGTGGGTTTAGGATATTAACGAGCAGAAGGGTGCTTGCCTTAGTTAAGCCTTCTTTTTGATAATTCTAGGTTGAATTAAACTGGGGGTATTACACAAGGGCGTGGATGCCCACACAGTGGATGCAGCTGGAGGGATCAGAGGCAACTGTGCTGACGCCAGAACTTGTCATAATAGAGCATTCAAAGAGCAGTGAGTCACCAAGGGGTCAACAGGCCACATGAGGTACCAGGAAGTGTGACATTTAAAGCAAGGAGCAGGTCAGAGCCCAGGTATGCAGATAAGCATCAGGACACAAATGCCAGGTTGTAAGGCTAGATGCAAACCCAGAGCATTATATAGAGCCGGGAACCAGGAGACCTGAAAGGGCAAGGCAGGTTCAGGGCAGGGTGAGAAGAGACTCAGCAGTTAGGAAGGACCTTGGTCAGTGAAGTGAGTACCCACCCAGCAGGAGCGTCCTTCCCCAGGCAGAGCCAGTCCCAGGGCAGGGCTCAGAGGAGACTAAGTAAGTGCTTTGCAAGTTAACCCTGGGTTAACTCAGGTAGGTGAAAAGCTGCTTTGAGGATGACATCTTCTTTTTGAAACACTATAATGGATTTTCTTGGAGGAGAATAAAAATGTAGTTCATCTTTCTTGGTGTGTCCTCATTAAACCCCAGCTCTACTGACATTTACACTTTTCGGCATCTGCATTTTGCCAGCAGATCAGACCTTGATGATCTTTGAAAAAGTGATTCTATGGGTGAGAACAGTGCCGTTCAATATCGTGGTACTTGATACCAGTTACAACCTCCAGATACACGTAATAGTCTTTCTGAAGTGTGTACCAGGCTATGGAATTAAAAATATGTTTATCATTTAAAATGTGAGATAATGGTTTCGGGAAGCTGACAATATAGAAATCAGTTTCTAAAAAAGGTGCTGTCTAGAAATAGACACATGCTCCCTCCATCCCCTCCGTCCTGGCACACATAACCCAAAATTTGGACCCTCACATTTGTAACTCATTTGCATACGTAAGTGCCAGTTGGCAGTATTTTGAATACTTCAGCACTTCCCTGCATCCGTTTGAGTTGGGGCTGCTACCGAAGCCCTGTTTCAACGTGTTTTGTTTTTCCTGCCATTTCAAAATGAAGTCGTGAGGTTGGGACCTCTTCCAAGAAGGTTCAGAAAGTAATTTATTTTCACCTTCTTCCTGTCCTGATTCCATCTCATTCGGTGCCTCTCTGAAGCTGCAGCTAGAGGTCTCTTGGTCATTTCAGTGAATCCCAGAACGTGTAACATTGACTTTGGTGTAACATTTGGGAAGCCAGCCAGGGGAGATGGACATTTTGGCTTCTGTTAGCATCATGTAGAGATTTTCAAAGAAAGCGAAAACAGGCTAGAATGGGGCAAGGAGAAAAGCACATCACACAAATTCCATTTTCCCTAACTTTGAGTTCTTTTTCTAGGTTAAATCTGTGTGCTGAGATAGATGTTATTTTTTCTTTTTTCCTTCTTTCCTCCTTGATGACCCTCAAATTTCTTTTCTTTTCACCTCCAAGAAGGTACTCGGTAACTGATACACAAACGTTTGGCTGAGTGATGGCACGGTTGGTTTGCCAACAGCAAGGGGGTAAGCTGGCAAAGGTCTTTGAGTGGAATAATTTAAGGACAGGATGATTTTTCAACTTAATTTTTAAAAAACTTTTATTGAGGTATAGTTGATTTACAATGTTGTGTTCAATTTAATTTTTACTTTAAATCTATTTTTAATTTGTAAGGTCATACCTTAATGGTTACAAATAGGAATACAGGGAGACATGTCACCCTTTCCTGGTTCCAAAGCCACCAGTCTCCTCTCCTCTTTGCTAATTGTGGGTTTCTCTTTACAGTTTCACAGGCATTTTATGCCTATACAATTGTTACAATGGAAGGTTAGCATTAGCCACCAAGAAACAGTATCAGATGCTTTCAGAAGGAGGTGACACATAGTATGTCAGCTGGTGAAGCTGATCTCTTGCTTCCGGCAAAGATTCTATTCATGCTCTAATAAAAGAGGCTTGGACCTAGAGTCTGTCATACAGAGTGAAGTAAGTCAGAAAGAGAAAAACAAATACCATATGCTAACACATATATATGGAATCTAAGAAAAAAAAAAAAGGTCATGAAGAACCTAGGGGTAAGACGGGAATAAAGACACAGACCTACTAGAGAATGGACTTGAGGATATGGGGAAGAGGAAGGGTAAGCTGTGACAAAGCGATAGAGTGGCATGGACATATATACACTACCAAACGTAAGGTAGATAGCTAGTGGGAAGCAGCCGCATAATAGCACAGGGAAATCAGCTCCGTGCTTTGTGACCACCTAGAGGGGTGGGATAGGGAGGGTGGGAGGGAGGGAGACTGCAAGAGAGAGGAGATATGGGAACACATGTATATGTATAACTGATTCACTTTGTTATAAAGCAGAAACTAACACACCATTGTAAAGCAATTGTACTCCAATAAGGATGTAAAAAACAATTTATATGCTGCTGGTGGGATAATAAATTGGTATAATAATCTCAAAAAGAAAAAGAGGCTTTGTGCTTTGAAAGTCAGGAAATGTGAAGTTCAAAGGCATTGTCGGGATGGAGAGAGAGAATATAGGCTGCTGACAATTCAGGGGTTAGGAAAACCTTCCTTGTAGCCTCTGATACCTGTATCCAGATAAAAATAAGATGAAGGTGGAAATCAAGGGCAACCAAAGTACCTGAGTCATTTTTCCGAGGTGGGAAACCAGCTCTGGGTCTGGAGAGTCAGACCAACTAATGGACCCTTGATTGGTAATGTGTATAAAAGTGGGGGATTTTGCTAAAACGCCATTGCTGGTTCGATCGGTCCGGGGTGTGGCCTGAGAGTGTGCATTTCTAACAAACCTCTAGGTGCTGCTGGTCTGCACTTTGAGTACCAAGGACCTAAACAGACCCTACCTTCCGAGATTCTGTTTCCACGGGTGTAAGACAGAGCTCTGCTTTTTGATGACCTTCCCTACGTTGAAAGGTAATTCTGATGTAGGTTGACCTGAGAACACACTTTGAGAAACCCAACTCTTATGCCTGGAATTTTTTTTCCTTCATATAAATAGAGTGGAGAACATTATCACAGAGGAGGATAGAAAAGGCTTGGGGAGGTGTAGGATGAAGCTGTGGGACGATGCATGGGGGGAGGGGAGGGATTTTGAATCAAATACATATCCTGCAATTGAAATGTAATTTTGCTTCTCACCAGTGAGAAGACTTTCCCAGAAGGAGGATCACGGGCCTTCCTCCACTTCTCTATTGTAGGCTTTGGGATAGTAGACACAGAGAATGTCACTCAACACGCCATTCCTTGAAATGTCCCCTTCTCCATGAGCTTTGGTCCCAGTCAGGTAATCTTCCACTTATCCCAATGAAGCCAATGTGCTTCCTTGTATCATCTCATCCCAGGACACCTAGGTGCCCTCACTAAGGCTGATTTTGTCCCCGGACTCAGATTTGGCTTTCAGGTGTACAATGTACAAATGCTTAAAGGGCAATGTGCCCAGATTTCCGACACAGTCCTGACCTCTGTTCAGGCCATTGGTGGGCACCACTTCAGAATCAACCTGTTTCCAGTAAAATAAGTAAGTAATGTCTGTTTCCATTTCCTGGGAAACTTGCCTCTTTCTATAAAATCAGGCTTTTCCGGGAGGGCTTCCCAGAACATCTCCTTCTGGCAGGGTAGTCACGGACACAGAGCTGCAGTATGTACCTGCTTCTGGGCTCCCTGGGGCAGTGGGTCAAGGGTCCACTTGATGTGATGGAGGGACGATGGCAGCGGCTGTGATGGAGAATTTTGGCAGGCATCTTTGTCTCCTCGACAAGGAGACCCCTGTCCCAGGACCTCCATGTAGAGGTGACTGCCCCTTTTTCATCATGGTTTGCCAAGCCTCAGCTGAACAGGGTGCGGGAAGTAGCCTAGATTGAATTCTTTGCTGCTTTGTGCCCTCTTCTGTTCAGTGAACTGCTTTTCGTCACAACAACCTGACCACACACAAACCCCCGAAGCAGACCGGGGAGATGAAGTTCTCCATAACTGTGCACCTGCCATTGCTAATGTAGGAAGTGAAAATAACATCAATGCACTCCATCCCACGCAACAAAGAAACGCCAGCCCCAAAAAAATCCCCTTGCAAAATGCCACCGAGACGCCCACTCAGCCCGCACCCTTACGTAAGCACAGCAGCTGAGCACCTGACATGTGGCACATCACCCCGTGTACCTCACGTGCCTTCTTGCTTGGACGGGAGCAGGGAAATTTAAGCATTGGCACCCAATGCACAGCCTTCCGGTTTCCCTACTTTATTTAACTCTTGCAGCATCTCTTTGAAGTGGTAGTAAATGTCTTATTATTATTTTCCCTCGTAGTAAAGATTACACAGCCCATGTTATGGTTGAATTGTGTCCCCTGCTACAAATTCATATGTAGAAGTTGTAACTCCTAGTTCCTCAGAATGTGCCCTTATTTGGACATAAGGTCATTGCAGATGTCATTTGCTAAGATGAGATTATTAGGATGGACCCCAATTCAATGACTAGTGTCCTTATAAAGTAGAAAAATTTGGAAGTAGACATACCAGACATACACATGGTGTTCTCCCCGTGAAGATAAAGGCAGAGATGAGAGTGATGTTTCTACAAGTCCAGGAATGCCAAAGATGGCCAACAAAGCACCAGAAGCTGGAGGTGACGTATTCTGGAACATATTCTCTTTCAGAGCCCTCAGAAGGAACAACCCTGCCGACACCTTGATCTTGGATTTCTAGCCCCCAGAACTGTGAGACAATTCATTTCAGTTAAGTCACCCAGGTCCTGGCACTTTGTTACAGCAGTCCTAGCAAACTAATATAGCCCCCAAGCAACAGCATGGGGACATAAAACCGGTTTTCTGGATCCTTCTCTACTAGTGCTATAGGCATGTTGTACCAAGGGGGAGCTGAGAATGTGAGGGCCATGGCAACGTTAACATTTTAAAAGCCAATGAGGGAGCATTTTTATCTCCCCAGTCCCCCACTTTAGACCCACTCAGCAAATCAACTTATATACAAGCATTCCTTTCTGCCCCCAAATCTCCTTCAACGAGGCTTTGGACACTTGTTCCCAGGCTGTATATGGTATTGCTGCACTAGCAAACTATCTCAAAACACAGAAACTTAATACAAATTGTGTTTTACTACATCTCATGGATTCTATAGTTCAAGAATTCAGGCAGGCTCATCTGGGTGATTCTTTTTCTCCCCCTGGCATTTTCTAAGGTCCATAAGTCATCCTCTGCTGGTGGAAGGGCTGGTCTGGAGAAACCAGGACCACCTGACTCACATGTCTGGTGCCTTGGTGGGGATGACTGGGAAGTAATGCTCTGGTGATTGAAATCCTTTCACGTAGCATCTGAGCACGGTGGCTGCAAGTTACTAGGACTTCTTGCATGGACACTGGCTTTCCCTGGAATAAATGTCCCAAGAAAGCCAGGTAGAAGTTGCGTGGCCTTTAAGGACCTAACCTTGAAAGCCACAATTACCATTTCCATCACAATCCGTTGGTCATACTGGTCACAGAGGCCCACCCAGATTCCAGGGCAGGCTTCAGAGACCTTACCTCTTGAGAGGATGAGAATCAAATAATGTGTAGCCATTAAACAACAACCACATTCTACCTTCCCATCACTCTCTCTCTCTCTCCTTTTTTTTTTTTTTAATTTTTTGGCCAAGCCTCACAGCATGTGGGATCTTAGTTCCCTGACTAGGGATCGAACCCGCAACCCCTGCATTGGAAGCACCGAGTCTTAATCACTGGACAGCCAGGGAAGTCTCCACATTTCTTGGGTGGCAAAGGAAATGAGGAAAATCTCTACTTTTTTCCAGTCTCTACTCTAGTACTCCCAGGGCTAGGTACCTGGGTGTGAGGTACCCCCCTGAGAAGCACTCCTAGCTTCTTATTTGCATTTTTTATAGCTGAAACTGTACCCGTGGAGATAAAAGTCTGAGCCCTTGTGGAGGGTCCGGTTTCAGGCCAGGAACCTCTTAGGAAGCCCAAATGGAAACAAAAAGGGATGAACAGGATCTCTTCACAAGTCAGCAAGCTCCCAGATATTTATTGTCTTAGCTTGTCATCTTCATGCTTCAGGAATTAGTTCGCATCCTCCCAAGGACTCTTTCATTCAGTATCTCTTCAAAGCAGCCATGAGCGAAGCTCTCACCTGTTCTATTCATTGTCTTCTGGGGATCCAATGACAGGCTGAGTATCCAGAAAAGCAAAGCTCCTGGAAGAAGTGGAGGCCACACCACCAACCTGTGCCCTTCAGAGCACAGTCTCTTAAACATCAGCTCTACAAACAAAGTGTGTGGGAGGAGGGGACTGGACTTCCTGTTGGCCTCCTTTGGCACTTCTATGTGTTGTTCTAATCTCTCTCTCTACTTGCATCTTGGTCTGGTGGTCCCCAGATTGTCCAGATAACCTGGATGGGTGCTTCTACCTACAGAAGCCTAAAGCTAACGAGGCCCATTAGATTCAGAGCATCCTACCGCTTACTTGATCCTCTAAGACAAGCACAATAGAAAACCAGACCATACGCAATTGTTATTTAACCACAATATTATTATCTTGTGTATGTGTGTGTGCACATGTGTGTGCCTGTGAGTGAGTGAGAGAGAGAGAAAGGGAGAAAAAGAGAGAGTCTTACATCCCCATCTAGGGAGTAAGTTCCTCGAAGATAGGAAGTGTATGATATTTACTTTTGCCTTTGCAAAAACCCATAGTAATGTATTCGGCCTATAGCAGGTAATGCGTTCGGTATGTAGCAGGTACTCACCAAATGTCTGTAGGAAGATGGAGGGGAGAGAAGAGAGATTAATCAAGCCAAGTCTACTTTTTTCATTGCTTTCAGGATTCCCAGTTGAATCTTGAATGTATGCTCAAGTATATGGTGGAATGCGGAACAGGAGTAGAGAAGGGGGGAGGTGTCATGGTTGAAGCTGGAGCCCTTGAACTAGAACAAGACTGGTGGTTTGGTGGGTGAGTAGGTCGGTGGCCAGGTCACCTGGGTTAGCTTTGGCCATAAGTGGTAGAGACAGAAAGGGGAACTAGACTGATGGCCCATCTCAAGCATGAAGAAATTTTATCAGGTGCTCAAGTTCAAGTGCTCTTTGAAGAGATGCAGTGATAGGCAGTCCATCTTGGGTTTCTCATGAAGGAAAATGCTGGCTTCTGTACGTTATTCAAAACCCATTGCCTATGTGTCCTGCACATGCCCGTATCTGCCGCCCACAAGATATCTTCTCCTCCCTCACCTCCCTGCAATCCGCCAGCGAGCCCTCAGCTCCAAGTATTCTACTGGAACTGTCCTCTAAAGTGTGCTGGTAAACCTGGATTCCCAAATGGGTGAAGTCTTCCTAGTTTCGATTCTTCTAGATGTCATCCTTCAACAGTACCCTATCTATACTTTCCTTGAAAAAAGTTACTTCACTATGTAAATTAGGGTGGCTTGTTATCAACTCAAAAGTCCATTAGTCCACGGTAGTTCCTGTTGCTCTGGTGGAGACCTTGGAGGCTTGTAGTCAGACAAGGAACCTCAGGATGTCACTGTTTTAGAAAAGCTTAATGTCAAGGTGGTGGCCAAGCTGGATGGGGCAGTAGACTGAGTCAGGGAGATAGTCAGGAAGCTTGGGAGTTAATAAAAGCTGATATGGACACAAAAGGCATTTTGAAGAAGAATAGATAGCTTTGAAGAAGAGCTGAAAACATTTGACTGACTAGATAAAGGAAAGGAATCTGAGATGGTTTCTAAGATTTTGAGCTGTGTGATTGTGATGTTACAGCTGACAGAAACTGAGAAGTCTGAAAGGGGACTTGGTTTGGGGAAAAGACCAGAGTTTAGTTTCCGACTTGCTAAGCTGGAGGTGTTCTGATTAACAACTATGACATTGTGGACTAGGGTTCGTGGTCCACATGAAACTTCCCCTCCCCTCCTTCTGTGCCCAAGGAGGAGCTGTGATCTGGTCCACATTGTAAGCAGACCGAGGCGTTTGGGGTTAAGGCGCCAGGGAGGAGTGGGCTGGTTAGTTCTTTCTCTTCTGCATGCAAGGATCATTTCCTCCTTGAATTACCTCCAACTTAGAACTGTCTCTCATGCAGCTGGTGTGGTAAGGCGGGCATTGGAACTTTCCCTGCTATGGAGGCATTCCATTCCATCTTTAAACCCTTCCAACCTTTTTTTTTCTTGGGCCTTAAATTAAATGGAAAAATTAATCTTTATATTTCATCTGTGGTCCCAGAGGTAGCAGACCAGGTAGATGTCTGAGTGCAAACTTCCAACGGGAAGTAATGCTCCTTTGCCTTGGGATATAGCAGGAGGGTGAGTCCACAATCTAGGAGGGGATGACAGTCAAGGAGTTGAACTTGGACTTTTTTTTTTATGACTAATGTATAATTTTGTTGGTGCTTAAGAGAGCAGAGAGGTGGTGAATATAAAATAACAAGTTACTCATGTTTTAGAGGATAATCCAGAATATATTGTTGATGAAACTTGTGAAGGAAAATGTGTTGAAAGAAAAGACAAAGAAGCAGAAGTATCATATTACAACCCAGCAATTCCACTCCTACACAGTTACCAACAATAATGGGCACATCCATTCACAAAAGACATCTACAGGAATGTTCATAATACATGAAAGCCAAAAATGGAAGCAACCCCAAAGCTGATCAACAATAAATGAATAAATGGATTGTGGTTTCTTCATTCAAGGGAATATTATACACCAATGAGCATTAACAGACAATAACCATAACCAGCATGGCTGAATCTCACAAGCAAAATGCTGAGTAGAAGTGGCCAAATTCAAAGGAGGACATATGCTGTGATTACATCTATATGAAGTTCAAAAAATAGGCAATGTTGTCTTTGCTTTTAGAAGTCAGGAGAGTAGTTACCTTCAAGAGGGGAGAACAAGTGTCTTCTGGGATTCTGGATTTTTTTTTTTTTTCTGATCTGGAAGCTTTTTATACAAGTGTGTTCATTTAAAAAAATTTTAGAGTGAACACTTATGACTTGCATCTGTATATATTTTATACTGTGATAACATGTGCAAAAAGAAAAAAAATATCACAGGGCATATCTTTGGGGAAAGCTCTCTTTTAGAAGTGAAGTACAGAAAGATAAATTAGAAAAGAAGTCATTAGAAAAGTAGCAGAATTGCTTTATTCAATTCTACAGTTGTTAAGAGGAAGTCTTGAGAAATTGCAGGGAATTACATAAAAATGTTTAACTTGCTATGTCAAAACAAAGAAGTAATAATATCGAAAGTCAGGCAACAACTTGAAAGATACATTTACAGCAATAAGGAACTGGTTCACTCAATTATGGAGGCCAAGTTCAGCCCCAGGAGAACTGATGGCATATTCCAGTCCGAGTCTGAAGGCCCAAGAACCAGGAAGGCCGGTGGTGGTAAGTTCCAGTCTGAGTCCAAGTCCAAAGGCAGGAGAAGACTGAGGTCCCAGCCCAAAGAATTCTATCTTACTCAGCCTTTTATTCTGTTTGGGCCTTCAAGGGACTGGCTGAGGCTCACCCACACACTGGTGGGGGGGGCAATCTGTTTTACTCTCTCTACTGATTCAATCTCATCCAGAAGCACCCTCACAGACATACCCAGAAGTAATGTTTAACCAAATACCTGGGCACTCCATGGCCCAGTCAAGCCGACAACTATGACTAAATATAAATGAGCAAAAGGCATGGATGGAGGATATGAATAGTTGATAATGGCAGAAGCCATCACAAGTCCCACAAAATATACTCATATACACTATCATTTATTTTAGTTCATCACAATTTAGAGGTTTTCATGTAATAACCAATGAAGTTTCTAGAGGAACATGTAAAAAACACTAAATGAAAATGAGCTTTAGGAAACTGAACTCACTTGGTCAAAGCTTTTACCTCTCTGTGCCATAACTCTACTGGATTGCAAGGCGTTTAAGCCAAGGGCTGTGTCTTTTGCATTTCTGCATCTCAGCACCTAATGCAATCCCTGAGCTCATGAATAAGCCCCTCATAACACAGTTACGTTGTAAGTTCGGTGGGCTCGGTGCGTTATGGTCCAGTGGGCTCACCGTCATGCCAGGCTTCCCTAGAGGGGAGATGCACAACTGTCACTGGAAATGGCTGCATTGATTCCTCTGGAAAAGTCAGAGATGACTTTTGACACGTCAGTAAACTCACTGCTCATTGGCCCCTTCCTAACCAGGTCTTCTGACGTGCAAATTTGTCTTAGAGTCTACGGATGATCTAAATCTCATTAAAACTTAGATAGAAAATGTTATGCCTTTAGCTGAAAATCCCTAGTTCATTTTAAGACTCAGAGTTGTTACAGATAAGACAGAATATATCATTTTCATAGAATAACAGGTAGATATTAATATCAATAATTTAAAACTATCGCTAGGAGGAATTTCAAGAGAAAAGAAATCACAGTGGTTTGTAGGGCATTGATATACATGACATACACCTATATTTTCTAGGTATCTATGCATATCATTTGTGTGGTAATTACATTGTCTATTGCAACTAAGTGCCACAGGTATTTAGTTTGTGATACTTTTACACTTTTTCCTCTTGGGAGAACTAATTACAAACAATTTAATTAAGCTCTCTTACTCATTAATGTTCTAGTAGCTTAGCAAGTTTGGGTAAGCTCAGCAGGTTACAAAGGTTTAATTTGATCAGTTATCCTCCCATTAACTCATATACCATCAGTACTATGGTTTTTTTTTTATCCTTCTCTGCCTGGGGTACTGACAGAATTTAAAATATCATTAAAACTAAGAATTCAGGAAAGACTCTGTTAGTTGCCACCTGTCCTGATGAGGCTTGGATATCCATTTTGAATCTCTAGAATACAAGAGCAAGGATGTCAATAATGTTCTCTTCAATAAGACCAAACAAACAAAAACCATATTTTATTTTTGATTGGAGTTACAGCAATAACATATGGTTTTCATTAGCTTTGTGAGAAACATAGATTTCAGAGAAAAAAACCTGTTCTATAATTCATTAGAAGCTCAAACACTAAAAATATAAGTTTTGGCTAAAAGAGTACCAATAAGGAATATATTTAACACAGGGGCGAGGGGGAGGAACACAAATCAGGTCTTAAGCAAATATTTTTCTATTTATTCTTTCCGAGAACATTATATAGAGGCACAATTTATACTTTGATCTCAGGTATCACTAATACAGACTGCCCAGAATTGAATATATGAGCTTGTGAAGTTCCAGCTTGTTAATAGTTAATGCAGTTTTTTGGTATTATTTTTTAGCTGACTGACATTTTTTTCAGGTGTAAATGGTTAAGTAAACAAGGAGCAATTAGCTTCCTGATTTAAATAGTAAATAAGGAACAGTTCATGTTGTACCAAGCTGTTTTTCTCCAACACTCTGGCCATGAACCTTATGTTCTCTTATTAACCATGATGTTTACTAATAATTATTGGGCTCGAAATCTCCTTTCTGTACTTGGCCATACAGGAGGATGGAGGCCACGCCTTGTAATGCTGTGTTTACTTAAGGAAAAATGGTTATGAAAGGAAAGACACTTTGGGTTTATTTCTTTCTTTGTTTTCAATTCTACAAGCCTTGAAGTAACTTGGTAATTTTTTTATTTTTGAACTGGATAAATTCTATGCTCTGAGAATGTATCCAGAAATAATTACATATTCAAAGGGAATAGGATAAATTCGAAACACCTTTGTAAAATTAACGGGAAAATAGAAATACTATTCCTTTAATAACTTAATGTACAGATTAGTTAAATTCAGGCTAACAAAAATATTTCTTGAAAATTGAAAAAGGAAAAGCAAGAGCTGAGAAAGGGACAATGGGCCTCCGAAGATGAGACCCAGGACAAGTTGCAAGATTGAGCAAATCAAAATATAGAACTCTCAATTAACTTTGAATTTCAGATAAGCAAAAAAATAATATTTGGGGATCAGTTTGTCCAGTACAATATTTGGGATACTTTTATCCTGAAAAAGTAGTTATCATTTATCTGAAATTCAAATTCAACTGAGCATCCTGTATTCTATCTGGCAACCCTAGAAGCAGGGAACTTGGGTAATGGGTACAAGGTCAGGAGCTACTTTGTGGCACATCCACCCTTGGAACTTGGGTCTCATAAAATCATATTATTTCCATTCTATGGCATGTTGCTCTACATAATTCTCCTATGGACAAATATCTTTAATCAGTGGTTTTTAAAAATAAAAACATTTTGGTCTCATTTTTCAGATGTTTCACGTCCAAAGACATTTTCTATTCCATAAAATGACACTATTAAAAACCTTAATGTAAAAGCCACACTCGGCTCTCCTGATTATTCCGTAAAATGGTTATTTTAACATAGAATATCAAAATTGTTCTTCACTCTGTGGCTTTATAGCCAAGTAATTTGACCGTGTATTAAAACTTAAGGAGAATTATGAACAGGGAAATTACAAATAGGGATCGGACTTGCAACGTAAAATTTTGAACACTCACAAAGCCCATAGTTTTCCTCCTTGTTACTATTTTACCACCAAAAATGAAAGTGGAGCGTGGCTACTTACGGATGAAATGTACAGACACTGAAAAGACAATGATTTTTGCAGCTGAGAAATCTAGGTGGAAACGGGCAGCAGCTTATTTCAGTGGCTGTGATTTTATAGCCTAAAGCTGTGTTTTCTGGCAGGAAAATTCAGTGCCTGGATCAGAAGTGTGAAGACATGAGGTCCTCTGCAGGATGCTGAGAAACGAGGCTGGTGATTCCCATAGCCTTTGAGAACAGGCACTGACAGTAGCTAGTTTAAAATTAAAAAAAAAAAAAAGAAAGAAAGAAACCAAAACCAAACCAAACCAAAACAAACAAACAAAACCCCTTAAAATCCAGAGTCTAAAAACCACGCTCACACCATCTCGATGGTTTATCTGAAAGGGGAATAACAAAGGGAATGACTTGTTTCCCTCTGTGCCTCTGTGAGTTAGGGGCTGGGAGGGTGATCAGTGATGGGTGGAAGGGGCGCTGACCTATTGAATACAGTGCAATTCGGTGAGCTTCTATTTGCTAGGCTAGGCTCTCAGGCTTCCATGATCTTACCCTCTAGCAAGGAAGACAATCTGGAAACAGATGGGCTACCAAGTTTGTTCTAGTGGTGAGCATGCAAAGCGTCACGGAAATACAAAGGAGGGACCCTTTGTGGAGGGCTCAGAGGTTTCTTGCAGGTGATACTTCGTTTCCTTCCAGAGATCTATATCAAACTATTTGCAAATGATGTGTTAGGCTATCTGAGATTTGCATCACAATGATATCACAGTGAGCGAGGGAAAATGAATGAAATACGTTAGCCGTGAGTTGATATTAGGTGGAAGCTGGGTTTGAGAGCACGGAGGTTAATTATACATTCTTCCTATTTGCTATATTTGAAATTGTCCGTAATAAACAGGAAGGAAGTTATGTGTGTGTGTGTGTCTGTGGAGACTGAGATAGAGATAGAAAGACAGCGAGAGATTAAGATTATAAAACAAGGTAAAGGTGCCTGGGGAAAGTGGAACAGCTCAGAGAGAACAGCTTGTTTCAGGGCACCAATCTGCAAACGGAAGATCAGTTTTTGCTCAGTGACCCCAGGAATGTGAAGGAGGCAGAGGCACCAACAGGGAAAGCTCCCAGCATTACTTCTGGCAACTAGTGAAAGGTCTTTCAAGGCTGGAATACGGGGAGTTCAACTAGTTTACTCACCAAGTCCACCAGACCTGCCCACTCTGGCTCACCTGTAAAGCCTCTTATACCTTGATGGTCAAGTTCTCAGAGACCTACTTCCTAGGGTCTGGCAAGGGCAACTTGGACAACCACTGCCAGACAGACCAGACGAATTATCCAGACTGTCCAGAGTGTTAGAGAGGGATGCGGTCATCCTGGTCTCCCTCCGAGAAAAGTTCAGGTCCATGGGCTCTTGGGCCAACACACATTTGTTCTCTGCGGTTCTAGCACCCTTGGTTCAACATGGCCAGTACTGGTCAATCCCAGCTGTCTGCCGAGCACCAGGCTGGGTGGGCAGAGGACAACCGGCTCACTGTTCCCGTCTCTGGGGAAGTTTCAGGGTTTGTTGATTACTTCACAATCTTGCAGGGAGTGAGCAAGGGAGCCAGCAGAGAATAACCTCTCAGGAAGAGAATCGAGTGTACCTTTTTTAAACGTAGCCATTTAGTCACAAAAGCAAGCTGAGTTGGAAACCAGTCCCTCCCTGTCCTTCCTTGGCTGGGTAATCTAATTTGAATGCAAGGCAGTCTGGCAGTTGCAAATGCTAGCTGGCAATAGAAGCGCATTTTCATTGACTTCCTGGGATTCTTTGCCTCCCTCAAATATTTTGGATACAGAGAACATGGCACAGATTCTTCTGCCGGTGCTAATGATGAGAAGAGCTGCATAATGGGGAGTGAGCCTCATCCAGACCGAGAGAAGCAGGGCCGATGCACGCAGCTCGCCCGAAAGGGAGGCTGCTTCCAAGGCTGCCAGGCTGGCGACCAAGAGCCGCAGAGACTGTGACATCCAAGTGTCGCGGCTCCAGAGTCGGTGGAGTCTGCCAGTTGAACACAATCAGCAAGCGCGACTTCTCAATTGTGTTGACAGATGAGGGAGAAAAAAATCAAATAGATGTGAGAGCTCTGTTGATCCTGCTGCAGTGTTTTGCAATATTATGTCTATTGATTTGCTTTTTGTTCCTGAGTTCTTGCGTGGAGCGTGTTCTGCGTTGCCTGTCAACTCGGCAAGCCTGCTCTCACAGCTGCTTGTCAAGGGAGAATTTCTACACAAATCACCCTAACCCGTCCCCCAGGGGACATTAGGCCAAAGATACTCTGTTGTGCTTTAATGGAAAGGGGGGAAAAAAAACCTGTAGCATGTGGCTCAATTGTCTTTTTATGACAACTGGTTATGGCTTTTGAATTCTGTGACGTGGTGCAGCCCGTTGTCACTGGTTTTGTGAGTTCTTCTACCATCCGGGAAGGTAGGCCGGGTTTTTTGCAGTGGTTATTTGTTGTCATGGCTGACCCTCCTGCTAAAATGTGTTATAAATTCCCATGGCCTTGTAATACATTGCAACATCTCTCAAATTAAGATACAGCAGAGAGTCATCTTAAGGGTGTATTGTTATTTCAAAAGAATGTGACATCTCCAAGCCCACCACAATCGTTAAAGACATAGAATTGATCTTTGCTATTTTGACTTTCTCCCTCTGGCTGTACCTGCTCCATTCCTGGGAACATGCTTCCCAGAATGGAATACCGTCCCCACCTGGATCAGTCTTCTTTAGCTGGCCCACTCATCCCAGGCCATTTTAAATTCTAAAGTTTAATGTTAAAATGGACTAGTCTCAAAAAGTCTTATGTCTAATGTAAGGGAAAGAGATTCGGGATAATTCAGGACTGTGTGATAAGCGATTTATACTCAGTCCTTTGTATCACTTTGACTTTGGAGAGAGGGCCTTATCTAAAAAAATGACATTACTCAATATTCTGTGATAACCTATATGAGAAAGGAATCTGAAAAAGAATGGATATGTGTATATGTATAACTGAATCACTTTGCTGTGCACCTGAAACTAAGACAACATTGTAAATCAACTAGACCCCAATAAAATTTTAAAAAACTAAAAAATTTTTAAAATGACAATCATAGCAAGAAAGTTGAAAGCCACGGCAAGAGAGTAGGTGAAGAATTCGGGGCCCCAGGACTTGGGAGCCTCCCTCAAATCAAATGTCCTACTCAGCTTTCTTTTTCTTCTACATGTAGCTCCAGTCTTGCAATATATCAGAATTATTAAACACATCCCTACTCCCCAGCTCCGTGTTTATTAATTTGCTTTTAAGTCTTCCACGAATGGGAACAGTTGAGGAGTCTCTTGGTTCAGCATCCCTACATGTGGGCTTCAAGGAACCTTCTCTATGGAATGGGTGTCAAGCTGAGCTGAGAAGCTCCAGAAGACAAAATCACATACATCTTGGCTATTAAAAAAACAAAAAAAACTGCATTGTCAGCACGTGTTCATGTGCACAAATTTCTTCTTGGTATTACACATCGAGGCCCCTGTGTCCAGCTCATTGGCTGGTAGAGAGTTAGATGCATTTAGGGAGATGCATTACTTTTCTGCAAACAACACAGGGACCGTTAAACAGCAGGAAGACAGCTCAATTTTAAACAAAATCTACGGGCCCTGGATGAACGCCCCTCCCTCAATAACTAACTTACAACCAGGGAATTTCTTAGGCACTGGGAATTAGAAAGGCTGATTTTAAAGTTAATTACAATACATAAACATGTACTTAAAAAGATAATTATTTGACATTCTTTTGGAACCTGACTGAAAATTGCTTTCTAAGGACAGAAGCTCCTTCCAGAGGATCTCATATGACTTAGTACACGATGAAAAGGCATGTATCACACCCCAAGTGGGACTCTTTTGTAGCCACGCATCCTTTAAAAAAAAAAAAAATCAGCGTTTGCAACTCTTTATTCTATCTCCTGTTCTGTTATTTCCTCTCTCCAGAGTCTCCTGCTACCTAAAATGTCATAAATATCATTATGGGAGAGAATGTGGTCTAGTGCAGTTTTATTAAAAAGTCTCACGCTTTTTGCAGCCAAATCATCACCAACATATGCTGTTCCCAGCCTGTCCTCTGTTCCAACAGGTTCACAGGGAATAACATCAGTAGCATTGAAGCTTCACAAGTTTTCAAATGCGGTTTTATTCATTTAGACAAATATCCATTCAGCGCCCGTTATGTGCACAGGATGCTATAAATACAGGATAGGATTTTTAACAATAAATCTCTGTCCTCAAAATGCTGACCATCTAGGTGTGATTGGACATTCACAGGAAAACATTTCTAACCATGATCTAACGAAAGGCAGGCATTTCAAGGAGCTGCCATGAGACCAAGGCTGATTCCTGACAAGGAGGATGCCTCCCATCTTTCCAGGTTTGGGAGGTTGTGAAGTCTGGCCACATTTAATCCTGCCGGCACGTCTGTGATATAGGTGTTTGCATCTCTATTCTACAGAAGCAGAAACTGAAATCCAGGCAAATTAAACGGCTTGCCTAAGACTCCAAAACCGTTGAGTGACTGAGCCCAAGCCCTGTAGGGGCCACATGGGGTAATAAAAAGGCAAGAGTGTGGGGTCTGACCTGACTTAACCTTAGCCTCCGCTCTAATTCTTTCTAGCTGAGCAGTCTCTGCTGTATCTGCAAGCTGAGAATGATGAGATCTACTTCGTAGGGTTATTGTGAGGATAAAATGAGGTGCATTGTGCTTCCCCGAGTTTAAGATACCACCTACCGTAAGTGGCCTCATTATTTTGTTTCACAAAGAGAAAAATGCCAGTTAATTTCCAAATACAATCTTTCTCATTACTTAGAATTTATTATTTATTCAAAGAGCTCTTTTAGGCTTGTTTAGACATAGGTCTTTTAAAAATCAAATCTGACCTTGGTCGTACCTAAAAGGGGAAATACAAGAGAAATGAACAAGCCAAGGATTCCTAGACTTCTCATCTGATCTTTCATACCAGTTTTTGGACTCAGAGTTCTTGATGTCTCTGCTTTTTCTACAGCTTCACCCTCTGGGCTTGCACGATCGATGGTGATGCAGTGTTTCCTAAAAGAATGTTCTGTTCTTACATCTGGGATTTCTCCCAGGATGCTCTCGCTCACAGTACACGTTTTGATTTGGGGGTGTCAATCGATAGAGGTTTTCAAATACTAACCAGCACTTGCATTCCTTCTTCAAATGGTCCTTCAGTGTTTTGTTGACTGAAATGCCAAGGGGTTGGAGTTGTCCAGTCATTTTACCAAGAATAATAACTGGACAATGAGAATTATGTCATGTCTGCTGGCTGGTCAGTAGTGATGGCCAGATCCAGTAGATTGTGAGGGGTATCCTGGTTCCAGAGGCATTAAGATGTAAAAAATACTGTATCTTTTAGAATCCATGAGATACAGATCTACAACAGTACAGCACCATACGTACTCCATACTTAGTAGATGGCTTTAAAAGAATGGTTCTTTCCCCTTCTTTTCTGCATACACAATAGCTGTCAAATTGGAGGCATTGCCAAAAAAAGACTGAATGTTCAGAGGAGGAGTAAGTATCTTGAAATCGATCAAAATTGCTACATGGAAGAGAAGCCCACAGCTGGACAGAAAGGATAAGCAAAGAGATGCTGGAATTACAGTGGCACCTAGAGATTGCTTCAGTGGTACCAACCTCCTCCCCACAACTACCATCAGCCCCACTAAGTCCAGCGGGCTTGCTCTGCAAATCAACTCTAAGAAAAATTCTTCACATCCTTCTTCCAACTATATTGCCAACTCTGACTCTGGAGATTCTATTAAAATTTACAGAAATAAGAATATATATGGCAAAAATGTAGATGACATTTTGAGTTGAGGGGGTAGTCATTGGGAGAACTGAGAAATCGATTTGAATTGTAGGGTTGGGAATCAGGCTGACTTTGGTCCTTACTAAGGACCTTGGCTTCAGTCCTTAATAACTATGTGATCTTGGGAACGTTTCTTTATCTTTCTGCACCTCAGTTTCCTTTTTCATTCAATATTTACCTACTGAATGGGAGTATTACATTTAAAGAAAACATGAAATAATGTATACAAAATGTTTAAAACAGTTCTTGGTTCCTGTAAGCCCTCATCAGGATTTATCCTACAATGTAATCCTAATCAAGGTTCTAGTGGCAAGTGATGAGTCAATGCAAGACCTTAGAATCCACCTGCCTTCAAGTAGCAGCTTCAAGAAGTACTAGTTGTAGGACCTTACTTAATCTCTCTGCGCTTCAGTTTTTCTCATCTGGAAAATAGGGTTGCTCAAAGAACCTGTTTCACAGTGAGGATTAAATGGGTACATTATTTTTAATAATTTAGACATGGGATGAATTAGTAAGTGCCAAATAAATGTTAGCCATTATTATCTATCCTAGAGGTGTACACCGTTTGCAGAAGATTTCTGGAAAAGGCAGTAGCTTGACGCAATCACTTAATATTTACAACATGCCCAGAGAATTATGCAACACAGTAAAATGCCAGGCCATGCAGAGGACATTGGGACAAGTCTTCTGGGGCATTGCTTGGGAGAAGAGGGTTATGTAAATGATTACTTGCTCTACCCATGGGTCAAAGTAGCCATGAACCCTAACTAGCTTTTATAGCCAGTTTAATGAGTCTCTCCAGAGCCAAATAGAAGTGTTAGAGCTAACATTTGACTTCTAACCTGAGTTGGAATAAAATTTGCTACAGGACCTGACTTCTAAGTCCCAACAAGAGTTCTGGATGCAAGAACCCCCTCCCCACTCTCTCCATGCCCAGGGCACACATTTTCCCTACAGTAGAGAAAACAAGAAAACAGAATCTTCCCCAAAAATCTCCACTCCTCTTCTGCTCCGGGAAGCTCCTCAGATCTCCATAATACAATGTTAAACCTTTATTAGCTCTTCTAAAATTCCAAACTGATGACCAGGGAATTGTATTGCCCTCTGCTGTGGTTCAAAATTAAAATATGGCTCAGTAGAGTTGCCATGCCACCTTTACCGAAATGTTGCATGCTCAGTCATTTTCAATGAGTCATTTATTTCGTTCATCAATATTTTTTTGGCTAATCAGTGATGTGGCTCAGATGTTCTGATCCTCCAATATATTATGTTGGTGGCTCTCCAGAGTCACATTTGAATTTAAAAAAAGAAAAGAAAAAAACAGAGCAAGTCAATTCTTTCTTAATACTGTTTGTTCTCTTTTGCATTCAGTTTGATTCTTTTAGCAAGTACAAATCTAAGCATTTAATTTTACCATCTTCAACTCCCTAGGAAGATGAATGAAAATAGTATATTTCTCTAAAAAATTGTTCCAGGAGATGGAGAAAAGATAACCTTTGAGTCAAATTGTAATTTTTCTATCCGAATGGGTCTTCCCATGTGGCTGCTAACTACTTTCGTGTATGAAGCCTCCTGGAACTACTGGCCCTTTAGTCAATAACTCATTATCTTTGGCACCTTGGGCCTTTGCATGCTTGGCACCCTCAAAAGAGGCCTCCTGTCTTTCTGGAAACCTTCCAGTCCTCCTTCAAGATGCAAATAAGATGTCACCTTCTCTGCAGGATATTTTTCATCCTCACCTTCCTCTCGTCTAAGGCAGACTTAGTTTCTTCTCCCCTGGGGTTCATGGGCTTTGGGTATTTACCCCTCTGGCAGAGTACCCAGCCCATCATATCCAACTGCTGATATCCGTTTACCTCTCCTACTCAAGTGTACAAAATGGCCTGGATTACAAAGTTTCATCTTTTACTCCTGACTTTGAGAACATTCTAGACTTACCAAGGGCACTCAACAGATACATATTGAATGAATGGTTACCAAGAGCCTTCCAGGTATTATATGGAAAGATGGACAATTGTGGAATTCTCAGCAGTGTGAAGATCTACAGCATATTGAAGACATACTTATGAAAGCCAAGTGTGACAGTTATTGATTTATTACCCCTTAGCTCAAAATATACCCTTCTTTGTCTGCTGCTCTGTAATAATGGAGGTGGGATTTGTAAATATTTCTCCTCTGCCAGCTGGAAAAGCATTAAGAGTTGTCATTAAAGAGGGTGCTGGCAGGATAAGGAAAAAGGGGTTTCTCTTCCATGTTCCGGTGTGCTTGGCCCACCAGATTTTTACAGGGCACAGTTTCCCCCATACCTGGCTCCTTTTGTGGAAGGCTATTCTAGATCCCAGTTCCTGAAGCTTAATGTGACCCACAGCAGCCAGAAGCTTCCACAGAATCTCCTGTGATGGCTTCAGCATGGAGTGCTGCTGGCGAGGCAGAGACTCATGAACATCCTCTCTCACCACTTTCTTGGGTGACTTTATAGTGATTTCTGAGGCTTGGCACCAGCATGAGGATTGCTTTCCCCAGCACCTCCAGAGGACAGATTTCTAGCAAGTCCTGCCAGCGTGGCACCTCAGCTACTTCTTGTTATCCCTTGAGCTATAGCCAGGCCCCCTTCAATGAGGTCTGTATCTCAGCCCTGTTTGGGGAAGGGTCTTTCCTGCACTCTATCTCAGTCCTAGGCATAGTGGCTGCTCCTCATATGTGTTATTCCTGCATTCTTTGTTGTTTTCTTTAACTCCTACTAACTAAGCCCTTGTTACTCCAACTCGCCGTTAATTGTTCTTTATGTTACACTGTCCACGTTCAAATGACCATGTGGTTTTTGTCTCCTGGTTGGGCTTTGACCGATACATCAAGTGCCAAATAAATAAAGGTATGAAGACTTTTTTTTTTTAAATTTTGGAACTTCGGAACCAATGTCAAGGTATAGTGAAGTCTATGGATGTATCTATCTCTACATAAGATGTTTAATGTTTATTATACTAAGTTTTAAATGCTGAATTTGGAAATAGTCTCTGACCATAAGACAGGACTGGAAACTACAGAGAAAAAATATGAATTTGGACACTATCAATTTTGAATTTTTAATAATTCAAAAACTCCTTACAAAAATTTTCTTCTAATTATTGTATGTGAACAGTATGATCACATCTGCAAAGGTAAGATTTAAAAATTGCCATCCTACATTCAGATATACCCAATGTATTCTATGTGGCAGGTCCTTCATACATGCCGATAATGCTATAACTGATGGGGTGAATACAACCAAATCTTTCAGTTTATTAAAGGAGTTTCTCTAGGATCTTCT
This sequence comes from Delphinapterus leucas, assembly GCF_059928025.1. Lineage (NCBI taxonomy): Eukaryota > Metazoa > Chordata > Mammalia > Artiodactyla > Monodontidae > Delphinapterus > Delphinapterus leucas. The sequence goes on along the minus strand of NC_143142.1, from coordinate 70,562,945 downwards.
TCTAAGATACGCCTAGCCTCCCTAGCTGGATTTACTGCATTTACACGAAAGTCACATTCCTAATATTTCTAAAAATAATCCCAACCCTAGTTAAGTCAAATTAGTGGAGTATTGGCGTCTGTTACTTATGTTGCTGCAGTTGTTCTTTATGGCTTTTAGGTGGTGATTTTAAGAATATATTGAGTGATTGACATAGAAATTTTCCTGAAATAACAGATAGAAGAAAAAAAGAGTGAGGGTTAACCTACACACTATAGCCTCTTCTGGGAAATCAGAGTCACATTAGAAAACTAAATATCACTTAGATTGCATTACTGAGCTTGGGTTTCATATCTGAATCAATTAGTTGCATTAGTGAAGACATCCACCATTATTAAAGCCTGCTTAAGGATCTCATTCACTGTTAGCTGCTACTCTGAGACTTCCAGGGGAAATACCCCTGTGACTGGGAACAATTTACCCTCATCTTGGCTGGGATGATAGCATGTGTTTGTAATGGCTCATTCTCTGACTAAAGCATTATTCGTGGGCTTTTCTTCTTCATATATAATTATCTTGTCTATAAAATTTAGCATGGGCCTGCTTATTTATATGTAGTCCTCATTTTAGTCTTTGATACAGTGATAGCATGCTTTTTGTCCATTTTTATTCTCTTCACCTTTCCAAATCTTTTCCAGCTAAGTAGCACGTTTTAGGCTGCCCAGCCCAACCTAAAGTACTGTCTCTTTCTCTGATCTACTTATGCAACTTTATAATTTCTAGAATAGGAGTCAGCAAAGTTTTCTCTAAAGGTCCAGATGGTGAATATGTTAGGCTTTGAGCACTATTCAGTCTCTGTTATAACTACTCAGCCATGCTGTCATGGTGTAAATGCAGCTAGAGACAATATGTAAGACAATGAACAAGGCAGTATTCCAATAAAGTTTTATTTACAAAAGCAGGCAGCAGGTCAGATTTGGCCCATAGGCTACAGTTTGCTGATCCCTTATCTAAACAAGAGTCTTCAACGTGGGGCATAAGAAAGGCTTTCCAGAGGGTGTCTGGGCATGGATAGCTTTCAGGGAATCACTCTTCTGGTTATGAACTTCAATCACATTATCCCCTGCAGTTAATCTGCCTGAGGTCTGTGGTAGGTCAATGCTCCTTTCCTGCCTGCTCTTTAGAAATTGCTCCACTTTACCAAAGAAATGCAAATCTCATCCATTCTGAATCTTCTTACTCCACTGTGTGAAAGCCTCTGGGGCACAAAAATCATTGCAAAAGGTGTAAACACAATTGTAACATAAAACAAACGTGTTCCTTGTGGATGACTCACTCCTAAGGGACTGTCCTTTAAGATCCAAGCAAAAAGCTACTATAAGAAATCTTGAAGGATGCTGTACCTTATTTCATCAAGGTGGAAAACTCAGGGAAAGCATCGTGCCTACTCTATCATCTATCTATCTATCTATCTATCTATCTATCTATCTATCATCTATCTATCTATCACAGATATAATTAAAGATAGAATTCAGAAAAAAAAAGATAGAATTCAGAAATAAAAAGATTGCTACAGGGGACTTCCCTGGTGGCACAGTGGTTAAAAACCCACCTGCCAATGCAGGGGACACAGGTTCGAGCCCTGGTCTGGGAAGATTCCACGTGCCTTGGAGCAATAAGCCCACGTGCCACAACTGCTGAAGCCCATGTGCCTAGAGCCAGTGCTCAACAGCATAGAGAAGCCACTGCAATGAGAAGCCCACGCACCACAACGAAGAGTAGCCCCCGCTTGATGCAACTAGAGAAAGCCCACACGCAGCAATGAAGACCCAACGCAGCCAAAAATAAATAAATTAATAATAAATAAATTTTTAAAAAAAGATTGCCATGGGGACATTCATTAGCATTTTATTTGAATTAGAAAAATAAAGTCAGATTTTATTTTTCCAGCATAAAGTAAGTCTGATTGGCTGATTTTTTTGAGAATGAGGACTAACAGACTATTTGAGTGAGCTAAATCTGAAATTAAACATATATTCATAGTTCAAAATATATTGATAAAAATACATCAAAAGCACTTAGAGATTATGTAACACATTGCAAGACACATTTTTTTGGAATTATAAATATACAATAAAATTTATATATGTACATTTAAAGTGTTTAAGGGAATACAAAATTTAAAAAATTTTAGAGGATACATAAACAAAATATTTGAATTTTCTGGTGTAGAAAAACCTTTGACAATCATTCACTCCCTCATTGTGCCCACATTTTTGTCTTGAAGCTTATTGAAATCTTTTATTGTTATGTAATTTTTCCTGTGTTTTGGGTATTATCTCCTAAATGGATGAAAAGCTTATCTACACTACCATTTCCTGGACCTGTGATCTCATTTCTTTTCTTTCTTTCTTTTTTTTTTCCCCAGCCTTACCTCGCGCTTGCGGGATCTAAGTTCCTCACCAGGGATTGAACCCTGGTCACCGCAGTGAAAGCACCAGTCCTAACCAGTGGACCACCAGGGAATTCCTTGTGATCTCATTTCTTAGTTTCCATCTAGTAACAAATATCTGTAATTCGCCATCACCACCAAGATCAATGTGGTATCTGGCCTCAAACTTCACTAAAATGGATTCTAAAGTTCCTCCGTGTTCTCCTGACCCATAAATCTCTCTCTCTTCCAATTGCCCATGCAATAGAGGAGATTGGATGTTAGTGAGTGCTAGTAATGTGTACCACAAGATAGTTTCCTAATCATGGATGTGTGAAAAGTTTATTTAAAATATTCAAGTATTACTTTAAATATTCACAGAGAATGAATGATAAAAGTATTCAACAATGAGAATTGGTTAACTTCAGTTACATTGTATCCACATGATGGAATTCTATGCAGTCATTAAAAACGCTCCAGAAGAATTTTATTTAACAACATGGGAATATGTTCATGTTAAAACATTAAGTGGAAAAGAAGGCTACAAAACAGTAAGCTTAGTATAATCATAATTTAGGGAGAAAAATACAGGCAGATAAGTGTAGGAAGCTAAGCATCAATATGTCAGTAATAGTTATTTTTGAATTATGGGATTATAGGTAATTTAGTTTTTTCTTGGTCCTTTCCTATATTTTCTAAATCTTTTATAATTAATATGTATTTATTACCAGCAAAAATTATTTTGAAAAAGTGTTTTCTTTATGTGTATTTGTACGCAATACACTGTACAATATTTTACTTTTTCACTTACCTCTTGTATTCTTCATTCTTCAAACATGACTGCAGTTAAATCTTTTGTTTCTTTTTGTACCATCCTGCCTAGGGATCCCAGGGCAAAACCAGCCACATAATCAACTATCAACAGTGACTGGCAATAGAAGGATTTTTAATCCAGATTAGAAACAAAACCCCCAAAACAGCAACAATGACAAAATAAAAAATTCAAAACGTCTTGAGGAAGCTCAGACTATTCTCTATTTTCAATTTATCATAAAATATTTAAATAAACATAAGTCAGAGTCTAAGCTCGTCATTCTTCTGAAAATAACCACAACATTTTTTAAAGTTTATTTTCTCCACTCAAGTAATCTACTGCTATTCCTTGAAGTTCCAGTCTCCTTTGGAAGAATTGTGAGGCAGAGATGGGAAAGAGATATAAAAATCTCAGGCGTCAGTGTGCTTAGTTTGGGACAGATGATTTATTTCATTCTGAGATCAAGATAGATATTATAATATGGTGCAAATTAGAATGAAGATACTAAATAATTTACGCTAATGTTCTCAGTTATAAAGATAACTGCCTCACTTTGCAACTGATATAAATTAAGGGAATATATTTAAATGTATATTTTAATCAATCAAGAAGGCTCGTCTGCCAGCCGTGTCAGATGCTAATGCATGCTCTCCATGAAACGGTCTGTTTATTAACTAATTAAATGCCAACTGACTGAGTCACTGAATTCAGACACAGAAAAGGTGACAGTGTACTGTTCTGGTCATTGGGTATTGCTTCATGATACAAAGTTCTGCCTCTACCCAGCTGTGAAACTTAGTTTATTGCTAAATGACCTAGGCTGCCGTTTATGTGAGGTGTGTGATGGAATTAAGAGAAATGAGACATCAGAAGTAAGAAAACACTGCAGGAAGCAACATTAAGAAGAACTTGCATGTACATTGAGACTAACGGGTCCCTACTCTTGCTGCCCAGCTGCCTAGCACATAGTAGGTTGCTCAGTGAAGCTCTGTGAAATTGAATTGAATGAAGCTGAATGGGCTATTACGTATCCTGCTGAGCTGGAAGAAAGACTTCTTTTCAGTGTATCTTGGGGACTTGATAAAAAGCGTACCTAAATAACTGTCAGCATCAAAAGATGTAGTGTAATAAAGGAGACGGAGAAGCACAGGTACAGGTACTGAATGCCTGAGTTGAAAGCAGAACCAACAAATCAGGGTACATTAACAGCCCGGGAGCATAAAACATGAAAGAAAAGTCTTTTGAAAGGAAAGCCAGAAGAATGAGACAAACTAGAAATTCACAATCAGGACCATTTCCTTACTAATCAAAATGCATTTTTTCAGCTTTTTATTTTTTCTGTGCTGGCATTCTTCTCCCACAACATGGGCATAGAAAATAAAATCAGCCAGAAAAGTGGCAGCTTCTCCACATTGCCAACGAGTTGCTATCAAACTTACTTTTATTTTCAGGTTTCTTCTTGTTCCTAAATTTGCCTGCTTTATTTCTGAAATTAAACAGGAAAACCTGAAGATGATTCCTATTGAGTCTAGCCTGCTCAAATAATGTATTTATGAAGTGAAATTCTCCTATCCAGATTTCACCCTCAAATGAATTGCCCTTTTCATGATATGTTAATTTTTTCGCATCTTAAGGACTCACAAAACACTTAAAAAAAGACTAGTGTGCTGACTAGAATGCAATTATGTGAAATGTGGTAGTTATTGAACTTAAAGCAAATGTAAATACAATTTTGGATTGAAAGCAATTAATATCTTTTTGACCATTAATTTGAAAGCCGACTTGAAGCAGAAAACCCTAAGTGGCAGATACTCTACAGAATTCTTAATATCTATAATTTTTGAAGATTTAATTTTTGTCCTTTTATCTAGCTATGTTTGATTCTCTATACATCTTGAAAAAGCTTCCACAAAAGGATCGCACCAAATTGGGAAGCATATGCAGATTCCTTTTTCATGGAATCTGGGTGTTGGGGAACAATTTAACTGTGTTCTTATCATTTGGTCATTTGCCCCACTTTAATTACGGAGGCTGGCTTGAATAATACTCATCTCTAGGGCTTCCCTGGTGGCACAGTGGTTGAGAGTCCGCCTGCCGATGCAGGGGACACGGGTTCGTGCCCCGGTCCGGGAAGATCCCACATGCCGTGGAGTGGCTGGGTCCGTGAGCCATGGCCACTGAGCCTGCGCATCCGGAGCCTGTGCTCCGCAGCAGGAGAGGCCACAACAGTGAGAGGCCTGCGTACTGTAAAAAAAAATATATATATATTACAGTGCTTTTTTAAAAGAATTTTTATTTAGTAAGAACCATAAGAAAGAGGACAAGTGAACAATGCCTAAGACTAGTTCCTTAATTCTTCTAACCTTCAATAAATACCCACCATGAATTTGGATTTGTGTTTCTAGTAGCTTTACCTGGAGTTATTTCCTATGTGAATGACCAGGTCCTGGATTCCTGAAAGTCTAAGTGAATTACGTAATGGTCGAAATTCAGTCGGGATGCTTTGCACCCAAATTTACTTCTCTACGTAAATGGTGATAAAACTTCTCTTTCCAAACCTGTTTTTCAGCTTAGGAAAACCATGGACTTTCCAGGGGCTATTCATACTTCCTTTGTGTCTTGTTGATATCAGCAGGGATGATAATGTTTAAGTTGACCAGAAGAGGAATTCTAACAATGCATAATCAGACATGGCCAGATCAAGATCAACTACATTTTCTTTTGCAGTTCAAGGATTTCTGTGGCCAGTCACACCAGCCGGAACCACGCTAACCTTGCTTCTGGACTTGAGTCCCAGGGCATTGCCATTAGAGTTACTCAACTTTTCTTTATTCCATTCCAGCACTAAAACTGCTAATATCTCTTTGCAAGTTATAGATTGCACAAAGGATGGCCAGTTACTTCTACTGATGAAGTGCCAGCTAATAAGGAGCTGGATTCCAATGACTTTGGATGCTTTTATCTTTTTTCCATCTATCCCAAGTCCTATTTCCCAAGGATAAAATTGTGTGCAGTTGAAAAGGGGGGTTTGGTAGGAGTTAGGAAGGAAGGACCATTTTAATTTTATTTGTATGACATCAAAACTTTATGCCAAATCTATCTTATTTACTTTCCCATTTTAACCTTGTTGACTCTTTCTATTGCCCATTGAACAAGTCAGTATAACATTGTATCATTGGCGTATAGAATAAAATATTGAATAAATATTTTGGGTACCCAGAGCGGCATTAGATGCTTTATATCCAAATGTTTCCTTTTGAAAGTAATAAATATTGCCTTTCATTTTGAATTGTAGGAAGAGGGAAATATATCTAGCAGATTGTTTCTGTTTATAAAATTAAGTGCTATGTATCATAGAGCTAGTGGTGTTGAGAAAAACTGCAGCTGAAAGTTGGAAGTGGCTTAGAAATTAGATCTCTAATCTTATTTTATAGATGAAGAAACTGAGACCCAGGGAGGGCAAGTAATTTGTTAAAGGTTACCCCATCTAATTAGAGGTAGGGCAGGAATTTGGTCCTAGGTCTCCTGAGTCCTTGGCCAGTATATGTCGCCTTTGTCTCATTGCCTCTTATAATAGTTATTTGAGGATGTGTGGGATCCTTTGTTACTTTAGTCCCATGATATGAAAAAATATTCAAATGAACGAGGTCTGCTTTGAGCCGTAGTTCTTTCTATAGTTGTATTTAAGATCAGCACTTTATTTTGCCCTGAAATGAAAAGAACAAATGCACAATATTACATGCTAACATTTCTAAAGCTTCATGAATCACTGGAAATGATATAGACGCGACAACATCGATATAGTCTATGCCAATTATCGCGCCTCTCTTATGGGATAATTAGGAGATGTTCACTGAAATATGCTTTTCATTTCCATTCACTGGTAATGACCATGCACTCCTTCAGAGAAGATTTATTTTCCCTCCACCTCTGCATCTACCAAGCTAAGCACTTCTTCTGAACTCATGCAAATGAAAGGTGTATATTCGATGCAAGAGAGTGTGTGTGTTTGTGTAATTAAGACATACATATTAACTTTTTAGCTGACACAAGGAGCTACAGCTTCAACATATTGGAAATTTGCTCTGGATAGAACACATCTTCATGTCCTCTATTCTATATAAAACAAGCGATATTTACAGGAATAATTCTCTATGTAATTACACAATTATTAAAAACATAGTAGTGAAGTAGGAGCTTTTATCAAGTCATTCAAATTAGTGCTATTTCATACTAATCACTATGTACTTGAATGTGTATTGCTTGGATGTGACTGTAGGAAGCTCATTAAATAAATTTTCTTTAAAATTTAATTACTGGGAACTTCTTCAGATAATAATGATTATGGGTATAATTAGGATCTTTGTTCCTCTTTGTTGTTAGACTAAAAGGTACAAAGACTCAGAGAAAAAGATCGAAATTGCATCTCCAACACTTGGAGAAGTAGTTGTCACAGGCGTTGTAGAATATTAAAGAGCCCCATCCCGCAGTGGAGAAGCAAGATCGAAGTATGGAAATTGTAATTTGGCATTTAGTGATTTGTCTTTCATTTTCTTCCTAAATTGCCTGGGTTGTATTCGTGAACTATAAGGGAGAAACAATGAAAGCCCGTTTCCTTTACTGTCAGTCTGTACAAGATGCCAGAAATTTATAATGTCTTCACTTATAACCACTGTAGGACCCAGACCCTGTACTTTGGGAGTTCAATAAACTCACATGAGAGGTGCTGTGTGTTGCCTTCACCGTGCCAAACAAAACTAGCATATATGCTCGCTGGAGTTAATGTCTTTGATCCTTGTAATTCAGAAAGAGGCACAAACACTCTGACTAGTGAAGTTTTAAGACCCTCTTTTTAGAATGGTGATTGAACTTTTCTATGAACTGAAAGTTATAACAAAATGTTTCCTAAGATTACTTCATTTAGAAATGATAAACACTTTGATAAGAACTACTGCATATAATTTCTGGATTTAAATACTGTAACGACCTCCCAGTCAAAGACGGTCCCAAACAGTACACACACTCTCTGCTATGAAGCTCTGAGCTAAGAAATGAATTGTGACTATTTTGTCAAAGACTTCTGATGAATGTCAAAAGTAAGTATGTGTTAGTCATCTAAACCTGACACAAATTATGTTTGTAAAGTATTCAACATAAGAAGTTTGACAATAGTTTAGCTAAATAAGGGAGCCTCTTATAAGAGTGAAGAGGGAGGCTAGATTCTTGTTCCTACATTAGTGCTAAAGCACAGGATGAAGGGGGTTCTGTAGATATTAGCAAAAATAATGACTTTAGGTAGCAACCTTCTGACCTAGAGCCTCTACATCACCTGTCAGCTAGGACCTTTGTGTGTAGGCTGCTGTGCTGGGCGTCCCATAAGGCATTCCAACTCTCCTTGTCATCGGAAGTGTACAGAGGACCAAAGCGTCACCAAGCAGATCAAAGCAAATCCAGAAAAATATAATTGGCTGTGTGAGACAGAAACTAATCGATATTTGCATGGTGTCTGAGCTGCTCTTAGCCGTGAGAGTTACACAGTCTACTTAGGGTCCCTGGAATCAGGTAGGATGAATAAGAGCTATTGTTTTCAATTAGATGAGAGAGTCATATAGAGGCACAGAAGGAGGAAGGGGGAGAGGCAGCAACACCATCACTACCATCAAAACAATAACATTCACCACAACTCAAAAGTTTTGAGTTTTATCTTCCTGTCACTGAAAAAGCCATTTTTCTGTCAAGAAAGCTGGAATATCCTTGACAGGAAATAAAAGATGTGGGTGTGACTCTTTCTTCTCTTGGGCTTCTACAGGTTTCTACATTGTTTCCACAAGGATGGAAATCTTCTGTTCCATCCCAACGCTCAGTATTAAATGTAGGACTGCTGCCTTTGTTGATTAAACTCTAGGTTAGAATGTTTTTAGGCTACATTCAGCAAAGGACAGAAATCAGGGGCCCTTTTGTCAAAAAGGAAGAAATGGGATTATGGAAACGCCCACCCAGAAGTTGCTCTGTTCATTTTAATGGCCAGGATATGTGCCTGGTTTATTGATGTATCAAGGACTATGATTCTGTAACTGCCTTTCATTTCTCATACATGATCGCTTCAGCATGAAGATATGTGTAAGATATGGTCTTGATAGGCAGTTCAAGTGTGAGGTCTATGGGAGACATAAGTGACCATTTACATCTCTGGGCATCTTAAAAACATTAGGACAAGTGACACCATCATTAGTCTAAATTTTAGGGGTTACAATTTAGCATGATGAAGGTATCACCCTTCCTCACACTCAGAGAGATTCGCATACAAATAAAATGTCATTTTATTTAGATGTCTGCTGCTTGTGTTTCTTTAAATCATTAAGCAATGTTTAGGCAGATTATTAAATCTACAGTGAGATTTTTGCACCTCTAGTTCCCAGATGCGAGGTCATTTTGGATAGTTTATATGTTAATCGATGGTAGATTATCAAAATAATATTTTTGAAGCAATAGTGTTGTAAGTGGAGGAGAATGAGTGAGATGATCCCTAAAACCCCTTCTGAATCCAACATTGCTTGATTTGATAATCTTGAGTCTGCTGCCACAGATTGGCACCTCCTAGGGGCAGTAGATTATGCTGGGGGTGGCTATGTAAGAATAGTGAATAAGAGGAAATAGCTAGGACAAAGGAAGCCTTAGGCAAAAATTAAGTGAGCATCCAATGTCTAATAGATACGCCAGTAGGAAATATGTCCCTTCAGGCTTCCTTCCTTCTCTTGATTCAGATTCTCAGCACCAGTCTCCATCTCTAAGTCTGACCTTCGTGGTGAGCCCCAGACGAATACAGCCAGCTGCTTCCTGGTTGCGTCAAAGCTTCATGTCTCTAACTGAACTCATCATGGTTTTGCCCTCAAACCTTTTATTCTCCTGTTTCCAATCCTGGTTCTTATAACAGTGAACTAACAGGTTTCCCCTTCTCTAGTCTTGTTCTCATCAGATCAACCCTCCCCTCTAAGTCTGCATGATCTTCAGAGAACGAACCTGATCACGTTATTCTTCTTTTAACATTCTTCATGGATCCCTCTTGCCTCCAGAATAAAGCTTGAGCACCTTGGGATGGTATCCAAGACTCTTCATAGTCTGGTCTTCGTTGACATTTATGGGTTTTTGAATCAAGGGCACCCTCTAGAATGAGTTCCCTCTGCACAATGGAAGCTTTATAAGGTCAAGAACTTCACCTGTTTTGTCCTGATGTCGCCTGGTCCATAGAAACCACTTAATAAATATTTGTTGAATAACAAACTGAGTGGATGAATACATGAGTGTCACTCCTTACCTCATTTTTATTATCCACCAATGTCAACTGCTTTGATTTCTCGGAAGGCACCATACTGTCCACACCTTCAAATCTTTGCTCAGATGTATCCTTCTTCTTGGGCACTGACTCCGCCTTTCTTTTCCTGGCTAATAATTCTCAACTACAAGACCTAGCTCAGGAAGTGTTTTTTATGAAGCCTTCCCAGAATCTCTAAGTGAAGCTAATCCACCTTCCTTTGTGCTTTCAGAACATTGCGTGCAAACTTCTATCCAGCTCTAACTCCAAATTACCTTGAAATGCAGTATTTATAGCTCTGTCTCTCCCATTAAGCAATAAGCTCCTTAGAACCACACCTGGCACATAGTAGGTTCTCAAAAACTATTTAATGAACTGATCTGCATGAACTAAGATTTCCTCATTCATTCAGGACAATGCCAGGTGTCATTTCCTCTGGGAAACGTTTCCAATCGACCATGTGGTATATTGATCCTGTTAGAATTCCTACAATTCATCATCCCCAAACCTTCTTCCAACTTCATCACATACTGCTTTTTTGTTTGTTTTTGGTTTAACAGGTTTAATAAGGTATAATTGACATACAATAAGCTACACACATTTAAAGTGTATAATTTGATACGGTTTGACATATCTATACACCCATGAAACAACCACCACGATTACGCAAATTAACACATCATCTATAACTCCTAAATATTTCCTTGTGCTCCTTAACCTCTCTTTGTATTACCCTCCCCAAATAATCACTGATTGACTTTTTGTCACTACAGATTCATTTGTATTTTTTAGAACTTTATATAAATGGAATCATAAGTATGTACTCATTTTTTTTGTCTGCCTTATTTCACTAAGCGTAATTTGAGTCCATCCATGTTGTTGGGTTATCAGTAATTCAATCCTTTTTGCTGCTGAATAGTATTCCATTGTACAGATATACCACAGTTTGTTTAGTCATTCAACTATTGATAGACATTGGGTTGGCTATTACAAATAAAGCTACTACGAGCAGTCATATACAAGTCTTTGTATGGACGAGTTTTCATTTCTCTTGTGTAACTGCATAGGAATTGAATGGTTGAATAATATCATTGTAGGTGTACCTTTAACTTTTTAAGAAATGACCAAGTTGTTTCCAAAATGGTTGGATAATTTTATATTCATATCAGCAGTATATGCGAGTTTCAGTTCTTCCACATCTTTATTAACACTTGGGGTGGTAAGTTTTTAAAAATTTTAGCCATTAAATTAGGTGTGTAATGGTATTTCATTGTGATTTTAATCTGCATTTCCTAATGATGAATGATATCAAGTATATTTTTAATATGCTTATTTGCTACCTGTATATCTTTGGAGAAGTCAGTATAAGTGTTTTTCCCATTTTAAAAAAAGGTTGTTTGTTTTCTGATTATTGAGTTTTGAGAATTCTTTATATATTTTGGATACAAGTCTTTTAGCCAGTATATGATTTGCAAATACTTTTTCCCACTTGGTGATTTGTCTTTTCATTTTCTTAACAGTGATTTTAAGAACAGAAATTTTAAATTTTGACAAAGTCTTATTCATCAGTTTATTCTTTCATGGATCATGCTTTTGGTGTTGAATCTGAGGTATCTTTGCCCATCCCAAGGTCACAAAGACTTATTCCTATGTTTTCTTTTAAAGTTTTAAACTATTAGGTTTTACATTTAGGTCTATGATGCATTTTGAATCAATTTTTGTATTGGTATAAATCAAAGTAAGTTGTATTTTGCATCTGAAATTTCAATTGTTAGGCACCATTTTTTGAAAAGACTATCCTTTTTCCAACTAACACTTCTGCATCTTTGTTGAAATTCATTGATCCACATATCATATATGTATGAGTCTATTTCTGGACTCTACTCTCTTCCATTTTTCTATGCATTTATCTTTGTACCGGTTGCCACACTTTCTCGGTTACTATGGCTTTCTAATAAGTCTTGAAATCAGATAGTGTTAATCCTCCAATTTTGTGCTTTCTCAAAGTTATTTTGGTTACTATTTTTTTCAATGTATTGTTTTGCGTCAATGTATTGTTTTTACACTAGAACTGTAAGCTAAAAAGAGTTGGCAATGGGGCTTCCTGGTGGCGCAGTGGTTGAGAGTCCACCTGCAGATGCAGGGGACACGGGTTCGTGCCCGGGTCAGGGAAGATCCCACATGCCGCGGAGCGCCTAGGCCCGTGAGCCATGGCTGCTGAGCCTGCGCGTCCGGAGCCTGTGCTCCGCAACGGGAGAGGCCACAGCAGTGAGAGGCCCGCGTACCGCAAGAAAAAAAAAAAAAAAAAAAAGAGTTGCCAATGTTTTATTCTATCTTGACCACTCCTTTTTTTTTTGGTCTTGCAATTTTATCTGATTTGTGCTTTTTCAATAAACTTAGAAATACGGCCGTCTTTCCCAGTCTCTTTGGAACTTGTTCTTGCCATTTGCCAGAATTCTTTGAGAATTTTTGAAACGTGACAGTTTCCTCCAACTTTAGTTAATCACACAAAGCGCTCACATACTGAAAAAACAGTCATTCTATATGTCGGGAGGCGGGCTTTCCCCATAGAAGGAGAAGAAAGATCAAGAAAAAAATCCACACGTTAGTGACAATGCTGCAGAAGGTGTTTTCTTGAACTCTAGACAATGAACGCTAATGGATCATTTATGCTGTATGCTGAAGCCTTTTGAATTCACGACAAGAGAAATCATCTCTGATGATGATTTGCTCAGCCAAGTTCTCCAATCAACCAAATTACAAAAACTGAAACTTCAAGGAATGAGACCATCTTTGGAAGGACAAAAAGTCTGCTTGGCAGTTTGACTACTGAATAGCATGTGGAACAAGCTGGGCAATTTTCTAGAAAGGTACGAATGTGTACAGGGTTCATCATTCTGTGTGTTAACATTGTCTAGTCCTTTCTTTATTCTTCAATACCGCTCCCTTTGTAATACAGGGATAGTAGGTTTCTGCAATACATCCATCCCGACCCATTGGTCCAGATTCTAGTTATGGGATATGACATGTGAAGTTTTCCAGAAGCTTGCAGGTGTTAAAGTATATTTACATTGTCCTAGTCAGTCCCTCCTGCCACTGAATTGAAATCACTGTAACCAATTCAAGTGGTTTAGGAGCAGAAAATTCTCCTTCTCATTAAAACCCAAATGGAAATATAAAATCTAAAATACCAGCTTTGTTTCAGAACCAAGGTAAGGATTGGGTCTTGACTTAATTAAGCCACCCCACAGATGATGGTAAACACTTCTGAAAGGTTCTTTGAAGGGTCTATCTTGCAGATGGCTGGTAGGGTGGAAAGGCCTGTCCTGTTCTGATTCCTTTGCTCATCTATAAAATGAGTCTTCCTTGATACCACATATTGTAGGAGGTTGGAGCAATCATATCACAGATGTCATTTTATTGTGGTATGAAAAATTGCTCTATGGAATCTCCTCTTGCCCTAAACGCTTTAAATACTTTTAAAACGAGGACTTCTCATCAAAATATAAACTAAATTCTACAACATTTCCTTGTACCTAATACTAAACTATGGCCACTGAAAAATTAACCTATTTTTTTAAAAACTGTTTTTTCTTCAGTGTAAACTATCTCAGTGCTCTATTAAGAACATTTAATATCAATGGAAAAATCTATATTGAGAGGCTTGTTTGATATTGTTTGCGTTTTCTGTAATGGATAATTCATCCATTCAACAAATATTAAGTAAACACCTATTATGAGCCACTGTTTGGCCACTAGGAATGCAATAATGGACAAAACTTCATGAACAAGCATTTGTGCTCTTGTTCAAGATGGGGGAAAACTGAGGAAGTTAGAGTTAGTTTGTTGGTATTCTGGCCATGAAGCTACGGCACAGTTTTAAAGTTTTAATGGTCTGAATGACAGCAAAAGGTTTACTATTGCCTTTGTGGTTTTAAATTCTAAGCCCTGCAAGGGCAGGCTCATAAGGTTTCCCCACAACTGGACATCCAGTGTTTTACATGGTCCTTATCGTATATTAAGGTGCTCAGTAAGTATTGAACCATATGAGTAAAATTCAGAAAATATAAATATTTCCTGAGGTCATGAAATATAAGAGAAGAAGCTGAGGGTTCATAGAAGTTCAATGTTTTGGTCTTTGTAGGCTAAGCAAATGTCAGATAGTGTTTAGTTTAACCTTACAATATGCTTTTAATTTTTTAATTTGTTGGTGAAAATCTGTGACATAAAACCAACACTTGGGAAATGAGGGTCTATGTTTGAGTCCACAGTAGTAAAAGGATGACCTTTTATTCTTGAGCACCTTCCTTAATAATACATCTTTATTAAAGTACCTTTTATTATGGATGAATTTGATCATCATTATCGTTGTTGCTCAGGCTAATGGCATTTGTAAAATCCAATGGTACAAAACTCAGACCTTATTTTAGATGGTGTATTGGGAGAGAAAAAGCCAAAGCTCTTACTTGAGCATTTTTCATCTGGAGATGAATCATAGGCAGTTAACAGGAACAATTCTAATTAACTGACATAATTTAAAAACTAATAATGTTTAACATTATTGTTTTATACAATGACGTTAGCCTTAACCGTCTAGCAACACATCAAGGCCTCATTTCCATAGTCACAGAGTATATTATTTACCCTAGATTTCTCTGGTAGCCAGTTTGACAATAGTAACGGTAATATGGGTTCCTAAATTGTTTTGCCATACAGCTTCATAATTTATGCCGTTGGCAGTAATTGTAATGTCTGTATAATTTCCTTTTAATTATCAACTAATGAAATTTACATTCATTGGGGTAAAACAAATATTCACATTCAACTTCCAATCACCTGTCCATGCTTTCATTTAATTTTCTTAAGTTTGGTGCCTTTTATTTATATTTTTAATATCAAACTGTGAGAGGAATATTAACATTTATTTTCTGATTGGTGCTTAGGGAAATATTGATTATGTGGTTCTTTTCTCTTCTTTGCCTTTAAATTTCAGTGTGTGAATTTTTTAATTCAAGAAGATACATACTTCCTGGTTTTTTCACATTAAACTCCAAGGAGTTTAAGTGGAATTAATTTAGTAAACTTTAATTGCAGAATAATGTCTGCCTGTTCCCTTATCTCTTGATTTATTACAGGCATTTATTTCTACTTTGAAAAATTCTCATCAGTTTCCCAGGGAATTAATTTAGATTTCTAAAAAGAAAAAATAAATTGCATCTAAATTCAAATTAAGACGCTAATTACAATAATTATTTCATCACATTATATAGAAACTTTGTATATATGAGCATAGCAATTTTGAGGCAAAAAATATTATTTTTTCACAATCCTAATTCTAGCAACTTTGAACAGATGAGCTTCTTAGTTTAATTAGTTGTATACAAAGACACTGTCCCTCAAAAGAAGTTATGCTGAATGCCAATCAACTGCTGATTTGAAAAACTGATAATAAATCGTCTTTGTAAGTGAGCTGAGTGTCAATATGAACCCACCAAAGTGAGATGAGCTTATGACTAGTAAACTATGGGGGTCGATCATTAACAGGCATAAACAGTACACTTTGGAGCAGAGAGATCCACACTCATGGACTGTGCTTTTCCAAATGGGAAAAAACTTATTGCAAAAGTGATTATAACTTTACTGTTATTATTAAGAAGGGGAAACACTTTAGGAAGAACATTTGTTTACTCTGCACCTGGCCCGGATCATTCGGGACCATTCCCCTGTGTACCCAGTCATTGGATGGCCACAGACTCCACACCCAGTGTTTAGTTCTGTGAAACAAACTACTGGGAGAGCTGACGAAAGAGCATGTGCACCTCAGTATTGGGGGAAGGAAGATTTTAGCAGTTCTGTCTTGTTCTTTTGATTGGGGGAAAAATCAAGGATTTTTGACTCTGGTTTTGTTGAGGTGGGGAGGAATTAATTCAAATTATTTCTCCTTGTACCTACTGAGATAAATGTAGACTTGGTGCCTAAGTGTAGATAATATACATGCATTGAGAGTAGAGTTAATGGATCTGTTCTTAGGGATTTTAAAATGCTTTCACTAGACTGGGGACAAATGTATTTTAACTTAGCATACTCATGCAAGGTACCGATTATAGTAATTTTTCATTCACTTTCCTTGGAAAGCTTGCTAAAAATCAGATTTTTGGACTTGAGTTTGTTACTGACCTATGCTAAAATTTTGAAGCATGTTGTGTTAGGAAGATTGCAGGATTTGGACCTAAAATAAATAGGTCAGCTACTTACTATGTAAAGACAGTAAGAGACTTTACTTCTCTTATCATTGATCCTTGGCTTCCCATTTTGTAAAATGGAGATGGGTAATAATACCTGCTACCTCTGAATTCATATGAGAATTAAATGAGATAGTAGAGGCCAAAATGATTTATGAACTGTAGTCCTAAACAAATAAGACACTGTTACAATTATTCTCTTTTGGTCTTCAGTTAAAAATGGAACTAATTTCAATGCAACTTCCATTTTGTAGAATGTTTACATCTATTAATAGACACTCAAAGTACATATTTTCCAGAGTAAATCTATGATTTATCTTTGAGTAGTGAAGGCTATTTTATAACTATAAATTATGACCTCCTAACATAACTGTTCTCTAATTTTGGATTTTTCATATTGATAACTTTACTTCTAAAATTACACACATTTTTAGTAGTAAGTCTCTGATAGATTGTAACAGTCACATTATTAAATATTTTTCCACTCAGTTGATTTTACTAGAGGCTGAGACTACACTATGGCCATTTTTAACAGTGATGAATAAGTAGTTACGTAGTTTTGGGACTCCCTGAGGTCATCTAGGGAGTCCCAAAATAATTCTTAGGTAAATCTCCTATGGATCAGATTGGGAATTTGACTGCTTGATCCTTCAATTTAAGCAATTTCCTTCTAATTTTGATAAGCCAAAAATAATAAATTCACTTAATGTACAAAATGAACCACTACTTGTTAAAACAGAAACCTAGGCAGTGAATGTCTTGATGATCATGTGAATAATTATTTTAATGTTTAGAATGTCCATGGCAAATCGCCTTGGTCAATGTAGGTTTGTAGGATTTATATTTGGGCCCTGTATTACTTGTGCCACTTTCCTCTTATCATAAAAAGGCTTGGAATATGGTAAAAGAAAAAAACCAAACACTATTAGAATTGATGCCCCTTTTTGTTACCCATAATTTGCAATGCTCTCCAACCTGAAAAAGTCATCAGTATAAACACTATCTGTTGACTGCTTGAAAAGTGTTTAGATGACAAAGGTATACTATATTTGTATTATTTTTAATTTTTATTCAGTTTTGGAAAGCATCCTAACAAGGTAAAAACAAAAGTTACAAGGTAGCTTATAGCCAGTGTAAAATGAATGGTAGACGTAATAGGTTTACGGTAGACTTTTAGTTGGTTTGGGGCAGAAATATCAGTATTGCTTTTGTCACATCTTCAGGGACGCAGTACTTGTTGAAAACACAGGATGCCAGCCTGTGCATCCTGCTGGCACCCTTTACTAATTCTGTGACCTTGAGCAATTTATGTTCTCCGTGTCTCAGTTTATTCATCTGTAAACAAGATTAATTATAGCACCAACTTGCTAAATTAGTACTTTCTACTATCATTTTTATCTATGTTATTATCATCTATTATTTTCATCTTCCAGATGAGAAAACTGAGGAACAAGGAGAGTAAATAACTCACCTAGTAATATATCTGGGATTGAAACCAAGCTCTTAAACCCCATGCTGCTTTCCTTTTCAGTAACTCTGCATATACAAATGCACAGACAACTTCTGAAAGAAAGTGCATTTCCAATTTTAACACGGGTGGTAAATGTATCCCTAAGTTATCACTGAAACTTGAAAATCTGGAATTCATGAGTGAACTCAATAATGGAAGAAATTCCCAATTTAGTTGATAAAAACAGGTGTAATGCATGGAAATATACAACAAGTTGAATTATAATTAATGCTTTAAATGTGAGTTTAAAACAATGACAACAAAAATGTCAAAAGATAGTCTTGATAAATTGCAAATTAAGTATTCTAGCTAATAATTATTGCACTAGCCACTATTTAGAGAAATCAGGAGAAAGATACTCTTTTTCCCCCTGATTGAGGAGCACACTACAAAACCCAAGAGGTTGTTCCAGTCTCTCCTAGGTTCAGCTATGAGTAATAGAATAACCCCAAGAAAGAGTGACTTAAACAAGATAGAAGTTTATTTCTTTGTCACTTCAAGAAATCATGAAGTCTAGAGCTGGTATGGCAGGACGTTGTATTAGGGTTCATTCTCTCTTGTTCTGTCTGTGGGTTTCCTTTGCATTGATCCTTATGGTTCAAAGTGGCTGCTGGAGCTCCAGCTATTAAGCTTATATTCCAGCCGTTTGGATGGAGAAGAAGGGGAGAGGGAGAAGGATCTTCCGCTTATCTTTAAGGATGCTTCCTGGAAGCTGTACAATCAAATTCTGCCTCTATTGTACTGGCCAGAAGTTAGTTGCCTGACTCAACTGATTGCAAAAGGCTAGGAAATACAGTTGTTTTTTTCTTCTGGGTAGCTAAATGATCGGATAAAAGTATTTCTGTTACTGAGGGAGGTGGAGAAGACAATTGTCAGTTTCTGCCGTACTGCCTCATAAATCACCATTTATGGGCACCAGCTCAAATACTTTTTGACAGGCTAGTCCACACCCTGACAAGATTCAGAAATAAAAAAGTGGATGGAGACTCTGGTCATTTTCACACCCTACCATAATTTCTTTCTTGTCCTGGCTGAGTGACTAAATGGCTTGGTAAAGCTAAGTTATCATCACCATGTCTTTACTTCTCTCCAAATTGGTAAGCATCAATCACTTGCACTAGGGTTACAGATGAGAAGAGCCAATGAAATAACCCCAGATAAACTTTTTAAAGCAATATACTGTGATCCCCGGGTTTGCCAAGAAAAATGTGGAAAAATGAATTCTCCACATCGTTCTCAAAAATTGAACATGTTCCCACAGTCTTCCTGAGAAAGCTCTATATGTGCAAAAAGGAAAAGAAAAGATGTGCATGGATTTGCAAAGTATTTGCAAAGCAAATAATAATAGCACACATCATAAGCCATGCTCAGGCCTGTGTTTAAATAAGAGACTGATTATGTGAACAGACCGTGGACTGAAACAGAGTCCCAGATCTCAATTTGTAGTTGTTGTTTTTGTTTTATTGGTGTTCTACATGATCTTGAAAGATTTATTTAAGCTCTATGAATGTCGTTTTCCTCTTCTGCAAATGAGAGACCAAAATTAGTACCCTATTCCTTTCCTCTCAAGGGAGAAAGCAAATTAGTATAAAGCTGGGGCAGTTATTTGAGTTCCATAGAGAAAGGTATAAGCAATTTCTTATAAATTCCTACAGGGAAGACCATTATTATTAATCTATATATTTTTCTCTACCTAGAAAGCTCTTCCAGTCCATCTCTGCCATCTCATCTTTCAGGATGACTTCACTGATATCCCCTGGTTAAATGTAGATGTGCTTCTTCTTCCTTCTCTAACACTCATGTGGTCCCTGACCCTTGCAGGATGTATTTGTATCTGTAATGTGACTTTTATGATCCTATCATGCTTTTTCCCTATGATCTATTGGATGGTATAAGAGGTTAAGCACTCAGGCTTTGTGAGCAGAAAACAACTGGGTTCAAACTCCCAATCTACAAAGTTTACTTTGTAAACTTCAGTAATTTAACTTCCTAAGCCCCAATTTCCTCAACTGTAAAGTAGATGTAGTTAACACCTGTTTCATAGGACTGTTCGAAGAATTAATGATGGTGATGTGTGTAAGGCACCTTAATCGATCCAGCTCTAGAACAAGAGCCTGATAAATGAATGCTGTCATCATTTTAGTGAAATTATCAAAGATAGTGATTTTTTGTATTGCTGTGTCCACTGAAACTTAAATACCTGTTGGATAAGTAGTTAATGAAAATATTTATCTCTTTTTATGTACAGTGAGTGGTAATCATAAGATCATACAGTTTGCAAATGGCAGGACTGTAATTTTAATCCAGGTTGTCTGATTCCAGACTTCCTGTGAGTAGTTTTACGTCTTTCCTCCAGACCACCGAGGCTCTTATAAAGTAGCACACAGGTACCTACAAGGACTCTCAAGAGTTCTGTCTGTGGATGATTGTGGGGCTCCACTGGGAATGGCAAGTCATCTGTGATATCTCCTGAACATCTCTATGGTGCTGATGGATTTCAAACACTGGACTCTGTCACTTAAACTTGACTCAACCTTTGGCGCCTGGAACTGGAAGGTAGTGCTGGGCATCCCCAGTGCAGGGCTGTGTTTTCCCCAACACACTGGGACAACTCAGCCCTCCAGCACATGGTGCCCTGCACTGCTGCAACTCACAATTCCTGCCCTGGCCCTGGCTCTGTAAAACGCTCTCTCAATAGAGACCATGTGGCAATGCCTGCCCTGATCCCCACGATGGGGACAGACTGTTCTATCATTATTCCCCCCATGGATAGGGACCTCAAATGCAGCACTATCAATATTATTTCTCAAATATCCATGCTATTAAGGGGAGCACACATATTCACTGAAAATATTACAACTGACTTGGGTGTGCAGGAAAAATAGACTCAGAGTGATGTGATAGGGTTATGAATGCGCATTTAGAAACACGGCTACACACACATACGCACACAGACACATACATACGCACACAGCCTTATGCACATACTAGATCCCACTGTGACATCTCACTCCCTCTATTTCTGGTTTACTCTCTAGGGGGCTAGGGCAGAGGAGTTGGGGGTAAGGGCCTTGAGAGATGGAGAAATCTTTCAAGAGTTTACTAGTTGTATAATTCACATATACGTAATTAGATGGCTATTATATGTGATGAGACATGCCAGTAGAGTGAATTGAATGATATCTGCAAACACCTACCAGAATGCCTACAGACATCCCTGAGTTTGTTGGACTATAATACTCCTTGTGGTCTACAAATACTCTTTGAACATTTTATCTTCATCTGAGTAATTTCTGTCTTCACAAAGAGAAAATGGGGGAGTTGGTGCTGCCATCATTTTGCTGTTGCCCCAAACTGCTTTAGAATTCTTTTTTTTTTTTGCGGTATGCCGGCCTGTCACTGTTGTGGCCTCTCCCATTGCGGAGCACAGGCTCCGGACGCGCAGGCTCAGCGGCCATGGCTCACGGGCCTAGCCGCTCTGCTGCATGTGGGATCTTCCCGGACTGGGGCACGAACCCATGTCCCCTGCATCGGCAGGTGGACTCTCAACCACTGCGCCACCAGGGAAGCCCTAGAATTCTTTTTATTTTTTTAAATAAATAAATTTATTTATTTATTTTTGGCTTTGTTGGGTCTTCATTGCTGCACGTGGGCTTTCTCTCGTTGCGGTGAGCGGGGGCTACTCTTCGTTGCGGTGCACAGGCTTCTCATTATGGTGGCTTGTCTTGCTGCAGAGCACGGGCTCTAGGCGTGTGGGCTTCAGTAGTTGTGGCTTGTAGGCTCAGTAGTTGTGGCTCGAGGGCTCTAGAGCGCAGGTTCAGTAGTTGTGGCGCACAGGCTTAGTTGCTCCGCAGCATGTGGAATCTTCCTGGACCAGGGCTCTAACATGTGTCCCCTGCATTGGCAGGCAGATTCTTAACGACTGCGCCACCAGGGAAGTCCTAGAATTCTTTTTTGGAATAACAAAACTGGGACACAAACTTTTAATTAATCAAAGAGTGCAAGATATATTTTAGAGTTAATTTCTGAATTTTAGAGAAATTTTTCGAGATCCCTGGGAGGTAACTTTGGGAGATAAGGTGGCAGACCAGGCTGGATAGAAACATCTAAAATTAACCAGTGAGGACAAAATCATATCATTTTTCTGTGATGCTCACTAGATTACTTTGAGGTCAGTCTTCAAAGATGAGTTAGAAGAATATGCTTCTGGTGATGGCAACACCTTGGGAATGAAAGTATAGGAGCCTCCTAGAGCAGGGGTACCAGGAACCGGGCCGCACAGCAGGAGGGGAGTGGCAGGCTGGTGAGCAGAGCTTCACCTGTGGCTCCCCATCACTCACATCACCGCCTGACCCATCTCCCCCTCCCCGCCGTGGAAAAATTGTCTTCCATGAAACCGGTCCCTGGTGCCAAAAAGGTTGGGGACTGCTGTCCTAGAGTGTTTAATTTGAAGGAGATCAAACAAACCTGAATATACAAAATCTGGAGTTTGTTAAAAATTGACAGCTTTCCCTTAGGGTTGTGCTTTGTCCCGTTTAGCTCTTTTCTTTTTCAGATCAGTGGATGACTCTCTTTCCTGGGCTAGACCTAATTTCGGGACTTTTTAAAATTAGCAGCAAAGCAGAAATAGCACACCGAGAGATGGAGACCAGGGCACTTTTCTACCCTGCTGTTTTGCTCTATCTCAAGTGTGTTAAGTACCACTCTGGTTCAAGTCCTTGGCTTAAAATAATCTTTTTCCAAAAATCCAAGGCACTTAGTGGGGAAGATGATACAAGGCAAACTGCTTTAAATGGAGGTGTTTTGCTGACCTTTTTTATTACCTCCCCAAGGCAAAAATGATCAACTTTTGTGAAAGCCAATCATAAACCCGTTACCTTATATGACATGAGACTAACAGGCCCCCCTATAACTTAGCGGCAACATTACAGTTAATAAGCAAAATTTTGGTTAGGAAAGATTTCTTAAAGGAACTTTGAGATCTTTACACACCCTGCTTGTTGCAACATCTGATTTTTATCTTTGGGAAAACTACCGAATCTTTTAGTATCACTTTGTAATATACCACGATTTGTTAATTACATTTTATTTCTGTAAGAGAGGAAAGAAATCGTTAGCCATACGATGAGTGTGGGTGAGGTTTAAATCTAGAAAAGGGAAATTTGACCAAATCTCTCCCAGATTTCAGTGCTTCTCAAATTTAATGTGTGCAGGGATCACCTGAGGTTCTTGTTCAATCGGAGATTTGGATTCAGCTGGTTTGACTGCAGCCTTAGTTTTTAATTTCTAACAAGATCCCACAAGATGCCAACGCTGTTGGCCTGAGGGCTGCTCTTTGGGTAGCAAAGATCTCAGAAAATATTCCTTTCTGAGGAATTCTTATTAAAAATATATAACAAAAAATATATAACACAACCTCCCAGTTAAAACTTCGACACACGCTCTGCTGTGATTCATGACATCCTGGGATCTGGAAGCCATTAGAGGACTCAGTACAGCAATGTGCATTTCTGTGTGTATTGCGCATGGGATCAATTAGCGGTGGACTAGACCAGGTGTCGTCTGATTGGTGAACGGTCAGAGGAGTGAACCTTTGTAGTTATTTCAGGTGTGGGTGTATTCCATTTTTAAAACAATAAAGATCAGGGCTGGTGGTTTTGAGGATCCAGAAACTCAGGGGCATATGGTACCTTTGGGTGAGCACATAAATCTTCAATGTGAGAAAAAAAAGGAACTCTTGGGTCTAATTAAAAAATTTGTTAGACACAAAAACCCTGTCAGATATTTTGCTTTGATGTGAATTCTTCCGCAAAAATAAGGCCTGAGTCATGATGAAGGTCAAGGCGGTTACGAAAGCAATAGAAACCATGAAAACAAAGAACTCTCCCTAGGGAGGCCATCAGGATTTTCTCTACATTTGCTGTTATTACTTATTCTGCAATATACTGTGTTTGAGGATATGCAAGGCCTAGACCTTAGTGTCCAAATGTGCTCTTTCGTATCAGGGAAATTAATCTAACTAATTCTTGACCGTTATCTCAAGAATGGCATATACAGGCTACCATGGCTAGATACTCCGGAAGTATAGATGCAAGAAAGCGTGCTATTCGCACACTGCTGTAGAATCAGGTCAGAATGATCGTCTAAGAGTATGTTTAGAGAAGAGCAATGTCACATGTCAGTTTGTAATAAGAATAAGATATTTTAATCAATGTAGAGCTGAAAGTTATAGCAAGTTTCTACTTATACATATTTTCTAAATATGTTCAGATTGACAAAGAACTTGAGTCATGCTCTGCATATTCTCTGAAGGTTGGATCCAGTGTCCTACAAACCTCATAGACTGGCCAATTTATGTTCCATTGGAACCCCAGTCCTACGAGGTATTTTGAAAACACGAGTCCCATTTTCGCGTGTATGTTGGAAATGTTGCAGAATATATGTTCCTTATCAAGTGAAGACTCTGAGACACCCTGTGAGGTAACCATTCTTATTTACCCTTATTTCTCTCTCTGGTAAACTATTAACACCCTGCACAACACTTTTGAAAAAGGAGCTTCTGATCAAGCTTTTATATATCAGTGGTGATTTTTTTTTTTTTTTTCGGTACGCGGCCCTCTCACTGTTGTGGCCCCTCCCGTTGCAGAGCACAGGCTCCGGACGCGCAAGCTCAGTGGCCATGGCTCATGGGCCCAGCCGCTCCGCGGCATGTGGGATCTTCCCGGACCGGGGCACGAACCCGTGTCCCCTGCATCGGCAGGCGGACTCCCAACCACTGCACCACCAGGGAAGCCCAGTGGTGATTTTTATATTATCAAATATCTGTGGCTTCTGTTTATTGTTTGACTGCAGCCATATTATGTTCATTGTGTTAGAGTCCAGATAATTTTAGTGAGATGGAAAGACTCGTAGAAAGTTCTGGGAAATTCCTAGCTAATTCCATATACATACAGGGGTAATTTCTAATTTCCAGAATATGGTTATGAAACTTTGATCTCTTGTGAATATCACATTTGCTCCTTTAGATGGGAACTCTTAAGATGAAGTTCTAAAGTGAAGAGTCAGGAGACTAATATAATCCTTCCTATAAAGGTGCAATTAATATTCTTTTATTGATTGATTGACCAAAACTATCTATAGAGTAGCAATTACTATAGGCCTTGAATTTTACTGGGTGCTTTGGAAAGCACAAAGGGCAAAATTTCTGGCTTTTAAGAGTTGACAACATAATTGGAGAGATAAGACAGCCTCTCTTGAAAAGTTAAATAAAAATAAAGACCATATATATTTAAATGTCACATGCATGATACAGATATTTTCGACAATGGATATTTAGCAAAGAGGGATGTTGCATCCTCCTGGGGGATGAGACAATTTCTCATTCCTCAGAACCTACTATAGAGTTTTGTTGAGCTGCATTGGATTCTATTGGTTGGCTTGAGTAGTCGAAGAGAGCTTCAAGGAACACAGTGGACTTGAGAACTTTCTCACCTGCTGGCTATGTAAGCTCAAAAGGCTTTCCTCTATTTAAATGGTGCAAGCAGCCTCACCGCAAAAAAAGTTGGCACAAGAGCAAGCAAGAAAGTTAGAAGAAATTATGTAAGAGGATCTTCAAACTCTACTTGGTGAGGCCACAGCATTCGACAGACAAGCTTAAACCAGAGCTAGAATCCAACAAATAAATCCCTTCGTGCAGAAAGGTGGAAAAACTCACACACAGCTATTTTTTCTCTCTCCCTCAAATAAATATTACTCAGCGTCCACTTCTATAACCGTCAGTCTTGTCAATCTTAAAGCTCACCCTGTGTCCCAAAAAAGATACTATAGGTCCTACAGACCCTCATGTATCCTCCACAGATGTATCTGCCTTGCAGGATATTTTCATTTTCTCTGAAAGGTAACAGGAACATCTTTCCTTGGTTTCTGTGGATTTAAAGTTATTTTTAATTTTTACTTCTACTATGACTGTTTCTCTAACTTGGGACTCATTATACAAAAAAATCTCTGACGGGGCGAGTAAGGAAGAAGAATCATCGGGGTCCAAATGAAAAATATCTAGTCACCTATACACTGATTTAAATAATCTGTTACTTGGGGGATAATTTGTTTTTGTCAGTTTTCTTTTGTCTATTAATTATCCCCATGCAGGTGTTCAAATTCCACTGTGTCCATATATCCATGGTGATGTCTTTGACTATATTTGCTCAACTCGTTGAAAGCTAAATGGACCATACAGAAAAATCTGATGAATGGGCGAGATGGGAATGCAAGAGAGAAGAGGACCACAGTGTCAGTGGGATTGCTATGGTGCAAGGGACTTGGGGGAAAATGGTGCTTCAGGGATGAATTCCGTTGACTCCTGTACTCTTGTAGCTTCACTGTTCCCTGTGATTGGCCATGGGGTCTTTGCAAGCCATTTAACCTCTCTGAGCTTCCTTTTCGTAACGGTGAGCTTGAAACGATGCTGTTTACTAGTTTGTAACAGGCTTTGGGATCCCTGTATGCTGTCAATTCCTTGATATTAACAATAATTGCCTACAGAGTTTTCTAAACCATTTACACGAAGAATCTCTGAACTATGATGTTCAGTTACAATATGCTAATAGTCAACCAATGTGGAAGAGGATACTTTCCTACGCTGAGCTGACACACTTTGCCTGCTCAAAGCAAGGGCATTCCATTTCAGACTTGCATTTTTTTTCTGTTTCAAGCTTACAACTGTCTTGGCATTAGAGAATGAAAATCTTTTTTACGTCAGCTTTCCTCTACACTTCCATTGTCCCACTGTGCTTGGGAAACCATGCATGTATCTCCCTTCCTGAAGCAGTGGTGGAAACATTTCTGCATAGGTTGTGTGTAGCTGTGGTGAGAGACTCTCAGAATTCCTGTGAACAAAGAAAGCTTTGTGCTGAAACATAGCTTAAAGGAATGGCATGAAGCATGAGGAAATTTGCAGGAACCTACCCAAAGGAGAAATTGTAGGAACTAAATTTCAACCAAGAACAATGTAAATAAACCTAACTTGCACAGACTATATAAGCCAGAGAGACAGCAGAGAGGAACAGAAATGTCAGTGACCTGGTCCAGGTTTCTAACCTGCCTGGAAGGACATGTGGCAGATGAAAAGGGAGGTAGAGGCTGCTGGAAAGGTATTTTTGGCAAAATTTAAAATTTCTCCCCTTTGGCCAAGAAATGAGTCAACCAACAGGACTTTATGATAAAATATCAAGTGGAAAAAAATAAAGGCATAAAAGAAGCACAAATCACAGTCTCTCACCTTGAGAATCCTACAGTTTAGTTAAGCTCCTCTTTATGTTGGGAATCAGTGGATTTCACAAAAACATGCATCTTGAATGAAGAATAGGATTATTTGGAAGAGTGTCTTGCGGCAGAGTCTGAGTTTCCAGGAGTTGGAATATCATTCCCAGTTGTTCAGGTACTTGATCTAGTTTATCACTGTATTACCAGCATCTGGAAGAGTTCCTGCCATATAACATTCAATATTTGTTGAATGAATGGATTACTGAATAAAAGTGAAACTGAGCAGTGTGAGTATAGTAAATATGAATTGGGGTTCAGATGACAAGGATTCCCTTTGTCATCCATTGGAATGGGTTGAGCCATCAAAACAGCAAGTATAACAGCAAGAGAAAACATACAGGGATTTTTCTGTTTAAAGAAGTACAGGGCAGTCCAGTGCCATCGAAAACCTAGATCATTCTATGTTTCTGTTTTGCCATCCTTACCATGTAGGCTTTGTCCTCACCGCTGTCACCTCATGGTCACAAGATGGTTGCTGTTATAAGTATCACATATGTGGTTTGGGAAGGGAAAAGGGGAAAGGGGCGCTAGAACGAGGGGGAAAAGCTGAGCTTCTCCTACGGAGGTTTTGCCCTTTATGTTTGTCAGTTTCTCCTTCTCCAAGGATTCTTGCAGGCATTTTCTTGTCCAGAACCATGATAGGAGGCTATTTCTAACTGCAAGGGAGTCTGAGACCTGAAGAGTCTGACAGCTTTCAACTTTGTCTCTCACAAGGCATTACCAAGTAAAGAATCCAAGTAGATTTCTGGAGAGATAGACCATGAGGGGAGAGAGGGAGAGGTTAGGTGAAATCTCAATGTCAGATGGCTAGTCAATGGTGGGATTAGGACCCACTTCCATCTGTCTCTGAGGCTCGTACACTTAACCTTTCCTTTTCTAGCTCTGTGGTGATGTGCAGTTGTTTAACCCCTTGTAAGATTTAGTTTCCCCTTTTTATATAATGGGATAGTTATAAATTCAGAGGCTTTTAAAAAAAATTAAAAATAATGTTTATAAAATATTCAGCCATATACACACACACATACGAAATGCACACAAAACTGAATGACCGCCCTATTGACATATGAAAATCAGAGATTTTACACACCAAAACCAGGTCAGACAATCCCTTGTGTAAATGACACGGTTATTTTATTATAGTAGCAAATTGATACAGAACTTCACTGGAGTCAAGATTCATGGTAAAAGATAGTTACTTTCTCCATTATTGACAGCGTACCGTTTGTTTGCTGGTCCCCAAAGCATTAAGGTTTGGATGAGTGAGGGCCATATCAGACTTTCTGGAAACACGTCAGGCTCTCTCTGAGTCCATCCTCCTACACATAGGAGCTTTCTGCATTTGTTAGCCTGCGTCCTGCCAGGCCAGCTCATCTGGGCCAGGCGCAACCCCTCAACCTTGAAGTTACACAGTGGACTGTAGATTGCAGGGTTCTATAAAATGCAGGCATAAGCAAAGACCCCGCTTAAACTACACTTGGACTCTGCAGTGAAGTGCAACCAGTGCCCAGGACGTCACTAACCTCAGAGCCAGAAAACTAAAAACAAAACCACTTTACAAAATGCAGTGAATTTTCTGAAAAAGTAGACTGACAGCGGTTGTACAATAAGATGTGCTAGTGATTTCTTTTTAAACAGAAACCTCTGCCAGGAGAAAACTGAAAGCTAGGATTGACAGCATTACATATAATTACAGAGTAGTGAGCTGATGGGCCACCTGTGGTTCCCACTCTCCGTAGCTCACATAGACTTGCCTTCCCGCTACCAGAAAGTCTTTCTTGACTATGCACTGGTTAAATCTAAGGGAGTTTGTAAAACTGTTCAAAGAACGAGATGCTAAAAGTCCTTAGCAAGAAAATTATTAGGTAGGTATTTTTTAAAAGACATGTATACAATGTTTTTAATTTCTTTTACCTAACATAAAAAAAGATGACATTTTAGAAAATATAGGAAAGCAAAAATAAAATGGCACCCAAAAGTCTATAATTTAAACATAACCACTAATATTTTGATCTATTATTTTCTAGTCTTTTTCTTACAAATTTATTGATTAGTACTATATATATATATATATATATATATTTAGCAACTATGTTATATATTTTTAAGTGCCGGCATGACTAACATAATAAAGTGAACATTTTAACATATTATTAAATACTTTTTACCACTTGCATCAATCAACATACAGCCTAAATAAACTGACTTCTAAAGCAAGAGAACCAAACTATAGTTCCACTCGTGTTGAAGAATATTCATCATCTTTAAACCTACAAGCACTAAATATTTCATTTGATTCATTTTAAACAAATAACAATTGGTATGTCTTCAATTTTTAGAAAACATTTATTTGATTACTGCAGATTTAAAATTTTTCCATGTGCTTTTTGACCAACCATATATTATCATTTGCAAATTACCTGGTCTTTTCCTTTATATAGTTTGGTGGGAAGTGGGAACGGAAGGTTTTATTTGTTCCTTATTGGTTAGTAAGAACTATTTGTGTAAAAGAATAATAAACCTTTGTCATTTATTGTAAATATTTTTCTCGGTTCGATATTTGGCTTTCTTATGGTCATTTTCAGTCGCAGAAATGTAATATTCTCATATGTTCAAATCTCAGGGACTTGGAAAGAATTACAAATGTAAATGCATACGTAAATAAATCTTTCTAATCAGGACATTCCTAAAATAGTTTGTAAATGGGAATGGGTATATTTGTGTATGCAGGTGGCTGCTGGCTGGTGATCGTCCAGCCTCACTCCTCTGCCTCTATCAGGGTGGCCAGGTTAAAAATGCATTTGCTGCAATTGCTTTACGGAAAGGTACGGGTTAGGTGCTCTTTCTGCTGCTAAGAGGTGGATAACCTTGCGAAGAACCCAGTCAGAGAGTGAGTTACTTAAAATAAAATGGGAGGAAGACTTTTAAGAGATGGAACATCTGTGATAAACTCATTTTCTGTGTGAGCACCGATGGAGATTCCTGTCTAGGTCAGCTGAACGGCATTTCTATAGCAGTTGAAAATTCATTTCATTTCATTATCGGAACTGTTCAAGCACCACAGTTTGGATCAGGGAACAGCTTCTTAAACCTACAGGAAGCTCATTTACCCCTGCTGAGGCTCCAGCTCCCTTTCTTATGGGAAGGTAGAGGTGGCTCGCTTACAAATCCTGGCAGATACAAATATATAGATATATATCTCCCTATATATATCTTCCCTGATCATATATATATAGATATGATTTGTATTGAAGGAATGTGAACATTTCCATCTCAAGCAGCCTTAGTACTATCCTTTTTCTGTTTGATTTTGGTCTGCTTCAAGGCTACTTTCCCAACCCCTTCATCTGTTAAAAATACTGCTCTCGGGGCATTAGTAAACAGAGAAGCACAGTGGAACAAAGGACAGAGCGTCAGTTCTCTCAACAGCCAGCAATGAAGCAAGTTGGAGTATTTTTCAAACAACAAACACTGATTGAGAAAACTTTTAAAGAATCCCAGATGGCATTTACAGAATCAGAGCGAAATTAATGGAGGGGAAAAACAATCCACATTACTTGAAGCCTTTACAATGAGAGTCACAAGATTTCTACCTGTTCTTCAGTTGTGGCTCTCCAGGGCTCAAAAGCTGTAACCGAAAGTGCGTTCTTGTATCCTCCACGTCAGAGAAGGAGCCAGAAGCCAGTAGACGCTGGGAAGAGGCAGACTGAGTGACTGAGACCAGGGAAGGGGGCACGCTGGTAGAGACAGGGGCATGGTGATTGGGGTGACACACACATGCTGATGACAAAAGACATGCAGCCAGTTACAGCAATTCTGTGTCCAGAGAGTGGAGTGGCAAGGAGAGGGTGGCAGCATCCCAGGGATCAGGGAGCGGGCGCTGCAGGGGGATTCCAGACGGGTGGGCCTGGCATCAGGGTGAGAGAGTTTAGAAAGTGAGTTACGGTAAAGGAGAGTTTCTGAGGGGAACTAAGTGCAGGCCTCCATCCCTGGGTACTGGCAGGAATAAGCCATAGGCCTCCCCACCTCCTTCTGAAGGAGACCTGGAAAGGTCACTGAAGCATGGACCTGGGCTCAGGGAAACAAGGCAGATTCCCATGAGAGATGGTTCCCAAAGATGGTAGCAGCCCCACTGCTGAGCATGGACAGGGCAGCTCCTCAGAGGGGTCCACGTGAGGCCCCCCTCTGCCTGTCTGGGGTTCTGACTCCTTCTCTTCATCCTTCTAAAGATAGGATTGGTCTTCTAACTCCAGAGTGCTATGTCTGCAGGGGAGAGAGACAGACAGACAGAGAGAGACAGAGAGACAGAGAAAGGAGAGTGTCCAGCTGGGCTAAGGGCAAATACATGTAATAATAATATGGTCAAGTTCTGCTACTTTTAAGGAGTTAAAATTGAAAATTTTACTAATTTTACTAATATTTTACTAATTTCAATGCCTGGTAGTATGTGTGTGTGTGTGTTTTTAAAATTGGACTCTATGAGTGGGTCGTAGAATGATGGAGGGCAGTGCCAACGGTAAAACTGCAGCAGATGACCTTGCTTGAGTACTTACTACAGGACACACATTACGTGAAATGTTTCACAAGCATTGTTTCATTTACAGGAGCCCTTTGAGATGGGTGCTCTTTACCAGTGTAAGTGGTAGAACTTGCACACAGATTTCTCTGACTTGGAAGCTTACAGTACTAGATGCTGTAGAATATCTCCTTGGTCTGGTAATGTTTGTTACATGTAGGATCAGGCTCAGCCTGACGGATTCACTGCTGTACTGAAAGTACAGGATCACATATCTTGTCAACACAGGATATTTGATCTGAATTCCCGACCTTCAACTGATTCACCTTTTGCGCGCGTGAAATTAGTAAAATGACTACGTTAGCATTTCTTTTAATGCTCTTTCTTAAAGAGTACATTTTTAAGCACGGAAATAATGCATTTAAATGTGCTCTACAAAATGCACGTTTGTTTATAATAGACCAAGAAAATTGCGAACGCAAAAGTACAAATTGTTTTAGACATGAGCAATTTTTGTACTTAGAGTTCTTATAACAGCTTAAAATACACATTTTAGTCTATATGTGCTGAGAAATGTCTTTTTAAATGTTGACTTGTGATTTAGACATATCAAACATTCTCATTAATTGCAAATATAACTCAGTTACTCTCTATTTCTTGAATTAGAATAATACCTACCTCATTTTAATGACCAATATAGAGCAATTCACACATACGTAATTTATAAGTAGGAAGCAAGATGGAAGATAAATGTACAAAATGCTAAGTCCGTTACCTCAAAAGACAAACACCTTTATTTTATGTATTTGAACAATTCGGCTTGCTGCTAGATCTGAACAATAAAGGTGGAAATAGAGAGAAAGAAAAATAGAGAGGAAGAAAACAGAAATAGAATAATGGTGGGAGTTCGGGGAAATAATAGTTATTTAGTCACATGACGAATAAAAATGAATGATTTTTTGGCAGAAATATGTCATTAAGGTAGGGCTGTGCCTTTTTTACTCATTTATATTAGGCTTAAATGCCAGAAAAACGTAATTATTTTGCCGACTCTCATTTATTAAAATCATTTTAAAAGTGTAGTTCCCAGACACCCATCTGTCATATCAGGAAATAGGCTAATTTTCTCTTTCTTTCTTTTTCAAATACGCTAGAAAAAATTAGATAAACTAACGTAATGTAATTTGTTATATATTTTCTCCACGGTCTAAGAATAATATACTTGTTAGAAAGCTTTGAAATAAAGAAAAATAGAGGGGAAAAATCATTATTTTTAACCACCCAAAGAAAACAAATCTTAACATTTTAGTGAATTTCCTTCCTTCCAGTCTTTTTTTTTCCCCTATAACCACTTAACGGGTTTAAAGCAACATTTTTGCAAACCACTAAAATATTTAATAATTACTGATACATTCTTATTATTTTGTCCCAGATTGAAAAGAAGGAACAAAATGCTTCAGGAACCTTTAGTTCATGCGTCTTGCTCTGAGTCCCGCAGAAACGATGTTTCAGTCTACGCTGAGTTAATTTCAACCTTGCATCCCTCACTGCTTTTGATGTGTTCAACCATATGTGCCACAGAGCAGAGCCTCCATATACTGTTCCCAAGTCTCTCTCCCAAGCGCATCATAATGATGATGGAACCATGAAAGCAGCATCAATGAAGAAATCGCACCATTCAGAGTGTCAGTGTAGAATAAATCTAATGAACTTAATGTCTCAGGAGGTATCCATTGGTTCCAAAATTGGAACATAATACATGGTAAGAATTTTTTTTTCCCTGAAGACATTAGCCAGTAATAGGTCTGTTTTGATTCCATTAGCTTAAAGCGTAAGTTGCTCCCTGCACTGCTTAGTCTTTTACCAAAGATTGATGAGAAAACAGTCGACATAGTCCAAGTGAAGGGAAATGTTGATCGTTCTGTGGGAAATTCAGGTTCTGTAGGAGTGGACTTTGCATCTGACTGTGCATGTCCATGCTTACCCCACTTGAACTGCTGTGTGGCTGCTTGAATGAAGACTCAGGAGACCTTGGAAGTTCAGCTGCGACAATCAGTCACTCAGCAGGCTGACCCTTACTCTCTTGTCTCCAGTGGAAGCACAAGAGAAGTTATTCTAAATCTGAGAATGGAGATTTGATTTAATTATCACTGATGTGGCTTACAGACCTAAACATTACAGACTCAAATTACGTATGTTTGAGTATTAGCATTTGGTGCCTTCATGCATGAGGGGTCAGCTCTGTGTGAGAGGAATGATGGGAGGTTTTCTAGCTTTGGCTACTTTATCCCAGAGTCAGTGCTTTCTTCCTCAGGAAAGTAGTTCTGGTCTGATGTTTTCTATGACTTATAGTCTCGGGAAGGCGCTGTTGCCTTAATCTTTCCAAAGACTATGTAACTCAACGCAGAACATCATCCAATTGTTATTTTTGGATAGGCTGGGCGCTCTTGTGTTATCCTCACATATTTCCCAAGAGGTTGACACCTACTTTCAGCGAATCAGAGAACTGGATTTGGCAGAATTCTCTAAGATCTATTTTCTCTGCCTTAGTCGTGCTATAGTTAGTGTCAATGTTGTTGACGTGCACACACATACGTTTTTAGGAATTGTATACATCCCTGATTCATTTCTGTGTTTTATTATTGCCTTGGTATACAGAGCTATTCGGCATGAAGATGGTATTCCTTGTTCTCCTTCATCGATAACACGAAACTTTATTTTATTTATTTTTTTTTAATTATTATTATTTTTTTTTGCGGTACGCAGGCCTCTCACCGCTGTGGCCTCTCCCGTTGCGGAGCACAGGCTCCGGACGCGCAGGCTCAGCGGCCATGGCTCACGGGCTCAGCCGCTCCGCGGCACGTGGGATCTTCCCGGACCGGGGCACGAACCCGTGTCCCCTGCATTGGCAGGCGGACTCAACCACTGCGCCACCAGGGAAGCCCACGAAACTTTATTTTACTCCCTCTTCCTCATCCAGTCCCTCTCCCTTCAAGGGGATCTTTACTGTTGTCCTCAAATAAGCCAACTTCTATTTATTCCTTGATGCTGCTCTGCTCACGTCATCACTTGCTTCTACCATGGTTACTATTATTGTTTTACTTGCTAATTAGTGAACCAGGGTCATTCTTGGAGTCTCTTCCTTTGGTATTTCTCTAAGCGTTGGATTTCCTTTAGCTCCAAAATATTCTTCCCAGATTTCTTGTATTCACTTTTTGGTCTGATTAGGGAGATGGCAAACTTTTTCTGTCGAGGGCCAGATAGTAAATATTTTAGGCTTTGCTGACTATGCTGTCTCCGTAGCAACTACCCAGCTCTGCCGCTGCAGCACAAAAGCACCACAGACGATATTTAAACAAATGGCTGTAACCGTGGTCCAATAATATTTTATTTATAAAAAGAGGCAGAAGGCTGGATTTGGCCTCTGGGTCACAGTTTGCCCACCTCTGTTCTGGACTATCACCTGCCAGGTCAGACTTGCTGGTATCCTATCACGTTTTTGGCACATTAAGAATTTATAAATATTTACGGGCACAGTTATGTTCATTGTTAACCATTAAAAAGCTAATAATAATAAGAACAACAACAACATTTCTTGAACGCTTAATGTGTCCTAGGCACTGTGTTAAGCATGGTACATGAATTATCTCATTTAATTTGCTCCATGGCCTTATGAGGTCGATTCTAATATGAGTCTTATTTTAAAGATGAGGATATTGACGCACAGAGAGGTTGAGTATCTTGCTCAACATTGGTTGAAAGATATCCAAGTGGTCAACCTCCAGAGCCCACACTAGTTACCACTGTTCAGGTGATTCTAGGTGTGAGGATTATAAGCCCAATGGTACCACGGTGAAAATGGCTCGTTGAGTGTGCTTTAACCAGCTGCAACCAAAGAAATAACAACAGTGCCATTGGTGATCGCCCATTCCTCAATGATATTAAAGGTTGAGTACCGTTACCTCAGAAACCACTCTAAAGCATTTTAGCCATGGTAACTTCCTTCTTTTTCTTGCTGCCTTTTGATTATCCAAGAGAATGGAAGGGGAGATTTAACTGTTGGTGGAGAACATTTTATTCTATGATGCACTGACATCGTTGCTTATATTTCCATTCACACGATTAATGGCAGCAGCAAGTCAGACAACTTTTAGCTTTTGGCAAAAATTTGGGGCTGGAGTAGCACATCCTTAAGGGTTTATGCTGACTGAAGCCTGTAAACAGCATATCCTTACTTTGCTTCGTAGAGCGTGGGTACAAGGTGAGGGATTACCCATATTATAACTTCTGGTTATATCACTTAGTCTCTGTAATAAATGAGTGCATATTTTTTTTTAAAAAATCTTAGTCTATATAAGAAAGCTAAAAAAATCTTTCTCTTACATGAAATAGTTCGAGAGCAGCTTGTGCATGGAAATGCCCTCAGAATTTTTGTGAGAGTGTCTTTATGTAAAAATGAATAAATGAATGTTCTCTGAGCATCTATTACATAAAATATGTGTTCATTACTTAGTATGTTATAGGCACTGTTGAGGGGGGGTGAATAGTGTACCTGTCATACAATTCAAAAAACGTTAAGAGCATCAAGAAACAACGTTAAGAACAACATTAAGAAAGGAAGTTCCAACTTCCCAACAACGTTAAGAAAACCTGATTATAAAAAACCGTTCAGTGTTGAAAATCTGAAGAATAAAAACAAGAATGAGGAAAAAAATTAAAATCCTCTTTAATTGCCCAAAGAGAACCATGTACCAATTTGTGGTGTTTCCTATCTTCCTGCCCATATTCTACACGTAGATCATTTTTTAAAAGTAGATCAAAAGATCTACCTTTCCCTGTACATACTCTATCTGTAGCTCATTATTGAGATAATACAGAATATAGCTTTACTTCCTTTTTTGCCATTCAACTTTATAGAGGGTTTTTTTTCCGTATCATTAAATATCATGCAAAAGTATCTTTTAACTTATACATTGTATTCTAATTCCTCTTCACCAGGTAACAGGATTTCCTTCTCACAGTTATCTGGTACTCAGTTGGAATCCTCATCAGAATGGTTTATCTAAGAAATAAGGATGGGAATTCCCTGGCAGTCCAGTCAGTGGTTAAGACTCAGAGCTTTCACTGCCATGGCTTAGGTTCAATCCCTGGTTGGGGAGCTAAGATCCTGCAGGCCACGCAGCCAAAAAAAAAAAAAAAAAAAACAAGGAAAGTTAAGACGTTTCTATTAAAATGGTTAAAATAAAAACTTTGTGGGTTTAATGTTGGTTATCTGGAAAATTCACTTATGCCAAACTTATAATGGTAAATAAATGAGCTGTTAATGAATTCACATCATGTCTGGTCCAAAAATGTCTATCTACGTGACAGAATATAATCACTATTCCTTTAAATCAATGCAGAGTGGTAGAAGCTATTTATCAATACAGGTGCATTTTTAAATGAAAACCCAGAGAACTATAGATATATAAGCCAAACAAAAAATAAATTGACTGCTTGGCAAAATTAATTAATATGAATCATTACTGTGATTTACATATTCAAGAACTTTTATTTTCAAATTAACATTTTTAATCTTGCCACTCCTTCCCCCTTCAAAATACATACACTCACCCAACATGTACAACACATAACACATAAGACACAAGCACACACAACAAACACACACACTTGCTCACAAACACACATCCATATTCCTGGATTAGTCAACCAATTCTCCATTTTGCTGTCGAGTTTAATCATAAGATTTAGTGACAGATATTTTTCAAATCTTGTCATATCTAACTTGTAGAATCACGTACATATGGTGAATTTTGGTACAGAATCATGACCAGATTTTTTTCTAAAGCACAAATCAAAACATTTTGATCTTTCATTTAATATAAGCAATAACCCCCCTTGCTTGACCTTGTTTTATAACTTTGTAAAACATGTGATTTGGGTGGGGGGCTGTAGGGGTGAGTTTCACTGTGTCAAAAAACATCTTGAATCCCTCTGCCTTTTTTCCCCTCCTCCTCGAAGCTTCTTCAAAGTTGGAATTCAGCTCAAAATCTGAGTCTAACTAAAATTCAATTCAGTTGTTAATCCCATAAGGGGATACAATAGCTGTTACACATGCTGGCAGACTCAAAAATCTACAAATTTTTGCTTTTAATAATGTTTTCCCAGTCTCTAATTTCTTGTGTAAGAAAACATTCTCTTGGACAATTATTCCCGTAATGGCCTTGCCAGAATCAATTTCAACTTTAGCTGTCTCAGAGAGTTCAGTAGCAGTCTGAGAGCTTTTTCCTACAATTTTCATTTTGTTGCACAAGAAAACTAAGTTTCCGTTTTCAATGCCTTCTCAAATGCTCTCACATATTGTTCAACACACATAAGACATACATGTTCAGACTGTCTCCAATTTACAAATGGGTTAAGTTCTAAAAACCTTTTTATCAACCATTTAAAGCATGTTACACATCTCCCTAGAGAAACAGTGGTAGCATTAAAGGGTAGAGTCCAAGAAAAACAAAAAATAATTTAAACCATAATGCATCAGTATAAAGCACTTTCGGCAATATTTTAATGGCACGTAGCCACCAGTGATGATAAGAAATTCATTCTGAATTCCAGTAACACATACCAGAAACACATCTCTCCCCATTCGGTGGTTTCTCTGCAGGGGACAGAAGAACTGGCATGTGAGGTTAGGGTGGATTGCGTGACACAGGCGAAAATAATCCCTATGCCAATATCTTGTTAACACTCCACAGCTTCAACAGGAAACACATTTCTCCAGATAACTCACACCCCAGGCGGATCCAAACGGAGGGAAAAAAGGATAAATTTATCCAGAAGAAATGGGAGCTCTAGTCTTCAATATACTCATTGGCCTGGTGTTTGTCTATCAGATTCTTTCTTTTTTTTTTCCCTCTGAGAAGAGGGTAAATATTTTTTTTGAATACCTTGAAAATGTAATGACATTCAACCTCCACAATACTGGGGTCTCAGAAGCTACCTTCCGATCACCGTAGCATTTGGATCTAAGCATTTCATCAGCGGAAGTGACCAGCAAGCTGCCTGCAAGGAGACAGGTGAAAGCATCACTTAGTGAATACGCCACCATTGAGGGACGAAATGGCGACTTCACGTCACGGGAGCAGCTATCCACTTCCTGTACTCAGATCAGGCATCACTCGTCAATTGCCCTATTGTTTCCTGCTGAGCCTGAATGAGGTTTCAGAATCTTTTCCTATAATGCTGCCACATTTTTTCATAAAAAAATACATAAAAAGCCAATCACAGTAATCAACCATATTATCAGACCAAACAAGAAAAACCATATGATCATAATAAGAGATACATATGTAAATCTAACTCTAAATGGATCATGGACTTAAATACAAAACCCAGAACTATACAACTAGTAGAAAAAAATTATAGGAGAAAACCTCTGTGAAATTGGGGAAGGCAAAAATGTATATATATATGTCCACAAGCATGATCCATAAAGGAACAAGTTGATAAATTGGGCATCATCAAATTTTAAAACTTCTGCTCTGGGAAGACATTGTTAAGAGAATGAAAACCAAGCTAGAGCCTGTGATAAAATATTTGTATATCCGATGTTTTATAAGGGGTTTTTATCCCAAATTATATAAAGAACTCTTAAAACTTAATTATAGGAAACAAAAACCCTCAGTTAAAAAATGGGCAAAAGATTTGAACACACTTTTTACCAAATAAGACATACGACTGGAAAATAAACTCATAGAAAGATGCTGAACATCCTAAGTCATTAAGGAAATTCAAATTGAAACCGTAATAAGATACCACTACACATCAAATGGAGTGGCTAAAATGAAAACGTCTCACCATACCAAGAGTACGGGGAAACCAGACGTGACTTCCTGGTGGGAATATAAGATGGTGCAACTATTTGGTAGCTTCTTAAATAGTTAAACATACAGCCGTCATATGATTCAGCCATTTGGCTCCTAGGTATTTACCTAAGAGAAATAAAAGTGAATATCCATACCAAGCCTTGTACATGTAAAGCAGCTTTATTTACCAGGCCAAATACTGAAAACAACCAAAATGTCCATAAAAAAGTGAATGGATAAACATTCACTTATTGTGTATCCACACAGTGGAATACTAGTTAGTAACAAAAAGAAATGAACTACATGATGAACATGAAGGAATTTTAAAATGATTTTTCTGAGTGAAAGAAACAAGGCAAGGAGAGTATATAACGTACGATTCCATTTACATAAAATTCTAGAAAATGCAAACCAACCTAGAGTGACAGAAGCAGATCCGTGGTTCCCTGGGGACCATGGGGCAGGAATAAGAGAAAGAGATTACAAAAAATGACAAGGAAATTTTGGTGTTTCCCAGGTGTGTTCGTATGTCAAGATGTAGCAAGTTGTACATTTTAAATATTTGCAGCTTATTGGATATTAGTTATACCTCCATAAGGTTGTTACAATACCAAAAAAAAAAAAAATCATCAACTTTACAGAATGATTCAATCCTCTGGAGAGAATCCAACTGGATGGATAGTTCAGTTTCATGCAAGGAAAGAGTATTAGTGTTCAAGAACGGTTTCTAAACTGAGAGGAGGTTAAAGATGAACTATGGTAATCTTGTCTAACTCAGCTAACACATCGAACTATATTGATCATTTTTTAAGAAAAAATTAAAATGGGCTATTTATTGGCAATAGTGGAGAAAAAGGCAAATGTACAATGATCTATCTGAGCTTTTCCCCACTTCTGCTATCAGGGCTGAAGACACTGAGCTTCCAGGCGTCTTCAGCACAAGAATGGATGGGACTGGTGATGGCTAGCCACCTTGGACCATTCAAGGCTCTGGCTGGAAAGAAAGCATCTCTCATTTTAGGTCTTTGAAGAGAAAGCACAGCCCTCCCACTTCCAGACCCAGACTCAGCTGGTTACAATGCTCCCTTTCTGTCTCTGGTCCTACCAACCTAGGCCAGTTTTTTTTGTTTTTTTTTTTCTTGCGGTACGCGGGCCTCTCACTGTTGTGGCCCCTCCCGTTGCAGAGCACAGGCTCTGGACACGCAGGCCCAGCGGCCATGGCTTACGGGCCCAGCCGCTCCGCTGACATGTGGGATCCTCCCAGACCGGGGCACGAACCCGCGTCCCCTGCATCTGCAGGCGGACTCTCAACCACTGCGCCACCAGGGAAGCCCCTAGGCCAGTTTTAACTGCTCCTTCTTACCCATAGTCAGGGCTTAGCTCATCAGCTGACTCACTTATAGAAACGCTATATGTTCCAGTTCCTTACGCTGCATGGGGAGAAAGAATTTAAGCAGTGTGTAGAATCCCATCATTGCTACACTCAGGTCTTGCACAGAGTGATAGCTAATCGAGATTCTTAAAAAAGAAAAAATCTACAGCCTAAACTCTCTATCTACTTCTTAAGGTGACAAAATCCTAAACAAAACATTATACTATGTAACAAAGCCCCTGGAAAAATCTTCACCCACTTTTCTTTCCTAACCCATCAAAGGAAGAGAAAACAAACAGAATTTTAAGGAGTCTTCTAAACACGAAGGGGCTGTATGAGCTTGGGCCAGTCACAACTTGTTAGTCCTTGATTTTCCCTGCCATAGAAATGAAAAGATTATACAGAAAGATCTCGAAGGTCTCATTCAATTCTATGCAGACACATATGTTCCCAGGCCTTAGTGGGTTTGCAATCTGGTAGGAGTTGAAGACTAAGCATCCTGAAAAAACAGTAAGCATTACTAGAAAAAAATACAATTAGATGTTCAGTTATGCGGTACAGATTCTGAGTCTTCTAAGATTTGGGTGCGCAGTCATTTCTGAGGTTGCAGAAGCAAGTTCATGGAGAAATGGTCGTTTCATCTGGGTCTTAGACATGACTTATTAGCATTGTAATTCCAAAATCCATTGGGGCAGTGGCTAATTTCCCAGGCAGGAGCTGTGTCTTCCTAATGGTTGTACTTTTTCTCCTGAGAGCTTCTTGTCTACACCATTGGATTTAGCTCTAAATCCATTCTATCTTGTCCTGTTTACTGTGGACTCATGCATGCTAGTCCAACTCTCTTGTAAGGCTTTTGAAAGCCAGGCCTCTGCTCTACATTTCTGTATCCAGATTCATGGATTCCTTGGTTCAACACCAGAGTAAATCCTATGCTCTTGAAGTCACAACCCTTTCTAAACTCTTTTTTATAGAATTGAAATAATTTAAAGTGTGTAATAAAGACAGGCTTCAAAGGAAAAGAAATTATTAAAGAAAAAACGAGGAGCCTGCAGAGGAGTGGATGGTGATGGCAGAAACTTGTGTGGTACATACATACCACAAAAGTACATATATATGCCTATATACCCATCATTCCTTTGTGGTCATGGGCTGAAGCCTCAAGTTGTTTTGGTTATTTGGTGTATCTTGCTTGTGTTTAGCTCTACTCTCTTCTACCCTGTTTGTTGTCTTTTAAAATCCTTCCTCCACTCTATGTAAATTGGTACCCCACGCTCAGGTCATTAGAGAATTGTAGTCTAGTGATAACCGTGTCTGTATCCCTCTCCCAGACGCCAGTATGGAGCTGGGCATAGAGTGATGCTTTATAAGACGTCAGTTTCTTCATCTGTGTATTTATCCCTTATATTTAATTTTCCTTAGATAATCGGAATGTCCTCTGCTTTACTAAATTAGAGTCAAATTTCAGGGCATGGTTAATTCTGGTGTAACAATTGGCCGAGGCTAGAGGCTCCACTGAACAGGCTCCTGCCTGAACAGTATAGAAATTTGGGACATGATGGCTTAGGGGGACCTGAGCTAGACTATGGCTTATGTTTAGGCTCTGTGTAGAATATGGGTCAGGAGGGGTATAGTAGACTGAGTCAATGGTCTCATTCCTTCCTGAACTTGTGCCCTCGGCCATGTGATTTTGCAATTTTAGTCAAGAGGTGAACTCTATTCCCCTCCCCTTGAGTTTTGGCCTGACTACTTGTAACTTGCTTTGGTCAATTAAATACAGCAGAAATCACAGTGTGACAGTTCCAAGTCCAGGCCTCGGGGGCCCAGGCATGTTCACGCTTGCTCTCCTCTTGCTCCTCTGTGGTGGCCATGAGAACACACCTGGGGGAGGCTGCTGGAAGCTGTGATGTAGGAGCAGAGCCCCACCATCCCAGCCAAAGCTAAACTAAACGTAAAACCCCAAACGCATGTGTAAACCCAGTCAAGATCACCTGAACCCAGCCTGTGTTGACTGAACCTTGAAAACATGTGAGCCCCCAAAATGTTTATTGTTATCTGCCACTAAGGTTTTGAAGTTGTATGTTCTGCAGCTTTACTGTGGCGATAGATAACTGATACAGAGGGCAGCCACAGAAGTGGGGCTGGTGTCCAGTTGCAGCTCTAGTGACGGAGGAGCTGTTGGACTTTACATTC
Source organism: Delphinapterus leucas (assembly GCF_059928025.1). Classification (NCBI taxonomy): domain Eukaryota; kingdom Metazoa; phylum Chordata; class Mammalia; order Artiodactyla; family Monodontidae; genus Delphinapterus; species Delphinapterus leucas. The sequence continues at coordinate 70,519,396 of NC_143142.1, read as the reverse complement.
CTGACTTGTTGGCCCTGTCTGTTATTTGGAAGCAGAACTGGCCTCTTCTGGACACAGTCAGAGATGTTCTTGGGCAATTGGAGGGCACAAAAGTCCTCCAGGTGGTGATGCTGTATTTTCTGCTAAAAAGGGGGCTTCTTTTGGAGGCTCAAATGATATAAAAGAGATATGAGCGTCTTTTGTAAGAAGGACATGCCAGTTAGACTATATTTCCAGGTAACTTAGGAGAAATAGAACAAAAGGAAAACAACTAAATGTAGTACAATTCCTATCCGAGATATGGTGACATTTGGATCTATTAAAATGTCCAGAATGGGTAGACTGATCTATCCATTCATGCAACAAATATTTATTCAGCAACTTGCATATGCCAGACACGATTTTGGATATTGGAGCTACATCGGTGAACAAATCATAAAAACTTCCTCTACTTGGGGAGCTTCTGTTCTAGTGAAGGGAGAGAGAGAATAATCAATAAACATAGTAAGTAAATCATATAATATGCTGAAAGGCGAGACAGGCTATTGGAAAGAGAAAAAAAATAAAGTAAGAGGCATTGGGAGTGCCACAGGGGAGGGTGCAGGGCAGTTACAATTTAAAGGTGACACTTAAGCAAAGACTCGAGGGGAGAAAAGTGAGGTGTGTGGAGGTCTGAGGAAGAGGCTCCAGAAAGAAGGAGCTGGTGGAGTAAAGGCCCTGAAGCAGAATCTGGCCTCACGGTTAAAGCAAAGCAGGAAGCTGGTGAGGCTGAATAACAAACGGGAATGGAGGAGTAATAAGAAAGCTCAGAGAGGGAGCAGGAAACAACATGGTCTAAAACCTCGAAGACGGTTAAGAGAATTTACTTTGTACTCGGAGAGAAAATGGGAGCCCGTGGAGGGTTTTAAGCACGGAGATGGTCATAATCTGACTCAGCTGCCTGCTGGGTGAGGCTACACTGCCCTGGGGTATGGTGGAGATCAGTTAAGAGGCCATTACAGAAATCCAGGTGACATGCAGTGGCTTGACACAGTGCTGGCAGAGAATGTGGTGAGAAGGGGGCGGATTCTTGGTATATATTCAAGGTAGAGGGAAAAAGAATTTGTTGATGGATGGGATGAAGGGTATGAGAAAAAGAGAGAAGTCAAGGATGACTACAGGCTTTGAGAAACTAGAAGAATGGGGCTGCCCTTCACTGAGATGGGAAGACAGTGGGAGGAAAAGGGTTTAGAGGAGAGACTAGGATTTCTGTCTTAGACACGTTAACGGTGAGCTATTTGCTAGACATTTAAATAGAGACATCCTATAGGAGGTGAAACTAGGATATCACTTTCTGGATTCATTGGAAAAACTACATTTTCCTTTTAAAATCATACAAGCAAAACCAGAAAGCCATAAATTCCTGATTTTCTAGCAGGGTGGTGACTATTAATACCTGTTTGCTTTAGTTTCCCTTCTAAATAACTTGACCTAAACCTTTGCACACACAATTTAATTATTCCTTATCAGGATACACCCAGTTATGTTATTTCCAAATTATGAATTTTGTTTGATGATGTAAATTACCAATCAATATCACAAAAATCTCTCAAATCATCCCTTACATGATTTCCAGTGCAAACAGAGCTGAGAAAACCAGCATACCATCCAATTGCATATTTAGTGTTTTAATTTTAGATATACCTAAATTTATTTTATTCACACAAAAAAACAGTTATTAACTAAATACCAAAAGTCTGGCATTGTGCTAGATACCAGGGGGTGCAGAGATTTTTTTAATTCCTTTTTTTTTTTTTTTTTTGCAATTAGGATTCCGTATGAGGCAGAGGTGCCGGTGATGGAGGTGTTAAGGAGTCAATGAGTAGACTGAAATATTCATTATAACAGAACCAAGTGCTGTAAAGAAAAAGTTTGAACAAATTGTGTGGGTGCACTAGAGGAAAATACTGTCTCTCCATTCCACATGCAAATTCCATCCCTAGTATGCGGACAATTCCTTGACTTTTTAGTTCTTAGATTCAACCCTTCCTCCCTTCTACCCCAGCAAGAGGGGCTGGTCGAGTTCAGAAACAACAGGCAAAACTGAGTTAATTCGATCAAATATTCAGAGATTCTGGGTTACCTTCCCAGATAACAATCTTTTATCCCCTAAAAAGTGACCACTCAAGGGACTTCCATGGTGGCACAATGGTTAAGAATCCCTCTGCTAATGCGTGGGACACGGGTTTGAGTCCTAGTTTGGGAAGATCCCAGATGCCACAGAGCAACTAAGCCCGTGCGTCACAACTACTGAGGCTGCGCTCTAGAGCCTGCAAGCCACAACTACTGAGCCCTTGTGCCACAACTACTGAAACCTGTGCTCCTAGAGGCCCATGCACCGCAATGAAGAGTGCACGCTGCAACTAGAGAAAGCCCACGTGCACCAAAGACCCAATGCAGCCAAAAATAAATAAATTAATTAATTAATTAAAAAAAAAAGAAATTGGCCACTCAAGTTTGAATTCTGGAGATGCTTTGTCATGTAGGAGTAAGGAGGATGTACCTACTGCAATCCTACTCTAGTGGCACTGCCTACTCTATTTCAGCCCAGGGGACACATTACTTGAGGTCCTCTTGCTTTCTTTCTTGGAAGCCTAGAGCTACTCCAAGTATCAAGTATCGTATACACTCAACAAAAAAACATGAAGTCACCAGCCTCCCCACCCAATGCCATATTTTATAAGATGATGTCCATTCTTGATCTTTTGCACAAGATAAACTGAGGGAGTGAGTGATGTCTGTTCACTTAAGAGCCTGGACTCTGCATTCAAACCTCAGCTGCACAGCTTGGGACCAAGTGACTTGGGTGAGTCACTTAATTGTCCTATGCCATGGTTTCTTGATCTGTAAAATAGGGAGATATATACATCAGAGATATATCAATCATATAAGATTATCTAGGTAAACCTTGGCACAAAGTAGATGCTCAATAAATGTTAGGCATTTCTCATTTCCGTCTTCTGGTCTTGATACTTGATTTTACAATGCAGATGTTGATGATTCTAGAGCCTATGATGACCATGTGAAACAAGAGGGCTGTATAGGGCGGTGTGGAAGCTACCCCAAAGTCCTGGGTTTTATGATCCTAAGTATAAACACAGTATCAGGAAACTGGATTTCTAGACATATTCTGAAATGTCCGCTAGGTGGCAACATGTTGTCATATTTACTGTCCTCACTGTCTAAATTTGCAGCAAGAATCCTGAGAGACTACATTCCCCTCAACTGATAATTAAGAATTTTGTTATCTCAAACAAAAATGCGCTGGCTACATTCATCATTTGAAGAAAGGAAACGTTTCAACTAGTGGCTTCTTGTTTAAAAAATAACATTTTTTATTCACATGTTTGAATTGGTTATCCTTGTATCGTAAGAGCAATGTAATGCTAACTATTACACTCTAGGATTCGTCTATTTCCTATTCTTGGGCTCTTCTTTATTTGAATTTTGAATGTTCTAACTTGTTGGTTTCCTGACGAAGGATGAATAATTTAGGAGATGTTCATATCCATGATTCAAAAAATTTCATTGCCTGCCCTTCTTTTCATTTGCCGTGATATTAACAACTTAGAGAGACAAAGGATAAAGAAGTTTTCTCTTCTCGTGGATTTTGTGTTCTTTGATCAAAGTATTGACACAGATGAAAACAGTAAGGAACAGCACATGGGACTGACTGTGTGATAAAACAAGGGTGGCATTTTTTCACAAATATCAAAGTAATCTCTCCAAAGTGAACTTCTAATTTACGTTCTTGTGCTACTCCCTTTATAGCGTGTTTATTTGGAGAGGCATAGAAAAGGCACAAGGGAGAAGAAGTTGATGAATCTGACATGAAGCTTTGGGAAACAGCTATCAACGAGAGAACAAGGAGTAAATAAAAAAATTTGTGGATGAGGTAGAAAACATTCCTAATGATTCCAATTGACATTAAAGATTTACATCCTGAGGAAGGGTTTAGGTTTATAGGGAAAGCGCAATTATATAACAAAACCATTATAAGGAGATGAATTGGAAAATATTTGTATGATGAAACTTTGTTACTTTACATAATACATATTTGAGTACATTATTGAGAGTGCTTTGAAAGTGCCATGACACAATTGATTGCTTACTTACTTTTACTGTAAAGCATTAAATGGATGGGGAATAGTTGATATTGATGAATGAAGTTCCAGAACAAGGGCTGTCTATAGGCATTGCTTCTGAAATCCCACTGCCTAGAATAAAACAATAATATATTCTTGATCAATACACATGCTAAGCCTTTACTTTTTAATTAAAAGTCATTCATGATCAAATTATCACTTGAAAATGAACCTGTTGGCCTATTATAAAATTCTCATTCTCACACTCAGATTTTTAAGCAACATTTTAAAATTACTTTTGCTGTTATTGGTGACGGTACTGGGGCCCATAGTGGAAAAGGAGGCTTATTGATTATAATATGTATTATTGAGGAAGGGTCATCCAGCATAAACTTCCAATTATATTGAAAGTCACCTTGTGGTAATATATAAATAGTTGCAAATGTTGTATAGTAGGGTTTTATCTGTTTGTTTTGTAAAGAATGCCCTGTCAGTATCTGAACGGTTTAGAATTATTGAGAGTTGTAGGTGCTGAGCGCTGGAAACTTAGCCTTAGCAAGGAGTATATCATTGTTCCTTAAACAAATATTTACTGACTTCTTGATTTAGACCTCAGGAATTCAGTGGTGATCCAGATAGACATAGTCTCTGCCCTCACAATTACTCATAGGTTTCAATAGGAAAACAGACAATAAGTAAACATTTGTATTACATATAGCAATGATGGGAAAGCAGGCTAGTGGAAATTTGAACTAAAAGAAGAAAGTTTGCCTAGACTGCATATTGGAACTTAACTCTACTAAATCAGTGATTTGTACATGTAAAACAAAAAAAACGCACAAAACCCCATGTTATTTAATGTAACTAATTAATGATCTTTCAAATAATCAGTAGACATGTTACACTACCACTTTGTTGGTACCCTGCGATCCTTCAAGCTAGCACAGAATCTACAAAACTCTATCTGATCCCCACCTCACTGACTCACTGGATGTAACTTCCAGTGTCCATTCCATTGATAAAATCTGTGAGTGATACTCACTATCCCTGAATATGGGCAGCTGGTAAGGTATGTCTCTAGAGCCCCCAGATACTTCTGCTCACCCCAGTGAACTGTATGCTTATTAAGTATCAATTACATTTTTCCCCAGACCTGTTTATGCCAGTTTTACTCTACATTTTAGTTTTTTAATTTACTTAAATATTATGTAAACTGATAAAATAGTGTGAAAAGGAGTAGCTGTTTTTATGAAAACAAGTTGAATGCTTTGAAGGCTTAAAGACAGATTGCTAAAAAATTTTTTTGCTTTTGAAATAGGTATAGGTAAGAAGATTAACGGATTAGGAGAAACAGTAAAAATCTAGAAGGGGCGTACCCTTAGATGGCTTCATAAGTGTGTTTAAGTCTCTGCTTTTTTAAAGAAACTGAATTTGGACATTGTAGTACGTGCCCTTTTGGGTGTATGCATTTAGAATCAAGATGCTCAAAGATGACTCAACAGACATCAGCCACTTACTCAAAGACTTGGGCCCTGCCTCAAAATATTGATGAATAAAGGTACACTTACGTTTGAAGTTAAAGTGAAATGTTTAAAGTATTTACATGCCATTTTTTATGATTCTACCACTTTAACCAACTATTTGGATCCCACTGCAATTTTTTTTTTTTAACCAAAAAACTCTTTAAAGTGTAGTTAGACAGCCCCTGCTTCCATTTCTGTACCTTTCTTCCCCCTTAAACCCTTGAATCAAGTTTTCAGTGATCTTAAATGGGTCCCCTGACAGCCCAACACCAGAGCCAGGGACCTGTGCCTTTCATTTCCTTTCCATTCTCTCTCCATTCCCTGTTCATTCCACATTCAGATGCTCAGATATTGTAGAAGACTCCCAGTTAGCTCACTCCCTCCAGCCGGCACTCTACATGGATGCCAGATTAATCTTCCTAAAATACAGCTCTGTTCAGGTTACCCAAGTCCTACCTGAAAGGTCTGTGGGGCTGGGCAGGAATAGGTCTGATAAAGTGGGGTGGGCATGGGAGAGGGGGAGGGGAATGAGGATGCATGCAGGGGTTCCAGAGGCAAGTTGAATGAACCACATAGAACAAATCAGCAGAGTTCACAGAAAAAAATCCAAACTGTGGTTGAGGGAGAGCCAGGAAAACCGTGTCAAATGTGAGGGCTGAAGGGTTACACTGAAGGGGGAAACCACAAAGGGAAATAGGGTTGGAGAACTGGAATGTGGAATATATATTGAACGTGGTCTGAGTAACAAGAAGGCCTTGAAGTAAGAAGGAGTGTGGGGTTGGCTTTCTCTGAGCTACCTGATATTTGAGCTGTTGAGCAATCTCAGGTTTGGGATTGAGTTTAAGAGTTGTGATGCCTTTTTTTTTTTTTTTTTTTTTTTTTGCGGTACGCGGGCGTCTCACTGTTGTGGCCTTTCCCATTGCGGAGCACAGGCTCCGGACGCGCAGGCTCAGCGGCCATGGCTCACGGGCCCAGCCGCTCCGCGGCATGTGGGATCTTCCCGGACCGGGGCACGAACCCGTGTCCCCTGCATTGGCAGGCGGACTCTCAACCACTGCGCCACCAGGGAAGCCCTGTGATGCCTTTTTAGTTATATACCTATCCTTAGAAATTCCTTGGAAAACTATCTGTCTCCACTGCCTGCATTCTTGTCGGGATTGTTGACCAAGATTCTCTTCCTAACTTTGGCCAAATAATGAGCAATGACTCATAGAGACCAATAAGATTCTCTGTCTTGGAAATTTGAATCTTGGGTGGACAGAATTTTGGGCGTTGACTCACTCTAACAGAAGTGTCTTGGAAGGACTTCCTACTGGGTCCTGCCCCTTGAATCCTGGCCTAGTAGAGCTATCTGGGTTTCTCTTTTTCCTGAGACTTGGTTGTTCAGCTTTTCCCTTGATTCTGTGACCTCCTTCCAATTAAATAATTTAATCAGGGTCCCAATTTCTGTTGCAGGCTGCCGAAGGCACTGACATTCTTCAACTTAGAGGACTGTCCTGGCCTATGCCTATGGGGCTTTTCTGTCCAAACATTCAATGGTTCCCAAGGACCTGGCATATTAAGTGTTCATTCCTCTCCATGAAGTTTCAGGCCTCCCAAAATAAAATAATGGTCTACTTCTCAAGTTTTATTTCCTATTATTTTTCCTATTTACATTCTGCTCTCTAGTCAATAAAGTACCTGACATTAGCTTAGCCATCTGGGATAACTGTCATAATAAAGATTGACAGTGAATCACACCCCCAGGTATCCATGCCTTTGCAGAGTCCCTCCTGCATTGACACTGGACTGGTCATGTGACTGGCTTTGGCCAATGGGACATTAGTAAATGCACAGAAGCAGAGGCTTTCAAGGAAAGCCCTTGTGCATTGGGGTTTGTCCTCTTACAACATTGCTGCCACCAGGTGACAAAATCCAGTCTAGCCTTTTTGAGGGTGAAAGAGCAGGCAGTTCCAGCCCCAGCATCCTCCTGCTGAAGACTCATGAGTGAGCAACCCACAGAATCCAGTTGTGAGTTTTGATAAATGACGGTTATTTTAAACTACTAAATGTTAGGCTAGCTTGTTACAGAGCAATAGAAAACTGAGACAAAAATGTTCCCATCTCCTTAATCAGAGCCATAAGTTCATTAGATATATTTTTTTATTTTCTAAGTATTAATTTTTTATATTCCACCAACGATCCCCTTACTGCTGCTCCAGTCTCTGCCTGCTGCCTGGACATAAAGTCAAAGTCAACGTATTTTCGTTTACTTTTGTGGCAGCGTCTGCATGACCAGTTTCCATCTCTTGCAAAATTGCAAGTCATATTTTTTAATGTATTACAACATTTTAAAAATGCCACTTCTTCCATGAAGCCTTTCTTCCTGTACCAGGTGTGGTTTCTCCCTTTTTGAAACTCTCACCGTACTGGAACTTTGAACTTCTCTCATGGTACTAAGAATTTGCATCGTATTCTTTCCTGCCTTGTGTTTGTCTTCCAGGTGGCCTCCTGCGTGGCATTTACCAGATGTTAGAGCACTTGTCTCCGCACGCCCTCGGTTCTGCTTCTCAAAATGTGGTCCCCAGACCAGGAGCAATGACATCACTTGGGAGTTTGTCAGAAACGCTAAATCTCATGCCCCACCCCAGAAATACTGTATCAGAATCTGTGTTTTACCAAGATCTCTAGATAACTTGAATGCATATTAAAGTTTGAAGAGCTTTACTTTAATGCAAAAGTATGCAGCTGTGCATTAGAGTACCTTGGGGATTAAAAATTAAAAATCTATCCCAATGCTTGGGGACCACACCAGATGAATTAATTTACAGTCTGGGTTGACACCCACCATTCTAAAATAGAATTGCCAGATTTAGCAAATAAAAATACAGAAACACAGTTGCATTAGAATTTTAGAACAAAAGTAAAGATTTCTTTTAGTATAAGTCTGTCTCAAGTATTGCATGGGACATACTTACACTAAAAAATTCTTTGCTCTTGATTTGAAATTCAAATTTAATGAAGCATCGTAAATTTTCTCTGGCAGCCCTACTCTAATGTTTATTCCAGAGCAGCAAGTGATTTTCAAACATGAGAGTGCAACAGAATCACTTGGAGAGATTTATCGAGTCCTAGGCCCCCATCCTCAGAGTTTCAGATTCAGTGGATTTGGGATGAGGAAGAAGAATTTGTGTTTCTAACAAGTTTCCTGGGACAAACTGTTGATCTGGGAACCGCATTTAAGAACCATTGATCTAGCATTAGATTTGTCTGAATGGATGCCTTATGTGTATAAAAATCGGTGACTGGAAGAAAACCTCTGGGTAGATACCATGGTTTTCTTCATCAGCAATGCTGAACATGAAAAAACCTTATAATGGAGATGAGGATTATATAAAGGTCAGGTGTGTGGGTAAGAAAATCCGTTCCCTATTGGACTCTTTAAGTTCCACCAGGGTCCCTATGTGTGCCCCTCCCTCCAGGGCAATGGGAAGCTTGACTTATCTCTAAGAAGATGGCTCTAAACCAGAGCTATCCCATAGAAATATAATGTGAGCCACAGATACACTTTTTAAAATTTTAGTAGTTACATGTAAATAATTAAAAGAACATATGAAACTAATTTTAATAATAGATTTTATTTAACCCAGTATTTCCTTCATCTTAATCTGTAATCATTATCAACAATTAATAAGATCATTGACATTCTTCTTTTTCATAGTAAGTCTTTGAAATCTGGTGTATATGCTTAAATTGCATCTCAGTTACGACCAGCGGCCACATCCCAAATGCTCAATGGCCATATGTGGCTCGTGGCTGCCTTATTGAAGAGTGCTGCTTGAAGCTACTGCCTGACTCTGAACTTGGGGACACAACCTGACCTTGGACTGATCACCTGGTCCAACCACCGCATTCTTCTCTGACCACAGACTTGGGCTGGTTTCCAGGCTAGTTGTATTCTGTGATTTTTCCTTTTTCCAAATTCCTACCCTTGCCCTTCCCCTCCTCACTCCTGAGACTTTGCTTGAGAGGAAACCACATGAATGAAAATTCCAATGTCAAAAATAACTAACGGGGCTTAAAGGGACCTTGTTGCCCATCCAGTGTCACGTTAAGTGGCTGAAATGTTGCGTGAGACCATTGCTTCTTTGCTTTGGAAAGGTTTACCATTACCCAGGAGGCTTAACCAGAGTCTCAGTCCAAGAAGCCCTTGTTAATCTGGTTTTAAAATCATAAGTGCCAGAGAGACTAACATTTCCCTGGGATAGCTTGACTCCTATAGCTTTCCTGTTCAAGGAAGTTGGCTCCATATAAATAACACAAGTGAAAGAGAAGAAAAATCATGAGAAGGAGATAGGCCAAAAGTCTTAAGTTCCTGACTAAAACATAAAGAGTGTTATAACTGAGACTATTATTTATATTTTTTTCACAGATCAGTGGCATATTGATCTCATATTTGAAACTCTTTAAGTTGCAAAGTTGTCAAAGAGTTTAGTCATTTTATAGTTATAATTCGAAAAGAAATTATTTATCAAACTATTTCTCTATGAGACAGAACAGACAGATGCACAGATTTTCTGTATATTAGTTCTAGTTTCATAGCCTTGGAAGGTTCAGATAAGTTTCAGACCGAGGTTCTGTGAGATTTGGAACTTGGCTACTTTCATGGAGAAGCAAAGTGGCAGACAGCGGATTCAAAAGCTAGGATCACTGCTGTGATCTAGAATTATGTGTGAGGTCCTGAGACATGGGTTAAATTTAACTTAGATGATTAACTAGATGAATTTTCGGCTACGATTTCAGCTGTAAACAATCTGACAGGGTGATTGGCAGCCTCTCATTATAGAGGCGTAGTGATTAATTAACACAGATCTTAATTAATTTTGTAAGGCAAGGAACAGTATTTCCTCGCAGTGAAAATCAATATTTGAATACTTGGGGCCCCTTCTCTGAGTTAATTTCACTCAGATATTTAGCTCACTTTAAATTCCCAGTTCCTAGTAAATGTTATGTGCTTCCAACTATTAAGGTAATTGGGAATATTTATGATATTCTATCTCAAGCTATTTTTGGAAAGATGTGAAGTGTAAATAAATATATTTTAAAATTCTAGTTTCAATTTCAAAAGCATATTTCTATTTTTGTACTTGTCAGGATGTTAAACTACATTGCTAAAAGCAAAGAGGTATATAGAAATGGTGGGAAAATATCTCCCCTGCCCCAGCCCTGCCTTTGGTAGGAATTATCTCAGTGTTGTGCTCAGTGCACATTTAAATCATTTTGCCACTGTGAAAGGCTCGAGAATTATTTCCTTAAATATTGGAGTGAGTCTCAGGGACTCCACAGAAAGGAGATCATTCCCTTGGCACATGACTTAGCAGTAATCTCCATTCTGCAAATAAAACAGGAATGGGAGATTTTCTTCATCCTAGAAAAGTAATGTGCTGGGAGAAGCCAAAGATTGCTCAGAGGTTGGAAAGTGGAAGGGCTGAGATTCTCCCTCTAGCTGGGAAAGAGGGGCAATGCCTGCCAAGTGGCTTAAGATGAGCACTGAACTGCGAGGTGGTCACTTGGACCACGCAAAGTTGGTGTCAGAACAAATAAAGATGCTCGCTTCCCTGAGGAAGACAGCAGTGAATGTGGCATTGACCAGCGATGCAGGGCAGAGATGCAGAGGGAGATGGCACAAGAGGGGGGGGCTGGCCCTCTGGAGGAAAAGGTGCTCCAGAACATTCCTGTAGAGGGAATGTGGAACCTACTAGAAGCCCAGAAGCCCAGGAAGGACTCAGGGGTGAGGGGATGGGGATCTTCTTTTTCCTTTTGCTAAACCAAGGGCTAGAGCAAAGCTTGAGGGCTAGGAAGCGATGGTCAGGAAACAGGCTCCAGCCTGAACACTGTTGGTGGGAATGTAAAGTGATACAACTGCTGTGCAAAACAGTATGGTGAGATTCTTCAAAAAAATTAAGAATAGAATTATCATATGATACAGAAACTCCACTTCTGGACATATACTCAAAAGAATTGAAAGCAGGATTTCAAAGAGGCATTTGTAATGTTTTGTAGCAACATTATTCACAATAGTTAAAACATAGAAAGGGACCCAAATGTCCATCAGCAGATGAAAGGATAAGCAAAATGTGGTCTATCCATTGCAATGGAATATTATTCAGCCTTAAAAAAGGAAGAAATTCTGACACCTGCTACAACATGGATGACCCTTGAGGACATTATGCTGAGTGAAATAAGCCAGTCACAAAAAGACAGATACTGGGGGCTTCCCTGGTGGCGCAGTGGTTGAGAGTCCGCCTGCCGATGCAGGGGACACGGGTTCGTGCCCCGGTCCGGGAAGATCCCACATGCCGCGGAGCGGCTAGGCCCGTGAGCCATGGCCGCTGAGCCTGCGCGTCCGGAGCCTGTGCTCCGCAATGGGAGAGGCCACAGCGGTGAGAAGTAAGCGTACCGCAAAAAAAAAAAAAAAAAAAAAAAAAGACAGATACTGTATGATTCCACTTATATGAGGTACTTAGGGCAATCACAATCATAGAGACAGAAATTCGAATGGTAGTTTTCAGGGGCTGGGAGTGGGGAGAGAATGGGGTGTTGCTGTTTAATGGGTACAGAACTTCAGTTGTGCAAGTTGAAAAGAGTTCTGAAGATGGAGGGTGGTGACGTTTCTACCACAGTGTGAATGTACTCAACTGTATCCTTAAAAGCGGTTAAGATACGTAAGTTTTCTGTATGTTTTACCACAAGAAAAAAAACTTAAACAAACAAACAAAAAGAAACAGTTTCTAGGACTAACGGAACCTACTGTCACACCTAAAACCCATGATGCTGGCACTTCACGTCTGCAGGAGCAGTATTTTACTTTAGTTTGCAGGGTAGTTCTCTCCAAGCAGTATATTGGCTTGGTCAAAAAGTTAGTACATCAAATAGTAGTTATTTGGTTTAGCTACATTTTTAAGTAAATATCACTCCTTTAAGGTCTCTTTAAGGTCATAGAATGGGGAACAGTGTCTTCTTAGGACTGACATGTGGGAGTGTCTGAGTCTAACAGCCCAGGGAGAATCAGTGATGTGGGCAGGGGGAGATGAGGTACCAGAGGGAGAATTTCAGGATCATCTGTGGACACTTGGGGCCCAAATGCCTGCTTGTTACTAAAGCCATGCTCCTCCCCAGGTGTCTGTGACTGCTTCACACCATATGTACAAATCGTGTGCACACAGAGGGGACATTTATTTGCTAGTAAAGATATGCTGTGACCTTTGGCAACTCTCTGCTTTCAGGAATAAGATGCAAATTAGACTTCTTTCCAGATTTTAAACTGATTCACCTGTTTGAGCAGTCCTAAATAGCTTCCTTTATTATTTTTAATAAAATTTAAATTTCCCAGTTCGTCATCGTGATAACATACACACATAAGTTTCAATGGTTACATACTAGTCATTTTGATTCGTTAATTGGACTTGTGATCGAATCCTTCTATTTTCATGGCATCATGAAATTTACAAAGAAATCTGAGACTTCAAAGCTACGTAAATCCAGTTTTTCTCCCAATTCATTGGCTGTTTTTCCTCAGTTTTTGCTACATCCTCCTCCTATTCCTGTCATCTCAATATTTACTCTCTGTTCTCAGTTCCTTCATCCAGTTCTATATTTTTCCCATGGCTATAATAATTCATATATATTTATATCCAATTTTGAATTCCAGACTCATATATTCAACTACTTCAGCGTTATCTGTCCTCACTGGGTATCTAATGGGCATTTTAGTCATGAAAGTTTGAACAAAACACTCCATTTTCTCTAAGACTTGTTCTTTCTTCTATTACTCCAATCTCACAAATTAGTTATTCAACAAGTATTATTGAGTACGTCTTATATGCCAGACATTGCTCAAGACTCATCAGGGAACAAAAAACGGAAGGGGTAGAAAATAAGCAGCAAATAAAACACCTAAATAAATTACCTAGTGTGTCAGAGGGAAATAGGTGCTTTGTAAAAAAAGAAAAAAGAAAATTAGATTGGGGTGCAGTGGAAAGAGGCCAGCATCATTAAATAAGGTGGTGAGGGAAATGTCACCAAGAAGGTGGCATCTGAGCAAAGACTTGAAACTGGTGAGGGAGTTCAGCATTGGGAATCGGTTTAAGAGATTAGAAAAGAGACACTGGAGAGAATATCTCTTTTTAAGAGTTCTTCTATGTGTTGGTCCAAAGGCATGGAAATCTAACAGGCAGAGGAAATGGAATCAAGACAATGTTTTTCTTAAATATTTCAATTGAAGTACAAAAACACATAGAATGTGCAAAAATTCTAAGCGTAGATTGTGAATTATTTTCGTAAGGTGAACACTATCTAAACCAGAAAATATAATAATGCCAGCACCCCAGAAGCTGCCCTTGTACCCCAATCCAGGTACTAGGCACCCAAGAGTAACGATTTCATTGACTTCTGATTCCACAAATTTATTTTTCCAGTTTTTGAATTTTATATAAGTGGAATCATTTAGTGTGTACACTTTTGTGATGGGCTTCCTTCTTTCTGTCTGTGAGGTTTATTCATGCAGGAGGAGGGCATTTATTCTCACTTCTGTACAGTATTTAATTGTGTATCATATCACTCTGTGATTTGCTTTTCACTCTCTTAATGACGTGATTTGATGAAAATAATTTATTAATTTTAATGTAGCGATATTTATTAATCTTATTCTTTAGGGTGTGTGATTTTGTGTTCTGTGTAAGAAAGTTTGCCCATGCCAAAGTTATAAAGATATTCTCCTGTGTTAAATTCTAGAGCTTTGCTTACTTTGTCTTTTAAATTTCGATCTAAAATCCACCTGGATTAATTTTATGTGAGGTGTGAGGTAGAGTACAAGATTCATCACTGATTATTGTTATTAAAAAACATCTTTTCCAATTTTTTCATTTCATAAATTATGTGACTGGATATATGTGACGTGTCTCTGGACTTTCTAATCTATTCAATTTGTGTTACTGTTTATCTTTGGGCCACTTGCAAAGCTAATTACTATAGCTTTTTACCCAGTCTTGATATCTGATTGTGTAAGTCCTCCAACACAGTTCATTTTGTTCAAGTTTATCTTTACTATTTTTGGACGTTTACATTTCTGTATAAATTTATAAATAACTTGTCAACTTAAATTTAAAAATATCATTTTGATTGTGATTTCTTTAAAACTAGAAAGATCAATATGAGGACAGCTAACATCTTTCTAGTATATTTTCCACTTTACTAATTAGGTTCCCAAACTATGACCATATTATGGCTCTCCTTTTCCTACAATCTTTCTTCAGTTTGGCTTAGTCTGTTTTGTAGTTTTCTGTGTAGAGAGCTTGCATTTTTGTTTTATTTATTTTATGTTCACTGGTGCTACTGTAAATGGTATCTTTCTAAAAATCATCATTTTCTATGATGATTGTTGCTTTTATGTAGAAATAGAATTGATTGATTTTCTTCATGTATTAACCATGTATCTAGCAACATTGATGAATTCACTTCTTAGTTCTAATAGTTTATGTGTAGATTCTTGTGGGCATTCCTCATATACAATCACATTATCTGTAAATAAGGACATAATTTTTCCTTTTCAAACTTCGTATAATTTATTTCCTTTTTTTGCCTTAGTTCACTGTCTAGTATCTCCAATATGATATTGCATAAAAACTGTGATGAAAGCATCCTTACCTCATTCCTGATCTCAGATCAGATGCTTTCAATTTCTCACCAAAAGTATGACATTTTCTATAAATTTTGTGGATATTCTTTGATCAAATTAAGGAAGATTCCTTCTTAGTTTTCTATGAGTTTTGTTTGTTTTTAAATCATGAACAGGTGCTGAACTTAAATTATTTTTCTCCATTTTTTAAAATTATCAGATATTTTTCTGCTTTCTTAACGTGGAGAATTATGTTGACTGATTTTAACAATGAAGCCAATCTTGCAACCCTGGAATAAGCCCGACTTGGTTAGGGTAGAGAACACTTTTTGTACTTTGCTGGATTCAATTTGATAATATTTGTTTGAGCACTTTACATATGTGGTCATGAAGGACATTGGCTTTCATCTTCCTTTCTTGTAGTGGTCTTGTTATACTGTCGATGGTCTAGTTGTGAGCGCCAGATCAATGCCTAGCAATATCAAGGCCAGTTGATAGTACCATGCTGTCTCTTGGCTGACAGGGTCTGAATTTCTCTTTTAGTCTCCTCTTTTAGCCAAAAGTAAATAATGTTAGGCCACAGGGTACTGATGTAGGATATGTAGCTCTTTACCACTGCCATGATTTTACTGATCGGGAGCTTGTCCAGAGTGTGTTGGGTGTCGTTGAGGGAGGGTTACCGTTTCCTGCTCTTTTTGTTGCAGAATGAGTTATTCAAACCCATGATATCACAATGGCTGTGGAGTAGCATTTAGATATCTGGGAAAGATACATCAGCCAACTGCAGCCCCAGTGATTACCGAAAACAAACTGGCCATCTGTTCTTGTACTAGACTCTGAAGCAGGGGCCTAGATTATCATCCCAGCTTATGAAAACATGTCCTGAAGTTCAATTGGTCTCTTCTAGATACCTGGGTGTTCTTCTTGTCCTTACGATACAGAGGGAAGTGACATTGATTATTTCAGCTACTGCTAAGGCCGAGTGAACCATGCTCATCATGGAAAGAAAGATTATAAAAATCACAGCTTGTTAAGTCCAAAAGAATATACCCAACTGTGTACTTTGAAAGAAAATGAAAGAACACCTAGTCTTGCTAAGCGAGCAGCAGTAGTTTTAAGTAGTGATGTCTAGGGCTGACCTCCAGCTGGTCCACATTTGTTCATCTGTACCAGTTCATCATGGCCGGCAGCTTTTCTGATTGGTTGGTGCCATCGTTCAACCAGTAGGCACATATTTGGAATGTCAAGCTTGGTTATGTCATGGTTTTTGTATCCTTTATATGAAAGGAGTCTTAGAAAAAGATCTACCTGTTTAGACAGACATGTAGATACAAGTAGCCACTCGTATATTGTTCATAAATATTTGCTAAGTGTTTTACTAATGAACTCAAAGCAACCAGAGTTTCATTTCCTACAGTGACTTTTTCTTTCCTCTCCTAGCAGGAATGAACAAGAAAAATCTATTACCTGGAGCTTTTGTTTGTTACGCACAATGTGTTTCCACCTCTCTGATTTATCTCCCATAGTCTCCCATGGTCCAGCTGGACTGGTCTACTGGATAGCTCCCAAATCTGCCTGAACATTGACTTGCTTTTGTGCCTCCGCCTTTGTCTGATTTCAAAAGACTCCTCCTCTCTCCAGTATAACAAGGTACTTACACTCAAGACCCAGATCCAATCCTGCCTCCCCTTGAGTGTTTCCCTGGATTGCTCACTGAAGTCAATTTTCTCTCTTAGTCTTCTAGTACTTTTTAGCTCTCTTACTACTCAGTGATGATTTGTTTGGGACACTTTTAATTTATTATGTAATTGTATTTAGAGTTATTTTCCATGTGCATGGGTGACTTATCCACCTATAGTACAAACTCATTAAAATTTAAAATTATAAAAATTGACCCCAACACTCAGCACAGCAGGTTGCATGGAGTAGAAGGATTGTTTTCCCAAGCTGGAGAGAGACATGTAAATACTCATTTTCCCAAGCTCAGAGTTCAGTCTGCAAGACTCAGGGAGGACCCACAGAGTTTGATTTTGTCAACATCAAATGCCTTCATTGCCATGTTTGCATTCCTTTCTCCATCCAACAAGTCCCAGAAAGCCCAGGAAGACTGTAGGTATGGGGTAGGAGGAAAAGCTTAGAAAATCTGCCAACACCAGGCCCTCCTTAGGGTGGTATGGTGAGAGGGCTGTGCGAAAGGTAGTGGAAAGAAGAGAAGGGCAAGCAGAGGCATCACTAAAAAGGAGATGGGAGCATGCCTCCTTCATAATCTTGCCAAGCCTTCTTGATCTTATGCCTTTAAAAAATGAAATATTTAATAACAAAATCTAATTGATGTTTGAATTATAAAGTGATTTAGGAGCACAGGTGTGGTTGGTAGAATCATGACCTCAAAAAAATGTCCACATCCTAATCTCAGGGACTTGTAAACATGTTATCTTACTTTGTAGGTGTGATTAAGTTAAGGATCTTAAAACGGGGAGATTATCCTAAAATACCCCATTGGGCCGAATGTAGGTGAAAGAGGGAGATTCAGACTGAGAGAAAGAGATGGGGCTGGTTTTGAAGATGGAGAAAGGGACCACTAGCCAAGAAATGCAGGCAGCCTTTAGAAAAGGATGGAAAAGTCCAAGGAACAGATTGTCCCCAAGAACTTCCAGAAAGGAACACAGCCCTGTTGATACATTGATTTTAGCCCAGTGAGGACCATGTCAGACTTCTAATTTACAGAACTAGAAGATAATAAATATGTATTTTTTAAGCAATCAAGTGTGTGGTAATTTGTTACAGCAGCCAAAGAAACTGATACAATAACAAATGCAACATATCAAGCATTTTATGGGAAGACCTAAGTGGGATGCCCCATGTAAGCTGGAAAGTTCAGGGAAGGTTTCCCTGTATGCAGCAAATAAAGGGAGAAGGAATTTTCAGGGCAAAGAGGAGGGGAAAGGGCATTATAGTGTGTGGGGTCAGGATGTGTGTGGAAAAAACATGAGCAAAAAGGAACAAGGTGAGAAATGAGAGTGAGTTTGGATCACTACAAGCCATCCCACCTTGCTAGCAAGCAACATGGCAAGAGATGAAGCAGGAGGGATGGGGTGAGAGTGTGGAGAGGACTTCTCTGCCCTGGGGAGGGGCTTAGGCTTTAAACAGGGGGCCTGAGGAGGCAATGAAGTCTTTTAATGAATGGTGGTGTGTATGTGTGTATGTATGTGTAATGGGGGGTTGGAATGACATGGTAAAGATGTGCACTAAAAAATATATCTTACATATATCTTACACATAATGTATATATACATACACATACATATATACATATATGTGCACATATATGCATATATAATATATAGTATATACATACAATGTATATGTAATTCTTCCTTTTAGCAAATAACTTCCAAACAGAAATAAACAACTGTTATTTCAAATATAAACCCCAGTGGCTGTGTCACAGGGCACAGGCTCTGAATGTGGGCACCTGATTTGCAGTCAGACCCTTCTTCCCACCTGGGCAACAACGTGCACTGTGCTCCAGGAGGGGAGACTGCACGAGGCACTTTCTTCTGCCCCTAAATCCCTCCTCTTTAGTGGTCCCCCTTCACAGCGGCATTGTCAGAGGATTTATTCAGTGAGGGTGCTGATGGTGGTTTGGGGATGCTTTAGTCCCTACACGATCTCCATCGGACCAACCCAAGCTATTCCAAAAAACTACATAATACTAGTACTTTTATAAGCATATAGATAATCTTATAAAGCAGATAGGTTTGAAGCTGCTCTGCTTGGAGTGGGTGTGGAGGCCATACTGTCTTCTGCTCAGCTTTCTCCCCCTGTCCACGGCACCCTCATCAAGCCCCTAAGGATTCTTCGACCATCGTCAGTAAAGTACCACTCATTGCCCTCATTCATTCCACAGTTACTGTGCAACTACCATGTGTCTGGAGCAGCTTCAGGCAATGGAGGTACAAAAGTGAAAAAGACAAATGTCTCTCTCTCTCTCTCTCTCTCTTTCTCTTTCTCTCTCTCTTGTTAACTAATGTGCAGATGGTAACTAGTGTGATGGAGAAAAACAAATCCGGAAAGAAACTTAGAATTTTGGAGTTGGAGGAATGAACTCCAAATGGGTTAGAGCAGATAAAGTTTATCTTCAGATTCATTGATCTTAACAGGTACGCAGAGAACAAGGTCATCAGCTGAGCTTGCTGGAGAGGAGTTGTTGCTGGAAATCTGGAAGGAGAGGAGGAAACTTGAAACAGTCATGTAGGGGAATAGGAGAGAAACAGGTCTGGGGCTGTATCATATGATCACTGGGCAGCATTAAGGCCCATTTGAAGTTAATGATAATAAATTTAAAGTGAAGCCAGTTGACACCCCTCCCCCTCCCCCCAAAAAAGAAAAATAAATAATCTCAGGTAAGGTGTGAAGAAAAGAAGCTTTAGAATATTTGGCTATTTAAAATTATTTGTACATATTCTGTCATCAAAATAGCAATCAACTGCTATAACCATAAAAGAAATCCATAAATATCTATCCCTTCTTTCCCAATTTCCAACCTCTAAGACACACCACTGGCATTTTATATTTATGGGTGTTTTATAGATCCTCCTGAGCTGCATTATGTAGGTTGCCGATATTTTCTAATTCCACATTCTTGTTAATGAGTGGCTCCCCGTTGCCCTCCACACAAGATTTATTAAAATTACCCAGGGAATAGTACATTTGCAGAACTATGAAATACAGTCAGTGTTTCATACTGATTAGAACTGGTACTTTCAGTTGAAGTCTCCTCCCAGAAAAGTGCACAAAAATCTCATCTTCTCCTCCAATTTTGTCAGTTTCTTCTGGGATATAGTGGGCCTTAAATACAAAATATTTTCCCTTAACTGTTATTATTTCTAGTAACTTTGTCAAAAATACATGAAAGACAGAAAATCACTTAGCTCTGTTGTGCCAGGCACTGGGCCAGCCATCCTGTGTTTAGCAGGCAAAACTTGGACCAATGGAGTAGATTTTGTTCTCCAAGGAGAGTTAAGGAAAGGAAGAGAGGTGAGAGGCTCTCAAAAAGCAGGACAGGGCTTCCCTGGTGGCGCAGTGGTTGAGAGTCCGCCTGCCGATGCAGGGGACACGGGTTCGTGCCCCGGTCCGGGAAGATCCCACATGCTGCGGAGCGGCTGCGCCCGTGAGCCATGGCCGCCGAGCCTGCGCGTCCGGAGCCTGTGCCCCACAACGGGAGAGGCCACAACAGTGAGAGGCCCGCGTATTGAAAAAAAAAAAAAAAAAAAGCAGGACAGCCTCAAATGCTGAGCCAGACGCAAGCTCAGAAGGAGGAAATGTGATGTTTATGGGACCAACTTGCAAATGCAAACATGAGTCAGCCAAAGCAACATAACAAAGGATCCTCAACAGCTGGATTTCTTTGATGTTTAAAGTAGTAATAAACATCCATGACTATCTTTGGAACATGATTTATCTCTACATACACATATATCTATTTAATAGAACCACAAGGATTAGTTAACCAAAACTTACCTAAGAACTATCAACTTTCACTTCCCTAATTGGGTCCCAACGCACAAGTTTATCTGTTGGGAAAAAAAATTTCTTTTTTTACTTCCTATTACTGAAGTGGGAATCAGTAATTGTAGTGTTCCCAGGAAGACACTGAAAAATCCTCGGATTAGGGGGGATTTGGGCTGCAGTTCTCCAAATCTGTTACATGGGAGGGGGTAGAGCAAATCATTAGTGAGTTTTCTTGTCTCCCCAGGTCTAAAAGTTTATGAACTTTCAAAGCGATACAGGAGCCAACCTGAAAGAGTTCCAGCCAAAGCTGTAAAAATTTGAGCAACAAAATAAATAATGTAGTATTGAATTATAGCTCAAATTATAAACTAAATACGTATGAGTCCACACTGCTATAAATAAATGATTGAATAGATAAATATTGAAGAGGGAAGGAACACATCTACCTTACAGAATAAATCCAAACAATGAAGTAGATACTCCCCGCTCCAGGAGGTGGAGTTGCATTTCCCCAACCCTCCTCTCTGGAGTGTGGGCTGAATTTGGTGACACTCATCCAAAGAAAAAAGTATGGAAAGAGAAATAGCAACTGCCGGGCAGACACTACTTTAAGCGATTTAGGTCAACATCACCAGTAACAAGTCCTGTTGCTATCGTGTAGCCCCTGATAGGATGTGATAACGAGAAGGACATTTTACCTGTGTGGTCTTCCTCCCCCAAACCCATAACCACAGCCTAATCATAAGGAAAACGTCAGAAAAAAACAAATGATAGATATCCACAAAATAGCTTAGCAGAATTTTTCAAAACACTCAAAGTTAAGAAAAACAAGGGAAGACCAAGAAACTGTCACAGACAAGAGGAGATTAAAGAGACATAACACTAAATGGAGCGTTGGGTCCTGAACGTGATCCTGGAACAGAAAGATCTTAGCGGAAATCTAGTGAAATCTACGTGAAGTCTAGTTTAGGCAATAGTAACGGATCAGTGTTCATTTCTTATTTTTGACAACTGTACCATGGTGATGTAAGATGTGAATATTAGGGGACACCGGCAGAGCGGGTTTAAGCAACTCTGTACTATCTCTGCAACTTTTTTGTAAATCTAAAATTACTCCAAAATAAAAAGGCTTATTATCAACAACAAAAGCAAAAATTTATGAACCTGGAGTGCAAACAGAACCTTTTTGAAAAAGCAGCAGCAACTATTCCCCTTTACATAACTCAGTTACTGAGGGGTGTGCAGTGCTGGGAACTCGGGTGTTGGGATGCAGAGAAGGCAGCCCGGGGCCGGGCGTGCGCGTCCAGGCGCTGCGGGGGCCCAGGCTCCTCCCCGGAGCCGCTGGGGCGCCGGACTCTGCCCTGGGCGCGCCCTGCGGGGCGGAGCCACCAAGCCCGGCCTGGCCGACCCGGCCCGAGGTCCAAGCAGAGCGGAAGAGCAGCGCCTGGACGCTGCGCTCGCTGAGCGCCCTCCAAGGTAGGCGAGCCCCTGCGATCTGCGGGCAGGTCAACCCTCCCGCCCCCCAGGTGAGTGGGTGTCCAGGTGCCCTTGGAGCTGCCCCCCCCCCCCCCCAGCGCCGCCCAGTGTACCAAGGACATTTTCCTGTAAACGGATCCTTGGTAAGGAGCATATTCTCCCTGTAAACCTCTTTTCTGGGCTCGGATTCCCTGGGCGAGAAGTTTGTGCTCCTCCAGGAACAGAGTTGCCTTCCCCGAGAAAGCTTACCCCCGCCATAGCCCTGTGCACACCTGATTATTTATTTAGATTGGTGTTACGCAGTCCCTTGGTCAGGGGTCCCCGCGATTCACAGGCGGTGGAGAAAGCCCTCTGGAAAACTTGCTGTCACCTGTGAACCCCCGCGTGGCAACTTTGACGGCTTACTGTGCCCGAAATTTTTAAGAGCATAAACAAATGAACGAGTGAAGGTGGTTGTCTTACCCTCCATTCATTCGTGCTGGCTTCTGTAGCTGTAGGTGTAGCGAAAAGAGAACAGCCTACTGGCTGACAGTTTTCTACTGTCATGGGATTTTAGAGCTGAAAGTTACTCAGCCCCAGGCAATTTTGCAAAGGGGCAGTGTCATCTTACGGAAAGAACAGTACAGGACAGTGCAAAACTGGATGATGACATGGCTGTAACTTTTCAACCTTCTTCGAAAGGGAAAATAAATTTATATATACATATATATAGACACACATATATATACATATATATATGTGTGTGTGTGTGTATATATATATAAGCAGAAGAAGCCGTTAGCTCCAAATGTAGCTGAAGCTGTGTCTGTTTACCATTTTCACTATAGTTGTTTGATTTAAGAATCAAAACCTTTTTTACTTCTTGGTATATATAGACTAGATGAAGTGTCCAAAAGGGAATTACTTCTCATTTGCAATTGGGAAAATATAATCTGTCTTTTTAACCTAATGCTATTAAATATTCAGTTCTGCAGAAGTCTGGCTTTTCAGAAATATGATCTGAGCTGGAGTTTCAGGTACCCTAGCACACACAATTGGTGCTGTTGTTTCTTCCTGCTGGGCTCTCCCCCCTCGCTCTCGCCCTACACTGATAATTTGAGAGTGAAGGGCCCTGACACAGAGGAATTTGCACCTAAGCAGAGACTTCTCAACCACTTACAGAAAGAATGAAAATGGCTTACACTTCCTGTGACCTAGGCAAACTTCCCAAGGTTTTTACCTTTGTGATTTGCTAAATAAATTTAGTAACTAAACCTGCACTAACTAAAAAGAGATTTTTGAAATAAAGACAGACACTATTTCAGTTGTATTATTCACCTTTATGATTCTGAGAATTAATGACAGGCATGTTATTTGTTAGCGTATTGATTTATAATGTGCTGGACAGTGGGCTTGAGTTGTAATCCCAAATCTGGACAAAGCCGGAAGAGCTAAGCTAGATTTGGCCAAAACTGAAAAGTGAGGTGTACATTTATTTGTTTAGAATAATGGCTGTAAAAGGGAACAACTGAAGATTTCTGAAGGGAATGTCATTTAAAGTAGTGGCTTTGACTCTCTGAGACATTTACATCAAAATTAAATGGCCATTTATTGATAGAAAAGCATTTCAAAATGGCAACATGTTACTATCAATTTAATAGCATGTTTAAGTAAATTTACATTTTACTAAGTGTGAAAACAGCCACCCACTGAATTTGGAAAACAAAAGCATAGTGTGTGTATGTGTGTGTGTGTGTGTGTGTGTGTGTACACTCGGTTTTAGAAAATATTTGGTGCATCTGTGGATTTTCGGGCCTAGTCATATATTCACTGAACGAATATTTATTTTGTAGGGCACTATGTTCTTTCTAGGAGACACAGGGGGATACAGCTTTGTGTAAATAAGACACATTCCTGTCCTCATGGAATTTACACAACTTTGGACTCCTCCGGGACACCCCGAGGCCATAGATTAGGAACCACAGCAATCACCATTCATCACTTTTTGACAGTGACCAAAACTAGAAACTAGATTAGTTTCAAATCACAGACTCTTTTACACTGATTGAAATAGATTAAAAAATTGTAAAGGAACTTATACGTTATTCAAGTCAGTTTTCTCTTCTGCTTAGGCTGGGAAAGAATTTAGGGATCCTGTGTTCTGGGCTTAATATTATGAAATATTGAGATCTTAAACCTGAAATAGTTAAATATCAATTTCATGCAAATTCAATAAAAACTAAACTTGTAGTAGCAGATGCAATCATTTAGGGGGTGAAAAATTCAAATCGAGAAAATCCTATCCATCAAGTTATTTTTTTCCTGTAAATTAGAAAAACATGACTATAATTATTTTTTAACCTCAGAGGAAAAGAGTGACTTTATGTAAGGCATTCTTGCTTTTTTTTTTCATTTTGCTATTTTTAAAAACAGCTCTATTGGAGGTATAATTTACATACCATAAAATACATCCAGGTGTCCAATTCAGTGATTTTTAGTAAATTTATGGAATTGTACAACCATTATCACAATCCAATTTTAGAATATTTTCATCATCCCCATCCTTCCCAAATCTCAAGGGCCTGTTTTCAGTCACTCACCATTCTCACCCCCAGCCCCAGGCAACCACTGATCTACTTTCTGTTTCTTTAGATTTGACTTTTCTGGACACTTCATACAATGAGATCATACAATATATGGTGTTTAACATCTGACTTCTTTCACCTAGAATAATGTTTCCAAGGTGCATTCAGGTTGTGGCATGTGTCACTGGTGGTTCCTTTTTATTGCTAACTAATGTTCATTCCATTGGATGGCTATGCCACATTTTGCTTACCAGGTGATGGGCATTTCTGCAGTCACATTGAAGGGGTAAGACAGATATTTTGGTCCAGCTTCCATGGTAGCATAATTTGAAAATAACTGATAGGAGGCAAACTTGTATTTATATTTATGAAAAATATATTCCTGATATGGATTACTGATATTTACCAAATGTCATCACTGTGATCTTTCTGTGATACTCCATGAAAATAGTAAATCGTAAATCCTGTGCCAGTGGCAGGAAGCATCGGTCATTTCATATTCTAGGTTGGACTTAGAAGACGTTTAAATCTTTTTTTTTTTTTTAATGTGAGAATTTATTTTGCCTTTATTTTATTATTATTATTTTTTTTGCGGTACGCGGGCCTCTCACTGTTGTGGCCTCTCCTGTTGCGGAGCACAGGCTCCGGATGCGCAGGCTCAGCGGCCATGGCTCATGGACCCAGCCGCTCCGCGGCATGTGGGATCTTCCTGGACCGGGGCACAAACCCGTGTCCCCTGAATCAGCAGGCGGGCTTTCAACCACTGCGCCACCAGGGAAGCCCTTGCCTTTATTTTTGATAGATAATTTTGTTGGATATAAAATTCTTAGTTGACATTTTTTTCCCCTTCAGCACATGTAATGTCACTATCTCCTGACCTCCATTGTTTCTTTGAGAGGTCTGCCTTCAATTTTATTTTATTTTATTTTTTTAATTTTTTTTATTGGAGTATAGTTGCTTTACAATATTGTGTTACTTTCTACTGTACAGCAAAGTGAATCAGCTATACATATACATATATCCCCTCTTTTTTTGGGTTTCGTTCTCATTTAGGTCATCACAGAACATTGAGTAGGGTTCCCTGTGCTATACAGTAGGTTCTCATTAGTTATCTATTTTATACATAGTATCAATAGTGTATATATGTCAATCCCAATCTCCCAGTTCATCCCACCACCCCCCTTCCCCTTGGTATCCATACTGTGTCTCTATTTCTGCTTTGTAAATGAGATCGTCTATACCAATTTTTTCAGATTCCACATCTATGCGTTAATATACAATATTTGTTTTTCTCTTTCTGACTTACTTCACTTTGTATGACAGTCTCTAAGTCCATCCATGTCTCTACAAATGACCCAATTTCGTTCCTTTCTATGGCTGAGTAATATTCCATTGTATATATCTACCACATCTTTATCCATTCCTCTGTTGATGGACATCCAGGATGCTTCCATGTCCTGGCTATTGTAAATTGTGCTGCAATGAACATTTTGGTACATGACTCTTTTTGAATTATGGTTTTCTCTGGGTATATGCCCAGTAGTGAGGTTGCTGGGTCATATGGTGGTTCTATCTTTAGTTTTTTACGGGATCTCCATACTGTTCTCCATAGTGGCTGTATCAACTTACATTCCCACCAACAATGCATGAGGGTTCCCTTTTCTCTCCAGCATTTATTGTTTGTAGATTTTTTGATAATGGCCACTCTGACCGGTGTGGGGTGATACCTCATTGTAGTTTTGATTTGCATTTCTGTAATAATTAGTGACGTTGAGCATCTTTTCATGTGTTTCTTGCCCATCTGTATGGAAAGATGTTTAACTCTTGACGTTAACTTCCGTAGAGAGCCTATGTCTCCTTTGCTACGTTTTCTTCACAAATGATATGCATTTAAATTTGGGGGATTTTGATGAGTGTTTGGTCCAACAGTGATAACTGAACTACTCTTAAAGATATGAGCACTTCTTAATAACATATTTTAGTGGCACACTTAACATAAAGCATGAGTCATCTATAGCCTTAAGCCAAAAAGTAGAAGGGAGTGCATCTGGATTTACATGCTTTTCATTTTATTATTCTGTAGTTTCTATGACTGTGCTAAAGGATGAACCTGATACAGCTGTTTGTTGATTTACCAAATCAAGCACTAGTTTGAGCTCTTAAAATCTAAAAGAGAAGAAATGCCACTCCTTGTTCCTCCAGGACCTTTAGAGGAGCTAGACCAAAGTAATAAATTATTCCAGGTTCCTATTACGTGGTGGTGTTTCTTCTATGAGTAGTCTACAGAACAAATGAAATAAGAACTCTCTAACACTACAAAAACATTGGCTTTTGGTTATACGTCTCTTAGGAAGCCGGGACCTTGAACAGCAGTTCAGTCAGAGCTGTTTTCTTAATTACCCCCATTCACCCTGCTTTGTGCTAACTCTTAAGACAAATGCATTTTTAGTGGGTTACATTTGACAACTTATGCTCTAACATAGATTTCTCTAGTTGAGTGGAAACTTCTGTAAAATGTTGGCAGATTCTGTGAAACTAAAGAGAAGACACTATGTCTCTGAATGCCTGTAAGTTACTGCAAAATTGCAAGATCCTATGGGGAAAAAAAGAGCATTCAGATAACTTGAAGGTCTTTTTTATGGACAACTTGGAATGCAAGGATTTTAATTTTATGCTCCTAAAGTTTGAAAATAAGGTAGCCTAGGTTAAATAGTATAGTTTTCAGAAGCTGGATGTGCTCAATTGGAGCTCAGTTTGTCTGCTGGTAATATCAAAACAACTTGCTGAGCTCGTGGCTCATAACACTAATGTTTTGCTGATCTGTGGTTAGATGAATTAAGTCTCTGTTGGCAACGTCTCTCTCCCTCTCTTTCTCTCTCTCTCAACTTGGTAAGAATTTAAAAATTGCTATAACAAATGTATTTTTCTAGTCTTACACTGACAATGTCATTCCAATTGTCTCTTGAGAGTCAAATGTCAATTACAGGAATCCATCTTCATCCTTCTCACCTTTTGGAAATTGGAGTGGACATGCTCCCCCTGTTGTGCCTGTTCACCAACAGCAAGAAGGCTCGCTCAAGCATTGAGCTGTAAACTTCTTCTAGTTATTTTGGTGAGTTCACTCACGCATCACTAACGGTCATGTGATCTGGTATAAGGAACTTGGTTTCACCCAGAGCCAGAAGCTGCTTCTCAGCCTTGTATCTTTCTATTAGCCCCTGGACTTTGGTAGGATGCCGCACTGGGATCGGTCTGACCTCTTCCTGATATAGGAGGATGGGCAGAGGGGGCAGTGAAGCACAGGGTCCGGGCTGCTTCAGGGGGTGGTCAGTCTTAATAGACTTTGTAGTCACTGCCTCAATGGTCTATGTGTTTATGCTCTACTGTGAAGAATGAAAACATGCATCTAGACGATGATCAGAGAAGGAATGCGTAGATGAGATAAGGAGTTCTAGGTTCATGAATTAGATTTAAATCTTGTTGCAAATATCCTTGTATACTTCTTATATATTTTTATATATTTCCTCCTACTTTTCCACCTTAGTAAATAATAATGATTAACTTTCTTAAGATGTTTAAGATTTCCCTTGTTTTTGTCACAATATTGAATGTCATACTTCATGGACTATTCTTCTAGGGGCAACGGCACTAACTACCTGTCAGCAACTCAGTTACTTGCTTTTTTTTTTTTTTTTTTCGGTACTCGGGCCTCTCACTGCTGTGGCCTCTCCCGTTGCGGAGTACAGGCTCCGGACGCACAGGCTCAGCGGCCATGGCTCATGGGCCCAGCCGCTCCACGGCATGTGGGATCTTCCCGGACCGGGGCACGAACCCGTGTCCCCTGCATCGGCAGGCGGACTCTCAACCACTGTGCCACCAGGGGAGCCCCAGTTACTTGCTTTTTAACAATTCTGATTCCGTCACTTTTTTTTTTTTTTGCCATTTACACTTCTGGAGGGGTTAACAATTTGAATTAAGGAAAACAAATTCAGCTAATTGTGCCTTCCAGTTAGTTCTGGTATAATCAGTGAAGTTCCTTGGATTTTGAAATCTCCATTGCACTTTGCATTTTCTAGGGTGCTGTTGAATTACTGTTTAAAAAATAAAAGCATATAAATCCATCTTTTTTAGTGTAGAGTTCTGTAAGTTTTGACGAATGGTTACAATCATGGAACCTACATCACCTTCAAGATTTAGAACAGTTCCATTACCACTCTCCAACCCCCCAAAGTATTCCCCAATGTCTCTTTTGTAGTCAATCCCTCCCCCACTCTTAATCCCCAGTTCAGTTTTCTGGCCCTATAGCTTCAGATTTTCTAGAATGTCATATAAATGGGAGTATGGAATATGCATCCTTTTGGATTTGGCTGTTCTCAGTCAGCATAAGGCATTTGAGATTCATCTACATCGCTGTGGGTATCAGTAGGTCATTCTTTTGTGTTGATGAGTAGGATTCACCTGTTGATGAACATTTGAATTTTTTCCAGTGTTTGGCAATTATAAACATTTGTGTTTTACGGAACATAAAAATCCCCTAGGAGGGAGGTTGCTGGGTTGCACCGTCTGTGCTTAATTTTATAGGAAACTGCCTAAGTGCTGCCGTCCTGCGTGGCTGCACATTTTGCTTTCCCACCAGCAACGTACAGGAGTTTCGGCTACTCTCCATCCTCACCCACATGTTGTATCATCTGTTTTTCCCTCCTTCGCTGGATAATTTTTAAAGTGAAGTAGATGATGTTGAAGCTCAGATATCCCAAGACCAGCTTAGGAAGCTACAGATATTTTGTAAATGCCTCAGCCTTTTGCTCTTAAAATATTTAATAAAGCCACAAAAATTTTCCAAAAGGGCACCTTCCTTATAAATGTTACAAATGACTGAGATATATGTCAGTGACAACTGCTTCTCATGTTTTTTTCACTGACGAGTCATAAGTGGCTTTTAAGTGGATTGTTAACTGAGAAGGTCAAAGCAAGAGGAGTAATTGACCAATGGGGGTGGGGGGATGAGAAGAGGGGAGACAACTGGGCTTAGGTGTTGACACTTTCAAATGATGCCCTGTAAGTAAATATCTACAATAAGTTGTGAACATAAAGATAATTACTTAATATTCTCTGAATGTGTATTATGGTCAGATACGCCATAAGCACTTTTGATGCTGTATCCCATTTAGTTGTCATGTAACTCTATGAGGAAGTTAACATTTTCATCTGGATTTTTCAGTTGAGGGAACTAAAGCCTAAGGGAGTTTAAAAACTTTTCCAAGGAGGAGTTTGGGATTAACAGATACACACTACTATATATAACATAGATAATCAACAAGGACCTACTGTACAGCACAAGGAATGCTACTCAATACTCTGTCAGAACCTGTATGGAAAAAGAATCTGAAAAAGGATAGATCTATATGCATAACTGAATCACTTTGCTGTACACCTGAAACTAACACAACATTGGAAATCAACTATATTCCAATATAAAATAAACATTAAATATAAAAAAAGATGAAAAAAAAAGAACAGACATATACCGAAATAGATTAGAAGAGAATCCAGAAATTTACCCAAAAACAGTCAGTTGATTTTTGATAAAGATAAAATTTAATTCAATGTGTAAAAATTAATAATTTCAATAAATGGTGATAAAAGAATTGAAAAAAAAAAACTTTTCCAAGCCTGCTCAGCTAGTGGGGAAGTAAAATAGTCCTGTGGGCAGTACCGAGTCCGAAGCCCTCATCTTTAAGCCATGGAGTCACACTGCCTCTGTTTGTGGAATAAATCTATTGTGACAACATCTGCTTAGGCTCCTGAAGGACGCACCTGGGGGCTCATGGCAGGAGTCACCTGACTGTTACTTAGTCACTTACTTTGGAAAACCCCCGTTACTAAATGAGCTTGGACCCAAGAAACTAGGCTTGGAAGTCCATTCAGAATGCAGCAGGAGACAAAGTGGAAATTTGGAAAGAGCCCAAGCCCCGTGGGTTGGGGTCCATGACCATCACTAACGAGCTGTCTTTGCTTGACCTTGGGGAGCTCATTCTCTCATCTGTAAAATGGGAACAATAACACTTAACCGCCTCAGGTGTTCATGAGGATTATTAAAGGCAGCATACCCCAGCCTGCATGTGGTGGGCTGTCATCAGATCCCGGACCCCTCACTCTTCCCCAAATGGGAAGGGATTCATGTGATTTGCACCACTCTGCAGTTGAGCTGCTATACTGGTCATTGGGTGAAACCTTCAGCTGTTTTCAAAGTTTCAAATTATACCAGTGAACTATGAAGATAGATTTTCTCATTACAAAGACACTTGGATTTGGGGTTCAGTCTATCTGGGTTCAGGTGATAAGATTAACTTATGATCTTGAAAAACATGTCACTTTTCTGTGACTTGGTTGCCTTATACCTACATATAGACAGATATAGATATATAGGTAATAATTATAGCACAGTGTGTTGGGGTGATTAATTCTGACAATATATGGAAAATAATTTTTGGTAAATGGCACAGTGCTTTGTCAATAGTATATATTTTACATTGTGTTTGTACTAGGATTTCAATCCTTTTTTCCCCCCCAAACTAAATAGTTTTTATTTCATATCTAAGAGCTTGCTATAGCACTGGCTATGATATAAATATATTTGTGTATACAAATGAGTAGCATTTAGAAATGAATAAAAATTAATTCTACTTTAAAAATCTTAGATTATTTCTTGCAAACAGCATTGCAGTTACTTGGGCTCCATGTTAACGTGCATGCCTTTTGATATACTGTACATCATTTTCAGGTAAACTGCACAGTCACCTGAGATTTAGCCAGCTGACACTGGATGTCACCATTGTGCCGTGTAATGTCGCTGCAGAACAGGTGCTATTCAGCATTCAGTACGTGACCAGTCTCTTCAAGTGTCTGGAGATATATTAGCTTTTCTCCCCCCTCACATAACCTAATTACCCTTGTAGCACTTTTATTGTAAATTACTCTTTCAGTTTCTAATATCAAAGCTCTCTATCATAGTGACCAAGAATGATGAGACAATTGTCAATACTGTTAGCTCAGAACTGAGGAGGTGAAAACTCAGAAACTGTGCGAAAACAGGGCTCTCGGTCACTAAGCAGAGTCACTGACTCTGGCTAACCTAAGTAGGAAAGGAATTTACTGGAAGTAAATTCAGCTTCCAGAATCGATGGGAAAACTAGGTATGGAAATGGGAGAATCCAGTCCCGGTACCTCAGCAAAGATCAGTCTGTAACAAGAGGGGGATAGACTTCTTCTGGCATTGCCACTGGTCACTAGATACCACGCTGGTGTCCCTGCCGCTGGACGCAACGCACTCTCTGTGCCAGACTCCTTCCTGCCCAGAATAATGATGGGATTTTCACTGCCTCCAGCTTAACAAACCCGAGGGACAATCCTTTGCTGGCCTTTCCCCGAGGGAGCGCTCAGTTGGCTGAGTCTAGGAGTTGTTCCTGTGCTCCAGCCCCAGGGAGTGAAGGAGAAGTAAGGGATCTTTCCTGCAAAGACTCATGCAGATGGTGACCCTACATACCTGGAAGGGAGATTCAAGCCAGTCGTCCACCACGGTGCTTTTCAATCAGTACCCACAGAAGTGAGTTGAGAATGCTGCCGTGTGGTCAGCTGCCCTTCGCTACTCCTTCCATGGACCTGGACTCAGTTGCATGCGCCCTGTGGCACCTGACAGCATCCCAGACTTTGCTGTGCCTGTCTTTCCTTCAACCCTGAGGGGGGCCTTACCAGCCAGGGCTAGACCTGTTTTAAGTGGCCAAGGAGAAAACTCCTTAGGCAAATTGAAAGTCTTAAGTTTCGGTTTATTAAAAGAAAAATTCCTGCCCATTAAAAGAAAAAAAAAAAAAAAAGGTAGGCCACACTGCATACCTTGTTCTTAGAACATGACTTCAAGCAAGTTCCAGCCTCAGCTCTTGCTCTGCCCTTTGCCTGGAATCCTCTTCTCCCAGATGGCCACACGGCTTCACCTCCTTCATTCACGTCTTTTGCTTAAATGCCACCTCTTCAGATCGGCCTTCTCTCAGCACCCATCCAAAACAGTACCGCTTTTTATTCTGTTACCCTGCCTCCGCTTTTCTTCATGACACCACCTCTGATTATGTTCCCTATATATTTATTGTTTTGTTTCATGTCTGTTTCCCCCCTGTACTGAAAGTCCCGTGAAAGTGGGGTCTCTGACTCATTTCTGTAGCCACAGCTCCTAACACAGCTGTATTCAATAAATGTTTAATACATGAATGAATGAATCAAGGGTTAAATAAAGGAAGGGAATTCCTTTGTTAAAATCTCTAGACTATAAGTACCACAAACTGAATGGCTTAAACGTAGTACTTTCTTGTCTCACAGTTCAGGAGGCTGAAAGTTCAAGATCAAGGTGTTGGCAGGGTTGGTTCCTTCTGAAAACTGTAAGGAAGAATTTGTTCCAGGCTCTCCTTCACCTTCTGGTGGTTTCCTGAAAATTTCTGGCATTCCTTGGTGTGTAGAATCATCACCTTGATCTCTGCCTTCAACTTTACATGGAGTTTTCCTTGTGTGCGAATTTTCCCTATTTATAAAGACATCAGTCATATTGGATTAGGGTCCACCATACTCCAGTGTAACCTCATCTTAACTAATTACGTCTGCAACAACCCTGTTTCCATATAAGGTCACATTCTGAGGTACTGGGGGTTAGGGCTTCAACATGTGAATGGAAGGGGGGACAAAATTCAACCCACAACAGGCACCTTCTTTGTGTTTATTGTATAATGGTTGAGCCATGCTTATGTCATTAATCAGAAAAGTAGGTTTGGTTACATAATCCTGGGTGCCCAGTGCTGTGCTGGTTTAGCACATGGATAATAATTCACAATAATGTGTATGAATTGTTTGGAAATGGTAAACTATTCATTGGATGTTAGTATAATCATCTGGGGAAGTTGACAAATTATTGATGCATTATCAAGAAAGAATCAATACTATGGATTTGCTAGTCTTAAAATACCCCCAAATGGATTTTCCTTTACAGCCCAGCTCAATCTGCAGACTGTTCAAAGTATTACTGGACTTTTTTCTACCAGTCAGACTGCTTGTCAGCAGTAATTGTGGATAATGGCTTTATGTTTTATTTACTTATTTGACAAACATGTACTAATCATTTATTATGTGCTAAGCACTATTATAAGTGCTTGACAAATGTTAACTCACAAACAACCACATGTTTATTATTTATATTATTATTATTAATAATAATATTATCTGAATTTTACCGATAAAGAAACTGAGGCACAGAGAAGTTAAGGAATTGCTTAAGGTCACACAGCTCCTGAGTGGCAGAGTCAGGCCATGAAACTAGGCAGTCTGCCTCCAAGCCTTTTAGCTGTAGAACATTCTTTGTTCACAGAAAGTCTCATGGAAAAATTCAGTGTGTGACAGAACAAAGCAGAGCTGCTTTGGTTCAAGTCCAGACGGCAAAGCCCTGTCTGGGCAGCGCCTCCCCTTCCCTGGGGAGCCCTGTTTGAAAAGGCCTGATCTAGGAAATAATACCTCTTGGCTTGATGCCACTTGTAAGCTGTCTTCGATCCACTCTAGCATAAAACAAATAAAATTCTTTTCTCACTTTAATTAACTGATTGTGTTTTATTTTGAAAATTTTATCTGCTTAAACTACTTCTGGCAGAAATAAATGTTAAGATAGATTTTCCCCCGGACGGTAACGCCATATGGCAATTTGGACTTTCCTGGCTTAAGTTCCCCTTTGGTTTCTTTATACAAATGAAGGACTGTGATCGTGAAAGTTTCCTGAACCAAAAGAGAAATGGGATTTGATTTCCTATAAATAGAGTTGCATATAAACTTTGCAACCAGATAGGCATGATCTACCCTCTCTGTTATGGACTGCTTATTTTCTGTGGTTATTCATAATATAGAATAATCGGAGCAAGAATTTTAAGAGTTACTGTCCATTGAGTGCCTTCTGCAACCAGGGATTTAAAAAACTCTTCATTTTTTACAACTCTAGGTGTTATCACCCCTATTTTACAGATATGTAAGTCGGGGCTCAGGTTTTATGTAACTTGTTTAAGTTGGCCCAACCAGTGAGGGGAGGAGGGAGGATGTTTTGAGAAACATCATTGGTTAAGGAGCAGAATTTTTTTTTTAATTGAAGTATAGTTAATTTACAATGTTGTGTTAGTTTCAAGTGTACAGAAAAGTGATTCAGTTATACATATAGATATAGATATTCTTTTTCAGATTCTTTTCTGAAAAGAAAAGGTTATTGCAAAATGTTGAGTGTAGTTCCCCCCTGGGCTATACAGTAGGTCCTTGTTGTTGATCTATTTTATATACAGTAGTGTGTATATGTTAATCCCAAACTCCTAATTTATCTCCCCCTACTCTTACCACTATCCCCTAACCATAAGTTTATTTTCTATGTCTGTGAGTCTATTTCTGTTCCATAAATAGGTTCATTTGTGGAGCAGAATTTTTTGATATTAAGAATAAAAGTCACGTAAGAGAATATATTTTAGGATGTATAATGTGAGGCCTGATGCAATTTTCAAATTATGAAAGACTGAGAATGCAGTGGGATCCATTCTAAAGAGTGATTAACTCCTGTGATGAAATGCCCCTTATCATTCGGTAATGTACACAATTATATAACACACTAAAAAGAAAAGAGAAGGTAAATCAAACAAATGTGACTATAGATCAAGGGCGATTGAATTGAAGAACAAGAAAACAACTCGGACCAAGTCAATTGCTTTGCTTGCCTCTATTTTCCCCCTGCTTTTGCTCCCACCTGCTGCCATACTCTACCCCAGGGGAGGGCAGACTTTTTCTGTAAAGGACCTGTTAGATAGAAAATATTTTAGACATTGTTTGCCATGTATTTTCTGTGTTGAATCTACTCAACTGAGCTGTTATAGTGCAAAAGCAGCATAAACAATACGTAAGTGCACGGCCATGGTTATTTTAGAGTAAAACTTCATCTGTGAACATTAAATTTGAACTTCATATAATTTTCATGTGTCCCGAAATGTTATTCTTCTTTTGATTTTTTTTTTTTTTTTGAACCATTAAAAGATGTAAGAACCATTCATAAGCTGTCCTAACAAGCTGGAAGCCAGACTGGGCTCCCCGCCGTGGTTTGATGACCACCACTCCAGCCTTTCCACCCCTCTCTCATTTCCAAACACATCGTTTCTTGTCTCTGTGGGCATTTCTTTTACTTCCAGCATTTAAATGTTGTTTTGGACTAAGAACTTAATCCCGGAAGAGACTTCAGAGGACCAAGTAACAGAAGTAGTTCCGCTCACATTCTGCAAAAAACAGACATGAGAGCTGCTACGGCCAAATCAAGTTCCCCTGAAACAAATAGAAGCCACGGTGGCTGTCTAAGAGGATTTAACATAAAATGGAAAATTCTTGGCATACTTTGTCAATTTCATTGAAGATTAAAGGATAAATGCAGGACTTTGAGTCATCCCCAGAAGCTGTTTAGTTTTAAAGTGATGCTAGCAAATATGAAAATTCTTTGTGTGTTTTAACAGCATAGGTCATTGCTAAATTTTAGTTTTTTTCCCACCAGGGAATCTGACCTTAATGTGATAGAAACAGTCTTTATCTTGGTGTCCAAAAGACGAAGGTTTGAGTTTCAGCTCTGTTAGTTTTACTGTGATCTTGGGTAAATGAATAGCACCTACTAGATTCTTGGCTTCCTTATCAGTAAAATGAGATTAATAATCCTACCTTACAGGACTTTTATTTTCTCTTATTTTTTTAGTCCTTTACTATTTATTATGAAAATTTCAAAGAGAAACAAAATAGTAGAGGACTGTAGGGATCCCATGTGCCCTCACCCAGCTTCTACAATTCCGTGCATTTTATCAAACTTCTTTCATTTTTACCTCACCCCATTTTTTCCTCTCTTTAAATACTAGAGTAAAATACTCTCTTTAAAATTTCAAATGTAATATTATCTCACCTGCAAATATTTCAGTATGTATAACTAACAGAGAAGATCTTTCTAAGGAATATCAATTCCATTATCACACCTAAAATTACAATAATTACAAATAATGCTTTGCAAAACTGCAATAATTCTTTAACATCATCTGTTATCCAGTCAGTGGTAAAATTCCCCTACTTGTTTCAAAAATGTCTTTATATAGCTGGTTTATTTGAATCAGGAGCCAAAGAAAATTCATATATTGTATGTGGTCATATGTTTCTTAAGTCTCATAATTTCTGGCAACTTCTCTTCTCCCCATCTTTCTTCATATAATTAATTTGTGGAAACAATAATTATTTGCCCTGTAAAATTTTACATAATCTGGATTTGGCTGTTTGCAACCTTCACCTTTGTAGAGTCATTGAACCGTTTCCTCTTTCTCAGATGTTTACCGTCAGTGGATAGAGGGACTGCATACTTCATAGGTGATGCTTTCTACTTGTGCTTGTACCACATCTAGAGAACATAGTGTCTGGTTGTCTCTAGTTTTCTGTTAAGGTTGATTAGTGGGGTCCCTCGAGTTGATGCATTGTTCATCAACCTCTCACCTAATGTTTTTAGAGCTGGTTGATGACTGTGGCTTAGATCCATTACTTCACAAGGGGTTGCAAAATGTAGGTTTTCTAATTCTATCAGTCCTTTTGGGTTTATTAGCAGAAATTCTGTAGCAAAATTTTCCTAATCAACTGTTTGGTTACCAAGAAATACATGGTAAATTCATATCATAAAGGCAAGACCAATGCTTGTTGGTATCCCCCTCACCCCTTTTTCTGGGCTAATTTTTAGTATAATCGTGGCCCGTTTCCATTGAGTTTGAGGATGGGTGGTGGTGGTGGTGGTTTTTCTCTTGTCAACATAATTTCAGGAATTAAAAAAGTTTTGATATGTTTTAATCCATCACAGTCATTCCTCTTCAGGTTGGTTTTTGTGTCTTATTCAAGTAGTATTTGGTTACTTTTTTGCTTTCTGGTATGACAAGATATCTTAGGCTCACCTTGTATACTTCTTGCTCCAGGTCTAAATCACTCAAGAAGCCCTGGTTGCATTTTAGTAGAAAATAGTGTACTGAGACCATAGTCTGGGCACTGGGAGTGTTAATTGCTTCTGTTTCTAAATTTTCAGTGGATAGACTTGGAATGTACATTTTTAAAGGAAAATAAATCATTATTTTCTACTCATGGCTCCAGTTTGGATTGTAAGGTTTTTACGTAACATTTTTGGTTCTGATTTGGATTTCTTCTTCTCTTATGCTAAAAATCTTGGTTCTTAAGACATTAAGACAATGACTTCTTGACTTCATTCTACATCATGCATTTAAGTGAGTGAGTCATGTGAATGTGTGCACACACATATAATAGTTTCAAAATAGCAATACCAATATTTCCACTAAAAGTATTATTAGTGAATACGGTTTAAGATTGTTTTGGGGATTCTTTTTGTTCTTAGGACATATCACATCTGGGAAAAATAGTCCCTGGTGCATGTTTTAAAGTCACTTCAAGTGATTCATGAGCATATGCCACCAAGTTTGTATGCAGATATATTCATTTGTTTTATTAGTTTTTTATTTTTGAGGATTTTATTTTTTCTTTTTAACTTAGTTTTATTTTATAATTAGGTAAAATAATTATGTTTTTCAGTGTCAAAACTGTAAATTACAGATTTTCCCCTTCTATCCTACTCTCTCTTCTTAGAGAAATTATATGTATCCTTTTCTGCACCATGCTTTTTCACTGAATAAATATATCCTAGAGAAAACTCTATAGAAGTAGGTAGTTCATTCAGTCAGTCCCTTTTCTGTGGGCATTTGGGCTTTTCCAAATCTTTTACTATTACAAATAGCTCTTGAGTAAATGGCCTTTACAGGCTACTGAGAGTTAAATAAAATGCAGTACATTAGAGGTCTCTGTTAAGTATAAAGTGATATACATACATGTATGTAAGTTTTATATATATATATGATTTTGTTATATTATTAGCCCCACAGACATTTATTAAGCACTTACAGTGTGCTAGAATATGAATATGAATAAGGTATAGTCTCTACTCTTGAGGTTTTATAGTCTAATTGATACTGAATGAAAAGAAAATTTCCCCATTTTTCATTCTCAGTTTAATTTTTAAGTTTCTAATCAATGACTGTTTCAACTGGTGTTGTTTTAATATTAAATTAATTCCTGGAGTTTGGATATATACAGATTTCCATAATTTATAATATTTTCTACTATATTTGATTACAGTGCTAATACAGAACTCCTTTCAGTTTACAAACCACATAATTATAACATCAAGGAGGTTAGTTTTGTCCAACTGATTTGGGCTGGGCTTCACAATGACAGCAGTAACAGTGACCACGACAGTTCCCCTGAAGGGGAAGATAGAAGATAATTCTGCCTCGTATGAGTCCACATCAGCTCACATTATTGAAGAAACCGAATATGTGAAAAAGGTATGTGGGCGCTGGAAATCATGTTACCATGGTATGATTTTTTACAATAAAGTCTGATATGAATTAGTGGGCTTTGTCTCTCCCTCCCTAGAACATGTGAGGAAGAACAAACCTAGCTTGGCAAAGGACAACCTTGATAGCTGAAATTTAAACACATGCATTGTCATTTCTCTTGAGGGTATGAACCTCTGTTCCTACACTTGGACTAAAACTGAATAAAGGGCCAGGAGGGTTCAGAACACCTATCAGCACTTAATTTGTCCCACACTATTCACCACTGCATCCTACTGTTTTACATCATTTCTCAGTTCTTTCATAAGTATTGATACTTTGTTGCCAAGTAGATATTTATGATGCCTGCTGAGTTTCTGTCTCTCCTTACCTTGT
Source organism: Delphinapterus leucas (assembly GCF_059928025.1). Taxonomy (NCBI): domain Eukaryota; kingdom Metazoa; phylum Chordata; class Mammalia; order Artiodactyla; family Monodontidae; genus Delphinapterus; species Delphinapterus leucas. Next base: position 70,479,706 of record NC_143142.1, on the reverse strand, counting down.
TCCTTCTCAAGCGGTTCAGAGCGACTATCGCCAATGACTTGTACATGTTGGCATGTTACTTCATTAAAAATGTGAAATCTTATGAGAATCCAATGATAATGTCTGACAAAGGTATATATTCTCATGAACTACTTTTTAGAACAGATGGAAAAATTTGGACATAGCTAGTTTGTGACTTAGAGCGATTAATTTATCTTTGAGTGTCTTGCAATTCCATAGGTCACCAAGACACGGGGCTTGTATTTCATGCATAAATTTGTATGATCTCCTCTGAGTAATTATTCTCTAGTAATTATTAAATAGTAGTTATTCTCTAGTAATTACTAGAGAGTAATTATTTTGCAGTAATTATTGGATAGTAATTATTTTGTAGTGATTACCAAATAGTAATTGTTTTATAGTAATTACCAAATAGCAAATTAGTACTAAATTACTATATAGAAAAAAACAGAACTAACTAGTATTAAATACTAATTACTAAATTGTAATTATTTTGTGGTATAATATTCATTTGGGTTATATTTTAGGTTTGCCTAAGAAACAGTTGTAAAGACCAAATGCTCATTTTCTGCAATCTAAACAATATTAGCCTAAATGCAATTTAGGTTGATGACAGTTATTTAAATCTGAGATTGACATATATGTAATACTTCCTAGATAAATTTGGTACCCTGTAACTCGTATAGAAAAAAAAAAGTATTTGGTGTTAAATGCCTTTGAAAAAAATATTTTTCTTTTCTTTTAGATTCGAACTACTCTGGAAAAGATCCGAAATCAAATATTTAAAGATGAAGTAAGACATAATAGTACAAATCACAAACAAGATGCAAAGGTAATGAATTCATCAAAATGTACCACTTTTATTCCTTCAGTAAATGAACGTAAAGCCATATAGACTTCCTTTAAATAACTTTTTGATATTATTAAATTATTCTTTGAATGATGAGTATTAAATATTTTGTTGGTATCTAAAGATGTTAATGGGCATATGTATATTTAACTACAGATGTCATTAGTAGGATCAGATTGGAATGGCCAGGTCTTACTTGAATATTTTAAACTTGGCTTACTTATCTAAATTGTATGGGAAGATATTGGCTCAGCCGGGGTACATATAGGTCCACCTGGGCCACACCAATGGACACCCAGTTGAAGCCATTACACTGCGTGATCAGTCAATAAGCTTAAATGCACCCCTTCCCCTGTGACCAGCCTTTTATTCTTAAGGTCAAACAATGTGCACTTAGCCTTGTCTGGATTATGCCAGCTTAGACCTCACCTGAGCCACATGCACCTCATCAATGTCAGCGTTATCCACTCTGCAGGATGGCCACAGAGAACACTAGAACATAGCGTAAGATGTATAAACAGAGTCTTCTTTATCATCCTCAGCTCCTAAACTAACACAACTCACTCCAATTATTTTCTTAAGTGCTCTGAAACTGAAAAAAAGATTAATGTTTGTGAATGATAGGAAAGATCAAACATTCAGTTCTGACTATGTTGAGTTGCCTATCAGAGTGGAGGTTTCTGATGGAAGTTGGATTATCTGATTCTAGAGTTGAGGGTAGAAGTCTGGTATAGAAGGTCCAGGCTATGGGGTAGAGATTTTGGGAGTAAGGATGGTATTTAAAGTTCTGAAACTGGAGGAGATCACCGAACGTATCAGTGTGGATAGAAAGGAGAGAAAATCTAAGCATTTAGTCCTGAGATTTATGATATTTAGATGTTGGGAAGAAGAAGAATCCATCACAGGAGGCTGAGAAGTGAGGCTAGTAATTAGGGGGATAAACAGGAGAGAATGGAGCTACTGAAGACAAGGAAAAAAATGGGTTTTAGGAAGTGAGGAGGGACCGCTGTGTCAAATGGCGTCCGTGGGTTAAGTAACTTGAGGACTAGTTATTGACCATTGGCCATAACAATGGGGACACCTTAATAGGAATAGCTTCCTGGGAATGCAGATGAATTGTGTTGCCAGTATGTCTGCCTCGGCCATCTCAAACCACAGAAGGTCAGCAGACAAGTTAGATTAAAAAACAACAACAACTGGCTTTGTGGATATCATTTATCTCCTTAAAAGGTCTTAATAGTATATTTTAAACTGTAGGGAATATAAAAGGCATGAAAGATGTACTTCTACCTTCCTTTTAATATAAGAATCTATTCAAATTTGAGCAAATATAGAGGCCAGCTGGGTTTCATCTGGAACTTCCCATTGATATTTGAGATTCAAAAGATTTATTTGTGTTGATCTGAATCTTCCTTGACATATGTAATACTGAGGGATAATTATTGTTATCAAAGTTAGTAGAGAAAAGGAAAAGTCAGGTGAATGATTTTCTTGTTTGTTCTTTTCAGCACTGTCGACACGTTCAAAATGGCTTTGACTCTGAAGTGGATCCCTCTTGTTGCAGTTTGGATCTGCTCCTGGAAAGGATAAAAGGAAAAGACCTACAGCTCTTAGAAATGAACAAAGAGAATGAAGTGTTGAAAATCAAGGTATGAGCAATAGGAGAAATTTCTAATTTTGTACTTTGTGCCAGTAGGATAGATTTGTGGATCTGTGAAATTAGATAGACATCCACATACATCCATAAATCCACACGTGTGCTCACATACTTAGAGAAGCACTTTTACAGTTGATCAATTAAATCTCACTGTTTTATTTTGAAGGCGATTTTTATTATTAAAATAATTTTACAAAAGTTCAATGGGCATAGTTTCAGTTGTACAAGATGAATAAGTTCTAGAGAGTCCCTGTACAGTATTGGGCCTATATTTAATACTGTACTGTACACTTAAAAATCTGTTAATGGGGCAGGTCTCATGTTAAGTGTTTTTACTACAGTAAAATTTAAAAGTCTTTCTATATGTAATAATTAGGTATTAAAAATTACATATTAATTAGAGCACTCAGTCAAATGTCTCATTGTTTTATTTAGCTAATCTATTGTTGGGTGCCTTATATTTTCCTTTTTTGGCTTATTTTATATACAGTCCTACAGTGATTTAGTAGGTAGATCTTTGCAGCCATCCTTGATTATTTATTTAGGTTAAATCTTTGAAAGATTCGTGACACTTTGTCGATATTGCCCCTAATACTTCAATCTTGTCCTCCTTCTATTTCAGGAAATATGTCTTTTAGTACTGTTGTGGCCAATGATACGAAAACGCTTGCAAATACGTGTATAAGCTGATGCGGCACTGGGGAACACTTTGCAGGGGTGTGGTCTATATATGCAGGGCACTGATATTCATAGAGCTCGCTTTGGCCTGGCCAGCGCAAATCACCTGCATGACAGCCCCAATAAATAGGGTGTTCTCATTTTATGTTTTCTTCTTACCAGATAACAGCATCTTTCCTCTTGCCCATTGTCTATGAAGGTGCAAATGGTACAGTTACAGCCTCTGTGTTTCTGGTTGCCCATCAAACAGTTCTGTCTTTAACCCTTTTTATTGTAAAAGTCAAAACATGCACAGTGACCTTTTGTTTCTAGCTCGAAGCCTCCAGAGAAGCAGGAGCAGTGGCTCTGAGAAATGTGGCCCAGAGATTATTTGAAAACTATCAAACACAGTCTAAAGAAGTTAGAAAGAAGCATGAGGACAGTAGACACTTACTCCAGGTACCGAGCTAGCAGCTTGCATACTGGCGGACTAACCTCCAAGCTGTTCAAGTCTCTCTTCTGGGGAGGAGTTAGATGTGAAACAAGCAATGGCCACGTGACTTGGCAAGACCTTGGAAGGGCAGGCTGCCCGTCTTCTGCCCTGATCTCCCCCCCACCCCTGTTTAGCCTGGTACCCGGATATTATGCCCCCCTTGCCCAGAGCCCTGCCACCCAGCCTAGAAATCAGGGCTGGCCTCATGACACTGGCCAGTGGCTTCTCTTCTGGTCCTGCCTTTGACTAACTAGGTGACCCAGTTTGAATCACTCTGTCTCTCTGACTTGACTCTAAAATGAAAAAGTTGGGCTACATAAATCGCTTCAAAATTTTTTTGGTCCTGGAATACATTCTTCAGAGTAAACGAACAAAAACATGTATGTGTATGTACGTATATATATATATCATATAAAATTATGTATTTTATATTTAATATATAAATTAAAATTTAAAATCATACAAATATATATGTGTGTGTATATGGGTGTCTCTATATCATAGACACACACCTACACTTTGTTTGTTTTTGAATCTGAAATATGTGTCCTAGGGCCAGTAAAACTTTATCTGGAGAATGTATTCTAGGACTGGAAGAGGGAAACGTGTGTATGGGTGTGTTTGCCAAAACTCAAAACAGGGAAGCTCATTCAGGCACGGGTAGGGCACCTGGGTCTCTGCCAGCTCAGGCCCTAGGAGGGTCCCCAGGGAAGCACAGTAGGAATCCACTGCATAGGTGACACGCCCTCAAGCTTCAGGTTGGGGTGATGACGGTCACAAACTCCTAGGCACGCAGGGTGCAGGTAAAGTACCTATGTGAAAGAGTGAGCAGGTGTGTGTGGACGGGAGTGCCCATGTCCCAGCAAAGGGAGTGTCTGGGCAGGAATGCCCACCTGGTATATTCAAGGGAAGTCAGACACTTTTTTTTTCTAACCGTAAAATCTTGAGTTCTATTAAACACACAAGCAGATGTGGGTGTGCATGTCAGTTACAATCAGTTGGAACACTCCCAAGTGTGGCCTATGGGCTGCCCGCTGAAGACTTCTCTCCTGTGTCGTTTAGTATAACTCCTGCTATACGCCTAGGAGATAACCCCCTGACACAGTGGGGATAATTATTCTGCTTTTATGACACTTTCTGGTTAAAAAGAAAACACTTTTTACTTGAACGTATAAGATTTTATTTTTGTTCTAGATAAGTTTTGTTGAGAAAAAGTCAAAAGTTTTGCTTTTCTTAAATTTTTGTCTCTCTTTCTTATACCAGTTCACAGAGTATGCTTTATGGTAGCAAATGTCAACATTCTAGAAATAATATTTATATGTTATTAATTCTCCATTGATTTAGTGTTGCTGTAGTCCATCAGGTTTATTTTGAAGAAAGACTGAATTCAAGGAAGTAATTCTAAACAAGTGTGAATTATTAAATTTTTTTGGCGACTCAGAAAATTTTAGAGGGAGATAATAGCTGTATAGGTTTAATGAAAACAATAGTCTGATAACTGTTTTTCTGACAAAAGGTTAACACACTTGAAAAAGAACAGAAATTGAAGGAACATGTTGAAAATCTGAATCAAATTGCTGAAAAGCTTGAAGAAAGACATAATCAAATCACAGAACTGGAGAATCTTGTACAGAGAATGGAACAGGTAGGCCTCTGGAGAATTAAAGGGATTTCTTCCTGACAGGGTTAGGGTGAGAATTAAAGAAGATAATATGAAAATAAATAACATTAAGTGAAAGTGTTCTTTGCAACTCCTAAGATCTTAGGATGTACTCAATAATGTTCATTTCTTCCCTTACACATTTAATATGATGTGTATTGCAGTTACTGATTTACCTCTTTACAAATACTGCACTCGAATCATTATCTGTCACTTTTTTTTTCTCGTAAATGTATGGCTTAGAAAGGGGAAACATGTGAGGCTATGAATAGAAATGATGGAAAAAATCACAAAGTCTACCTACTGCTAGTAATAATATAGCGAATCCCTGTAATTGCAGCATTTTTATGTATTGGAGTCAGTGAAGTGTTTATTTTTGGCCACCCAAGTCCCCTTTAGATTTATAAAAACCTATGACTGCCCTAGGACAGGTATAGTTCACAATTAAGAAAAGACTTTCTTGGGACTTCCCTGGCAGTCCAGTGGTTAAGACTCCACGTTCCCAGTGCAGCGGGCACGGCGCACAGCTTGGCCAAATTTAGGGAAGAGTAATAATAGAACAAAAGTTATTAAAAGTTTCATGCAGTGTTCCTTTAAGTAGCTGCCCCTCCAAATACACACAAAAGGTTAGCACATAAATTTCGTTTTGCATGCCTTAGAATTTAGATAAACCAAGCAATATTTTTTAATAGTAAAACAAACCAGTAGAAAACTGGCATCTTTGAAACTGAGTTGGAGTAGATAAGAATACAGACTTTAACTTTAGTAAATATTGCCCAGTACATTTTTATATTTATTACATGAATTCCCTGATTTTCCTCCACTCTGCTCAGCCTTAGTTTTTTTTATGAGTCTCCTTGAATTGAGGCTATTTCAGAAATATCACTTCAAAACCATCACATTTCAACATTCAGGACATTTGCCTGAGAAACCTTGAGCAATTTTTTACATATTTCCCAAGGATTTAATTTATAACACTGTGAGTTTGGCTGAATTTGTGATCTTAATGAAGGTCCTATGAAGAAATCATGAAAATTAAATAAGCCCAAGCTTAACTGAATCTAATAATAATAATATACAGCTACATCTGTGTTGTACGGTGGGTGATGCTGAGTGTTTTACTTTAGCCAAAATCACAGGGCTAGAATGTCCTCAAGTAGCTGGTTTGCCCTCGTGTAACAGTTTATAATTATGATGTTTTGGACAAACTGTAACATTTGGATGAATACTTTGCAATGTTAGAATATTTATCCTGTAATAAATAGTTTAGCAAACTAAGACAGCACAAGGAACGTTTGCATTTCGGAAAGGAAGACAATTCTGGAATGCAAATAGGGTTGTTTAATCAAACTACTTGATTAACCAGCTTGACATTTAAATGTAGATTTGCGATCACCTCAAACCCAGTAACACTGGGTCATGTTTACTGGTCAGCTGTCAGTCCCTGAAAGTTAACAAAAAAAATAGTGCAATGTAATTTCTATCTTCTAGAAACCCCAGGAAATCTGTACTGGATGTGAATTCATCTCAGAATTCCGGAGTATAGTCACTGGACTATTTATTCAACAAATATTTGAGCTCCTACCGCCTACCAGGCAGAGCTCCAAGCTAGATATCTATTTGTGAATGAACCAGATACAGTCTCTTTGTGGAGACTGCAATGTAATATATCTGGGTTGTGTGAGACTCAAGGAACTGCCCAGATCTCCTTTCATTCATTCTCCCAGGGGTCCTTAGGGAAGCTGACATCCAACTGAAGGTAGGTATGGACCCCAGAATGAGGTTAAGTGGCTTAGAGACTGGCAGAGATTATTGAGAAGTGATGGCCTAGCATTTGTCTTGATATTGACCCATAATGGAGAGCTGTCTCTAGGAGCTCTGTGACATAGTAAGTGGACAGAATGCCCATCGTTCAGCAAGGCCATGCAGGAACCTTCCAGAACATTCTAGTTCAGTGACTTCTTAGAGTGGAGTCTTTTGGAATATCTGGGAGGTGGAGGTAGTAGGGATGCAGTGGAAGGAAAATGTGCAGGAGTTTTATCTTTATTTTTTAAACATATTTAGTTTAATGTAAAATGATCACGCAAATAAATAAAACTATAAGAAGCAAAGCTTGGTAACATCTTGGTCTAAGGAGATACTGAGGATAAAGGCTGTGATGAAGGGTTTCTCAGGAGGGAAGTGTGTATCGGAATGAGAGGAGGGGGTACTGAGACCCTTTGTATTAATAAGAAAAGGCCATGAGTTCAAAAAGGAAATGAAAATTAAAAATAAACATCCACAACAAAGATTGATAAATACTGCCCTGGTTGTGGGCACCCCCTGGAGAAGGATTCATTTTCTACTCACTTGCACGAGCCACTGCTCCAGTAAATAGCCATTAGTGGTATGAGGTCTGGTAATGAACGCATTACTTAAAACCTTCACCATCTGTCCCACTTTAATCAGGAATGCAGTGAGAATGAATTCCATAAACACAGTGATAAGCCGGCAAAACCGCCCAGTAAGAGCATTTTAATACGGCATATGTCCCTTTGGCTGGCAGCGCACTTCTGTTGCATCATATTTGCTTTCCAGTGTCATTGATTTAGCTCTATTAGCATTTTAGAGCTCAAAGGCTCTTTTGAGACCACCTAATTCCTCCTCATCATTTTATAAACGAGGACAGTGCGAATGAGGGACTATTCCACCGTCCTCCACTTAGCAGTTCACAATCCTTTCCATTATGCCCACATCTTCTCTGATGTGGGATAAAAGGGATGCCATTGGTTCCTAAATCATTTAGATGTTAACATATGGCAGTGATTTAAGTTGGTGTCCACTCCACCTTGATCAATAAGGTGCGGGAGCTCTTACGCTCTTCAGAGGTGTGGTTTTGGCAAGAGTGGATTGCCCACTGGGTGGTGCTGTGAACGCCTTTCCCTTCCCAGAAGACACTGTCCCTGAGAAGTGCTAGCTGATGTAGTGTGATTTTCCGTGTTGTCAGAGAGGCAGCATTAAGAGTCCAAGCTACAAGGACCTACTGTATAGCACAGGGAACTCTACTCCATATTCTGCAATAACCTATATAGGAAAGAACATGAAAAAGAACGGATATACATGTATGTATAAATGAACCACTTTGCTGTACACCTGAAACTAACACAACATTGTAAATCAACTATACTCCAATATAAAATAAAAATTAAATTAAAAAAAGAGTCCAAGCTAAATACTGGAGGCTTGACCAAGGCAGAACATTTATTTGTCCAGCTGTCTGGTCTCCTTGAACCCTGGTGATAAAGATTCATGAATTGAGAGTAAGTCCATTAGAAAGAATGTTTGTTAAACACCATTTTTCCTCCGATAAATTCAAAATATATTATCAGTGATGTGTTTCTTTGATGACCCAAGTGTCATAATAAGCTTGCAAAGAGTATCTTGATCCCTCAGATCAACTAAGGCTACACCAGAACAGTATCTAATATATGTGACAAGAATGCTACAGGAAATTTTTGAAAAAGTATAAATTTTAAAAATAACAGAGCACATAAGATATGAAGTATTTGGCACCTTCAAATTATTATATATTGAGGTCCTAATATGTTTCAGAGAAGCATGTAGACCTTTCACATACATCTCCAATCATCCCAACATTTCAATATAGATAGTATTATCCCCATCTTAGGGATGTTCAAAAATTCAAAAACATGACTCAAACAAATGTAGAATGAATACATGTCAGATGTTTTAGTCAACTCATTAATTAATGAGGGAACCAGTAAGATTGTAAAGCTGGTTTAAATAAAATATTTTTTGAAATTGGCTATTTACATGCATTTTGAGAAAAGGAATGTAGAATAGGATTACTAGGTTAGATACAAAGGTAGTTAATATTCTTTAAGGCAATAAACCATAACCTTTGGGATTACCTTTTCTACCAGGCAGAAACCCACAAATTAACATGCAACTTCACAAAGTCAGGGCTCTAATCAAATAATAAAGTCACATGCAAAGAAATTCTCCAAGAGAATTAAAAAAATCCTTGTGTCAGGTTATTAAACAATGACCCAATATGACATTAAAATTATATATTTTGATTTACAAGTTTTGGTTAATTTTTCTTAACAGTGATAAGGTCTAGAAGGGTTAAAACCTTGGCAAAACTTAACACAGTCACCAAGTTTCAGAACCAGTTCTGTCCATGTCCAAAGACATTCTGAGATTTTTGCTATAATGGCACTGTCTTGTATTTTACCCATATAAATACTACAGAAGGAATGATTTTAAACAGCATTGTAAATACTGTCAAAACATCTATTTCCATCAGATATAAAAAAACACAATCCTCCCAGCTTCGTTTTTCATGGACTCGTCTATTTTCCTGTTGGATGTAGAGAGTTTGGTTTAATGGTGACAATCAGACATTTCTTTAGGGATTCTTTCACATGTCAACATTTCTGTTATATCCTAATTAGGAAGTGACTTTATCACTTATGACTTTGATCTTTCACTAAATATACATTTACTACTTTTCTACCTCTGACAGATGCCATGTAAGCAGGTAGGTATCAAGACAAGTGCAATAATATCCTTGGATACCAACAACTCAAGATTACCGGAGAAGCAGGTGGAATGATGGGAGAGCCAGTGTCTAGAGAGAGATGGGCAGGCAGTTAGCATTTAGGGCGGGATGGAGAGACAGAAGAGAAGTTTGACTGAGCAGTGGACTGGGGGAGGGGCCAAAGCAAAGCTCTCCAGAAAAACGTGGGCAGTGAAGACAACTAGTCTTGATCTGTCCTTGAGCGGCTTACGTTACCGAGTCCAAAACCGCTCTGCTCGCCGCACGACAGGCTAATAAATCGGAGACGAGGTGTTGAGGCAAGGAACACGACTTTATTTGGAAAGCCGGCAGACGGAGAAGACGGCGGACTAAAGTCTCAAAATAACCATCTTATCGGGGTTTGGATGCCAGTTTCTTTTATAGCACAGAGGGGGAGATGAGGAAGTAAAGTAAAAAGGCGTAAGTTGTGCAAATATCACCTGGAATGGCCAGCCTCGGGGAGGGGATGTGTTAATTTCTTCTTTTTTGCAGCCATCCACGGCTGGAACAGGGTCTGGATGTTTCCCTGATCAAAGGCAGTTTGGTTTAACATTCAGACAGAGGGGCAGGGTTCCCCGAGGCAGGCCGTTATGTATAGACAGTATCCTTTTAGTGAACAAAAGCAGTGGAAAGCAAAGGTTAAAGTAAAAGAAACAGATTCAACATGTAGTCAGACCTGGCTCTTCCCTGTTACACTTGTAAACCATGCTGGAGAATGCCTGCCCCGGACTTCACTGGGGTGGGTTGTAACAGCTCTGTATGAAATGAGCTCTTTAGCTCAAAACATATTTCTAGTATTACAAGAAGCATCTTTTGCGAACAGTTTGCAAGAATTCCTTGCTGAATACACAGGCACATAGAGAGAAAGAGAACGAGAGAGAGAAAGACAGAGAGAGAGAGAGAGAAATAAAGGAAAAGAAGTGAGCAAAAATTGTATTTTATTTTCTCCTAGGAAAAGAGAACACTGCTAGAAAAAAAACTGTCTTTGGAAAACAAGCTGCTGCATCTCAAATCCAGCGCTACCTATGCTAAAAGGTTTGCAAATCTCCTAAGTAAAAGCAGTTCCTGATATCTTTCCTCTCTTCAGGTCCACTGACCAGTGGATAGAAGGCAACTATCCCCCAAGGGAAAGGAAGCCTGAAAGTGCAGGAGGAAGGGAGATTTCTTAGCATTAACAGCCCGTGTGCCTCTCCCTCCCTACCCACTGGGGAATCTGGATGGGGCAGAGGTCACTGGGGGTACAGGGAAACAGGTGTGTGTGGTGGCTCGTTAATCCTTTTGAAGAGTGAATGAGCCTGTCCCCTCCCTGTTTACCCTTGGTGCTGAAGAGGATCCTGTTAAGGTCTCCATTCCCCGGATGCTTCTGATTTTGTTAATGGATCTCCGCTACAGCCGGCCTTAAATTAGCTAGCCCGCAAGTGGAATTGTAAGATAGTTTTGTCGTGCTCCCAACTTTGTAGAGAATGAAGGAAATACTGTGAAAAGCATCCTTAGTTCTTGGGACTTACTTACAAATACTCGTAATTCACAAGCAGTCCTGGTCCTTGTGTGCTGGGGTAGGGATGGATTTATGGGTTGATGGATATCGAATGGCTTGACTACTCGGCTGCTGTTAGAAAAATTCTCTGGAATAACATAGAATAACTCATATCATATGAAATTTCCCGAACTTTTTCATTTCTTTTTCTTTCCTTTCTTTTTTTTCTTTTAATTCTAAGCCTACCACAATCATTATATATTCTGATATAACATTCAAAGTCAAATCTATTTCAAAATCTTAGTTTATCCATCTAGAGCTCTTGCTCTAGGCACTATTATGAATCTCAAAATGTACACATTCTTATTCTCATTTATTCAATAACATCTGCTCAGACATCACTTTCTCTTGGTCCTCTGGTTTTTTCCTATCTCCTTTTCCTTTCCCATTATCTCTCTTTCTCATCATTGGACCTCATAAGCCAAAGTCCAGAACTGGGCTGACCCTGGCAATTGTACCTACATATTTGAAACACACTGGGATACCACTGATATTAATTTCCTCATACACTTCCCTGTGAACACGCATATAGCCCCAGAAGGTGGATTTCTGAGTTTCATAGCACTGTACTCTCTGTAGAGAATAAAGGAAATATTATGGAAAATATCCATAAGTCTTTGGAATTACTTGTATATACTCATAATTTTAAGTAAATTTTTGGCTTACCTCTTTTTTTTTTTTTTCCCCTAAAGAGAGCTTTTCCATGCAGCAGAACTACAGCTGGTACACTGTGCCTTCCATTAAGAGTCCAGACAATGAGTTTGATTTATTCTTTAAAACATGATTTTTTAGTGATAATAGAGGTTTTGTCAGTCTTTGAGCCAAAAATGTAATGGTTTTAAAAACCAAACTGAGCTATTCTTTCAGTTCTATTATATATGAGCAGTCAGGATAAAGAATTCTCAAAAAGCTCTTGAGGAGGTTTTAGAAATATCTTGAGGGAAATGGAGCTTCTGTGTTTCCAGAAAGGTGTTTGAACATCCTGGCTTGTGCAGTTTTCATAAATTGTAGGTGTCACAAATATTTATTTTACTTGTTATTTTGAGCCGTGCGTAGAGGTATTCACTTTGCTAAGTGACAGGAAAATGAAATCAGTATGAGTCAGATTCTTTTAGTTAAAGCAACAGAGACTTGGTTAAGCTACCATAAATAGGATTTCTGTTAGGTTAAGACTGAATAGATATGGCCATAAAGAAGATGTACTCGTGGGCAGACAGGAGGACAACCCTTTAGCACCTAATGTGATTTGAAAAACCAGATTATTTTGCTGATCCCACTTAGTGATGTGTGTTTATGCAGTTTCACTCTTTTCTTGTTCTTCCTGGATGATACATTACCTTTTCCCACCATTTTTCACCAGCTGGTTTGTATTCTCTGTATTTTCCTTTCAGATTCCAGAGGAAAGAGTCTGACTGGCCTAATACTACTTCCCGTATTGGACAGATAGATCATCTTGACCAACCCCTGCATTGACATCCAACCAATAGCCTTTGGCAGGCGTCCCCTCCCATCCTTGTGGGTGGCCTCCCCTTACTCAAAGAATAGCCTAGGGCTTCTTCCCTGAGCAGGGGGCTATGGGTCATTTAATTTCCCTTAAACATAGATAGTTTGATAGGTGCCATGACTTTCTTGAATTGCAGTGAGTTTCATTCTACAATTTTGATAAAGAGATAAAAAAATTCAATATGTTTTAACTTGGCATTTCTAATATTAGAAAGCATCTCTGAGGATGATAACTTTTAAGCTTTTATAATTCAGAAGAAAAAGAGTTTCTTCTTGCATGTGGATATGTATGTACCATTATATTAAGCTAATCCTCACAATTACTTTTTTTTTAACATCTTTATTGGAGTATAATTGCTTTACAATGGTGTGTATGTATATGTATAGCTGATTCACTTTGTTATACAGCAGAAACTCACAATTACTGTTAACGAGAGTAAAAAGGTTTGGCAGAAGCATCTTTTTTAAAAACAAGGTTCACCCCATATTTCTACTACCATCGGTACTGACACATGCACAGTGCCTTTCGGTTTATAAAGTAACCTGAGGTACCTTATTTAATTTAGTCTTTCCATGGACCTTTCAGGGAGGAAACAGAGTTTCTAATTGGTTACACGACCTGTCAAGATCACTCAGCTTTCCAGAAGTTGTAGGGCTGGGAGTTTGTGCTCTAGTATTGCCGTAGCAAAGCCTGTGCTTGTTCTTCTATAGAGGAGACTTGACTTTTTTTCTCTTATTTCTGGAAACTCCAGAGACCTTTTCTCTGACTGGTTTCCTCAGTCCCCTGTGAGGCTACGAGCAGAAGGCAGTTTTCCAACTTTTCTCTCTGCCCTGTGATGTCACAGACAAACACACAGGCCCATTTTAGAGTTATCCCTTGGGGAACACATTTGGGCTTTGTAAAGACTAGTAGTGCGTTGGCTTCAACATACCTGTAGAAGCTGCTTAGGGATGGTACATTCCTTAGAGGAAGAAACAGGGTATCTTGAAGATGTGGTTGCATGTCGAAGCATACTGTTGTTACTTACATTTATCTCTGGTAGTTTTGAGGGCTGTCTTAAGCACCCCCATCCCCCGCCCATTTAGTGCTACCACTGAAAACAACAATGGGGAAGATTTTGACTGGCAATAGTAATACGTATTCCTGAGCTCTGGTTGAAATGTGAACAGAGCTATACCTACGTCTTGTTTATTCTTTCACCTTGGTCTGGCCTGGGAAAGGTAAGGACCTGGCGCCTCCTATTCTTATGGTTGTGATTCAGTTTCCCTCTCTTCCACTGGGGACTCACATTTAGTAATGGCCACCATAAAGGTCCAAAGAAACATCAAATCCTAAATAGCAGGAAACCTGAGTCCCTGTAGACTCTAGTATGATTTTTTCATGGCTTCAGAGAAGCTCCAGGATGCCACCAATCTCACTATCTCCCCTCCCAAGTGGGAATTCCATATGGGGTTATTCATATGCCCAACGCTATGAGTAGTGTGCCCAGAAGCAGCAGCATCTGGTACATGCAACATAGTTTCAGCTGCCACTTTTATTGCATTCATTTTGTCTCTCAGTATCTAGCTCTTTTTATTTCTTCTGGAATTTTCATTCCTATAAACAGCATAATGCATTAATCCCTGATAATAAGTACAATTTATAAAGACTTAAAAGGGTTATGTTCTGGGGCTCTGCAAATATGGCCATCCTCATGTTCTCATACCCTTTGCAATTATGTATTTATGTACCCTGAGTTCTAAGAAAATGTAAGATCATTTACAAAAACCACATAAAGTAACATAATCCTTTAACTGGAAATAGATTAGATGAGAAGGCCAAGGAGATACAAGAACAGGTAATATAATGAGGTTGGCCCACAAAATGGAAACACGTGCTCACAGTGGACCACTGACTCAAGTTTAAATTTTCTAGCAGCCAACCCAACGAGAAAATTATGATTAGTTTTGTGATTCACAATGTCCAAATGACTAAACCCAACCGGTTCTTTAGGAAACGTCCAGTTCTTTTTAATGTATCTATAAGGCCAGAGAGAAAAATTTCCAGGATATATTCATAAAAAGTACCATGAACGATGTCTTCAACAAAATCATTATAGTAAACACAGAAGCTGTCCCTCAGAGAATACTTTTAAAAAGGTTACCATGCCTCCAAAGAACAATTCAATCAAAGCCATTTGAACAGCGAGCAGCAGAGGGAGTGTGGCAGGACTCAATAATGCTGCTTCGGGTGTGGACGTTAACCCCAAAATAGATTTTAAAGTATCCTGACAAATGGATGGAGAGACAGTCCTCCATGATCTTGATTTCCTTTGACCAAGTCTTTCGCAGACATTGGCCAGCAGAGAGATTGAGGATGTGCTTCTCGCCTAGTACTTATTCTACCGTTATCCTGTGTTACTAAAGACAAACCATTTGTTTTCACATTTCTGCAAGTTAAAGGTAAGATTGACTTCCTCTCTTGAACACTAGGGAATCTAACATGAAGAAGGCCAGAAATGGTACTCTGTTCACTCTCCATCCGTAGTGATTTGAGAGAGCATCTTCAGTTCCCTTTCTCAAAAGGGTGGAGCCAGGGGTTTACCTTTCTTTTTGTTTGGGCTTTTTCTATGCTCCCGTTGCCATTTCTAGGCTGTGGACTTTCTCAGCTCCAAGCCTAGCATCTATAAAGCAAAAAGAAAACCCAGGGAAGTCACCATTGTGTTGTTCCCTGGATCCCAAGGTCCCGAGCTGGTGTTCCTTCTTCTTTCCACCTCTCAGAGTCTTCTTGTGTTTGTTGATGTATAATGTTCAGGTTTGGGGTTGACTTAACGGGAAGAATAGGGGAAAACACATCTTCTACATCTTTCTGGAAGCAGCAATTTTCAATTCTATTTTAATTTCAACATTGACTTTGTATTTATATTGAGGCATTGGGAAGCAGAGCATAAATCCTAGATACAGACGTTTGGCCTCCTTTCCTAGGCCTGGCCTTCATTATGTTTCTTCTTACTGTTTTGCTTTAGTACATTAAGACTGAGTGCTTCAACTGAAAGATAAATAACAGAGATTAACGGGAGCTCAAATGCAGCTTATTTAGCTATATTCTCACATTCAAAGACCTTAAATGGATGACTAGGTTTTCTGTTTATTGAACAAACCTAAGAGATTTTTTTTTTTGCAACTTCCTTAAATCACTGTTCCAGTGTATAATGCAGATATGTCTGAAACCCCTACGCTTTCCAGAGTGCTTCCAGAAATACTTTTCTTCCATCTTAAGACCTGTTTCAGATTTTTATTTATTTACGGTGAGCTTGATGGTAATATTCTCATGAAATACATGGGGAAATTTCCTGAGTTTTCTATTTTGGAGAACATATCTACCCACTCCCATCCTTCTAAAGACTTTTTTTTCCTTTCAGTCCCCGAATTCTGGGTCATCATAAGACACGATGAGACCATTTTGAATACTCACCTTTAATAATATACAGTATTTTCATATTTTATGAATTTTCAAAGCCGACCTGGCTCCGCAAAGCATCCCGAGTTCTTTCTCATTACTCCCCAGGAAAGTCCTGAGTCTGGCTCCTCTTTCCTCCTTTTCTTTTCTCTTTTTCTCCCTTCTCTCTGGAGCAATTTTGAATCTTAGCACCAGCTGTGGGCCAGATTTCCGTTTGCCTCCGTGTCACTTTGATCCTTATGTCCACAACTCATCTGTTTTTGTGAAGTGCCTTTTTGAGTCACTTTCTAATTTTTATGCTGAGTTCCTGTCCCATTGATTTGTAGATGTTCCTTATATATTCTGGATACTATGCCTTTATTAGTCATTTATGTTACCGAGATTTTGAGGCTATCCTACTCACTCTGATTTGATGACTAGAAGTTTAAAATTTTTGTCTAGTCAAACTTATCTTTTACTTTGCTGTTAATACTGTTCTAAGCTCTATTTGAACAATCTTTCTCTATTCCAAATTCATGAAGATGCTCTTCTGTATTATCTTTTGAAAGTTTTTTGGGTCTCCAGTTTTATCTACATGGAATTTATTTTTTTGATGAAGTGAGGTTAGGATTAATTTTCTTTTTCATTTTTTCCTATGAGTATCCAGTTGTCACAATATCATTTGTTGAAAAGACCATCCTTTTATAATATTCTGTAACATCACCTTTGGTATAAATTGTCTGTTGGTCTATCTCTGTTATATATATGTATATGTAAAATGAAAGTAGCATGGATATAGCATAATTTGTTTTATCAGTCTCCTATTGATGAGCATTTAGATTGTTTCCATTTTTTAATGCTATGAACAATAATGAACTACATTTCACATACATTTTGTGACATACGTTGTGTAATTGTACGGTATTTTATAATATAAATTATTTCATTCCATAGGATAAATAAATAGTAATGGCTATCATTATACATCATTTGTACTTGTGCAAACATTTCTATAGTTTTATAGAGATTAATCTTTTCTACAGTAAAACAAACTCTTTTTAAAGCTCTCTCATACAAAGCTGAACAAGGGGAAAAATCAAGACTGTCTTAAATATTGCAAATTGCCTGAGAGTTACTCGGCTTTGAGTGACTTTACTGTATATTAAACATTATTGAGACAACTGTAGTGGCTTAGTGCTGTGCTACTCAAAGCACTCAAAGCCTGGCTCATGGACCAGCAAAATCACTGGAACACCTGGGGGCATGTTGGAGCTGCAGACTCGCAAGCCCTTCCCCAGCCTATTGGATTAGAATGTGCATCTTAACAAGATCCCTGACAATTTAACGAGATCCTCCAATGCATATTAAGTTTGAGAAGCAATGTTTTAGTACATGATGTAAAACAAAATGGAGACTCTTTTTAAAAAAAATGAGAACAAGTTCCGCCGCAGTGTCCCATGAATTTCTATGACCTTTGTAATATTTGCAGAGACTGTGAAAATCAGAATTGCGATTGAATTGGATGTTGGCTACTAATTGTGAAACCTTAATAAGCTAAAATAATATATTACTTTATAAAACGCTCGTTTTCAGAAAGCACATTCACTTTATCTCTTTAGGTGTACAGTATAATCTTTCAATGCTGTAAAGGTAGGGATTGTTATACCTGTTATACTGAGGCTTAGAAAGGTTATGTGACTCCAAAATTACAATGCTCCCAAGCTTAGTGGTCTTGTCTCAAGGCATTTTGCCTCAAACTCTAATAATATTGGCAAGAAGAGAAATAGTCAAAAGCCATGTAACCAATACTTAAATGGAGCTTTGGGAAAGGATGAATAATCTAAATTCAAACTTCACTCATCTTTCTTCACCATGGTTAATGTGGAATCAAAATATGAGCTGGAATTTAATTTTTCTTTCCTTGCCTTATTTACATGTAGTAGAATTAACAAAAATAGGAAGCCAAAAAAAAAGACAAAACAGGCAATTCACAACCTATACTAACCCCTGTATCCTTGGAAGTTGGCTTCTGATATATGTGTTAAGTCTCCATTCCTGGCCCCACGTTCTAACCCTACTATCCCATATGTGTGTGCTCTGATGGATGCTAGGTCTGTGGATGCTCTTAGGTGAGACGGATTAGATATATAAGTGCTTCACCTGGTTCGATGCAGCTTGACTCAACTACCTGCTGGAGGGAGGGAGTCACAGGTGGCCAGAGAGGAGCTTTTGACATGAATTGATCCTCTCATTCAAGTTCATGTCTGAGCTAATCAGAGCATGCTTCATGACTGTTTATCTTCAGTGTGTCTTGTTTGGCATAAGGGACCCTGGGCATCTTACCCACATGTTGCCCAGTAGTAGAGTCAGTGAGGAGATCCTGGTAGCACAGCTGTAAAGATAGCTGTATAATGCTTTAGCAAATCATTCTCTCTTTTTTTCCTTTGCATTTCCAGTTGCCAGGATCTTCAAAAGGAGATTTCCCTCCTCCAGGAGCAGATCTCTCATCTGCAGTTTGTGATTCACTCCCAGCATCAGAGCCTGCGCAGTGTCATCCAGGAGGTCAGATTAATCAAGTGTGTTTCTGTGGTAGCTAGTATGTTTACAGTGAGAAGACCAAACACGTGTGGCTTGCCTGGACTCTACGAGCACTGAGATTCTTCTCCCCATTGACATTTCCTTTTTATCCCCATGTGACAAGGCTCTGTTTTCAGTGTCCTCTTTTGTCTCTATGCCGACACCTGTGATGTTCTCAACGAAGGTATGTGGGAAATTGTGTTTGCTCTTTAGATGTTTTGGTGGTTTTTTTTTTTAAGTGTTCTGAGCCAGATAATGCACGCTGTTCTTTAGCAGATTTTGTAGATTAGGAGATTCAGCCCTTTCTTGAAGAAGAAATGATCTGTTTTCATAACCTCATAAGTGGTTAATTTACGTAGAGGGTGTGTTAGCACAGGGCTGTAACCTGGCCCTTCTTCGCTGGGAACATCTTGGCAGGTGAAAGAGAAGAGGTCATCGTGATGGCAGCCAGATGGATGGTGAATTGCGTATTCATACAGTTTACATCAAGATTTGTATTGATCTGGTTTGGGAATCTGCTTTAGACTTAAAACCAGAACTTCATCCATTCGCTTTTTTTAAAACTACCTAATATTTTTTTCTAAAAGGAGTCCTTCCAAATAACTCAAATGCCTTCTTGACATAAATGTAACATTCATGCTTGCTGCGGTAGGACCTCACCAAACAGCCAGAGAATTGAGTCATAGCCCTTGAGAGTCAGGGAGGACAGAGGGGGCATCCCATGTCCTCATTTTACAGATAAGAAAACTGAGGCCCACAGTAGTTAAATGATAGAGCTAGCCTTGGAATCCACGTGTTTCTTCTCTTCTGGCGCCGTCCTGGATCCCCACATCCCCCAGTTCCACGTTGCCGCTTAACAGATGCTTTTCTTCCAAAGCAAAGTGGGCTCACCTTAATATGCTGCTGGTTGACCAGATCTCTGCCGCAGGGAGCTTCCCCATGCCAGACCACGGCCTTGCGTCATGTCCCCTGGCCTCTGCCCGTGCAGGATGAAAATGTTAGGTGGCTGAGACACAGAACAAGGACCGCTGTTGCTTCCACAGGATGCACTCCTGCTGAGTTTGGTTTAAACAGGTTTTCTAAAGATTAAAGTGTTTAATTGCACTGTCTGTGTGCTCTCGTCCCCAGGTGCCAATTTGTCCTGTTATTTTCTGTAGCCTGCTGAGTCTGCTAATGCTTGGGATTTAATCTTGTTGATTTGATAAACATTACTTGACCACAGAAACCTGTACAATTTCTGACTTAAGGAACTATTCTCCGTTGCCTGACAAGATTTTTGCATTTGTGTTTCTTAAATCTTAGATGGAAGGCTTAAAAAATAATTTAAAAGAACAAGATAAAAGAATTGAAGATCTGAAAGAAAAAGTTAACATACTTGAAGCCCAGGTAAGGAGGGAACCTGTTCTATATTTCAGTATGAAGTGAGTATGTGTGTGTTCAGTATATCTGTGAGCCTGCGTACGAATGTGTCCTGTGTATTTGTGAGTGCTTGTGTGCTATGGTGTGCCAGTGTGACACTGTGTCCAAGTATGTCTGTATGTGAATGTGTGTGTCTGTGTGATTGTGTGTGACTGTGTCTATGTGTGAGGACATGCATGTGTCTCTATGTGGGTATGAATGCCTTTTTGTGAGTGTGTGTGTGCATCTTCTATGTATAAGAATTATAGCTTTGTGGGGGAGGTACTCTTAATCATTATTAAAATATTAAGTATTAAACATAATTTTATATTATTAAATTATTAATATTAAATATTACTAAAGAATTGTTGAAAGTTTATTCAAATGTTCCAGAATACTTTCTCTACTGGGGAGACCAGTGATACTATCTTTCGATGTGGACTTGAGTTAGAAGCTTGGTCAAGGCCTCTCTTGCGTGAACTCAGCTCTAGCCAGATAGCCGGGTCTGCTGTCTCCTGTCTTTGTTTCTTTCCCCTGTCCTGAGACGTACTATTCCTCCTCTTTCTCCATCCGTATCCATCAGGGCATCCAAGCTTTGCCTCAGGGCTCACCTACTTCAAGAAGCCAATTGAAATTTTCTTATGTTTCAGTGTTTTAAAACTTATCATAAACCTTTATACTACGCTGTGATAAGATGTGCTTTACTTCTGCCCACTCACCCCCACCTTGACTGGGGAAGCCCTTTTCAGGCGTTGAGCTGCAGTCCTAGGCTGGTGGTACCCCTACCTCACAGGAAGTACAGAGAAGCCCCGTGATTATTGGAGCACCTGACGACCCCCAGGTGTCTCCAGCCCAGCTCTGCTTTGTGCTCAGTGTCACCCCTTCTGCCTCTGTTGAATAGCTCATCACGGACCGCCTAGGCCTGGTCACCTTTTCTACTTCATCCCTCAGCATTGTGACTTCTCTGTGTGTCACGTTGTCCTGTCCAGAGATGCTCTGTCTTCCATGGAAACCTGCTTATCTTTTGGAGCTGTTCTCTTCCCCAGGACAGACCAGAGAGGAGCTCCATGATCGGACTCCCAGCACATGCCTCACCATTCTTTCCACCACCACATTCTTTCTGCTTTCCTCAAACAGAAGAAAAAAATCATAGTAATATAAAGAGGTTGTAAATATTTTGCAACTTAAGTTTTGGAACCATCCCCCTGTTTTGCCATTTCTACCTTCCTGGGACCACTGTTTTCTTTATTTTAGAGGGTAAGCTCATCGCATCTTGGGTTTTCCTTAGATTCTCACCTAGGTAAGATGTAAATTGGTTAGTTTACATCAGGTGATGTGATTTATGTCGCATTAGAGCCCCCTCCTCCTAAGAAATGTCTTTAAAGGCATTTCCTCCCAACTTTTCTTATGTAGTGGCCTTTTGACAAAATATTTTTTCTTATGTTTTTCTTATAATATTTTAATAACTATTTTTTATTTTTTTACATAACTAACATATGGTCATTCATCCCATACAAATTAGGAAATATGGATGAGCAAATATAACAAGAAAACCACTCAAACATACCATCCAAGGGCAATTATTCAGCACAATTGTGTATATCTCTATTTCTGTGGGAATTTTGTGCCTGTTACATACTTGTGTGTATATATTAGAGATACAGACTATATATGGCATCATTTTATTGTGTTTTTAAACTTTTATTTGTTTCAACAATTTTTTCATATCACTAGTTACATAAGTCTATAAATACTTTTTTTTTTTTTTTTTTTTTGCGGTACGTGGGCCTCTCACTGTTGTGGCCTCTCCCGTTGCGGAGCACAGGCTCCGGACGCGCAGGCTCAGCAGCCATGGCTCATGGGCCCAGCCGCTCCGCGGCATGTGGGATCTTCCTGGACCGGGGCACGAACCCGTGTCCCCTGCATCAGCAGGCGGATTCTCAACCACTGCGCCACCAGGGAAGCCCCTACAAATACTTATTGAGTGGCTACTATGGTGTAGGCACTACGTTTGGATAAACAATGTTGAACAAAATAGACATGAGCCCTGCTGTCTGGAATTTACTAACTGATGAGGGAGATAGATACAAATAAATTAATGTGTAACTAATAATATCTTGGAAAAGTTCTGCAGGAAAAGGACAAAATACTCTGGGCAATAATACCTGGATGGAGGAATGTATATGGACCATTTAGATTGGTGGGTGGGAACAATCTCTCTAAGAAAATGAATTTCAATATGACCTTTGTGGAAAACTGGGTGGTAGGGCATGTCAGGTAGCCAGACAGGAGGCCATTGTGGGTGCTTCTAATCTAAAAGCTGTAAATACCGTAGGATGACATTGGAAAGGTAGGAAGGTGCTAGATCATAAAAAGCCTTTAGGCCATGCTAAGGGCTCTTTTTCTCTATAGAACAGTATAACAAGAAAGTCTTTGCTTACCAGGCAAATTAAATTTACATTATCTTTTTAAAGAGCCACCAAGGTTTCCACTGTATTGCTATGAAATAACTTAGTTAACTTAATCCCTGCTGTTGGATTGTTTTCCAGTACAGCTTTTGTAAACAGCAATGAATTCAACAGACTTCTACAAACGTTACCAATTATTTGTATAATTACTTCCTCCCTTAAGATACATTTTTAGAAGTTGAATTGGTAACTCGAAGACTATCCATTTTTAAGATTGTTGATCTGTGTTCTCTGAATTTCCATGTCTGCTGGATCAGACATCTCCCTCAGCTGCCTCTGCTCTTGCAGTTAACTCTTTACTCACTTTCAGTCTTTCAGTTCTGACATTTCTGATCTGCTAATAGCCTTCTTTTTTCCTCTTTATTACTAAGGGATTTCAATATTTAAAAATCCTTTGGTATCGTTCTAATGAAATCTAAGAAAGTAGAGATGAAAAACACATGTACTTAGGGCTTCCCTGGTGGTGCAGTGGTTGAGAGTCGGCCTGCCGATGCAGGGGACACGGGTTCGTGCCCCGGTCCGGGAAGATCCCACATGCCGCGGAGCGGCTGGGCCCGTGAGCCATGGCTGCTGAGCCTGCGCGTCCGGAGCCTGTGCTCCGCAACGGGAGAGGCCACAACAGTGAGAGGCCCGCGTAAAGCAAAAAAAACACAAACAAACAAACAAAATAAACATGTGCTCAGATTCCTATTTTGAGCTGGAATTCTCATTTAGATCCAAGTTTATCTGTAATTCAAGGCAGTCCGGTGTAAGGTAGGGATCTAATTTTTTAGTTGTCTCACTTTATTGAGCAGTCTGGCCTTCCTTCATGATTTTGAAATGCTGATATATCCTAGACTAAATTTTTATGCTGGAAATCTGTTCCAATGGTGTATCTGCCTATTTGGCTCCAATGCCCTACTGCTTTAATTATCATACATCTGTAATACATTTTAATTGGAGAGATTGTTGTCTTTTTCTGATCTTTCATTATGGTCTTAGGCTCTGGTCATGTCTAATTAAGTGTTAGCCCTCATCACAGAGTCAGGGCATCAATGGTGCTACTGCTTCTAATTCAGTCTTATATTTTTAGTTGTGTCTCTATTTATATCATCCCCAAAGCTAATTTTATTGTCCTAAGTAAACTGGCAACTTAACCTGTACACTACATTATCCAATTGGCCTTTTGGTATAATAGTTAGACCAGAATAACGTATTGCTTCCATTGCACTGCTTCTATATCCCCAAATTTAGCAAATAATTGCAGACTAGCCACTCATTGTGATAGGAGGAAGCAATAGATTGTGTTCCCCTCATGGAAACTTCTTGGTTGGATGCAGTCTGCCCACATTGATGGGACAGCATCTCTCAGTACTGCCTAAGATTCTCTGTATGAAGTTGATTCAAACTACTATTTTCTAACATTCTCTTTTATTTAAAAAAGTCTTCAGATAATAGCAGTATGGTTGAATGTCTTTTATGACCTCAAAATTTATTGTCTTCAGTAGATAAATCATTTCCTTCACTGTAGGGAATGTTACAACACCCTTTTCAGCTTTAAAAAGCCCGGCCAAGCCACATTAGTTTATTTATTCAGCAAATAGTTTTGTGTGTTTATGATGTACCAGGAAATGTTCTAAGTAGTAGGTACATGGTAGGAACAGGACACACTGTCCTGACTTCATCTAGCTTTATTTTAATTGAAGATACATACAGTAAATACATAAACAAGTAAGTACACAACTTAATTAGGGACGGGTAACTGCTCCGAGAAGAGTAAAACAATGTGACAGTTACAAAGTGATGGGAGTCAGGAAGAGCATCCCTGAGCCTGTGATCTTGGACCAGGTACCTGAATTTAGTAAGTGCTTGAGCTGGAGTGAACCTGTTTCTAGTCTAGCCCTAGTCGATGCTTCGTTATGAAGATCTTAAACTGGGAGGGCGTGCAGGGGTGTACTATCTTGCACACAAACTTAGGACTATCCTATTTTGAAATAACAGTGTGAGCCGATTCAGTTTGTGAAAAATTGGTCACCAGAGCTGAACAACCCTTTTAAAGACATCAACTTTCTAAACCGTACAGACAACAGTTTTCTCATCCATAATAAACAACTCATCTCTTTTAAGGCATGCTACGTACTTCATTTTGTTTAATCTTCAAGGCTACTCTGGGAGAAAGCTATTATTTATTCCCTCAGGGATTAAACTGAGATTCAGAGAAGTTAAGACACTTGTTCAAAATCACTCGGCTGCATTTGAGTCTAAATGAACAGATATAATGTTAAATTTGCAGAATCATTTGTATGTATTTTAGCCATTGTCACAGTTACTACATTAAATGTTTTTCTGTTTTCCAGTTTTTTGACTCATGGAAACTAATACTTTTTTCTGTGTATTCTTTTCTATCCTACCAAGGACTTCCCACCCTCCCCCCACCACAAGGGGATAAAATTCACTCATCTAACTCTGTCCTTTTTTTTTCTTTTCAATCTTTCAGGATTTTAAACCTCTTTTAAGTATCACCAGAAAATTTCTGCTTAACTCTGCCAAAATTATTTACTTTTCTTTCTACTTTGGCATATCTTTCATCATCTTAATTTACAGCTCTGAAATTCATCTCACATTTCACACATTTCTAACTTCTTCACTAATGACATGCTCATATGAAAATGCATCTTCAGAAATTACTCCATTTTCTAGACTTTGAAGAGTATCCTACTTTATGTAATCACCATCATCCCTAAAATTTAATTTACTTCCAAGAGCATGTTGCTAGAAGTTTAGGTATGCAAAAATTAGGTTCTTTTGGAAAACTGTGTCAGTGAACTATCCTTGGATAGAGTCATAATAATGGTGGACTTACTCTGGTCATTGATTTGTAATTTTGTAAACTAATGATGAAAACTCATGCATTTGGTTGTTCTAGTTAAAGAAAAGCATATGAAAGCCCATGAATCAAAAATAAAGACCTAGGGCTTCCCTGGTGGCGCAGTGGTTGAGAGTCCGCCTGCCGATGCAGGGGACACAGGTTCGTGCCCCGGTCCAGGAAGATCCCACATGCCGTGGAACAACTGGGCCCGTGAGCCATGGCCATTGAGCCTGCGCGTCCGGAGCCTGTGCTCCACAATGGGAGAGGCCAGAACAGTGAGAGGCCTGCGTACCACAAAAAAAAATAATAAAATAAAAAAAATAAAGACCTAAATCCTGTAGATGAAATAAATCATCACAGAAGTTGAAATATATGAAAATAAAGACAGTCTAAGCTGATAACTCTTATGCTTCTGCAATGTTTGGAAGGCAACAACTTCAGAAAGTAGGAGTTTATTTTGGAAAAACTCCAAATAGCTTCTACATACTTGTCCAGCCACAAAAATATTTTTATTCCAGTGCTTGTTGTCATCATGATATTGTGTTTCAAGTTGTGCTTCATAACTTGTAAAGTACTGTACAGAGAGGAGTTTTTCTTAGCCACGTACTTGGCCCTGATATATGCCTGCACTTGTTTGGAGTGTATATTCGATATATCTCCATTATACAAGGAACATCTATATCATCAATTTGTCAAATCTGAAGTACATTTCCTGAGTGAGACTTAAGTGCTTAACTCTTGAAATATCACAGTGAAATGATTCATGTGTGAAGATTTTTGCTCCATCTTTTAGTTATTATTCCGTGTAGATGCCGAGGGGTAAGAAGGTACAAAATTCACATCTTGTCTCTGCTTTCCTTAGTTCAGTAGTTCTTCATCTTAACTGTACATTAGTATCACCTGTGGAGTTTTGAAAACTCCTGAACCTAGATTACAACCAAATTAAATGGAAACTTTGGGGGTAGGACCCAGGCATCACTAGATTGTAAATCTCCCAGGTAATTCCAATATACAACCAACATTTAAAACTACGCTGGTCCAGTGGCTCTCCGATGTGAGCAGACATCAGACTCATCTGATGAACATCTTAAAACACATCACCTGGCCACCCCGGGTTTCTGGTCCAATGGCTTGGTTGGGAATTTGTAGTTCTAATAAGTTCCCAGGGGATGTTCTGATTGTTGATTCCAGGGCTACACTTTAAGAACTGTGTCTTCATCTTTTTTCTCTCCCTTTTTTCCACCTAACCCATTTCACCTTGTCTTCAAGGTCCAGGTTAAACGTCCTTGTGTAGGAAAATTATTCTAGTCACACTGATTTCTGTTTATACCTTTGAATTACTGGCTGCCTTATGGCATCTCTTGAATCGCATTTAATTTATTTATTTTTAATTTTTGAATGGTCACATGTTTATCACCTCCACCATACGGTGCATCCTGTGTACTAAAAGGGAAGATACCATCCTTTCTTGTGCTGTGTCACATTCCCTCTGCTCCTGGTATGGTGCTGCAGACATGGCAGGGACCGAGTAACTGGGTGTATTGCGGGGGGCTCGATGTTTGGGGTAGATTCATTGTTGATTAATTCCCTGACAGTTTGCTGTCTTCTCTTTCCTATATATCATACCTGGAACCCTTTCAGAAATCACTGAGTCTCTTTATCTCCTGGGTTCCACCAATTGCTTATTTGTAATATAAGGAGGCTGGGCGAATTCCTCTGGTCACAGAAAAATAACATCTTGCAGGGAAAAGAGCATGAGCTTTGGAGTCAGACAGGCCTGCATAAAGCCTGCACATTTGCAGACCCATGCTGCATATACTACCTGTGGGTCATTGGAAGCAAAGTTCCTCGTCAATTTGAGTTTTGCCAGCTTTATTTCTTTCACATACATAACAATGAAAGTTACTCCTCAGAGATGAGTTTATATCGAAGAAAAGAATGTCTGGAAAACACCAGGCAAAAGTCTTGACATTTGCTAGGTACTCAGAATTATTAACTCTTCTGCTTCCATCAAAATTCTGGTGCCTATTTCCCAAAACCATGCATTCTGGTGCTGGCTTACTCCAAACCAGCAGATGGAGTCTTACAAAATAACTTTTATTCAGTCCTTCGTTTCCTACACGGGAAGGGAGCTGGTGTGTTGCTGTTCTTTGAAAGCCATGGCGCCTCTCCTGCCTTCCTCCCATGGTTACCTTTCAGGCCCAGAACTTTCTGTACAGATGTATCCTTGAAGGACTTCTGGCCTGCCCATGCAGCCAGCTGGCAAGTCAACCTTGGGCATGAGTCTTCACTGGAAAGTCTCACTTTCCAGATCTGTAAAAAGAAATTGTTTGGCTTGGCTGCATTGTAGAGAAAGTATTGTCTCTGAACTGGGAGGCCCTGACTTTGTGGGGGGGTTTTCTTTCACTTTTTCTTTTTATTAATTTTTATTGGAGTATAGTTGCTTTACAATGTTGTGTTAGTTTCTACTGTACAGCAAAGTCAATCAGCTATACTTATACATATATCCCCTCTTTTTTGGATTTCCTTCCCATTTATCAGAGGACCTGACTTTGAATCTTCAGTTCTGCCCTGAACAAGATGTTGGGCACTTAAACTCTTTGGACCTCAGTTTTTATATATAATATATAATAATGGGCCTTGGACTAGAAAGTCATAACCAACTGCCTTTCAGTCTTAAAATCTGTGCCAGACACTGAGCTGAGTAGTTTACGTACTTTTATTTCATTTCAGAACCTGTGAAGAAGGGACTATGATATCTGTTAATACAGATGAGGAAATCAGGCACAGAGAGGATAAGTAAACTAAATGAGGTCACACAGCTAGCAAGTGGTTGTGCTAGGATTTGTACCTGAAAACTTGAACACTTTCCCTTCCTGTTATTAGCCATTGCATTATCTCCCAGAATTCCAAGGTGCTTCCAGATTTAAAATATTATGGTCGTATGATATCTGTTTCTTCCACCTTATATGTGGTAGTCAGGACCACTACTACTAGAGATGAAGAAACTGAGGCTTCGATGAGAAAATTGAGGCTAAGGATGCCGTGAACCAAAAGAACAGATGGTGCCTATTTTCATGGAGTTTCTAATCAAGAGATTGCACAAGAAAGACAAATGTGTAATAAATATTGTGCGTGTCTTTCAAAAGGTTCTTTAATAGAGTTCTTTCATGAAGTTCTTCGCATCTGTCCATATAAAAGAAACTGTAAATTGAAACAGAGAGTTCAGCTGTTGAATTTCAGAGGCTAAGTCAGAATACTAAGTTTGAATCCCTTGGTAAATTATGCATTTTTCAAGGAGTGTTTGTATTTTCAGAAGTAATATTTGGGGACTCACAACTGGCTATGTTCTGTGTTCTAATACAGTGACTGGAACAACAGACTTACTGCTAAAGAGGGATGTAGATGGTGGGTCATTCAGAAACACTAAGCACTGGCTAGTAAATGTGCTAACACACATGTGATCTCTGCACAATTTTTGTTTTCTATTTCAGAACAAAGAACTAAAAACCAAGGTGGCACTTTGGTCTGAAATTCCTAGGCCAAAGGTATCCAAGGCCGTCTCTACAAGGTAAGGCCTCTCTTCCGCCCCCACCATCTGCCTTCACGACTCCTGTTGAACACGGTTGACATTTATACCACTTGAGAAATTATCCATTCAGTTAACACTTACATAATCACCTGTTTACGGTCTGTCTCCCGGTTCTTTGAGAGTGGGAACTCTATTAATCTTGTTAACCACTGAATCCTTGAAGCCTGATATACGAATACTTACTTTATGAGTAAATGAATGAACAAATTTAGATATCGTTTTTCCTCTTCTTTGGCATAAAACAAGCCCAGTCTTGGCTTCAACACTTAATCCAAACAGTACAGATTATCTCCTCCACCATCCTTGTTCCTCCATTGCTCATATTTTCTGTGTCACCGATGGGCATTTTCATCATAAATCATGTGTATTTATTTAGGTTTCCATGTCTGTCTCTCAAGTCGATTGTAAGTGTCAAGAGGGCAGGAATAGTTCCTTGTTTTTCCCTTTATTTCCTGCATTGTTAAAGGCAAGTGTCTTCAACAACTACCTAATAACGAATGAATGAAGCAATGATAATGACCCCTAAAGCAATGGAAATAATAGTTGAAACCATCAAATCACTTTCTAATGTTGACAGAATCAGAAGTGACAGGTTTGTTAAAAAAAAAAAAAAAAGACTTCTGGGCTCAAGTCTCATTTTCATAAAATTCCATGAAATTATCACTTAAAAGAAAACATAGTCTGTAATTACATGAATCATTTAGAAAGTGACTAAAAACTTCCTGTTCTAGCAACTTTTGAATTTCCAGCCTAGTCTCTCTAGGGCCGAAACCCATTTTCTGAAACTCTCTTCTGCACAGTGCCTGACGTGGAGAATCAGGTCCCCTATGATTAGCCCCAGTCTAGGGATTCAAGTAGATCTTTCTCCCTCTTCAAGACACCCTGCAACCATGCTTCACTTTGCTAATGATGTATGTAATTAGAGACTAGAGATTAAGCATTATGCATCAAGTTTTCTAAAATCTTTGGGCCCTCAGAGGCTAAGTCATTAACTTCTTGGCCAATAGCCCTGCAACGTCTAATAAAGAAAAACTAAGCCCGAGAAGTATTGAAAGAGGAAGTGAAATGCCCACATTTCAGAAGCAGTAAGAGAAGCAGACATTTCAGAGCAGGAAGAGATGAAGAGTTTAGAATAGAAAGGGAAGCATGACTTTCCAAGGAAAGGGAGGATGGTCGATTTTAGCTCCTTTACCAGATACATCCTCTTGGGGTAGTGAGGTATCATGGCCAACCTCAGCTGTTTTGACCCTGGAGGGAATGGAGCCAGAGTGGAGCAGAGGAAGGAGCAACACGTGGTCTCCATATTGTACTGACTCCAGTACTGTGTGATGAGACTCAGGCTGGTACAGAGGGGATGAGTTTGAGAGAATGACTTCTATGGCCAGTTCTTTAGCTGCAGTTCATTAATAAAGGTAGTTTTAAAGACTTTTTTTCTCCCTATGACTTAGGAAAGGTCAAATGGGAAATTTTCCTAATTGAAATAGGGAAACTGGAATGAATATGCCCTTTGTTTTATAATTTTGGTAGAAATTCCAATAGTAATGATATATCTATAATGGTAGGTCTCACGTTTGCCAAATGAAATCTGACCAATTGGCCATTTGAGAATGTAAGTGGTAGTATGGTTTGGTAAGTCTAGATTCACCAACGTAGAATGGAATTATAACTCTCGGGAGGAATTAGAATGTAAAAGTAGCCGTTAATGCAAAAAAAACAAGCATCACATATATTTAAAAATTAATCTTGGCAAATCTCTTAAATCACTCATAAAATAGCATTCTCTCAGTCAGTGCAAGAAAAAAAAAAAAGTTTTTTTTTTCCCCCAAGCATTAGAACGTATAGATGTTTCTTAAGTTGAACACCAAAGAAATGGTTTGCTGGGTATTAAGGATCAGGTTGTTAGAAAACAGCAAAACAGCAACAATAAAACACACATATATACATATATGTGTGCACACACATATTGATGTGTGCGTGTGTATATTTGTGTGTGTGTGTGTGTGTGTGTATACATATTTTTTAAACTAGACTCACACAGTGAGGAGAGAAGTTTAGGCTATGAGAAACCCACAGAACTAAAACGTCCTGACAGAACAGACGATTTGTGTGTCCCATCTCCGAGTCACTCTGGTGCACGTCTTCACTGAGTAGCAGGGCACACACACCCTCACTCTTCCTCACTCCTGTCCTCTTACAACCAGATGCATTTACCTAAGGTTAATGCATCCATAACATGCTTCTACTGTGCCTCATGGGGAATTAGAATCAATTAACCATCATCAATTCGGTTAAAGCAATTCGTTCAGACTTGGTAGCACAGCAGTAGTGGAGATGGTAATGAAGGTGGTACAGCAGTTATGTCAGTAAAGCTTTATGTGCTCAATTTTGATAATTGTGTGGTCTTTTCTACAGTGAATTGAAGACTGAAAGCATGACCCCATATTTGATGTTGGTTAGGCTACGGAAATGAGCCGCCTGGCTGAAGATCTGAATGAGAAAGATCACTACCTGCGTCTTACTTACTCCTTGAAACACAGTCTAAATTTACATATTAAAACTGCTCAATGACAGTATTTAATGGAATGTATTGTATTATATTTAATATATACATCAATAACTTTGCAGGAAGATGACATTTCAGAAAATCAAACCAATATGTATTCAAAGAAAGGACCTCTTTCTTCAAAACTTACTAATGGATGAAGAAACTAGATGCTTTCCCACGATGGAAGATGAATTTTGCTTTAAAGTTAAAAAAAAAAACCGACTAAATTTATTTTTTTTTGGCAGATTTTTGCTGAAGAG
Organism: Delphinapterus leucas; assembly: GCF_059928025.1. Classification (NCBI taxonomy): domain Eukaryota; kingdom Metazoa; phylum Chordata; class Mammalia; order Artiodactyla; family Monodontidae; genus Delphinapterus; species Delphinapterus leucas. The sequence goes on along the minus strand of NC_143142.1, from coordinate 70,447,661 downwards.
ACTGGTTAAGGTTGTCAACTTTGACCTTTTGATAGTGGTTTTTATGTACAGTCATCCCTAGGTATCCACAGGAGATTGGTTCCAAGAGCCCCCTCGGGTACCAAAGCCCATTCGGATGTTCAGTCCCATATATAAAATGGCAGAGTGCAGCTGGCCCTCTGTATCCATGGTTTCCACATCCATGGATTCAATCAATCGTCAGTGTGGAACCTGCAGGTACAGAGGGCTGACTGTACATAAATATAAGGAAGAATATACAGGCATGCTTCCTTTTACTGTGCTTCACAGACTCTGTGTTTTTTTTTTTTTTTTACAAATTGAAGGTTTGTGGCAACCTTGCATCGTCAGATGACGGTTAGCAATTTTCGGCAATAAAGTGTTTTTAAATTAAGGTATGTATATATATATTTTTAGATATAATGCTATTGCACACTTAACAGGCTACAACATAGTGTAAACATGACTTTTAGATTCACTGGGAAACCAGAAATTTCATGTGACTCGCTTTATTGTGATATTCTGTTTAGATTGGTGCTCTGGTACTGAACCTGCGATATCTGTGCGTGTGTTTGTGTGTGAATAAATGATATATTTTAAAGTTGACTTTTGGATAATAAGAAATATCTTACCATGATATAAATTCATCTCCTAACCCATGGTTAGTGGGAGAGTTATTCTCTACTGAATTAAAGGCAGAAAAAGGAGTAGATTCTTTTTAGCTAATTCCCCAAACCAAACAACCCTCCAAATTCAAGAATTCTGCCGCTTCACAACACCTTAGGAGGCTGCTGTTCTTCAGCTGGGATTAAACTTTGGTTGCTAGAGGCAACCCGCACATCAGCACAAAGAAATACACCTTGTGATTCTGCCTTTGTGACTGGTTTTCTTTTCGATCTTTGTTAATATTATCTAAGTAAAATGTTTAGAGGAAAGAATAGAACACAGTGCTGTTAGCTCATACCTCCATCAAAAGGTATTCATTATGGGTTCAAAGGAACAGTGGCTGCTGTCTGCAGCCGGGAGGAATCTGAATTCATGAACTTGGAATTATATGTCTAGTGATTTTATGAAAGCGACTTACGTTTTGATACATGCATTCGTTACAGGTGGAATTTGAAATTGCTATAAGTAAAAGAAAACTCTAACTTGTAGAAATACAAACATACTGACACTCAGGAAAGCAGAACACACTTCAGCTAAAGGCATAATGGGAGACCTTTGTCATCCTAAAAGGTGAATTACCTGTAGGTTTTTTCATCATTCTCTTTGGTGTATAACTCTAAACATTTTCTCAGGAAAGATGCTTCCTGCCTTTCAAGGTAGAATGTGAAACATCTGTATGATCTATGAAATATTTAAAGGTATTTACAAATGAGATGAAGTAATATCTTTCTAAATTCAGCAAAGTACTGTAATCCTTGCAATGTTGTGTAACTATGTATGTTTCATACTTCTTGTTTTTATTGCTTTGTAGTTTTTAAGGTGTAGTTATCTAATAACATTTAGGACACTGTCACCCTATGCCAGGAACAATTCTAAGTACTTCACCTGTATTAATTTCTTTAATCCTCCCAGCAACCCTCAGAAATAGGTCATATTATTATCCCTGTTCGCAGCTTCAGAAGCCTAAAAAGATCTGAACTCTTCAAATACAAAAGTATTGTTTTACTAACATCAGTAGATCATTTATATGTCACGTATGGATTATTTCCTATCTCCTCATCGTTTCGGCTTCATCATTTGAACTCTTTCTTTAAATAAACATTTCTGAGTGATAAAAAATCATTACAATGGAGAATGAAATTTATTAGTCTAAAACTAGTACCACACAGAAAATACAAAAACAAAAACCTCAATTGTAGTCAAAGTATTTGTACTTATAATTATATTAATCAAAGTATTGGATAAGAGGGTCAGAGGTGGGCTATGAAGTAACTACATGGAGGTGGGAAATGAAAAGAAACTCAGTTTCACTTTGATTACATATATTGTTACAAATTATCATTAAGAAATGTTTAAACAATTGGTTTAATATATACCATTTTAATAATTGCTTATGATATGCCTTAAAATAAAGAAAATTGATGCCATATTTTGTGGGTTTTGTTTTTCTTTTTACATTAAAATTATTATGCATAAATGAATTAAGTAGCTGTTATTTGACTGTTGATGACAATATAACCCATAATAAACAGTTTTTGTCAGTGAGCAGATATTCAGATAGCTCCTTGAATTTTTCTCCTAATTTTCTGTGAATCCAAATTAACAGCAAAAGTAATCTATTATGTTTTTATTCTAAATTTGAAAAACATGGTAGCATTATAAAATTAAGAACACACAAACACTTTATCGAATTCTTTCATACTGCTTCACTTTGAAAATTCTTACCTGGCCTGAAATCTTCTGATCTGAAAATAATTATAGAATCTTTATCAATGTCAGAGTAGGGATCCAATCTATCAATAACTAAAAATTCTTTAAACAAATATCATAAACGTTATGATTCCTTTCCTACATCTCTTCCTTCCTTCCTTCATATTGAAATATAACTCAACAATAAAAACAAACCACAAATATTACAACAATAGATAAATATCAAATTATTACACTTGAAAACATCCAGTAGAAAAACAGAGGATATACCATATTATTTTATGGGGACAGAGAGCAAATCAGTGTTTGGGGACAAGAGTAGAGGGAGAGAGTGTGAAGGAGTACAGGGAAACATTGGGAAGTTAATAGCATGTTCAGTGTGTTGATAATGGTCATATTTTCGTGGGTATGTTTTATGACAAAAAATCAATAAATTGTACAAGTTAAACATTTACTTCAATAAAGTAGTAAAAAAAAATTAAGTTAACACTATGTTATTCTACAATCCCCCCAGTTCGTTTCTCACACTAGATTCATTCATTTCTTCTTTCACCAAATATTTATTGGGGCTCTCTATTTGCCAGGCGTTGTTCTAGATGCCAAGGCGACAGCAGTGGGGAGAGGGAAGAGGTGCATCTGGCAGGGAAGAAAGAAAAGGAGAAAATCTCTACCTTCGTGGAAATATCTTCCAATGATGAGGAACAGATAAACTCAGGGAAGTGCTATGGACTCTGAAGAAAAGTGGAGCAGAACATAGGGAAAGGGAGGTACCGGTGGGGAAAGGCTGTGGCGGCAATTTTTATCTGACCGATAATTGAAACTAAACTGTGTATAGATTGGTCAGTTAAATAGGGTACTGATTTTAAATAAGACCTCTCTCTTTGAAGGTAATATTTAAACAGAGATAGGAAGAATGCTAGGGAAGTGATTGGAAGGAGATGCTTTTTGGTGGAAGAGGGGTCCAGGCAGAGGCAAGAACAAGTGCATGAGTCCCTAGGGGCAGGTAGGCCAGGTGTATTCCGGAATAGCCAGGAGGACATCAGCTGGACGGGCATGTAAAGAATAAGCCCCAGGGGGGCTTCCCTGCTGGTGCAATGGTTGAGAGTCCGCCTGCCGATGCAGGGGACACGGGTTCGTGCCCCGGTCCGGGAAGATCCCACATGCCGTGGAGCGGCTGGGCCCGTGAGCCATGGCCACTGAGCCTGTGTGTCCGGAGCCTGTGCTCCGCGATGGGAGAGGCCACAACAGTGAGAGGCCCGCGTACCGCAAAAAAAAAAAAAAAAAAAAAGAAATGAAATTTTCCTTGGTGTAGAGAACTGTGATCATACAAATACCTTACATCCAGTTTTAAAAAGAGAAATCCTACCATTACAAGATGGCCTTATTTTTTCCTCAATAGGGGGCATGTTATGACTATTTTTACACCCTATAAACCATTAGGAAAAGCAAGTCTCTACTGACTTGTCTTGAATTATTTAAGATGAATCCAGGAGGCAAAAGATTCTGCCTGTGTGAAACAGCATTACTGCTACCATAGAGTAAAGTTGAGAGAATGGTGCCAAGGATTTATTTGCTTGCAGTGGGAGAGTTGTTTATCTTTAAATTAAAAACTCATCATTATCTTGGCAAAGCCTATCTAAGTAACATATGGAGGGAGAACAACTCTGGGAACAAGGCAGCCTTTGCAAATGAACATTTAAGAGGAAGCTGTATGGTTGTGGTCTTGAATTGGCCTTGAACATTGGTCCTGTCACCAGTCTGTAACTAAAGGAGATATTACCACCCACCTCAGCATTTTATTATGGTGAAGAAATAGGTTATAATACATTGAGGTGTTGACATACCATGGAATACTGTAAATACTGTAACATGCTAACTGCTAACTTTATAAATGTATCATTTAAAATTATTAGAAAAGATCCCTTGAAAATTCCAGCCTTTAAACAAATAATAAATTAGAAAGTTTAGAGAGATGGATAAAAGCCACTTGGCCATTTTTTTCTTAAATTCCATATATATGTGTTAGCATACGGTATTTGTCTTTCTCTTTCTGACTTACTTCACTCTGTATGACAGACTCTGAAGAACCTAGGGGTAAGACAGGAATAAATACACAGACCTACTAGAGAAAGGACTTGAGGATATGGGGAGGGGGAAGGGTAAGCTGTGACAAAGCGAGAGAGAGGCATGGACATTTATATACTACCAAACGTAAGGTAGATAGCTAGTGGGAAGCAGCCGCATAGCACAGGGAGATAAGCTTGGTGCTTTGTGACCGCCTGCAGGGGTGGGATAGGGAGGGTGGGAGGGAGGGAGACGCAAGAGGGAAGAGATATGGGAACATATGTATATGTATAACTGATTCACTTTGTTATAAAGCAGAAACTAACACACCATTGTAAGGCAATTATACTCCAATAAACATGTAAAAAAAAAAAAACCACTTGGCCAAATCCAAATCACTTCTTTCCTAGTTCTTAATGGATATCACTTTTAATGGAATACAATTCCCATACTGATACTGATTTAATGTTCCCCATTCACCATTCATTCAACTTCAGCACAGAAATAAGATTGCTTTGAATATACAAAATAATTGATAAAAATGCATTTTTATTTGAAAAGTGTGCAGAAACAATCACTGAATACAGTTCTCAACCATAGTTTTGAAACCCACACACCACAAAATCATTGGATGCTCTGATTTCTGAAGCTACTAGAACTTTGGTACAACAAAATCCTGACCTAACAGTGTCTGTCAGGCACCACAGTCTATTCAGGGTCACAGAGAATAAAAACTCCATGTTTAAGGTTTTAATTTACATTCATGGCACTAGACAAAACAGAGATCTGAGTAAATGACAGACAAAACAATCGAACGTGCTTAGCCTAAAACTGAGGATAATATCACTTAAAAGTAGACCATTGGGGTACAGTGCAGCACTTCAGTATTATGCCAGAACGTTGTCTACTTTTAACACATTAAGTGGGATAACTTATTTTCCTCAAATAATTTCAGATACAGTCAGTATCTTTTATAAGGCTGTGGACACAGAAGCCCTATTTATACAAGGAGGATTTTGGCCAGATTGTGATATACTATCTAGAATGTAATTGGATTCCTTGAGAGAAATACAAGATGACCTACAAAATGAAATAGAACTCATATTTTTTCAATAACTTGAGACATATTAAACATTTTCAATCAAATACAATGACAGTAAGCCGACTACCCATTTCAGGTTTCCAATATCTCTACTAAAATTAGTGTTTTGTCCCTGCTATAACACTTGTGAAAGTACGGTTGTGAAAGTATGGCTGTGATATTTTATTATTCTTAGCTTGGGATAATAGTGTCAGTTTATGAAATGGAACATAATTTACAAACCAGTTTCTATATATGTTCTCCTTTGGGCCAGACATGAACCCTGTGAGGCATGTAGGATTTATAAGCCTCCTACTCGGAGAAGCCATATTTAATGACATACCCATGGCCCCCAAATTGTTCTTTTTGGCCACTTTCCTTTCTATAATACTAGGCTTCCTCTCAAAGAACATTTGAAAAAAATAACCTGGAGAAGAGTAAGGATAAGCATATGTTATTACTTTGCTAGGGACAGATACTATTTTGATGTGCCAGCAGACATAAGGACAACAGCCATTGGTTAAATAAGGGATCCATTAGGTTAAGAACAGACATGCGGCTCCTACAGAACTTGCTAATGACTAAGTCGACTGAGGGATAATAGCCATGACTCCCACGACCAGTTGGAAAGAACATGAACTCGGAAACAGATTTAAATAACTCAATTCAAAGACAATTACTTTGTACTCTTTTTCTTCAAAAGAGAACACCTTTTTAAATAACCCCATTATTCTGGTACTCATGGTTTTTTATGTTTGCTTGTTATTCTCTCTAAATGTGAATTTAGAAAATATCTCAATCATAGGCTGTTGGCAAAAAGAGCTCTGCAGAAAGGCATCTTTGTGATGCTACTTCTTAAAAAATTAAAGTGCAATTTATGAGAAAATTTGATTCAGATAGAGTAAATGTTTCTAATTTTCCCAAATTTTGATGCCAATCATGAAATATTTAGTGTTTCAATATTTTTATTAGCTTAGTTCTAAGGGCATAAACCTCTAGTTGGTAGATAAAAATAATGGCTAAATATTTGCCATAGATCTGGTTACAAACAACTTTGTCAGTCTTTTTTTTTTTCCTGCCTCTGCCTAAAAATCAACCTTGTAAGTATGGTCTTCTCCATGTTCTGCCATAGTTAGAAACTCTATTTAGACAACTTTAATCTCTAATCTCTATAGTTCTTGCTCAACAATGTCAATGTGGTTGAGTCTCTACCCAAGAACTCCAAGGCAATAAGTTTGTAAAATTCCCTATTCAGCTAACAATGTTTTATTTTTATCAGTTCTACTTTATGAGACAAGTATCTCCATAGATTTATAAAGCATTGAGACAACACTCATCTCAGAGAATACTCTCTATCTACTTTCCATATTTAAGAGCTCAGCACTCTCCCCAGAAATAAACTTATACCACTTTGGTCAAAGATCAAGAAGAAAATACAGCTTTTGGTGAATTCTTAGACAAGCTTTTCAAACATAGACAGTATCTTGGAATCTTTAAAAATGATAAAGCTTTCCCTAAAATATTCAAATACACTAGACTTCTTTTAATGCTTTCAAGCTTGGGAGTAGAAGGTGAAAGACAACTTTTCTACCACTTTGGCTAATGTAGCTCCCAGATCTTCCTTTTAAAGAGTTATTAAGTATCTTAGGACACCAGAAACTTCAATATTATCTCTTTACAATTAGAATTTTAATCTCAAAGATTCTTTATGGATGAGGATTCTCCCTCAAATTTTTAGTTCCAGGTTATATGCTACATCTAGTTATACACTGTATCTCTTTACTCATATTGCTTCTCCTTCTAACCGATGCACCCACTCCATTGGTGAGAATGTATATGAGCTTCATCAAATTTGTTGATTCCCAGTGGACAAAATTTACACTTTAAAGAATATTTCAGCTGTTAGTAAACTATCTTTTAATGTAGTGAGTCCTCCTCTATGGTCAAGTTTCTCTCTCTTATAAAGAAGACAAGAAACGCCTGATAAAAACTCTTGCCCTGTTCCTCCTATCTGTACAGATTGGCAGAGAATAACATACTAGAAGCATAACAAAGACACCCACTGATACATAGAATGTCCCATCTGGTTAAACACAACAGGTAAAATATTTACTTTAGAAAACGCTGGTTTCAAATTTGTTGCAGCGTGCTAGCTGATAATATGGAAATGACAGCAACTTGGCTGGAGTGGGACTGGCCAGAGTTTTGAAATTCTTATGTAGAGACCCACAAGCTCAATTCTCAGCATTCAGCATTTTTTTTCCTGCCAATTTGTGACTTGTTACCCTCATCACACCAAGACAAACATGTTCTCTCAACTATATTTGATACATTTTTCACAGGACTTTTTTTTTTTTTTTTACATTAAAAGGTAACCTTGTACCTAATCACAGAGTCTCAAATAATGCCCACTCCCCAAAAAGTGACCAGGAGATGGTGGTAATAATCTCCAGATTTGAATAAGATTCTTATACCCTTTGCTGAAAACCTCAGAATACCTTTAGCTGCACTAGAGTCTCTGTGAGGCCTTCCTACAACATGGTATTATAGGAAATAAGCTATGGGGCTGGAGACAAATCTGGTCAAGGAGGTCTCCGAGGCACTGTATTAGAGCAATGTAAACATTAAACCAGTGTAAACACTTCCAAAATGGTTTCTATATCAGAAAGGAACTTCATGTACACTTTAAATAATTCTCCAAAATATGATATGGTTAACTAAAGCATTTGGGACGAAATAAGTAATACATATTGCTGTGCATTAAAGGGTGTATGCAATTGTTTAAAAGCAGTCTGTATGCTTCGTGACCCCAAGTCAATCTGAAATTGTAAAATGAATTATACAGAATAATTAATTCTGAAATAATGAAAGAGTAATGGTTACTAGTAATGGTTACATAGACTTCAGGGTCTTACATCAAACTTGACAGAGAAAACATTGTTTTTAGATTAAGTGTTTATTTATAAGTAGAATACTATTTTAAATTAATTTTCTTGTCTGTTTTAAATTTCATTCCTCTTGAGATTACCCAATAATTGTTATTTTTATAGGAATAGTTCTTTAATTATAAGCATCATCACCTTCTGCTTCACGCTATGGCTACCAAATAATGATCCTAAAATAGACCCTGAATAAAGGCTTGTTAAATAACTGACAGCGACAGAATCTTGGATAAGTCAATCAATCACGTAACTGGAAAATACATAGAAACAAAAAGGCATATCCAAAATAAAATGCTTTTTGGATTTTAGAAAGGCTAAGTGTTTCCTGTTGTGGAAATGCAGGGGGCATTATAATTTGAATCCAAAGGAGAAATCGACCTAATGACCGAAAAGTTCACCAAATTTTGCCACACCAATGGTTACATTGTTTTTGCTCATATTCGTTTCAGAAGAAACATCTTTGACGATAGCTAATAGCTTTCCATCCTCCTGGCACAGGCACTGAGGTCATGAATAGCATCACAGAGAAAAGCATCCTGGGAGTGAACACCCACTCATGACCAACCTTAGAAGTTGGCATCGTGCTGCAGAAATCAGAGGACCTGGGCAGCTGACAGTGAGAACTTGTTAATCTGTTAAGGACTAACTCCATTAAAGCTTCCAAATTACCTGGATTCATGGCACATTTCTGGGTCTTGTAACTAGACAGTCCCTTGGATCTGTGTTCCTAAAACTGATTGACACCCAGTGGAGGTTGGCAGATGGAGGTTAAAGGTGGGGGACTGGGATTTAGAGTTTCCTATGTTTGTAACTTAACAAAAAATATACAGAGAGTCTAGAAAAGTGAAGTTTAATTGGAAAATTTTTCTACAAAGAGGAACTATCCTGTAGAAAAATCATATAGTCACAATAAAAAGAGAAAACCTAAAGTATGATGACTTTGTTATTGACAAAATCGACTGAAATACATAAATAATAGTAATAGGAGTGGCTTACGTTTACCAGAAACTAAATCAAAAGCCAATGTTTAGATGCAATAATAATAGGCCAATGGAAAATAACTTTGTGATCATTTTTAGAAAGAAAAGACGGCATTATGTGAAAAATAAAGCCATTAACAAAAGTTTTGCTTAGATAAGATACAGCTCCATCTCTGCCAACCCCCCGATATAGCTCAAGCATAGGTGTTTTGCCTTAGGCAAAATAAAAACAGATGCTAAATACACTGTAATATGGCATGATGTATCATCAATTTTTATGTGATAAATGACATGAAAATTCAGAGTGACCATAAAATCGATCCATCATTATTCTAAGTTGTTGATCTACAAAGTGACATCCCTCTATTTTTACAATTGATTCAAAGCCAGGGGTGCCTGTGGGTTGGAGGAGAGTAATGTGATTTAGAGTTTCCAGTACTTTGTAAATCAGAAAGAAACCTAGAATTAATAGTCACTTTTTATTTCATATCACCAACATATTTTATCTAAAAAAATTAAGGCTAAATAGTTTTTCTTGAGTGCATAAAGAGACAGTTAATAAACAGCAATCTTTAATATCTCTTTGTGACTTTTTATCATGATTGCTAAGAAATATGAAATGTGAAGCTGAACACTACACCAATTTCTAAAATTTTGTTGGAAATGCAAACCTCTGGAGACTCTTTTAATCCCAACTGATAATGTCAGCTTCTAATTGGCTTGAGTGAAATTTGGCTAAGTATCTCTCCCAGACATCTGTAACAGATACGTTTAATTTCAGTTGCCCAAATGCCATGTTCCCATACCTTCATTTTTCTCCCTGGGCATTTCTCTTGTCCTCTGTCATTCACAGTCCTATTCTTGTCTATCTGCCATTTATTAAGAATATACAAATGGCATTATTACACAGTCTCCTACATTTTCTCAGAAGTCTGACATTCATCGTCTCGTAAGGTAGTCATTCTAGCACAGCTTATAGGATGTACATGGTAATGTCACTCTTAATGAACCACTTAGAATTCTTTTTTGTGTATATGCATTTTTAGCTAATGTTTCCCCCAATGCAAACCTATAAAAGTACAAGTCAGATTCTATATAAGAAGTAAATCCAGCCATTTAAGAAAGTCATCTTTCTATGTTATCCCTTTAGAAGCTTATTCTTGTCCCCAGTGTGACAAGGTACCTTTGGTTCTTTTGGTTTGAAAACTCCCTGATATTTCTTCTTGTATACTCTCTTATATACTCATCTTCTTTATAAGGAAAACAAATTGAGCATCCATGATGGTATGATGACGATGGAAAATCTTTGATCTTGTTTGGATGGGCCTCAGGGACAACTGGTCAACTCTTTTGAACACTGTTGACTACTGTGACTTCTTAAAATAGATTTTCTGGCAGAAAAAGAAAGACATGCCATTATGCATGGTCTACTCAACAACAATTGTGTGGTTTGTCACTCTTTTTGGAAGTGATGCTTGCGTGGGGTTCTGGATGATCAGTTCATATGGTAAAGTTTAGCAGGCACACTTCTTTTTTTTTTTTTTTAGCAGGCACACTTCTCTGCTGGTTTGTCCCCATCCAGCTTCCCAGAACTACCACCATTGACAGTGTCGGGGACTTGGGTCTTCTCTACACACTGTTCCATTCGTTTCATTATTAAGTCCAGAAGGGTTTCCACAGCCTTTTCCACATTCTGGCCAGTCGCTGCACTTGTTTCAAAATATGGTATGCTAGCATGGAAGAGATGACAAATATTTTTGAGAGGAAGGAACCAGAAAAGATACAACAAGATGTGCCAATGAGTCACACATGCAACAACATGGCTGGCTGAGAGATTGTGAAATAATCACGATTTTGCTGGCTGAGTTGGAAAACATCCTTGTTTTTCCTCAGTGAGTGAAAGCTGGTGGGTTTCTTTTTAGTATGGGTGTAACAAGTTTTATGGGCAAGGAAACTGATACAGGAGGTAATCAGGGACTTGAAGCCAAAGCATCATCACTGATTCTTAAAAATTAAGAGGGTAAAAATGCCTAAACTAGTGATCAATATTACCATTTAAACTATTACTTCCCTCCAATCAATTATCTAGAGGTCTGATTTAGAATTTAAGCAGGCACTGTATAGGATATTTATGTGAATACAGTCTATATTTATTTGGAATCCAAAGTTCCAAAAAGACATGTACATTTATAAAGCTCTCAAGGAGAATCCTTCAGTAAAAAATGGACAGATTTGGCAAAGATGCTTACATTTGAAAAAGAATGACAATTTCTGCCTTGGGAGTCAATTTACAATTACATGGAATATTTAAAAAATTTTAAAAGCTGCCATTTAAGCTCAGCTAGGATAATGATTGCAATATTATGTCCAGGTCAGGTATCATTCCTTAGAGTTTTGTAGTTATTGATTGAGAGGCAGTAGAATACAGCGTTGAAAAGCATGGACTCTGATCTCAGTCTGCCTGGGTTGAATTCTAGCTCTACTTACTATCTATGTGGCCTTCCATTAGTTACTCAATCCCCCTGTGTCTCAATTACTCATATATAAAGTGGAATAACTCTAGATCTCCTATATATGATTATGAGGGGTTAGATGAGTTAAAGCCTAGGAACAGTTGCTAGCACATAATAAGCATTCGGTAAATGTTAGCTGCTATTATTATGAAATAGTTCATTAAAAACATCACATATATTCCTCTGGAAGATCTTTTTCATTCATGCGACATTCCTGAATCAAAGGTATCCCTTCTAACATCAATCTCCTGACCCTACCCCATCACTAAGCAGCAGTGTGCAAGCTTAGAGGACATCTCCACGCGACTGACTTACCTGTATTTGTCAGCCAGGTCCCGGGCTTGCCGTTCGTTGACTTCTCTCTGGTCTGGCAGGTCTGCCTTGTTGCCAATTAATACTATATCTGGATTTTCACAATAAGCATTTGCTTGCAGTTGGCCTTGGAAAGAAAACAGATGGAACCAGCAAGTTAGCTATAAACAAGTGATGTCAAATGACTGCTCATACTTCAGAGTCCTAATCTAATTGTTCGTCTGCAGCTTAGCTGCTTACGAGTTACATTATATTAGCCAAGTTGCTTAACTCTTCCCAGCCACAGTTTCCTCATCTAGAAAATGGAGCTAATTCCTCACAGGTTGCGGGTTGTGAAGATTAATAAGAGTGTATATGAAGCACTTGTATGAATACCTATCAGTGCTCCTCTATATCTGGGGAAATGCCCTTTGAGATGAACATACTGTTTTTCATTCCATTTATTCTTCAAATATAAGTGGAGATAATAGAATGTGATCTTAAAGTACATAAGTTTGCTCTTTCCTTTAGGAGGCTGCTACATTTCCCTTTCCTGAAGTTCAAGGTGATGATCCATAAGAGCAGAACATTTTTGAACCACCACAAATTCATGTAGAAACAATATTAAGACAGGTCACTTGTTTTTCTCTTTTCTCCAGGAGACACTGTTTAAAAGAGAAGGGGGGTGGGGGGAGGAGGAGGAGAGAAGAAGAAGGAGGAGAAGAAGAAGGAAGGGAGGCAGGGAGGGAGGGAGGAAGGAAGGAAACGATAAAAAAACTTGTCAATCTATGTTTTCAAGGTTACGGGACTATTTTACGGTCTACTTCAAGGCAAGCTATTTGCAACCTTGCTGAGGTCAGAGAAAGAAGACAAATGCTTACTCTATAACACCAATTATTTGGATGTTAGAAATTAAAGCCTTATTAGATACGGCAATTAATTATCTTAAATCCCAACTGTATCTTTCTGGAAATTTTAGTAATAAGGGAGCATCTCATCTACCTTGAAAAATGATGAACGAATCAGTCTCTGAAAGAATTGAATAATCTTATTATCTCCTTATCTCCCCAGAATCTAATAATAACACCAAAATTTGGATAAAGAAATGTAATAGCAGAAGAAAATGGACACAGATCCTAGGATAAACACTCATTTGGAGAAGCAATTAAGTCAGAATTTGTTGGTATTTTTCCCCACTGTTAGTGAACTTACATTTAAAGCATTTACATATATTATTAATTATATATAATATGTAATAATAAGATATGTATATATTTGAGAATCTACACAGCCAGACACTCAGCCAGGTGATCTGGGGTATCGCAATGGAACAAAGCAGACCAAGTCTGCACCTTTATAGAGCTTACATTCTAGTGGTAGAAAGAACCAAAACCACAAGTAAACAAAGAAATAATATAATATAATAAATATAATATAATATAATAAATATAATATGTGTCAGGTGGTGGCAGTGACCAAATGAAATAGAAAGTGTATTGAGGGCATACAGAGTGATGAAGAGCACTGTTTTAGATGGGGCTGTCAGGGAAAGCCTCTCCCAAGAGATAAATAAGGTTTGAACAAGAACTTGGAGGAGATGAAAGAACTAACACACGCTACAAATCGGAAAAGAGAAATCAATGCAGAGGCGAACAGAAATCAAAGTCTCCAAGGCAGGACTGTGCTTCTCAGGGGAGAGACCTTTAGCTGGAGGCCAGTTAGCTGGGGCAGAGTAAAAGTGAATTAAAGAGGAATTCCAAGTGAGATGGGAAATCCCAAAAGGACTTCGAGCAGAGGAATACTATGATCTAGTCTTTTAAAAAATATCACTCTGGCCACAGACAGCCCTGACAAATCTAGAAACGACAAGTAGCACCAGCCCCATGCGACTGCTGGTATGTCCCACTAGGATTAAAACTGGTATTTGTAATTTAAAACATGCAAATGAAATATTGTCTTTAGTGCTACATCAGTTAAAAAAATAAAGGAAAAATCAAACACCACGCTTCTGTGCTGACGTATCAATCTGGCTTTAATAACTGACCAGGCTACTTTGAAACTTTATATTATGTTTAAATTGCCATGAAGGCTGGAGATTTTTCTGTACCAGTCTTCCTCACATTTGAACACTTTTCTAAAAAGAAGTAAATTTCAACGTGAGCCTGTTGACTGACACGCTACCATATTTTCACGTGGCTGCTCTGCTCTGAAACAATTTCCCACCTAATTAACCCATTAGTTCATTAACACCTTAGGTAACCCACGTGCAAGGGCACACACTGTAGGTACCAGTTGCCCCCTCAGAAAACGCTGCTGTTTTTCTGTGTCCCCACCAGGCTAGATGGAGTAGATGTGACCACTCATTTAGTTTTAAGACGTCCTTCAAGACTTACTGGATACGTGGAATTAATGGCCTGTCAATTGCAACAATAAAGTCCTTACGTATAGGTGGTGATTCTTCTAAGGCGTCAAAGGAAAACACAATTTTAAGCCACTTTGGACGAGCCACATAAAAGCCACCGCTTTGAAGGTGACACAGGAAACACTAAACCTGTGACATTTTAGAGTTAATCTGTGGTCCCCAATCTGGTTTCATCTTGTGAGGCAGAGAAGCAACGTGGCCAACGGAAGTTACTCGGTCCCACTTACTCATCCAGTTTCTGACATTTAAGAAGCTCTGTTGACTGGTGAGGTCAAACATTAATAAGAAACCCATGGCGTCTCTGAAAAACGCAGTGGTGAGGCTCCGGAATCTGCCAAAAAAGCACAGTGGGTAGTTCTGAAAGTCAGTCCACATGCAAATTCTGATGACAATGCAAACAACACTATTTCCCTTTCAGATACGAACTCTCCGTGGCATCCCTCGGGATTATTCTGCCGAATGGGCAAAAAGACTGCTGAAGGGTCGGGCAGAACACCTGGTTGTGGATTTGTTTAAGATCGCGTCCCGGCTTTATGTTCCATAGCAGGTATGCGTGCAAGAGTTTGTAAACTTCAACCACACGCTCGCGTACACAGCCCCTTGGAATCTTTCTCTCATTGGCTCACGGGCATCTCGTGGCCCACAATTAAAATAGAAGCCACTTTAGAGTTGGGACTTTAACTTATACTTTTCAAATTTCTTGTCTGTGCCCAGAAGGAAGCTTGGCACATGGTAGCCTGAAAATGAATGCCTGTGATTACATGCAGAAAATCACAACTTGTTAGCAGCTGGAACTAGGGTTCTTTTGTAAGGAAGAACATTGGTGAGAAAACTCTTTTATAAGCACTCCTTAGGGATAAAACTGAGCTTTAGGCTGGCATGCATGTCTCTTAAGGAGAAGGACGACAGTGAAGAAAGGAAAAAGAGGATGTTGATTAGGGGAATGAGGGAAGGGCAGAGAGACTTGGTAGTTGAGGAGAGAAAGCAAGAAGTCTCATCTCTAATGGAGGATTTTGAAGAACGCACTCCTTCATGTGCGATGTAAAGACTTTCTCTTGTTCCAACCCCTTCTACCCCAACATCCTCAGGGAAGTTGAAGATGCTTTGAGATCCACTTCAATGTCAGCAATGGGCGAAACAAGAGATCACAGTAAGGTCCAGAGAAGGTTTGGGTTATACTGATAAAGAAGTGAATTTGGCAATTGAGTTTTAGAAAGGCACATGACTTTGAAACAGAGAAGCGTATCACTTCTTATCCTAAATGTCCTCCTAATTTTGGATCTCCTATTTTGGCCTATTTGTAGATTCTTGGGTTTCCTCTGGGTTCTATTCTTGACCCCTTCTTCCTCTACATATATTCACTGGTTAATCTCATTCACTTCCCTGGCTCAATTATCACCTATATGTTGAACCCCAAATTTATAGGTCTAAATTTTTCCTGCCTTCCACACCATATGCCCAATTACTTGTTTGATATTTCCACTTGGAGGAAACTAAGGTACCCTCAGCTTCATGTGTTTAAAACCAAACTGGCCCCTCCTCCTGATTTTCTGTCAATGACATCACCATCCTCCTTGGTCACCACAGCCTTTCTACCTCACCTGCTATATACAAGCAATCAACAAATATCTCCTGACTTTCTCATTTCTGTCCACGTACCCTGCCACTACTCTAGTTTTGGACCCATTATCTTCCACCTGGATAATTTCAACAGCCTTCTCAACAGGCTTCCTGTCTCCAGTGTCATATGGGATCCTCCCCTTCCCTGATTTCTTCCCACTGATTATATAAATCCTCTGCTAAAAACATTTAAATGATGGTACTTTGCTTAAGATAATGACTGAACTTTTCAACAGTCCGTCAAGGCTCTGCATGAACTAACCCTTGCTCATCTATCCAGCTTCATCTGTTGACTACCCACAGGCAAGCTGATCTTCTTTTAGTTCTTAGAAAGTTCACTCTCTCCCCTGGGCTTTCACACACACTGTTATTCCTGTGGGTAGCCTCACCTTCATGCTTCCTTTACCTTCTGTCCTTTTAGCCTGGATAAGATTCACTCATACATTGTGTATGAGTATGTATATTTACATATAACAGTATCACCTCCCCACGCTGACTTCCCAACACCCTCATGTAGCTTATGGGCTCCTCTTGGTGCACCTGACAACCACTCTTTGTTTTCCTGTTAGTGCCCTAAAGCTATTATTGCAATTGTTTATTTGTCCAAATTCTACCCCGGTAGCTCCAAGAAAAAAGGAGCTGTGTTTCTAACTTGCTATCCATTGCGTTTCTATGGCCCTGAGCACATTTTTGGCTCGCTAAATGCCTGTCAAGTATAGATAAAGAAATAAAGAAAGAAAATAGCAAAGGATATAAATTATTAAAGTGTTAAATAACTTCAATAGAGAACAATACTTTCAATACCAAATCAGGGAGAAGAGATATTTTAATGACTTTTTATTTCCAAAATAAGATTCCTTTGGTAGGACATACTCATGATGATTACGAAATACCAAAAGTTTTACTCAGTTTTCTTCCTGTGGATTTGTTCCTACGAGTCACTAGAAGCTCAGAGATTACAGGGCTTTTATTGAAGGGTTCTTTCTCTGTCTTTGGGAACTAGCTGTACTCCCAAAACTGTCTCCTGCTCCAACCACAAGAGTGTGGCTAACTCAGCCACAATAGTCTCCTCTCTGTCCTCTCCTTAAGAGTGTGTGTGTGTGTGTGTGTCTCATTTGAGGATAAGACTGTGCCTTATCCCCCTCTCATTGCCCACAGCACAGGACAGTTACTTTAAAACATACTTGCTCGATAAGATCTCACTGGAGCAAACACTTCTGCATCCACAGCAACATGGGTAAAATACTCTTGCTCTGGACCAGCTTCATACCCTGGACCACTCAGCCCAGTACCCTTGTTAACCCCCTTACTTTCCAGGGTTTACTCCAGGGGAAAGCTTATTGATTTCTAGCTTCACCCACCAACCTCATTGTGTCCCCGGGGCGGGGGAAAGCTAGGACCCCATGAGAAAACAGATCCTAGGGCACATTATAGCTCCTTCTCCCTCACTGAGAACTAAGTCTGTGCCCTGCATCCTTTAGGTTTACATAAGGGGTATGATTTTCGTCCTCCTTCCCATAATGTGCCTTTTATCAATAATCATTATGTTACATGGCTTATACTGCCAGTCGTCCTCAGGCACAGGGCTGAGGTGTGAGGCATTGTTCATCCTGCTGCTTAGCTGCACCTTTTGTATACAGAATGCAAAATTCTCAAGGAATGAATAACCTTGATGTACTAAGACTGTCCTTAGTGTTTCCTATTTCACTCCTGGAGCAGCTGTCTTAAGGGGACAGATGAGAGAAGCCTGCCATCACGCTAGGCTGACATATCGTGTGCGAAGACATATGGGAACCACATTTTCTCATATTCCTTCTTCAAAAATGAATTAAATCGGTCTATAAAACATACATCTTTGTGACAACAAAACTGACATATGAACAGAGATTCTTGTAAGGAGTGACTTCAGAAGAACCAGCCGTGTTGAAGGATGTGTGTAAATGGAATTCACAGTCAAAAAAGCTCACAGAGAGGGCCCAGCACCTCTCCTGGCGTTTACACTCACTGAAAGCGAGAATGTTTTGGATTCATTTCAAAGACTGAAGTGTTTACCAGCATAAACATTGTAAGACATGTGATGTAGAATTGGGAGGTATGTGCCTTCTAAATATCTTCTCTGACAATCTATTGCCAATTTTTGTTTAATCTAATATTGAAAAGCTTCACTAGCTTGGGGTCTTTTGCACTCTGGAAGTTTGAATCTCAAAGAAATATATTTTCATCAAATAATGGCATAGCACCTCCAGCTCTAAACAATCCACACTACTGTCTACTGAGTGTCTCTTGACTTGGACGTTGTACCAGAGACGAGGCTGAAAAACCAAGTATGGCCTCTGTCCTTATAAGGCTCACAATTGTGTTGGGGTGAGAAGGTCACAAGTGAATCAGAGACCAGCAGTTACAGATAAAAATAAAAGATTCACCTTACTGCAAGGTGGTATATAATTAATTGAGTAATTTAAGGAATGGAAGAATAGATGTAGGAGTTCAAGAAAGAGGGAGTTTGTTTCACTTGGGGTGTTCAGAAGAGCCCCGACAAGCAGGTGTAATGTGAGCCAGGCCTGGTGAAAGGAGAGGCTCAGGGAAGGTGGAAAGGGAGTAAAACATTCCAGCTGGAGGTTGATGGTGAGACCAAAATCTCAGAGAGTTAAGCCAGTCAAAAGGCACAGGACGAGAGTCTGTGTGTAAGGGCGGAAAGAGATGAGAAAGATATTAACACCCTTTTCTTCAACTCCCTCTTCAAGTAGTACTTGTAACAATGTCAATTTCCCACCTCAGTTTAATTAAATTCTGGAGAAGTTTTTTCCTTTTTTCCCCTATTAAAGTACAAAGACAATGCATAAGAATTTTCACAGAGATTTCTGAAAATCTGATTTTTGAAATCTGTACCAAATACACAGTGCTAGTTATGGTCGATTAACTACAAATAATTTATTTTTATTTTTTGATACAAATGTTTATTTTGAAACCAGAAGGAGAGTTGCATATCCTTACAAGTCCACATACCACATACAGCATTCACATTAAAATAAGTTTTCCTAAGATATTTGTAGCTAGAAACAAAGTAATTCACTGTTACCTCTCTTGTCCTGCTGTGTCCCAAAGCTGGAGATGCACCTTAACTGCTTTCCCTGTTGACCCATTTGGTCCCTGTGTGTTATAAACCTGAAAAATACAAATGTCATCCGTTGATACTGCTTTGGATTTTGTCAGCATTCAAATTCTCTGGGTTCACTCAGCATATTTTTTCTTCATTACTATAATCAAAGTTCATAGTGCAAAATAAATATTTGCTCTGTTTTGTTTCCCCAGAAGTATCACATATACTCTCACTTTTAAATGTCAAGTATAAGTATGGTTTTCAAAACAATTTAGGCATCCTGCAAACTTAAATTAGACACCTTCTGTCATTTCCTCATGGAGGCAGCAAACATTAGATTTAGGACCCAACTTCTACGTTCAAATATAGACTCTTCATTTAACTTCATAGAATCTTATTTTCCTTTAGCAAATTTAGACCCATCATTTCCTCCTACTTTACAGAGTTACTGCTAACTTGAATGACATAGCAGATGTGAAGGCATTTTTAAAACAGTAAAATGCTTTACAAATACCTGAATATCCTCTACTGTGAACTGGACTTTCAAAATGAAAAACACATGGAATTTCTCAATAAGTTTACACAGGATATTTCAAGCCTTTCCTTACTAGTCGTTCCTTCAAAGGCTCTTTTTAGAAAAGTTTAAATTTTTTAAATGATGGCATTTTGACTTCTTATTTAAACAAAGCATAGAAATTTTAGTATTTATCCAGTTCTTTTACTTATGGCTTAGTGAAGACGTTTTAAAGGAAAAACTTTGCAAAGATTTATACCTAGATTGGGGTTGGGGGTGGGGAATTGGGAGGGGAGAAGGCACAGAAAAACCCTGGAAGGGTTGGGAGCAAGTTTGCTAAGACTATAGTACTGGACTTTCAGATAAGGTACAGGACATTATAAGGAACCATGATTTAACTTCTCAACATCATTTTCTTTGTTTGTTTTTTTGGATTTGTGATATCAACTGGAAGCCGCCGCCATCTTGGCAATCAAGAATACCTTGGGTGGCAGTAAATCTGGCTAAGCTCCTGTGCCTATGTTACACGTCTCACATGTCACAATATCCTTGTCATTAGCGTCTAGCATAGGAGAAGGAAGTGGTTGTGATTCTCACTTAAAATCCCTTATCTTGAAAAATAGCATGGATTGGTCTCACATTCTGTTCATAAGAAGCTAGTGATTGATGGCTGAGTCTACACATAAATAAAAATGCAGCAAGAACTCACAAAGCTCATGTTCCAGCTATTTACCAATCATTCTTTTAACTTTTTTTGTAAGCATAGGGAAATGAACACTTGTTTTTACTGAGGAACTCAGATCAAGAGTTAATGATTTTAGATACTAATTCATGTTTTGAAAGTTGCCTTAAGAATTCATAGAAAACACACTATACAAACCCATAAATGATTTTTGTGTACTTCTGGAGACCAGTGATAGTGCCCCTCAACTTTTTCTAAGCAAAATGTTATTTATAATTCAGACAGTAAAAAATAATATTTAAATTGGATTAAAGTGACAGGTTATGAATTTCATGTGATAAAAGACGGTCACCTTGCAATGCAATAAACATAGCTTCTTAATCCTTATCTTTTTTTCTTTTTTTTTTTTTTTTATGTGGTACGTGGGCCTCTCACTGTTGTGGCCTCTCCCATTGTGGAGCACAGGCTCTGGATGAGCAGGCTCAGCGGCCATGGCTCATGGGCCCAGCCGCTCCGCGGCATGTGGGATCTTCCCGGACCGGGGCACGAACCCGTGTGCGCCACCAGGGAAGCCCTTAATCCTTATCTTATATAGTAGGATCAGCAACCAGTTAACAGTATGGTTAAAAACTCACCACACGTTTTTCCCGAAAGTCTATCCCTACTGTCGTGATGAACTTGGGATTGAATTTATTGTCTGTGTAGCGATAAAGAAATGTCGTCTTCCCCACCCCCGAATCTCCAAGGGCCAGGAATTTGATCAGATAATCATAGTCCCCATCGGTCATAGTGATGGTCTTGGTGGGCCTGTGTAGGAGGAAAAATAAGTACTTATGATTAAAATTGGTTTTCCTTTGCCTTCCTGCAAAGCAACGTAAATTTAGCTTTCAAGGGTAAAAAATTGGAATGCCTCTATTCTGTGACTCGGTGAGTTAACTAGTTCAGAGCAGCTTCAGGAGTTAAGGACTCTTCTATGATTTCACTTAGTACCTATCTTTTTATATCATGTCAGGTAATATGGAACAAAAAGCTATGTGATACCCACCATGGCTATTGCCACAGCAATAGTAGAACTTAAAGACTTATAGCTTTGTCTCTTGGAATCAGGAGTGTGGTGCTAGGAAAAAGAGTCATAGGGAATAGAAAAAACTGTCTAAGATGATGCAGGTGTGCTAGAGGGAGACTGAAATTATATATGAGTAATGGAAGAGAAAAACCTAGGGGGATATTCTGCATGTAATCCTGCAGGATGAGTTTTCTATTATATGCATACAAAAGATTCCTTTTTAATTTAAAAAATTTCACAGCTGAAATGACAACCTTTAAAAACACTGATTTGAAAATCATTTCAAAAGCAATGTTTTAAAATCTTACGTTCTGAAATACTGAACCCTCTGTTCTCCAATGGCAAATCTGCTGTATTTGGCAAATCTGCTGAATATTTTCTAGGCCTTGAAAAAAGGGAAGAGCTATTCAGAGGCATACCTATGGTAATTCTTCTAATATTTCTCCTGAAGGAACACCACTTGCCATTTCACCCACTGCCCTAACCTCTCCTGCCTTGGTTTTAATTTCTTCTGTTGTTACAACGGTTATGGGTGATGCCAAGGGCCAAATCCAAAAACAGTGGTGACATGAAAACTACCACCACATACCTTTGAATTACACCATCACCCACTAAACACTTGATGTACTTTCCACTCTTGAGGTTAGCAAAATGATTTGCCATTTGGTACAACTTTCTGATTTGTGGGTTATACAGATGGATAGAGGAAGGCTTATGAAGACATCCCTAGAATAGAAACATTTCTCTCCTATTAGGTAAGAAGGAGGAATATTTCCTCACCTCTACAATACAGAAAACGCTGTGCTCTTCAGGAGTTCTGAGGTGATCAAGATCAAATGTCAACAACAGGCTGCTCCACGGACATATCTGAAAACTGCTACATAATTCTAATCATTTTTCTACATGTAAGAAAATGATGCACATATTCATCAATTTAAACAAAACTTTATTTTTTACATTGTCATTTTGGTACGGGGTCAAAACTAAAAGGTTCCATGTCTTTGGATAAATAATGATAAAGATGACGATTAGGTAGTTAGCCAGCCAGTATTATTGCATCATTTGGAAGATTTACAAGGTTTTTACATTCGAATTTTCAAAAATTTGAACCCTATTGATGCTACATCCTCCTAAATGTATTATGGTTGATGGATGTATATTTCTTTAATTAATGAATAGTTTTTGAGGTCAGGTGTTTTGAGAGCTGCCGATATATATTTTTGCACTAAAGTTTTCCTCTCTTATAACATCCTTTCTTCACTGAGTAGGGCTCTCAGGGTAGATATTTGCTGACTGTGAATGTACTCTTTTTCTTTTTTAAGATCTATACAAAGTATAACCATTGCTCAGGAAGAGGTGCATAGCAACCATCAACAACCAGCCTTCCTTGATGTAGGGATACAGACATCTCCACTACTGACGTGAAATTCTTCTTGGAAAATGTCTGCATTGATCAACACCCTGGCGGTGAGTAGTTCTGCGTTTGGGTTGGTGCCAAATATCTTACCAGGACTTTTTGGTTGAAGATGTTGCTGTTTCTAGTCTTTGAGCCAAATGGGTTGCTAGAGGAGATTGCTGTCAAAGTCGTAAGGTTTCCCGCATCTAAGGTCTATCATCCTCACCATCACTCTACCTTTGTCTCTCTTTCCCTTCCAAACTTGCTCATGTGAAACTCCTCTGAAGGGTGATAAAGTCTGTTATTTCACCAGTAAAATCGGATAAAACTGTTAATTCTCTTGTGAAAAAAAACAGATGAAATTTAAATATTCTAAGATAGTTAAGTAATTAAAGCAAAATTCGTCCCTGGGCACAATCCTTGATAATCAGAGGGAAGAAACTGAAGCTACTGGTTACCTAAATACACGATAAAGTTGGAGGATACTGTGGTTTCCTGGAAAAATGAATAGAATCAAGAAGATACATCAGCACATTTTAAAACTTTGCTCACAGTTAACTATGCTTTTTGCAATATTTTTGGTGACAGTGTCACAAAAGGCTAAGTCTTGAGCAAATCTAGTTAAATACCTCCAATATACAGTATCAGGCCCAAAGATGAAAATTCCAAAAATGTAATCCATAATCTAGTTTCTGTCAAGGCATGCATACACTGAATAAGGATGAAAGAAAATACAATATAATTTTACAAGATGGAACATGATTAGTTGATAAATGAGTCAAATCGTTGTGCTTTTAGTTCAAACAAAACAATAATCTTCATGGACTGCAATGGTCAGAGCAGATTTTGTAGAGGAAGATGAACTTGCATTTAACCTTATAGCATAAGGAGGAATTAGGTACGAGAGGAGATTCAGGACCATCGCATGGGAGATTAATTGTCACTTACAGAATGAAACTATCACTACTTGCCAACTACATGCCCTACCATGTATTTCTGACCTACAGCCAATCTGCAGTCCATAAACTGCCTGGGGTTGCCTCCCAATCAGGCTCTAATCCAGAGTCAACAATCCTGGCTAACACAGATCAATTCTACTGCAGCCCACACAGGGTCTTTTCTTTAACTGAAAGATGGTGGAGAATTTGTGGCATTGAACATAAATTCCACCTGAAATGAATGCAAGCTTGGCACTGTGGAAACCATTTATTTAGTGTCTTCAATAGACTATTTAAAGAAATTGACATATTAAGCTGGGTATGAGATAGTTTGCCTCCAAGTTTCTTTTAAAAATGGATTATTTTATATATACAATTCTTTTGCATTTAGTTTGTAATTTTTAAAGAAATTTCTTTTGTATTTAGCTTTGTTCCTCTTTTATTACTATGTGATTTTCTGAGTCCTAAAATCATGTGACCTCGATAGTCTATACTTGGCACAGCAAATACACCACCACAAAGAAAAATAAAAGCCTTGGTAAAAAAGGCTGTTTTCCAAGAACTGGGCTAAAAGAAAAGATCTGGTAAGGATCAAAAAGCTGACAAGTTTAGCAGTATTGTTTATTCCCGCGCAATGATTGATGGGATTGTTAGTTCTTGGTTCTATGAATCTAAAAGGGAAGAAAAAGCCAGAGGATTGCCATGTTTCAGGAAATGCGTCTGACTCTCTGCCATTATCACTGTGTCACAAACTATACCACAAGAGCCAGAAGGTCTTTTAGATACAGAAACCACAGCATCGACCTCAGAGCCTTTCGTGGGAAGGTTAAGAGGCTGGAAGGAGTAGGGAAAAGAATTCACAACGTCCATGAGGCTCTGTTTAATGAAGAATCTTAAAGGTAGAAGGAAATCTAAGTAATCATGTGGTCTAGCCCTTAGTTAACAGATGAGAAATCACATGCAGGGAAGTTACCTAATTTACGGGGTGACATTTCTAATAGAGGAAACCCCAAGACTGGTGTTCATTATGATTTGAAATGGAAACTGGGTTAGATAGGTAGAAAGTAGAAATATATTCATTCTATGAGGGAAGGGAATTTTCTCTGGGAACATGATTTTCATAGTTAGAATATCTCAAATGAGGTTGCCCATACTGTCTCTCTCTCTTTTTTTTACCCTGCTTTGTTTCATTCTTGTTCAACATAAATTCCATTAGCTCAGGAATTTAATTTCCTTGTCCACTGCTGGATCCACAGAGCCCAGTATAGTGGTTGGCATACAGGAGGAGCTCAATACATATGTGTTAGTGTATATTTAATATTTAAGATTCTCAGAGCCATGCAAATGTCATGATTAATGAAATGTGTCTTTGGGCAGTTGGTGGAAGTGGAGTCTCTCCAAGTTCAGAGCTTGGATTCTCCTTCCTTCCTCATCTGTAAAGTGAACGTTTAGATTAAATAATGACCTTGGTACTTTCCAGATCTGGCTTCCTGAGCTCATTTTTCTATTTTAAGTTGCACAAGAGTATAAAAACTTCCTCAAAGTAGAATATTTATATCTTCAGAAGAGCAATTTCAAATAACCTGGGAAAAGAGAAAGTACAGAGGGACTATAATTTTTGAAAGTGAGATTTGTGCCGGCAGACAGCATATTAACTTGTCAGTTGAATAGGTCAGAGCTCAGAGAACTGGGCTCCCCTATGAGAGCAACCATTTGTTCATCTAACACTCATTGGCACCTTCTGTTTTGCATGATATTTTGCATGGCTCTGAGGATACACTCCAATTTTTCTAGTGGGGAGCTTAACAAATGCTACAGATATGTGTGGACGACTACTACCCAGATGGACTAACCCATGCAAACTTTGCTAGTTCTCCAAGTAACAATCTTAAGGATGCCATGACAAGTTATGACCTTGTGACGTGAACTTATTAAATTCATAAAACCATTCTTAAGGTACTTCAGAAAGCTTAAAATAGCAGACAAATAAAATATCACTGATACTACTTTGCATTCAGTGTAGATGGTTTCGATAAAATAAAACTATCGAGCATAAAATGGACAGATGTTTAATATTTCCTCATTTATCTTTATTTGATTGGTTTGTGTTGGGCTCCAGTAAGAGCATTTGGGGTCTGGGAATCTCACAGCAAGCGCTTCATTATCTGAACGATAGCCTAAAGGTGGTTCTCGTTAACTGACCTTGAAATACGGCTTCCTACCACCACATTCATGTCCAGGAGGTTACAGTTACATTATGGACGGCTGAAGTACTCTAGAGGCCCGTAGCCTGTGCATCAGAACAGAAGGCATTTTCTGGAAGGAGGGAAGTTGTGCGGGAGGGTGTAAATTAAAAAATTTTTAAAAAAACCTCTTCAGTGTATTCCATAGCATTTTGTTCGGTTAGCAAAGGTTATCAAAGATAACCTTTATTTCGATACTTCCTAAATGCTATTTAGAATGAATGGATGTGAGCCTATATGGAACATTCAAACTAAACTGCAAATATAAATCAACATCATCTTAACTGAACTTTTATTTGTTGACAGTGGTCAATGTGTCTACTGGAGCAATCAAATCTACTTTTAAATGTGTTCATTTTGTTTCAATTTATGGTCAAGGGATATAATATAATAGAGATAGACTAAGAATTCATTGAGCTTACTCACCCCGAAAATAAAGGGTAAAAATTCCAACACAAGTCAGCTTTAAATTGGTTTTTCTCCACTGATATATCATTATTCTCACATATTAAGTGCACTTCTAAGCCAATGTATAATTTTATTTCTCTAAAATTCTTTTCTCTATAAGGTAAAAATTTCCCTTTAGCTTAATTTTGTGGTATCCTTTGAAACTGTATGAATTTTTCCCTTCCCTTTACTTTTTATGATGAGCACTTTCAAACATATACAAAATTTGAGGGAATAGTAGTGTACACCCACATACTGATGGCCCAGCTTCTAAACTACCAATACATGGCCAACTTTGTTTCATGTATCCAAAACTCTCCCTTTACCAGACTATTTTGAAGCAAATACCAGGCATCATAACATTTTTTTCATGAATAATTCAATATATATCTCTGAAGATTTCTCAACTTTCCATTTATATTGTGCTTACCTATAGAGAAGATTGTCAAACATCTGGCTTTCTATTTGATAGGTCTGAAGCCATATCTTAATACTGTTTTAGCCTGTGTTTCTTTTCCAATGATCAAGGTCAAGCATATTTTCATACGTTTAAGGGTTATTTGTATTCCTTTTTTGTGTGACTGGAAGGCTCATATCTCTTGTTCAGTTTTTAAAAATGGTTTATCTCTCCTATTTTTAGAAGTTCTTTGTGTATTAGGGACATTAAAACCTTGTTATTTAAGTTGCAAATACTTTTTCCCATTTGTCTCTTTGCTTGTGATATTTATGCCACCCAAACGGCTTTTATTGTTATTGTTGATGTCTGGGGGAGGAGAAATCAAATTTTGAATCACAAGAAGGTTTTCCCATGCCAGATAATAAAGTAATTCACTTATGTGTTCTTCTGCTACTTACATGGTTTCAACTTACATTTAAAAATCTAACTCACCTGGAATTTACCATAAATATGTTATGAAGAATTGATCCAAACTTATCTCATGATAGCTGTCCAAATACAACTTACATACAAATTCATCTTTTCATCACTGATTTAAGATACTACCTCTATCATATAGTAAAATTTCATACACAGTTGTGTCTATTCCTGGATTCTGCTCTTCTGTTCCCCTGGTCTAGCTGTCTCTTCATGAAGCACCAGTTAAGTATACAATGTTTAATATCTGAAAAGTTATCCCCTCCTCATTGTTCTTTTCTTAACATCTTTACAATATTGAGTCTTCTAATCCAAAATCATATGTCTTCCATGTGTTCAAGTCATCTATTGTGACTTCCAGGATTAATTTATGGTTTTCCTCATACAGATTTTGGATATTTTTGTTAAGTTCACAACTAAGTATATGATTTTCCTTATTTGCTTTTGTAACTTGGGGTTCATCTGTCAACTTTGGCCTATTATTGTTTTGTTGTTTATGTGAAGATTATTGACTTCTGTATATTGGTTTTATTACTCAGTGCTTTGCCAAATTTTCTTATTTTTTTAGTGGTTTTTCAATTTATTATTTTGAATTTTCCAGATGTACAATTATATCCTTGATTAATAGGTATACTTTATTTCTTCCTTTCAAATTTTTATGCTTCTACTTGTTTTTTCTTGTCTACTTTCAATGGCTGATGCCTCTACTATAAAATTAAAGAGTAGTAGAGACAGTGGACATCCTTGTTTCTGATTTTAGTTGGAAATTCTCTAGTGTTTTTCCATTAAGGAAGATGCTGGCTGCTTTTAACATGAGTGGATATTAAATTTGTCAATTACTCTTTCTTCTTCTATTGAGATGATCTCCTGGTTTTTCTCCTTAGCTTAATTTTATGAATAGATTTCCTTATATAGCAACACCTTTATATTTCTGAAATAAATTTCACTTGTTCATGATGTAGTATCTTTTAATGTGCCATCGGTTATGTTACTTACATTTTATTTAACTTTTTCATCAGTATTAATAAGTAAGATTTGTCTTGCTTTTGCAACAATCTTTGGTTTTGAGCTTTACATTACAATCACTTCACTGAAAGGATATGAAAAGTTTCCTTCTTTTTCTGTGCGCTAGAGTAGTTTAAGTGTTATGGAGGTTATCTGATCTTTAAATGTTCGAAAGAATTTCTATATGAAACCATCTTGTCCAGGTGATATGTGTGTGTTGTTGGGGGGGATTAAATTGCTCTCTATTTCTTCTCTGGTAATTGGTCCCTTTAATCCTGTCTCCAGTAGGATCAGTTTTGCAAAGTTGTAGTGTTGTAGGACATTAATCATCTCATCTAGAAATTCAAATGTACTTTATAGAGTTGTACAAACTACTCTCATATGATTTTTTAAATCCCGTTTTGATACTTATTTTTCCACCTGACATTTCTAATTCTGTATAATTGTATTGTACTTATTTGTGGAAGGCTTTAGAAAATCAATGAAAGTACCAGTCTCATTATCTCAAGAGTTTATTTTAATTTTTATATTATAGCCCATAGTCCAGTAATCCTATTTTCTACTATCATTAATTTTTCCCTTAGAATGTCCTCTCTACCCCTACTCTTTACCTTCTAAACTCAAATCATATCCACACTTTCCTTGTTCGTGAGTTCTTACACTTCTCCAATTTTATTCCAGTTTTTTTGTATCCATAAGGGGCATAGTTCTCTGGGGTCAAGGTCTAGCAGACCTTGAAATTCTGGACTTGAAATTGCTAAAACCCAAATCTGCTCAATGAGTATTCTTACTGAGAACACTGCAGCTTGCCAATAATTCTCACAATCAGGGTCAGGATAAGGCTGCTCCCTGATCTGAGAAATTTTTACCTGAATTGAAAGAGCTTCTAAATCATTTGGTTCACTAATATAGATCCATTCAGAATCAGTGCTTTTCATGTGTTTCCCTAACATTGGATCATTATGACTCTGTAGGAGGCAGCAAAACACAAAGCTATTTTGTTCCCAGTTGCAGCATGATATTGACAGATGTTCTAAATGGAATCATTCTGAAAAGGACATGAGAGCAATGGTCTAGCATTATCTCTGAAGCTCACATGTACCCCTGGATAGAAAGCAAACCCCTAATGGATGTGTGCTTGAAAACACTGTTTAGCAGACATGACTCAAATCTCAGCAATTCAGGCTTTTGGCTTCAGATGAGTAAATTATCAACAGGAACAAAATAGTACTTTACAAAGTTGCTGTTTCAGATTCAGAGAAACCTCTGAAGGCTTGTACTTATATTTATAAATGCTGATAAACTGAAATACCTCTTAAAAAAGAAAACTTCACAGTCTTCTTAGAAACTTAAATGTGTGCAGTCCCAAAGTGTGTCCAGGGTCATACTGAGGGCACAGGCCTTGACGCTCACGTAATTTGTCACTGATCTGTCACCTCACCTTGTTGGCACAGGGAAGAACTGGGCGTTCAGTTTCTCTAGCTCTGACAAGATCTCCTTGTTTGGCTTCTCGGAATCCTAGGCTGGGTGTGTGTGCAGCTCCATAGAGAAGGCACAGACTCTTTGGCAGGTCATCTGCACCACTGAGGTTAGAGGTGGTGAGAGATGCAGGCAAGTTCTAGGCATCCTCCTGGATTCCAGTTTGTCCTCATGGACTTTCCTGTTTGACCTTGCTCTGACTTTATGTCCATCTTTCTCTCCTGACCCTGGTTCGGATGACTTCACAACACAGAAAAGCAATAGGCTTACATAGACTGCCAAGGCAGCTCCCACAACTGTGAAAAATCCAATCGGATTAATAAATCGCATGTTCTGTATCACTTACAGTGATTCTGCTTTTTTTGATAGAACCCTCACTGATACCAAATTCTAGAATCTTGAGAATCTCACTTCACTTTATTTTTTAAGGTTTAGAAAATTAAATGGACACTGTTATAACCAAGATAGTGGCAGGGAAAGTATACCTATTTCATATCAGATCTCCTGTATAACTTACTTCAAACTCATAAATTCTAGTTTTGAAAGAGAGCCATAAAATTACCACATTAAGCATTGCTTAGATATCCTGATAAACAGCTGAGAGGGTCTTTCAGTGCACTGTCCTGCAGTATTTCTATATCCACCGCAAAATAGTTTTAAGCTTTAACATTAACTTACTCAACTCTAAGACATGGTTTTGGCATTTCCCACCAAAATCTCCAAGAGAAGCTCAGTGGATGCTGACATGTCTGTAATCAATAAGCAAGTGAATCAAAGACAAACTTCACTTTAAATGTACACGTTAGCCTTCAGCTCACATTGGTGATTTAAAGGAATAAGTTGGCTTCTAGCCAAAGCAATCTTTAGAAAAAAAAACGGAGCTGGAGGAATCAGGCTCCCTGACTTCAGACTACGCTACAAAGTTATATTCATCAAAACAGTATGTTACTGGCACAGAAACAGAAATATAGATCAATGGCACGGGATAGAAAGCCCAGAAATAAACCCACACACCTATGGTCAATTAATCTATGACAAAGGAGGCAAGACTACACAATGGTGGAAAGACAGTCTCTTCAACAAATGGTGCTGGGAAACCTGGACAGCTACATGTAAAAAAAAAAAAGAAAAAGAAAAAAGAAATTAGGTTATTCTTTAACACCATACACAAAAATAAGCTCAGGGCTTCCCTGGTGGCGCAGTGGTTGAGAGTCCACCTGCCGATGCAGGGGACAGGGGTTCGTGCCCCGGTCCGGGAGGATCCCACATGCCGCGGAGCGGCTGGGCCCGTGAGCCATGGCCGCTGAGCCTGCGCGCCCAGAGCCTGTGCTCCACAACAGGAGAGGTCACAACAGTGAGAGGCCCGCGTACTGCAAAACAAAAACAAAAACAAAAATACAAAACAAAAAAATAAGCTCAAAATGGATTAAAGACCTAAATGTGAGACCAGACACTATAAAACTCCTCGAGGAAAACATAGGCAGAAGTTGGCTTCTAGCCCAAGTTACAGAGTATTAAGCCAATGGGAAAATAATTATTTTATGGATTGGAATAAGAGCATTTGTAGATATTCTTCTTAAGTTTAAGACTTCATGAAATTCAGAAATAGTAATGAGAAACTTCACAGATGCTTCTCTACAATGTTACAATGTGGGATTTTATGACTGCTTCTCCAGACAGGTAAGAATTACACTCAGGCAATTCTAATAGATTTTACCAATTAACATAATTTTCATATAAATATAATAATTTTTACCAAGGAAAGCAATTTGTGACTATGAAAAGAAAAATGCCACACAGAAGACAACTGCAGTATAAAATACAGAAGTATCAAACAGAAAAGATTACTTGAGACAATTCAAATGATAACACAGTGATATCTAACAAGTTATATTGCCTTCTTATATATCAGGCACTTATTCTAAGGACTAAGTACTAAGGATTAACACAGTTAATCTTTAACATAACCCAATAACACACAGATTCAACTCAATCTCTATCAAAATCTAGCTGCCTTTTGGCAGAAAATACAAGCTAACCCTAAATTTCATAGAATAGCCAAAAAAGTTGTGATCAAAGAAGAACAAAGTTGGAAGATTCATACTTCTCAATTTCAAAACTAACTACAAAGTTATAGTAATCAATACAGTGTGGCACTGGCCTCAGAGTAGCCATATAGATCAATGGAATAAAATTGAGAGTCTAGAAATAAACTTATACATTTATGGCTGTTTGTGATAAGGGAACCAAGACAATTCAACGGGGAAGGAATAATTTTTTCAACAAATGGTGCTGTGGCAACTAGACAGCCACATTCGAAAGAACGAATTTGGACTGCTGCCTTATACCATATATAAAAATTAACAGAAAATGGATCATAGCCCTAAATGTAAGAGCTAAAACTATGAAACTCCTAGAACAAAACATAGGAGTACATATTCATAACCTTAAATTGGACAGTGATTAGATATAACACCAAAAGTACCAGTAACAAAACATAGATAAATGGATTTCATCACAATTTCAAACCTTTTTCTTCAAAAGACACCATGAGACAAGTGAAATTACAACCCCCAGTTGGGGTGAAAATAGTTGCAAGTCATATTTGAGACTTGAATCCAAACTATATAAAGAATTCTTACAACTCAATAATAAAAGACTAGTAACCCAATTTTTAAAAATGGACAGAGGATTTGAATAGATATATTTCTCCAAAGATTTTATACACATGGCCAATAAGCATATGAAAAGATGCTAAGATAGCATCAATCATTAGAAAAGTACAAGTCAAAACCACAATGAAATACCACTTCCTAACCACTAGGTGGCTATAATAAAAATAGAGACACCATCAAGTGCTAGTGGAGATGTGGAGAAATGGAGCCCTCCCATATTACTGGTGGGGATGTGAAATGGTGCAGCCGCACTGAAAAACAGGTTAGCACTTTCTCAAATAGTTAAACGTACAGTGATCCTAAGACCCATCAATTCTACTCCTAGCTCTATATCCAAAAGAAATGAAAACATTCATCCACACAAAAAATTGAAAACAACCCAAATGTCCACCTGTGGATGAATGTATCCAGACAACGGAGTATTACTCAGCTATAAAGAGGAATGAAGTACAAATACATGCTACAACACAGGTGGACCTTGAAAACATTATTCTAAGTGAAAGAAGCCAGGAGCGAAAGGCTATATACTTTATGATTTTATGTATATGAAGTGTCCAGAATAGGCAAACCTGTAGAGACAGAATGTAAATTAGCATGTGCCAGGGGATGCAGAGAGGAAGAATGGGGAGTGACTGCTAACGGGCATGAGGTTTATTCGAAGAAATGATGAAAATGTTCTGGATTTAGATATTAATGGTGACACAACTTTGTGAATATATCAAAACCCACTGAATTATACATTTTAAAAGGGTGGATTTTATGGTATATGTATTATATCTCAATAAAGCTACTATTTAAAAAATCCAACAGTGTAAGAATACTATATTTTATATTAAAAATAATTGATTGGGCCTAGCTCCTCTAGCTAGGTGTTAATTACTACTTGTTTACAATGGAGCCACTTCCTAGTAAGTGTCTTGTGTATTCAAACAATACCTTCTTACAACCTAACGGAAAGGGCCTGTAGTATATACTCAAGGAAGTATATTCCTGAGACTCTGTAACCCCTTTCAGCAACTGATTCTAGTATAGAAAAACTCAATGGTCAGGAAAGGAGTCAGTTTATCTAATTTGATCCTGTTACAGTTTAGAGCAATTTCCTCTTGCTGATTATCAACAGCAAAGCTCGGCATACAGTGGATTCCTTCCTTTGCTGAAACCCATTATGACAATGCCCTTAATATGCTTTCCCAGCTACATACTTTTGTTCCCTCACATATCCTAAATTTTGCTTCCCTACACATTAGTAGCCCCAAATCAATACTTTACTTGCTCTAAACACATACACTATATCACTGAGATGTTACGTAAATATTTGGATTAAATAAATTAAGCTTCAAGAATTTTTTGCAAGATTTAACATTTGACCCGGAAAGCTTTTCCATTTGGCTTCATAAATGGACTGCATGACTTACTTTTTTTAAGGGAGTCGTACTTTTTTTTAAAATGCTTTCCTAGGTCCTTTTCTCCAGAACTTCAGCCAGGAGCAAGAAAAAAAAAGTAAATCCCTGAAATTCTGCAAAGCCTTATATTGAAAGAATCTTTGACATATTATTGATATATCTCTTCCAGGCTGGAAAATCTTGTGATGCAATAAATCAGATTAGTAAGTATACACAAAGAGGTCAATGCCTTCCTGAAATCTATCAGCAAGACCAGAAAATAGGTTTTTCCAACTTAGTGGTTCTCAAACTTGGCTGCATTTAAAATTCCCTGATGCCTAGGCCACATCCCAAACCAAGTAAATCTGAATCCTGATGGTGAGACAAAAGTGTTAGTAGTTTTTGATGCTCTCCAGATGGTTCCAATATGCAGCCACCTTTGAGAACCACTGCCCTACCTCCTAGCCCAGAGACTCCTCACTGCCAATGAGTGATTTCTAATCTGGAAGTAACGTCAGCCCCATCCTATAGCTAACAGAAGAGCAGAGTGGACCACATTCACAAAGACATCTCTTTTCCTAAGATAGTGGCTTGTTGGAAAGATGGTCCTTTCCCACTATAGGCCGCTGCTCAATGCTATAGGCCAACCAGCACCAGTCACAGGAGCGCTCCTTTCCCTTATCACGACAAGGACACGTCATCCTCTATGTTAGCGGTCCATCTGTAGAGTTACGTGATATATGAAAGGACATTAAGTGTATATATGTAACTTGAACCCTCTACTCTTAAACCATGTCTTCACATTAAAAAAGACATGATTTTAAGTTAAAGAGATGTTTGTTGAATAAGATGTTTTACTAAGTTTTCCGACTTTGGCCTAATAATCTTGCAGATCAGGTTCATTTTCCAGCTTGCTGCTGCTTTGAGAAAGTCATGCCACACTTCTACTGCTTTGCTTCAATATCTGAGAAAGGACATACTAATCAAAATATCTGCCCACAACGTCTGCCTCTCTGACATGTGAGGAAGCCAAATTAGATAGCATCTAGGAGTCCACAGGCAAATATCTATGAAAATAAGATGAGGGTCATATTATTACAATTTTCTCACTTAAACATAATTCTAGATAACTCCCAGAGCCATACAATTCCAAGAAGAAGGCAGATAAAAAGTCCAAGGCCTCTTTAGGAAAAGAATTTTGGCTGGTCATTATTTTAGCCAATATTTAACAAGATGCATTTTATTAGCTTAATTAAATGCGGGGAAAAGAGAGAGTGTATCTACAAAGAATGGAGTTAGTCCAAAGAAAGTGCTTGTCTCACAAGGGCTCTTTCCACATTATGTAGATGCGTATGTTAATTGAAATTTCTAAATCGGAATTTTATTTCTGCAATAGATGTGATCGGAGGCTGAATAGAAAATTTTTAAAAAGCTATTCCACGTGGTTCTTAAACCTTATGTGGTTGGGGAGAAAAATGAACGAATGTTCAGTCCTTTCCTCTGATAAGTTATTTGAGATGAGGTCTACATCAGAAAATCTAGGGCTCGAAGTCTGATAGGTGTTCAGAGGAGAGAGAAAAACTCATAAAGAGGGATATGCAGGTGGGGCCGGAATTAATCAGGCGGGCTTCATAGAAGAGGTGGGATGAGAGCTGGAGTTTGACGGGGAAAGGGGAGAGAGAGGGATTGGGATGAAGAGAACACGCACTGGTCCTGGAAGCAGCACGTGCACCGTGGAGCCCTGGCTACAGGAAACGTGGCTCAGGTGGAAGCAGAAGCAGCTTCCTGGGGGCCTTGGCTGATGCGGTGGGATGTGCAGAATCAAGTGTTGGCTGTAAGAGGTGTAACCGTAAGCGCTGGAGTCCACAGTCCTTGTTTACAAGTTCAGTTTTAGCTATTTGCCAACGATGTGGCCACGGGCAAATTACTTAACTCCTTATTCTTAGGGTCTTTATCTGCAGCTGTAAGTAGGTAAAAATACCTGGCTTGATGCATTCAGTCACCATGAATTCCCCTTCACTCTGGGCTTGCCAAGAAGCAGAGAACCTTAAAAAATGTTTTGATTGATGACACAATGTAACAAAACACAAAATGATTAATCAACTAACACGGGTCACTTTATAGCCTAACATGAAGTCACCAAATTTCTCAGAACAAAGGTGGTGTAGAAACCCCAAGGAAAAGCCGGTCTTACTTCTCTTTAACAAAGCACTAGATTATTTCAGCCACTTTATCCCTTGATGGAGCTCTGATTAAAAATACAATATGTCAACAGTGACTAATTACAACTTTAATGAGTCTATTGTTTACTTCTTGGCGGTAACCTAATCAACTAACCATGTCTTAAACTCACCTAGCATTTTCCAATATCAAATATTTATAATTTTGAATTGGATAACTTTCACCCCCAGCTGTTACTGGTGTGAAAAGAAAAGTCATCATTGGCACAAAGACATTTATAGCAATGCCCTCCTTTTCCTGCTGTTTGGTGCATTTTAAAGACTAATCCGAACAGAGCAGACAGCAGCTTGTTTAGTGCCCTGCTCAGAGCCCGCTAAGGTTCTGACAACAGAGAGAGTCCTAACAGGGCCGTGTGCTTCTCCTTTCTACAACATTCTTTAACTTTACAGTAGGTGAACATTTTTTGGTTAATAACAATTTGGGGCTGAGAAAAGGTATGAAATGTTCCAAAGTGTGAATGGTTTGCTGAAAGGGCACTTATGAAGAGGTTGCTCCTCAGAATTTTGCATTATGCTTTGGTTAACTTTTCCTTAAACTGAAAAAGGGACTTTCGTGTGGAAACTTACTCTCTCCATAGCTCCTAGCCATAGTAAGTCTTCTCACTGTAAAAGGATCACGGTTTTAGCAAAGAAATAAGGGCGGGGAGTTGGACTTTTAATAACCTAGCATTTGTGATAAGACAGCTCTTATGAAATTAGCTTGGTCTGTATTTTCCAGATTTGACCTAAAATGAGAGGAAAGCTCATGGGAGGCTGGGAGAACACAGACTGGCTTATATTGTATCTCATTTCTGCAAATGCAAAATCACCTTCCTGATATCCACTCCTGTCCAAGGAAAAACATGATTACATTTTCCATTAAAGATTTACATTTTACTTTCTGGTATTTTTGGCCAAAAGGACAAATATCATAATCTACTATAGTAAGTCAAAATACTGAAAGATAAATGTTAGCATTTTAGTGGAAAAAAATCACAGTAAGCTATCTGACATGAAGAATACATTTGCTATATCCGACACTTTCTAGTGTATAGAAGGTCTGTGTCTTGAAGAAATCGTTAGCAATCAGTCAATTTCTGCAACATCAAAGAATGTTCTTCCTATATCATTTCCATCAAGTTTTTAAAAAGGAAAATTCAAATATCTTGCTTTCACTGTCTTGTTTCTTACGGTTCCAGTAACTTTAACTGCAAGCGGGGGCTTCTGTTATAGTTAAACTAAAGGTTTTCCTGCTGAAATCTGTGCCCATTTTGGTAGGTTCTATTATTCCAATAAGAGGCAAAATTATGAAAGTTAAATGCTTGCATATTAAATTTCAGGAGTATAATTTCTAGTTACATAGAATAGCAAAAGAGAGAAGTTCCACATCTGTTCCTTCTAAATATTTCTGTTGAATATATTAAGGTGAATATGCACACCAACATGGATGACTATTTGGGGGTTTATATTTTAGGATAAAGTTGGCTCTGCTCTACTCTGATAATGTTACGCAGCAGCTAACCTTCTAGTTCATATTTACATAATGACAAACAGAGGTTAATACTAAGTTCCTTGTCTTTCCCCTAATTGAGCAAAGGGTGGGACTATGATAGTATACACCTTGAACTCTTCCAACGTCATCTGAAGGAGTTGAATTTCCCTAGGATCTGAAACAGAAACTAGTTTTATAAATCCAGCTAGAGGTAAGGTGTCATCATTGAATAATCACAAATGTCAGCAAATGATATAGTCTACGTCAAATACGTAGGGTAAAATATGAGGAATGAGTATAAGAATACAAGCTGGAATATGTTTTCTCCAGCAAAACAGCACTGACTGGGTTACATGAGGTATTGATTACAAAGGACTGGCAGGGTTGTAATGAGCGCATATGCACACAGATGCTCAAGCACACACACACACACACACACACACACACGCATGCGGGCACATCACGCATGGAATCATTACGACTGTGTATACACTCTCTAAAGTCTTCTATTTAACTTGACCTTGTCAGAAGATATGTCTGCTTTGAATATTAATGGAGTAAGCCAGAAATACATACAATTTATAATACAAATTTTATAAAATAAAACAGTTTGAATTTTTTCTACGTCCATAAATCAAAGTACGAGAGGAAGATAATATTTCATGTTGAGAATTTGGTGCAAGTTATACAGCATGCAAAAGTGTCTCTACCTGCCAAGAGTGGGAGGTGGTCTTATGGACATGATTCCTAGGTTTCTTTACCCAGGAAAAAG
The DNA here is from genome assembly GCF_059928025.1 of Delphinapterus leucas. NCBI lineage: Eukaryota > Metazoa > Chordata > Mammalia > Artiodactyla > Monodontidae > Delphinapterus > Delphinapterus leucas. Next base: position 70,409,091 of record NC_143142.1, on the reverse strand, counting down.
GTGGTACTCATTTCCTGGAGGAGCAGAAGGGGATGGAGGAGGGGGGTCCCCTGTCAAAGGAATGAGTGCAATGTTAGGGCACCACGTACCATCAGCCCTAGTAAACCAACCCTGACGGACTGCCCAGGTGGAGGCCTTCTGAGATTGGGCATTAAAAATGGCACAGGATGCTTCAAAGAAAAGATCAAAAAGTTGCCTGGAGATACTTAGACTGTCAATGCCTTTCAGATTCCTGCCTTTGATAAAACTACTGCAGCAGATACATTTACAGAACCTCTGTATGTAGGACACTAAACCCAGGAGAGAGGAGGAGATGAAGGAAGAAAATGGAAGTATGTGTGAGATGGTTTGGAAACATTTAAAGAGCAGCAACAGTGAGGTATTATGTAAAAAAATTGAAAAAAGAGTGTGGTTTTTATAATCAAAATTAGACTTCACAATATACTTATAGCACAGCAACATTTATAAGGAAAGGATACTAATCTCTCCCAGATTCGGTCATTTACTCACTCAACAGACATTTCTTGGGCACTTACTGTGTGCTGGGCACAGAGAGTTTTCTGTGGGGATCAAATGAGGTTACCTAACAGGTTCTGCTACTCTCACCCTCCGAGGACAACTGTAAGAGCTACAGCAACCACAGGTCCTGGTATGCTCAGCAGGGCCCAGTTTTTCCCCCCGCTATTCTATTAACAGTCTCCCCTTTCACTCTCAGAAGGATATTAATCTGAACAAACTGTATGATCACTGAAACTAATAAGAGCCTCCAGACTTGTGTTCATGCCTCCAGTTCTGCCTTGCCCCCATCCATCCTCCACATAACAGGCAGAGTTATCTTTTAAACATGTAATACAGGCCATGTCACTGTTCCGCTTAATATTTGCCAATGGCATTGCATCAAACCGAATCTAAACATCCAAAGTCCTTCTTCTGCCTTACAAAGTGCCACGTGACCTGCCTCTGACTCTTCTCTACCAATTTCCTTTTCCTTGAAGGAGCCAAGTTTCATCCTGTCTTAGGACCTTTGCACTGGCTATTCCCCCTGCTGGTTTTCACAAGCTGTCTCCTTACTATCATTCAGTTCTCAGTTTAACTGTTTCTTTGTCAGAGAGATCTTGCAGGGCCCCCAGATGTAGAATGCTCCCATTCACCTTCTATGGCATCACCCCATTTTAATTTGTTGAATAGTGTTTCTGCCCCACAGATATCTGTCTTCCTGTTTATTATCACTCACTTTCCCCTCTAGAATGTAAGCTCTTGCAGGGTGGTGGGGGGGCGGAATTCTTACAGGCCTTGTGCACTTTGAGGTCTAGGTAAAAATGGGCGTCAACAAATGTTTGCTGTTAGACCCTGTTAGACCTAATTTAGTGTAGCTCTGTTATAAAGCCTGCTGGTCTTGGAGAGCTTCAGGTTGTGTACTAAAAAACTTGAATACTCTGTATAAGAAAATGTATCTTTATTAACAAAGTTACCTTGTATCTTAAGAAGAAACCAATCTAAAACTTACAAGTTGAGTATAAAGCTACAGAACTAAAGACTCTGATGGGTGAATGTATAGTTTCCAACTCTATTAATACCTATTTTTAAGAGGGTAAAAGGCGTAATACCTACCTCGGCTTCCTTGATTCTTAAAACCATGTCCAGGAAAAATAAGTGATGGGGGATTTTGATGAGGTGCGGGGAAGGGTCTTATTTAAGTGCTCCAAGGGTAGATTACTGAAGAGGGAATCTCCTTTGGGTTCCTGGACCTAATTCCAACGTGTGTGTCTATGTGCGTGAAGCCTTCCCCCACACCAACAAGCAATTCTCAGACACGAGCAGGTGTCTGAGAAATCAACTCAACTGAACTCAATTCGGACACTGTCTACCCATCAGATTCCACAGGTAAAGGGCTGAGTCCCACAAGGCTGCCCTCCACTTCAGATGCCAATCACAAGCCCTTTGCTTCTGACCAACCAGCTACAAATCGGAGGTTCCAGCGACCCCCTCCTACTCAGGATGCCAATCCCACAGCCAGGTTGTTACCTGAACTTCTGACCAACTGGCAGTAAATCAGAGGTTCCCACAGTCCCCTCTTGGAGTTCAGTTGACTTGCTAGAGTAGCTCGAAGAATGCAAGAAACCCACTTATTCACTAGATTAGTGATTTATTACAAAGGATATTAAAGGATACGAAATCAACAACCAGACTAAGAGATACATATGGTGAGGTCCTGAACAAAGGAGCTTCTGTCTTCATGGAGCTTGGGGCCAGGCATGGTGGCATGTGGGCTCATTATGATTCCCTATCCTGGAAGCTCTCCAAACCTCCTCCTTTTGGGTTTTTAAGGAGGCTGCATTACTTGGACATGATTGACTAACACATTGGCCATTGGTGATTGATTCAACCTCCAGCCCTTACCCCTTCCCCCCAAATCAAGGGAGAGACTGAAAGTTCTAACCCCCTATTCATGGTTGGTCCCCTTGGTAACTAGCACCATCCTTAGGTGCTTTCCAAAAGTCACCTCATTCACCTAAACTCAGTTGTGGTGGAAAGGAGTTTGTTATGAATAACAAGACACCCATTTTGCCCTTATGGCTCTGAAGCACAGGAACTGAGGACAAGAGACCAAATATTAAAATAAAAGATGTCCCATTGTTCTTATCACTTAGGAAGTTTCAAGGGTCTGGGGAGTTGTGGGCCAGGAACTGTGGATGAACATCAAATATATATGAGAAATATATTTTGATCATCTGAATGACCAAATATATATATTTCTTACAAATCACAATATCACAGGATCTCATGCAAGAGAATCATTGGCTCAAGCCCTCATTTCTACCATCCCATATGCAAGGTTCTTAATGGAGCAACACACTATCTTGGATACCCACTTTTGAGGATATATGATAAAAGTAGTCTGTACTTCAAGTAAAAGCAAGACCATGTTTTAAATGTATAAAAATGGCTAGTATTTCAGGAAAATTCAAGAAAACATTATCACCATAGCAGGCAAATAACTCATATTATATGTAAACTGAAGAATGAAGTTTGCTACTGAGCCACTGTTTTTACTTTGGACTTGATTCTTGGAAAGAGAATAAATTAATTGCTCAGTAAGGGACTAGACTCTGGAGGCCGGTCTGCCTGTGGACAAATTTCAGCTACACTGAAACCTTCAGAACCTGTATTATAGACATCTTATGGACGATTAGGAAACTTTTTACTTAATTTATCTGTTTTATTTTTCAACCTCCACATATTTTTAAAATAAGGTTTACGGTTGATCTTCTCTTGTGCGATGCAAATGCAAACTGTATCTTGTGCGTTCCCATATCTTTTTTCCATAGTTGTTCTCTACAAGTGGCCTCTGTGGACAGTTCTTTTGTTTTTGTTTTTTCTTTTTTTTGGGGGGGGGTGGGTACGCGGGCCTCTCACTGTTGTGGCGTCCACCGTTGCGGGCGGAGCACAGGCTCCGGACGCGCAGGCTCAGCGGCCATGGCTCACGGGCGCAGCCGCTCTGCGGCATGTGGGATCTTCCCAGACCGGGGCACGAACCCGTGTCCCCTGCATCGGCAGGCAGACCCTCAACAACTGCACCACCAGGGAAGCCCTGTTTTTGTTTTTTGAGGTATACTGAGACTGTCCTGGACCCCAGCATCCGCCCAGCCACAGTGACTGAAATCCTCATGAAATCAGGGTGAAACAGACATTCATAATGAGTCTAGTAAAAGAAGTAATGTTAACTGTATTAGGGCAAGAAGTCACCAAGGAAGTAATATATTAACTAGCTCCCTTCTTAGTGTTGACTAAGTTAACTCATTAAACTCATTACCTCCCACTGTCACCAATGCAAGTTTTCATTAGCAGTGTACTGGTAAAAAGAGATGTAACATACTTTGTTGAATGGATAATGAAAAGGTGGACAAGATCAGAACAGGACATATTTGTATTAATGAAATTCCTGAATGGGAAAGTAGAGAAGAAACTTAGTAGAATAAGGTCCATGGGCAGATGGAGGGACACTAAAAACGATGGGGGACGGGGGACAAAGCCAAGGCCCCATCACTCCCCACTTGGAATTTTGCTCCTAGTTGGCCGTAAAGATGTCATAACACATCCTAAATGTCTGTATTGTAAATGGTCTCAGCCCACATTTGTTGAGCTCTTCAGATTCTAAAAGCTATTGTAAATAATTAACTTGGGAAAACCACTCTGCCCTTTACTGGTGGCATTTAATTAAATCTATAACAATCTGAACTTTTACTAATATACTAAGTCTAAAGCTGTGTGTTGACAAAAGATGCAGTAAAATGGCGAGGAGTCAAAGGGAGACACCAAATCGTTCACAGCTAGAATTTATAAAGACATACTCGTGTTATGTGATTCCAGAAGCAAAAGAAGCCACAGGCAAAAGGCTACCAAAAATTCAAATGCAAGTGGCCTGAAGAAAGAGAGGTGAGAACGTTAGATGTGAGATAATGATAGGCCTGGCCTGGACAAAAGAGATTTTATAAACTTCCAGCAAGAGCTATATATCATTCTGAGCTTATAAAGGCTAGTCCCTCAACGACAAGAAGGTGCACCAACAGTAATACACATGAAGAGAACCCACTGTGTGGCAAAGCACCCATTGTGATACTTCTGAAAAAGAGTCAAGAAACTTCAGGCTGCTTCATAAAATTAACAAAACACTAAGAGAGGGGCTTCCCTGGTGGCGCAGTGGTTGAGAATCCGCCTGCCAATGCAGGGGACACGGGTTCGATCCCTGGTTGGGGAAGATCCCACATGCTGCAGAGCAACTAAGCCCGTGCGCTACAACTACTGAAGCCCACGTGCCTAGAACCCGTGCTCTGCAGCAAGAGAAGCCACCGCAATGAGAAACCCGCGCACCTCAACAAAGAGTAACAACTAGAGAAAGCCCACGCACAGCAACGAAGACCCAACACAGCCAAAATAAATAAATAAAATTTTAAAAAAATAATGTAATTTAAAAAAAACACTACGAGAATTAATAAAAATTAAGAAGTTGCTCTGGTTTCCATTTTTTTTCTTCTTTCATAGTCTTTAGAGAAAACTACTTACAATTTCTTTTGATGCTGTCACAGCATTATCCTTTGGATTCTGGGCTGAGACCCAATTCCAAACTACTGGAATAACTCAAACTGTGGTTTCATGGATGTCTTTTTTTTTTTTTTTTTTTTTAAAGCAAATCCACACTTGCTACAGACTGCCAAGCATCAAGTTTTCTCTGAAATTCACTGGGCCTTAAAGAGTTCTTTCTCATCTACTCTTTGCTGAATGTTAAGGTTTCAAGTTTAGTTGAACTTCTAAAGATGCTTCTAGGTGAATTGAAGTTGTCAAAATTAAAAGAATTTAAGATCCCATTGCAGTTTTATGGTCTCTGATTCCATGATAACTATGCTTTCAGATTCCGCCCCACTGTTGTCTCCACATTGTCAAAATACCCGGAACATAGTATACCTTCAGTTTTAAAAAAGAACATCAAGACAGTTCAGCAAACATTTACTGAACATCAGCTACATGCAAGAGACTTTCAAAAGTGTCTGTATTGTCCTGTGTGTTTTTTGCGTGTCTTCAGAACTGTATTTAAAGTTTCTCCTCCTCTCCTCCTGATGTAGGTATTTACATCCCCTCAAGAGATAATGAACAAGAGTTAATACAGAAGCCCTTGTGCTAGCCCACAAATAAACTGTATCCATACTGGAAACAATAAAAGTCCACCAATACTGAAGTACATATAGACATTGTAGAGTATTCATGTAATGGAAACTAAAACACTAGGGAGGAGAAAAACCTACTATTACAGGCAACAAAATGGGTGAATCTTCATGAATGCGCATGAGGAGAGGGGGCGTGTCACAGAACCCTTCTATCATTTACGTTATGTGAAGGTTAAGATCAGGCAACACTCATCTGTAGTGATGGAGATCAGAACGGTTGTACAAGACAGGGGAGTACGAAGGAAATGAGAGTGGGGCAGTGGTGGTGGTACAGTATACATGAGGGGACCTTCTGGGGAATTAGGATTTTTCTATCTTGATTTGGACGTTGCTTACATTTTTATATATTGAAATAGTCATTAATCTGTGTATATTCATGATCTCTTCACATTATAGTGTGCAAGATTTGCTTCAATTAAAATGGAAAGAATAGGGACTTCCTTGGTGGCCCAGTGGTTAAGAATCCGCCTGCCAATGCAGGGGACACGGGTTTGATCCCTGGTCCGGGAAGATCCCACATGCTGCAAAGCAACTAAGCCCGTGCGCCACAACCACTGAGCCTGTGCTCTAGAGCCCGTGAGCCACAACTACTGAGCCCGCGCGCCACAACTACTGAAGCCTGTGCACCTAGAGCCTGTGCTCCACAACAAGAGAAGCCACTGCAAGGAGAGAAGCCCGTGCACTGCAACGAAGAGTAGCCGCACCCCCTTTGCTGCAACTAGAGAAAGCCCACGTGCAGCAACGAAGACCCAACGCAGCCAAAAATAAATAATTTTAAAAAATGAAGGAATAAATGAAGAAAATTAAGTGCCAAAATCTGTACTGTGATGGAATTTCCCACCATCAATCTCCAATGAAGAGACTGGTGGTGTGATGTGACCTAACTGTTCATTGTATAATCAGTTCCATATGAGTCTTATTTGGCGTGTTTTCCTCATCTTTTAACTCCTCCGTCTCACAACACTGTTATAACCTTTGAAATAAATAGATTCATTCCCCCCCTCCCACAAAAAAGTGCCGTAAATATGGAGACAGATGAAAGCAGCTAAGCCAGGAATAGAATTCACTCGCCATGTGCAGGACAAGATATACACTGCCAGTGTTTTAATTCAATTCCTTCATTTAGTCACACATCCAGACATGGATATGACATACGCCCAATTTGAACAGAAAGATAAGGTTCATTAGCAAAAGACACTGCTTCCTTTCCCCCTAATTCACAACTTGTCATTATGTCTGTTCAACTCTTTTTTCACAAGTCCATCATGCTCAGGTGATACAAGGCAGGTGAACCAGACACCACAAAATCCAGAACGACCTTAAAGGATTTAATAGCCATGAAAGAGCCTTGAGCCTGAAGGAATTTTCCTGTTTGGTTTCTCTCCGGCTGGTTCTCTCAAGAAGGTATGTTAGCTGAGATAGTCATCCACTGAGAAACAGAAACTGCTGCTCTAGATCTTTTTCCAAATTAAAAATAGGAGTTTTTGAAGAGTGTTAAGAGAGCTGGAATCTCAAAATTAGGCCAGATTGGGATGTGACCTGAGCAAGACTTTGAGGTCAGACATGGTTCAAATCCCAGCTCCTCTAATTACTAGCTACCTGGTTTCTATTTTATTTAACCTGGGTCTCAGATCCCGCCGGTGTAAGGGGGGGGCGGGGCGGGGGGCGCCGTCATACAGTACATATAAAGCCCCTGTCTCACCACTTAGGCAATGGGGAGACAGCAAGCAGGTGGAGTTGATCTCTTTGTATAAAGCACTGCGGGGAAACTATTTCTTTGCAATTTCTGTGTGTCTTTGTAATTAGCGTTGCAAACACTCATTAATAACATTTCTCATTTTGTGCATTAAACCTAAATAATGATTGCAATAAAGGACTTTGTGGCTAATCAACCTGCATTTATCTGAAACACGTATGAGTGCTCAAGTGCTAAGGAAGAAAAGTAGCATAAAATACAATGCTTGCTCTAAAGCATTTACACTTTAAGAAATCATTTTTGGGTGATTGCCAAAATATATTTTTAAGTAAAAACAGGTGTGTGTATTTGTCAACGCTCATTGAACTGTACACTTAAAATGGGTGCATTTTTTGGGGTGTAAATTATTCCTCAATTAAAGACAATGACTGAAAGAAATTCTGTTGCCCAAGTACAACCATTAGCGAATCTGACGAAATTGGTCTGAAGTGTATGACTTGGATACAGGAAGTTTTAAAATCATTCCAGATGATTCTAACATGAAAAAAATAAAAAACCAAAAGTAGACAAACAAGATGCCAAACAATGTGAATAGTGATTTAGGGATGCCAGAGTTAGCAAATAAAATTCAGGACACTCTGTTAAATTTGAATTTCAGATACAACACCAGTTAACTTTTTAGTGTAAGTGTGTCTCAAATATTGCACATTTAACTGGATGTCATGTATTTCATTTGGCAAAGCTAAATAGTATGTTAATTTTGTGCAAAAAAAAGAGAGAAAAAAGAATATGTGAATCCAATTGTTTAATTAGATATGCATAAAATGGATTTGGAAGATTTGCTTCTGGGGAGGAAACCCAGACAGGAGGCAAGGAAGGGAAAGATACTTCTCACTGTTTAGTTTTTGCGCCTTTGTAATTTTGAAACATATGAATGTATTACATATTTTTAAAACAAATAAAATTATAAAATTTAAAATAAGTTCTAAAAGGAGTAAAGATTCATTATAGGGAGACAAACCTAATACACATGATACACTTAGAAAATAAAACTGACTGAAATTGGCCCCAATATTTTATTCTATTATACTCTGGTAGTTAGATGTAAGTAGAATATTAACAACCACTTGCTGAGTTGCCAGGCTATAACGGTAATTAATATTAGCAACCTCCTGTTCTGTTGCTATTATGTTAATTTAATTTAATCCTCACAATAATCTTTGGGGGTTTTCCAAATGAAAATGCTGAAAAACAGAAACATTAGTGGACTTGCCCAGAACCACACATTTAATGATTGGCAGGTCTGGGGTTTGAATCCAGGTTTTTCAGTATCCATAGCCTGTTGCTTTTAAACACAAGACATCACTGTACTGCCTTCAAGAATATGAGTTCCTAAAGTCAGGACATTTGTACTTGGGCATGAAAATTGATGCAAAAAGGAAGAGCAATGAATGAGCACTCTCATATGCTAACATCAGTTACTGAGCTATGAAAAAGGACACACGGGCAAGTATCATGTTTGTTTCTAAGTAAATATGCAGGTATATTTCACTTTATGTGGTCCTCCTGTTCCAAGACAGCCGTTTTTATAAATGACATTTATGCAAATGTAACCATATTTAGAGTGCAATTGGGAGTCTACTTTTTAGATAAACTGTTAAATTCTTTTTTAGAAGGGAAGCTATTTCTGTAATATGGCTGACCCAGATTCAGTTGGTTTTGGACAAGGTACAAAATGGGATATTCTCGGAGTTTGATAATTGTCCTTTGGAGTTAGGGGTCTTAATACAAAACATGACGGATGGTCTATGTATGGAGAGGGTACTTTGCTACATGACAAAGGATTTAACTAGTTAAATTAAGTTTCTAACTGGAGCCTACCTTTAGCAGATTTAATGTCTAAAAAGTATGAGTAAATATTTGCCAGGGAGAAGCAGAACATCACTTCATTTATCAAACCGGTACTATCTTCGCAGCTTATCAGACACAGGAATATTTCGTTTTCTAACACGAATGACTAGAAAGTCTTCTAAAAGACTTCTCCAAAATGTTCTGATCTACACCTTCTGTACATTTCCCAATGATCTGTCCTCTTTATATTGCAGGGTGTGGTGAGTGGGATGAAGGGGTCTATCTGTTGGATATGACAATTGAAAGCTAATATTTAGTCTTTAAAGAATTAGTTTTAAAAACAGTTGACCAAAAACTATCATTCCATTGAGAGGAGAGCCACAGACTCCTTAAATAGTTGTCAGGATTTTTGTCAGGTATTGGGATGGGAGTGGTGGTGAGGCAGGTAGTCGTCTTCTCCAGTCCAAGTGCAACCAGAGCAGGGCAGCTGAGGTTTAGGCAAGATTTGACTTCCCCATGTTCAAACTTTGTGCTTTCTCCCATCACACATTTACTCTTCTGAGCAGCCAGTATTACAATTCCAAATTCAGGCTTTTAAAAACTCAACTCTGGACTGAACATTTAAGACTATGCCCCAGAGGTGCTGTTGGCTGGGCAATGGTTCCATTTGTCAGTGTTGGTCGCCATATTTGCAGAGCAATGTTTGTGCCATCATCTGAATATTCTATTTATTTTCTTCTTTATTCCTTAAAAAGTGAGCATTTTCTTTGAAAGAAAAAAATTACAGGATATGTATAAAATGCTAGATCTACACCATCAAAGATTGTGTCTCAAAGGCCATGAATAATTGAGAATTTTACACATGGAAACAGATACCCCTCCATCTCCCTATTTTTCACCACCCCACCCAGCACCATGAAATTTATTTACTTTTTAACATATTTACACATATTTGATTTAGTGGATATTTTTCAGAATGTATGACATTCTGGAAAGGCATTACCAAGAATTAATCTGCATAAAAATTCATTTAGTTTCCAACAAATCAAATCGCATCTCCATTTAATTCTAGTTTTACATCTAATTGAATCAAGTTTTTTGTTTACTCTTCTTAATTTTAAAAATAGGGAAATTGAATGGTTTACATCTTTTATAAATCATAATGGTTAAAAAATGTTTTTCCCTCAGTTTTCTGAAGGTCTTTTTTTTTTTTTTTTTTTTTCCCTGTAGGTCAGTAGCCTGTTCCTCCTTAAATGTCTCCTCATCTAGAGTCTGGGGCAATATTTGTACATTTATTTATGAATAAGTTCCATGAGTTTTCCCCATTTAATATTTTAATAATATGAAGGCCAACACTCAATAAAAAGCTTTATATAAAAATTTCTGATAATATAGGGTTATGAAACAGACATAAACACCTATTTTTATAAATTCTGACAAGAATTGGGTTAATATTCAAATCAGGACAAATCAAGCCCAAGATTTTGGACATCAACAATCATGAAATATGTGTTGGGAGGTTTAAATGAGTTTATAAGCTTTCGCTGAATTTTTTTCTTAACATTTCTTTACTCACTACTTGAGCCTATAATTTATACCTTCCTCCAAATCTTACCAGAAAATTCTTAGCACCAGTGGTAGTATTAATTAATAAATAAAAATGATCATTGCTATTTAAAAGAGTCAAAGCTTGGAGGGGACAGTTTCAGGTATATTTATGCTCATAATCAACATGATACTTCTAGTTAACATCATGTTCCTAATTGGAGTTGTCTGGCGTGGGTTGGAGGCCATAGCCTTCCTCATTCTTCTGGCCTCCCCCTGTTGACTCTCTAATCCATAGGCAAATGCAGATATCCTTGTTCTACAGTGATTTTAGAGGCACCAAAACAGCCACCTGCTCAAAGATATCTCTTCCTCCAATTTACCAGAGAACTGGGTAACTCCACTATTACAATCATTTCATCTGAAGCTCTTTAGAATGTAAATGTCAGCATAATACCTGTGATAGTACTGCATTACATGTCAGTGTCCCAGCAATATACAGAACATTCAGATCCCTTTAGAAATCCTTCCTAGGACAATGAAATAGTATTTGTGCCTTGGGCTTTGTTTTCAATATGAAAGCAATCACATAAGGTCCTTTTCTACATCACTTATAAAACTACCATTAGAAACATTATCTAGTCTGTGCTTGTGCCATACAGTTACTCTTAGAACATAATAATAGAAAAAAAAAGTCTCTCTCAATAAATTGATGTACTTTCTTTAATCTGATAAGAAAAGCTGTGGTACTCATTATCTTTTTTGCCTGGAAGATCAGAGTTCAGGGTTTATTTTGCTTAAATACAATAAGCATCAAGTTTCTCTTTTTTTAAGCTACTTTACTTCTCTTTAATTCTGAACTACATGACTCAGTTTTTGCTTGTTTTTTATTCTTCCTTTAGCTACTTGACTGCATTTTTATCACTAGCCCTTAACTACTGCAAATCCTTTTACGGGAAGAAGTAAACATAGTCAATTCTTGTTATTTATGGTAGTTTTATTCTATAAAGTCACTGCCAACACTGAATTAGCAAACACTGAAGAATTACTTCTAGGGAAAATACAGGGTGAGGCTCCCGTGAGCCTCTGGTCACAATACTTTCACCAAGTGATCAACACATCACCTTGTTTTATGTGTCTTTCTGTTTAAAGAGACCTTATTTAATATAGATTGCTGATTCAAAAACATTGAACTCAGCTAATAGCGCAATAACTCATGCCTGAATGAAGTTCATCTAACACACATACATTCTTCATAGGACACATCACAGTTTTTTGAGCTTAGGAACGTTAGCCCTTCGGCAATATCCTTGGGAGCCATTTTAAACAGAAAAACTACCATTGAAAAGCACAAAAATGCAAAAAATGTGGCTCTAAAAAAACCACGAAAAGGATACTTGTTTACTGTATGAGAGTTGAAATAAGAAGGGAGAGTGTCAACTTGTTTGACCTCGGCTGGGAACTTGCACGAAATTCTCCCCACTCCATGCGCGTCTGTGGCCTGCAAAACCACCATGAGTATTGATTTGGGGGTTACAAAGGAATTTCAGCCAGTAGGCAAATTCACAAATACACAATCAGTAAATCATGAGGATGGACTGTATGCTTTCCCAAGGTGAACATCTTATTATATTTTGGCCAATTAGCACATTAGTAACAATTAGAATACTAAATGATTGAGTGGAAAGGAGGGCCCTCAGGGAATGCAACCAGGGACAGGTACTTTTTGTTGATCCTGTGGAAACGTGAGAAGGGTAAAGACAAGAGGAGTGGACGCAAACGGAGCAACCGGAGAGTCCCACAAGGGACTCAGGTCTCTGGGAAAAGTATAGGAGAAACAAGATGAGGCTAAAAAGATTGCATTAACCTATTTCACAATTTTACTTTTTTCCTATTGCAGTGATCCTTTTTTTATATCCGTTATTGCCTACCTCGGGGAATTCAGGGGAACTTCTTGCTTACCTAGGGGAGTTCAGGGGAACCTCTTTTCTTCCCCAATAGATTCCTACCCTAAAGTTAGAAACATGTATCAGACTATATGACCAAGTATTGCAATGCTAAAATGTCTGAGGGAAAAGCAGCTTCATATGTACTTAGTAAAAGTTGTTAGTAAAAGTTAGTAATTGTTAGTAAAAGTTGTAATACCAGATTCAGAGGGAAGATCCCTCTTTCTAGTGTTGATGATGAGAAACAGAATTAAACCTGGAACAGCCACTCCCCTCCCCAAAACCTCCACTTTCCCAGTGACACCAACATAAAGACACATACTAGGCAAAAACTGGCAGGAAGGCTGACTGGGAAAGATTCTTATGCATTTTGTAGGGCTAGTAGTAAAGCAGATCAGTCCATTCAATTAGGATGTTGCACCTAGTGAAATCCTCCAGGGATCAACTATGCAAGAAGTAGCTCTGAATTAAAACTTATTAGCTCATGAAGTGAAAATTCAGCCTGGTTTTCTGCCTGTACTTGGCTTATCGTCAACACTAATTAACTCTCTTGGATCTTTCATTCAGCGAAAATTATTGCGATTATTAGCACCACAGGGCTCTGTAGATACTTTAACTCATGGCTATTTGTCATGGTTGATGGCTAATTCAATGCCTTTTTCACAAAGTTATTGTCTGTAGAAGATACTGATGTATAGATAAACCATAATTGTACACTGTGCTTTATTCATGAACTTGGCTTGGTTCTTCAAGTCACGCCCTTGTTATTTCAGACCCCACCCTGATTACTGTGATACTCTTCTCTGCTCACTAAAGCCATCTCAGGGTAACGACTTTTCTAGTTCTGGGACACTTGTACTTCCTGGGCTTCATTTGGACTATGGTCCTAAATCTATTTGGATGAGCAACTGGCATACAGATTCCAGTATATGAGGAATGGTTTCTCTAATATTCATGGTTTTTAAAATTAGTTTAATCTTGATTATCTGAAAGGGGAGAAAAATGTATAGCTAGAGTTTGGCCAAACTTTATAGAGTTTCAAGAAACCTTTCAAGGAAGACTTTATCATTCACATTTTATATTTCATAAGAATAGAAGTAATCATCTTGTTATCATAGAATATTTTAAAGCATTAGAATCAAGTGGATTGAGCTAAAAGTTTGAATGTGTTTTATTTCCAAATAAGCCAGTTTGCTCTGCTTTATTTTATAATAGTTTGACATTGGTCCCCCGGCTCAGATGATATGCACCAGGTACATAGCAGTGTGGCTTAAATGTTTCTATTGTTATTCTTATTGGTCAGCAGGTGCCATGGCAGTTGTTTAATGTGTTTAATATCAAACCCCTAGCCCCTTGGGACATCAGGAGAGGAAACAGGAAAGAAGAGTGCAAATACATCCCTGACGCTATTTCTAAAACCACAAGTGCAAGTTCTCCTGTCAGAAACATCTTCTTAATATAGGGCAGTTTACCACTGCTAAAACAAAATAATGAATTTTTATTGAAAATGTAAAATTATAGGTACACTATTACCACAAAGCTTTAACAAACAACAACGGTACGAGGTGCTAATTTTTTTAATGCCTTCCTGAACCTCAATCACCAGAAAAAGTTTAACCACAAACTCTCATCGGGTTATATTACTTGCTGACACAATGCCCAGTGACAAGGGTACAAGTAAATTTGAAGGACAGTGACTGACCTTATAGAAGTCTACAGTTTCAGCTCATGAAAAAATAATATAAGTGCATGAATTCAAGATACGTTTGCCTGAAACTAGAAAATCTAAGGTGAAATTTTTGGTTGCAGCAGCCCTCCGAACGAAGAATATTTTTAAATAGGCTTTTTGCTCTTAGAAGTAGAGACAGATAAAACCTAATGGTAATTGGTGTTTTAACATATATTGCAGCCAGTGTTTTGAATTCTGCTTTGACCCACAGTAAAAAGGAATTCTACCTAGCCTATTGATATGTTCTCAATGGATATTATCTTTGGTTTTTTGATATTATCATCTAAGCTTTGATGGAGTTGATAATGTCCCGATAAACTGTGTTATGCTTAAAAATTATTTGAAAATATCTATAAATTTCCTTTCAAACATAAAGCTTTACAGAACTCTCTTTCTGAAAAATAGCTCACAAACCTCAAGTCCTTGAAAAGATACTAGAAAGTATTTCAGTGTTGTTTACATGTTCTAGTAGTTCTGCAAAGAAAAATCCATAAAAAATTTCAGTAGTTATCCGACATAGGTTTTCCATATAGTGGAATAAATGAGAAACTGCTTACATATCACTTCTTTCAAACAAGAGGGTCAACCACTTTCATGACAGTGTTCTAAATTTCACTGACTTAAAATTAATTATTGTTTGGAAATAAGTCAAGTACAGACAGAAAACCAGGGCTAAATTTTCCCATGATGAACTAAGTAATTTTACTTTAGGGCTATTTCTTCCATAGCGGTCTTCTGCCATGTGACATTTGACATTTCTTGTTACTTGACAATGATTCCAAATATTTTTATGTGGCAAATACGGGACTCCATTTTGCTTACAATGATCCATAAGGTATGTTTCTGTCTCTAAGGAAAATGAAACTGTTATCTCTTTGTGGTTCCTGTGAATTGTTGAAATCCTCAGTTTTGAACCATTTTATTCTATGTAATAAGTCTGTTTTTCTAGGCTGGCAGGCTAGAAAATGAACTGAACAGTAGAGGGGTATCCATTTCTGAAGGCAGCAACTCAGAGGGCATTGATGGTGTTAAGGATTACTCTAAAATTACCAAGATGCAAACAACTGTATGTATGCATGTGGCTGATTCGCTTTGTTGTACAAAAGAAACTAACACAGTATTGTGAAGCAATTTTACTCCAATAGAGATCTATTAAAAAAAAAGAGAGAGATCTTTTGTGTCTATAAGTTTGGCTGTTTAGTTTGCCATTGTGGATCTGAATCTATTTAGAGAAACTACAGTTTTTTATGAGCCCACCTCTTATATTAGCAGTTGGCTGAGGTTACCTAAGAAAAATGCCACTATTCCTGATGGAAAAATACTCAGGCAGTTACTATTAATTTAACCTGCAGACTAACCAGAATGTCTGCCAGTTTATCAACTGAGTTTATTTACATATACTTATCATGTTCACCCAGAAGACAAGAAACTAAGAACTTACTGTCAAGGATACACAGTTAAGTGTGTTTCGAACAGTTTTGGTGATCAAGTCTCAAACTCTGTGAAAGAACCTTTCCGAGGATGGACTTAAGAGGCTCTACCGAAAGGACTTCCTTTCTACAAAGGGACCATATTTTCAGAACTAGGGATTTGAATATCTATCTAACCCAGATTCTGCCCTGGTAATGGAAGATTTTAAATGGTGGCTGCTCCAGAAATTCTCAGCCAGGGCATCACCGTCCACATAGGCTACATTAGCTTTTACTGATAAAGTTCTTTGTGCACCAAATTGTTCCCCTACAACTCTATTCTTAAATCTGGAACTTCTAACATTAGGCATACCTTTGGATTTTTGCTACATGTTTTAAAGCAAACATGCTTACCAGGAAGAGTGATTCATTAGCTGTTTTCAGCTACAACAAATTGGTAGCAACAAATTGGTACTAGCACTGTAGAAAAGTATCAAAAGAGATAAAAGGGGGCTCTGAGATAAAGCTGTGACTTGTACTAAAAAGAAAATTCCTTGCTCCACCTTCAATTAATGTCAAAGAAAAAAGACTCAAGGAGACAGTCTTCCCTCCATGATATAACAGACATGTAATAAAATTATTCACCTAGACAGGAGTTTAGGGTCTGTAGGGAATATTTGGCCTTATAAAAAGCTTCATTATTTCCAATTACATAGGAGAAGCTGAGGATATATCATGTTTACAAAAAGTCTGCAAAAAAGCAGCTTTTGTTTCTTCCTTAATAAAGCTTCATGGTAAAACCTACTACTGTTAAGAATGTTATAGATTTACTCATAGACACCATGGCTACAGTATAAATGTAGTTCTGGAAACTCACTCCTGGAATGGATATCATAAAAATATTCACTCTATTTAATTCTAAAATAAATTCATTTCAGATCCAGTTAAACAGGAATATTTTTTAAGTAATCAGAATTAAGTGATATTTGCTGTAACAAACAAAAAATATTATTCAAGATCTAGTCTGCTCCTTAGGCTTTTCTTAATTAGTAATGGGTTTTACATATGCTCTCAGTATCAGGACAAGAGAAAGGCCCTAAATAGATAAAAACTTCTATTTCTGCCTATATATACCCCTTTCATTGGGACTCTGTGATTTGGAGAAGACGTCCCTGTTGCTTGGGTCACTCAGTTCAATTTTACCTTTAAATGTGCCTGGGGCCAATTTTGTCAATCATATTAAAAGAAACTAGACTCATAAAGATTATGGATAGAATGGGAAAAACGTTTCTTTAACCTTCTTTCATCTCTTTCATACTTTGGCATGTAGCCTGTATTAGTGCCCTGAAATCTCAACAAGTTACATGCAAAAAATTATTCCAAACAGGAAGCAGTTGTAAGAGAAAGTAGAATTTGTAAAGCTGTACCCATTAAAATAAAAAGTACCAAACTTTTGATTTTCTTTCACAATGGCCTAGACTTGAAAATTGGTGCATTCAATGAATGCATTCTTCGGGTGATGATATTTCAAAGCTGAAAATGAGGATGCTTGCTGTCAGCCTTTAATCCAAGGTTAAACATCAGTGCAAATTTTCACCCTTGACAACCGTGTCAAACAGTCATAATTTATAGTGATATACAAATGTTCATCATAAGTTATACAAAGGATTTTTTTGCAGTAATGATATTTGTCTTTTCTTCATATTTATTATTATACTCCCACACAAGTAGGAGTGCCAAAAACAAGAGATTTGTGTTCCTAATGTTAGCTTACCTATATTCAAACCTCATACAAGAAAAAAAACACACTGATATTTCCCAAGAGACTATGAAATATTGATAAATTTACAGAATGGGATAATCTAGATTCTAGAAGATTCACAATCACAGTTGGATAATAGCTTAGTAAATAATGTAAGTAGGGCTTCCCTGGTGGCACAGTGGTTAAGTATCCGCCTGCCAATGCAGGGGACACAGGTTCGAGCCCTGGTCCGGGAAGATCCCACATGCCACGGAGCAACTAAGCCGGTGCACCACAACTACTGAGCCTGTGCTCTAGAGCCCGTGAGCCACAACTACTGAGCCCATGAGCTGCAACTACTGAAGCCTGCACACCTAGAGCCTGTGCTCCACAACAAGAGAAGCCACCACAGTGAGGAGCCCGTGCACTGCAACGAAGAGTAGTCCCGCTCGCCGCAACTAGAGAAAGCCCGCGTGCAGCAATGAAGACCCAACGCAGCCAAAAATAAAAATAAATAGATAAATAAAATAAATTATTAAAAAAATTGTTAAAAAAAATAATGTAAGTAACCAAATGTTGGAGAACAAAAAGCACTAAAGTCAACATGGATTTAATTAGAAATCTTGACTGGGATATTTGTAGACATGGATTATGTGTCTAACTCATAGATGAGTCATTAAAATGTTGTTTAGAATTTTTCCTTCTCCATCTATAATAATCAGAACACAAATAACTGAGCTATTGGCATATTACAAGAAGCTTTTATGGAAAAACACATTTGTTCAGGACTAGATGTCTGAAATGATGCATCCATAACAAAGAAGACTTTAAACACCTGAATCCAGAAGGAACAGAGAGAAACGTCTCAATTGGACAAGTACTCATGCGGAATATTCTCATGTTGATAATCTAATAATCAGAGATACTTTGATGGAGAGTGAGAGGCAGCCAGATGGTTGTATAAGGAATGTTCTTAAATGTAATAAAATATTTCCCAAACTTTTTCAAACAATGAACTAGAAAGAGTATTAACATGGGGATGGAGATGGGGTGGGGAAGAGGAGGTGGGAGAGAGAAAATAACTTTCCGTAAACTTGGTCAGTTAGACATATACTTACAAGTCAATTACTTAACAATATTTTATATAGGTTGGAAATTTAAAAAGTAAACATTACTAGATAATTACTCTTTAATTCTTTTAGAACATAGAGATACATTTTGTTGAGATTTCGTAATCAGATCTTGAGGTTAAAAGTGTCATAAATTCAGACACAGCAG
Source organism: Delphinapterus leucas (assembly GCF_059928025.1). NCBI lineage: Eukaryota > Metazoa > Chordata > Mammalia > Artiodactyla > Monodontidae > Delphinapterus > Delphinapterus leucas. Next base: position 70,390,173 of record NC_143142.1, on the reverse strand, counting down.
AGCTAGAAAAAAGCTATTGAGTAAAATAAAGAGAATGGCAGTTAATTTGTTCTTAAATTAATACTGGTTGGGCATCAGTTATTAAAGCATGATATTAATGAGCCAAAATCAATAAATTCAATCACTTTAGTAATCTATTAGGTTTTTTGTTCTATGGTACTAGAACACATTCCTAATGGAGCTATGACTTCTCATTTTTCACAAGGGGTGCTGGGAGAAAATATAGGTGAATAGAATTCTAGGTAAAGGAAATGCTTAAAGTGGTTGTCCCACAGAAAGGGATAAATGGCATCTGTAACTAAGAGTTACAGGTATATTTAATACATCCGCCCAATTTAATAATAATAATAATAAACATAATTATATATAACATTACATTTCCCCAAAGTCCTTCCAGAGCTTAAATGTCATTATTAGCCAAAGCGAATCAGTGCTGACAGAATAGGAAGAAAATCATTACTCCTATCTTATGGCTACTACTCCTCCCTCTTTCCAGGGTCTCCTTAAGAGATGGCACTAGGTCTTGTGGATTTTCATGTTCACTTGCAGGCCAGTACTTCCCAGTTACTATTACCAGCCTGACCTCTCCTAGGAGATTTAGATTCCAGAAGCCATTTTCCTGAACAAATCCAATTGAATCACTAAAGGTACACAAATGCAGTATGTCTTCCTCCTTCAATGCGCTTCACCTTTTCTACACCTAATTTCAATTTGGGGGACCACTGTTCATTCATCTAATGCCTCCTTAAAACCAGCAGTTGCAACTATAAAAATCTCTCTTTTCTCCCAATATCTAGTCAACGTCACTAGTTAATTATTTCCCTATTCTGGCTTCTCCAACCTTACAATCGTTGAGCTAATTTCAGACCATTTGTATTTCCCACTTCTAACTGATCTCTCTACAGTTTTAACCCCCTTAGATTTATCTTCCTCTTTATTACCACAATACTGCATTCAAACCACTAACTTAAACTTTACCAGGTTACACTCAAATTATCTGCTCATGTATCTACTGCACCAGATTCTAAGTTCTTCAAGGGCACAAGCTATGTCTTATCCAGCTTTACAACCAAAGTACCAAATATGCTGCTGACACAAAAAAAGCACTTAAGGAATATTTCTAGTAAAAAATTCAGGTATGTAAAAATTATACCAGAAATTAAGTTGCCATTATTAGTTTTAACATGGTGAGCAGATCTTTTTATTGTAAGTAATAATGTTGTCAAATTTAACATAACTAACTTGACATCTTCTCTAAAGTTTATACGATACAGGTAGAATTTGTGCTCTCCAAAGGATGTCAATAATTCTGGAAAAAAAATAGTTTTTATTTTCATGCTTTGCGTCAAGTGATGATGCACAATAACATGGTTATGGTAGAAAAGACTAAAAGTAGTTTAGAGCTAGTTCTTTAACCTTCCAATTTCAATTTCTACACACTTTTAAAAACATGATTCCTGAGAAATAAGACAAAAAAAAGCGTTTCTACTGGTTATAACATATTGTGATGAAATAGACATCTTTCTTTGAATATATAGCCAACATTTACGAATTTGAATTTTTCTTTTTCTCTTTTGAATTAGTTTTCTGTTCTCAAGGTGCCAAGCTTATCCCCATAGGTGTCTGCATTTTTACTATGTTGATTTTAAGAGTCAACACTACGCTACAAAAACCGCACTGTACCTCAGGCTTTATTTCACTAAAATCACCCTAATCCAGCACCTTCCAAGAATTAAAAGATAAGAAATGAGTTTCCGGTTCCCTGGGCCTCACACATGGGTTGAGGACTTTGAAAGAATGAAAACTGTAATGAGTCAGAACCATGAAAACCACACTTGATTAGCAAAGCTGTTGGGAACCAGAAAGAAGAACATTACAATTCAAAGGAAATCCATCTTCATAGCAACTCAGTTATTGTCAGATAGTTGTTTTACAGAGAAAACCACACCATAGAACTCAAAGACCTCCTCCCCAACTTGCGCCAGAAACAGACACATGCCAGGCTTCCTTCAAGTCTGCTGAGCAAAGCAAGCCCACAGCTGGTGAAACTACCCCGGTTAGAGGACAAAACACATGTGGGACATGGGTCCATACCTTCCATTTCTCACCTCATTCTCACCTTTATCTAAGTATACTCTTTGTGATCTTAAACGGAATGACTTCTCACCAAATGTGCAAACTCCTGGTGTGGGGAGAGGGCACCTCAATTAAGAAGCTATCCAGGATAGCCTCATCCACCAGAGGGCAGACAGCAGAAGCAAGAAAAACTACAACCCTGCAGCCTGTGGAACAAAAACCACATTCACAGAAAGATAGACAAGATGAAAAGGCAGAGGGCTATGTACCAGATGAAAGAACAAGATAAAACCCCAGAAAAACAACTAAATGAAATGGAGATAGGCAACCTTCCAGAAAAAGAATTCAGAATAATGATACTGAAGATGATCCAGGATCTCAGAAAAAGAATGGAGGCAGAGATCGAGACGATGCAAGGAACGTTTAACAAGGATCTAGAAGAATTAAAGAACAAACAAACAGAGATGGGGGCTTCCCTGGTGGCGCAGTGGTTGAGAGTCCACCTGCCGATGCAAGGGACACGGGTTCATGCCCCGGTCTGGGAAGACCCCACATGCCGTGGAGCGGCTGGGCCCGTGAGCCATGGCCGCTGAGCCTGCGCATCCGGAGCCTGTGCTCCGCAACGGGAGAGGCCACAAGAGTGAGAGACCCACGTACCGCAAAAAAAGAAAAACAAAACCAAACAAACAGAGATGAACAACACAATAAATGAAATGAAAAATACACTAGAAGGAATCAATAGCAGAATAACTGAGGCAGAAGAACAGATAAGTCACCTGGAAGACAGAATGGTGGAATTCACTGCTGTGGAACATAATAAAGAAAAAAGAATGAAAAGAAATGACGACAGCCTACGAGACCTGTGGGACAACATTAAACGCAACAACATTCACATTATAGGGGTCCCAGAAGGAGAAGACAGAGAGAAAGGACCGAGAAAATATTTGAAGAGATTATAGTTGAAAACTTCCCTAACATGGGAAAGGAAATAGCCACCCAAATCCAGGAAGCGCAGAGAGTCCCATACAGGATAAACCCAAGGAGAAATGCACTGAGACACACAGTAATCAAATTGGCATATGTTAAAGACAAAGAAAAATTATTGAAAGCAGCAAGGGAAAAATGACAAATAACATACAAGGGAACTCCCAGAAGGTTAACAGCTGATTTCTCAGTAGAAATTCTACAAGCCAGAAGGGAGTGGCATGGTATACTTAAAGTGATGAAAGGGAAGAACGTACAAACAAGATTACTCTACCAGGCAAGGATCTCATTCAGATTCAATGGAGAAATCAAAAGCTTTACAGACAAGCAAAACCTAAGAAAATTCAGCACCACCAAACCAGCCTTACAACAAATGCTAAAGGAACTTCTCTAACTGGGAAACACTAGAGAAGAAAAGGACCTACAAAAACAAACCCAAAACAATTAAGAAAATGGTAATAGGAACATGCATATCGATAATTACCTTAAACATGAATGGATTAAATGCTCCAACCAAAAGACACAGGCTTGCTGAATGGATACAAAAACAAGACCCATATATATGCTGTCTACAAGACACCCACATCAGACCTAGGGACACATTCAGACTGAAAGTGAGGGGATGGAAAAAGATATTCCATGCAAATGGAAATCAAAAGAAAGCTGGAGTAGCAATACTCATATCAGATAAAATAGACTTTAAAATAAAGAATGTGACAAGAGACAAGGAAGGACACTACATAATGATCAAGGGATCAATCCAAGAAGAAGATATAAAAATTGTAAATATATATGCACCCAACATAGGAGCACCTCAATACATAAGGCAACTGCTAACAGCTGTAAAAGAGGAAATCAACAGTAAAACAAGAATAGTGGGGGACTTTAACACCTCACTTACATCAATGGACAGATCATCCAAACTGAAAATTAATAAGGAAACACAAGCCTTAAATGACACAATAGACCAGGTAGATTTAATTGATATTCATAGGATATTCCATCCAAAAACAGCAGATTGCACTTTCTTCTCAATGCACACGGAACATTCTCCAGGATAGATCACATCTGGGGTCACAAATCATGCCTCAGTAAATTTAAGAAAATTGAAATCATATCAAGTATTTTTTCTGACCACAATGCTATGAGATTAGAAATCAATTACAGGGGAAAAAAAAACGTAAATAAAAGAAACACATGGAGGGTAAACAATACATTACTAATTAACCAAGATATCACTGAAGAAATCAAAGAGGAAATAAATGAATACCTAGAGACAAATGACGAAGAAAATACGATAATCCAAAATCTATTCAATGCAGCAAAAGCAGTTGTAACAGGGAAGTTTATAGCCATACAAGTCTACCATAAGAAACAAGAAAAATCTCAAATAAATAATCTAACCTTATGCCTAAAGGAACTAGAGAAAGAACAAACAAACCCCAAAGTTTGCAGAAGGAAAGAAATCATAAAGATCAGAGCAGAAATAAATGAAATAGAAACAAAGAAAACAATAGCAAAGATCAATAAAACTAAAAGCTGGTTCTTTGAGAAGATAAACAAAATTGATAAACCATTAGCCAGACTCATCAAGAAAAAGAGGAAGAGGACTCAAATCAATAAAATTAGAAATGAAAAAGGAGAAGTTACAACAGACACCACAGAAATACAAAGCATCCTAAGAGACTACTACAAGCAACTCTATGCCAATAAAATGGACTACCTGGAAGAAATGGACAAATTCTTAGAAAGGTATAACCTTCCAAGACTGGACCAGGAAGAAATAGAAAATATGAACAGACCAAATCACAAGTAATGAAACTGAAACCATGATTAAAAATCTCCCAACAAACAAAACTCCAGGACCAGATTGCTTCACAGGTGAATTCTATCAAACATTTAGAGAAGAGCTAACACCCATCCTTCTCAAACTCTTCCAAAAAATTGCAGAGGAAGGAACACTCCCAAACTCATTTTATGAGGCCACCATCACCCTAATACCAAACCAGACAAAGATACTACAAAAAAAGAAAATTACAGACCAATATCACTGATGAATATAGATGCAAAAATCCTCAACAAAATACTAGCAAACAGAATCCAACAACACATTAAAAGGATCATACATCATGATCAAGTGGGATTTACCCCAAGGATGCAAGGATTCTTCAATATATGCAAATCAAACACTGTAATACACCATATTAACAAATTGAAGAATAAAAGCCATATGATCCTCTCAATAGATACAGAAAAAGCTTTTGACAAAATTCAACACCCATTTATGATAAAAACTCTCCAGAAAGTGGGCATAGAGGGAACCTACCTCAACATAATAAAGGCCATATACGACAAACCCACAGGAAACATCATTCTCAATGGTGAAAAACTCAAAGCATTTCCTTTAAGATCAGGAACAAGACAAGGATGTCCACTCTCGCCACTATTATTCAACATAGTTTTGGAAGTCCTAGCCATGGCAGAGAAGAAAAAGAAATAAACCGAATACAAATTGGAAAAGAAGAAGTAAAACTGTCACTGTTGCAGATCACATGATACTATACATAGAGAACCCTAAAGATGCCGCCAGAAAACTACTACAGCTAATCAATGAATTTGGTAAATTTGCAGGATATGAAATTAATACACAGAAATCTCTTGCATTCCTATACACTAATGATGAAAAATCTGATAGAGAAATTAAGGAAACACTCCCATTTACCACTGCAACAAAAAGAATAAAATACCTAGGAATAAGCCTACCTAGGGAGACAAAAGACCTGTATGCAGAAAACTATAAGACACTGTTGAAAGAAATTAAAGATGATACCAACAGATGGAGAGATATACCATGTTCTTGTATTGGAAGAATCAATATTGTGAAAATGACTCTACTACCCAAAGCAAGCTATAGATTCAATGCAATCCCTATCAAACTACCAATGGCATTTTTTACAGAACTAGAACAAAAAATCTTAAAATCTGTATGGAGACCCAAAAGACCCCAAATAGCCAAAGCAGTCTTGAGGGGAAAAAGAAATGGAGCTGGAGGAATCAGACTCCCTAACTTCAGACTATACTACAAAGCTACAGTAATCAAGACAATATGGTACTGGCACAAAAACAGACATATAGATCAATGGAACAGGATAGAAAGCCCAGAGATAAACCCACACACCTCTGGTCAACTAATCTATGACAAAGGAGGCAAGGTTATCAATGGAGAAAAGACAATCTCTTCAATAAGTGGTGCTGGGAAAACTGGACAGCTACATGTAAAAGAATGAAATTAGAACACTCCCTAACACCATACACAAAAATAAACTCAAAATGGTTTAGAGACCTAAATGTAAGACCGGACACCATAAAACTCTTAGAGGAAAACACATGAAGAACACTCTTTGACATAAATCACAGCAAGATCTTTTTTGACCCATCTCCTAGAGTAATGGAAATAAAAACAAAATGAACAAATGGGACCTAATGAAACTTAAAAGCTTCTGCAAAGCAAAGGAAACTACGAAGAAGACAAAAAGACAAACCTCAGAATGGGAGAAAATATTTGCAAACGAATCAATGGACAAAGGATTAATCTCCAAAATATATAAACAGCTCATGCAGCTCAATATTAAAAAAACAAACAACCCAATCCAAAAATGGGCAGAAGACCTAAATAGACATTTCTCCAAAGAGGATATACAGATGGCCAAGAAGCACATGAAAAGCTGCTCAACATCACTAATTATTAGAGAAATGCAAATCAAAACTACAATGAGGTATCACCTCACACCAGTTAGAATGGGCATCATCAGAAAATCTACAAACAACAAATGCTGGAGAGGGTGTGTAGAAAAGGGAACCCTCTTGCACCGTTGGTGGGAATGTAAATTGATACAGCCACTATGGAGAACAGTATGGAGGTTCCTTAAAAAACTAAAAATAGAATTACCATATGACCCAGCAATACCACTACTGGGCTTATACTCAGAGAAAACCATAATTCAAAAAGACACATGCACCCCAATGTTCACTGCAGCACTATTTACAATAGCCACGTCATGGACGCAACCTAAATGCCCATCGACAGATGAATGGATAAAGAAGAAGTGCTACATATATACAATGGAATATTACTCAGCCATAAAAAGGAACGAAATTGGGTCATTTGTAGAGACGTGGATGAATCTAGAAATTGTCATTCACAGAGTGAAGTAAGTCAGAAAGAGAAAAACAAATATCGCATATTAACACATATATGTGGAACCTAGAAAAATGGTACAGATGAACCGGTTTGCAGGGCAGAAGTTGAGACACAGATGTAGAGAACAAACGTATGGACACCAAGGGGGGAAAACGGTGGGGGTGTGGGGATGGGTGTGATGAATTGGGCGATTGGGATTGACATGTATACAGTGATGTGTATAAAATGGATGACTAATAAGAACCTGCTGTATAAAAAAAAATTCAAACAAAAATACACACTACTATATATAAAATAGATAACCAACAAGGACCTACTGTATAGCACAGGCAGCTTTACTCAGTATCTTGTAATAACCTATAACGAAAAAGAATCTAAAAAAGAGTATCTATCTATCTATCATCTATCTATATATATATATCACTTTGCTGTACACCTTAAACTAACAGAACACTGTAAATCAACAATATTTTAATAAAAATTGGAAAAAAAATGCCAAAAAATAAATAAAGAGAGAAGCAATCCAGGAGCCTACTAATGAGTTATACATTCTAGTTTTGTTTCGTTGGGTTTTCTAGTAGCTAAGTGCAAAATTATCACCTAACAAGGGGTATTTGGGGAAATTAGATAGGTCAATTTCACAATGACTAGAACCTGATGATGGCCTAGTGTGGTCCTGAGAAAAAAGCAAACCCAAAGTTGTTCATTACACTTTATTGCTACCATGTAGTCTTCATCAACTAGCATCCCGTTTCTTTTTTTTTTTTAATTTTTATACAATTTTTAAAGGTTTATTTCCATTTACAGTTGTTACAAAATACTGGCTATACTCCCCATATTATACAATACATCCTTGAGCCTATCTTACACCTAATAGTTTGTACCTCCCACTGCCCCACCCTACCTTGCCCCCCCCACTGGTAACCACTAGTTTGTTCTCTATATCTGTGAGTCTGCTTCTTTTTGTTATATTCACTAGTTTGTTGTACTTTTTAGATTCCACGTATAAGTGATATCATACAGTATTTACCTTTTTCTGACTTAGTTCAGCTGACTTAGTTCATGACTTAGCGTAATGCCCTCCAAGTCCATCCATGTTGCTGCAAATGGCAAAATTTCATTCTTTTTTATGGCTGAGTAGCATTCCATTGTATGTGTGTGTGTGTATATATATATATACATTTATAATATATATATTTTATATTATATACCACATCTTCTTAGCATCCCATTTCTAACTTAAGATTAAAGAATAGGTCTTTGTCATATCATGTCCTATTCATTTAAACCTGTTTCAGTATGTTTTTACCCCTCAGTTATAAATACAAGGATATTTTCACTAAAGTGACTTTTTCCTAAGATATGTTTTGCAGTGTTTGTTTTCTATATTGTTTCTAATAGAAGCTTTCACTTCCAAACCCTGAGAAGCAGTCTTTGATAACTGGCATTGCCAACCTTGGAATGATTAGGATCAAAGGTTGAATTGGGGAGGGATAGGGGCAGACACTGGGAGTAATAGTTTCCACGTATTTACTTGTGGTATTCATCTTTAGTTCACACAAGAAATTAAGAAATTAGCAAATGAGGTGCATTGCTCCTGTACTTCCCAGCATTTGGAAGAAAATTTCAGAAAATCGGAAGCCTAAGTCAGTCCAAGAAGGTGCCTTGGGTCAATATAAGGCAGCTCTTGATCTTGGAAAAGGTTTCTACTTTTTTTAAGCACTAAGAGATGCTTCATTTTTTGTTCCCTCTTTGAAAAATCTACTTTCGTTCTATATTTTTTACCATTTTGACATATCCAGAAACACTTATCAACAGTACATTTTGTTTATGAAAACAGTATATTTTGAATAACAGTCCATGAGAACTGAGTAACTCTTTTAAAGAACTTCTCAGGCTCTGAGGACCTTGCCTAAGTTAGATTGGACAAATATCATACAAACCCATTTTGCTTTTTCTAATTATTTTTGTTCTGGTGTATCCCTCAGGTCAGACTTAACACACAGTTTCCTTTTTCTGAGAAAGTTAAGAAGAGAGCAACAAGAAAACAGATCGGGTTGACCCCAAGTTCACTATAATTGAAAATAAATTTATGGGCTACAGAAAGAAAACTAAAATAAAATCTTGTATTTTTTTCCTAAGCCTCTTAAAATGAAAATTTTCCTCTTTTATAGAGTTTATGTATTTCTCTTTTTTCTTTCTCTCTCTGTGTATGTGTGTGTATATACTTACACATATATACCTCTATTATCTATGAATATTGATACTCACACACATAAAAACATCTATAACTATGAATATCTAACTAACTAAATGGGTAATAGGTACATAAATGAAAGAGAGGAAAGAAACAAGGAAAAAAAGGAAGGTAAGGAACTAAACATGAAGTAAGATTTGTAGGCTACCTAGGCCTAGAGCTAGACAACAGGGATATTAAAATGATCAATCTATTGCTTTTATTTTACACAGGAGAAAATTATGCCTTAAGGAGGCTGAATGCCATACCCATAGCTAAACTATTCAGCACTAGTAGAATTTGATTAATGATGGGCTTCTTAAAGGTTTGATTTAAATCCCACCAATTTATGATATCTATATCTGCCTTCTCTAAAATTTCTCCCAGATTATGTGAGTGAGTCTTGATGTCCTTTTTACCTACTAAAAACATGTTGTTCCTGCATTTCTGGATATTAGGCATTTGGTTTGTATCACAGCTACAACTTACTTTGATATTATTTTTTACAACTGTATTAACTAAACTTTCACTATTATCTCTTAATTTGTGATCTAGAATATCTATCACATACCAAACAAATTGTGTCCTTTCTTGTGTTTGTAGGATCACAGTTTTGGAAGAGGGGTTGAAGGTGACTTAGTTCCTGTTCTTGGTACAAACCATCTCTACAATGAATAAGTCATGGAGTGGACTTAGTTTTCTCACATCCTATCGAGCCTTTGCAATGGCTTCCCACTTCTCTCCAGCCTCACCTTGTGCCCCTCTCCAGCCCCTGCTTTCTACTCTCTAAGCTCTTCTTTTCAATAGACAATATCTAAATGCTAGTCTTCTTCTTCTACTCCGAATAGAAATCAAAAGCCAACATGTTTACTTTCAAAAGCCTTCTGTGACCTGCCCCATTATCGCCCCACCCCAGACATACAGACAGGCTTCTTTGCTGCTCCTGAAAGATGCCAGGCAAACCTCTGCTTGTCGTTCCTTCAGTCTAGACAGCTCTTCCTCCCCGTAACCACAAGGTACACTGCCTGGCTTCCTTCAGAGCAACCTTCAAATGTCACTTTCTCAGTGAGACTTTCCCTGGGCACTTGATCTAAAATTTCAACACTGCCTGGGCCGTGCCACTGCCACTTTCTGTGTGCTTCCTCTGCTTTATATTCTCTCCTTAGCTCTTATCTCTGATGTAGCATGGATCCAACTTGCTCATCTCGTTTATTCTCTAAAGTAAAAGGCAAGCTCTCTGGGGTCTGGCATTTTGGTCCATTTGGTCTACCTCTGTCCACACACAGCCCAGAATAGGGCTTGACACTATTAATAAATATTTGTTGAATAAATGAACAAGAAACTTAAGTTCTTTTTCTCACTGCATTCAGCGGTTGTCTAGTTAGAAAATACAACTTACTGAAGATTTTTTGGCTACGTGTTAAACAGCATTTCATTCTCATTACTGATAATCCAGACAAGTTTCCTTCATTTAAGGAGGGCCTATAAGAGAAGGTTAATATTTAAAGAATATGAATAATGCAAAGGGTGTGAAACAAATTAAGTAATACTCTGAACTCCATTTATGGGGTTTACAATAGGTTTTTATTATGCTTTGTGGTGTTGCTACTTCCTACTACTATATAACAAATGTCAGCTCCATACTACATCTAATAATGAGTGAAAAATCGCTCCCTTTTAGCCACCAGCTCCAGAAAGTGGCATACCCTTCATGGGAAACCCCTGGTTTGTCCTGTCTGTTTTTACTGTAATTGTTTTCCTGTCTCTCAACACTGCAAAAGCTTGCTTAAGAGCTGAACTGTTGGTTAACCTACCTCTATGAATCAACTCAGGCAACTGGATTAATCGTGAGCTGAGCTTTATGGGAATAGTTGGTCTATGTTTCATGCTCTCCTGACCTGAAAGACCTGAAAAACTAACCAGAAATGTCCCAGGCTGAGGGTGGGAAAAGAGCAGATTTCTGTTCTGAACCACCTGGGGCTTTGGATGACTTCCACCTTCCCAGAAGTACAGCTAAATAAATGAAAAGCAATTCAGAAACCAGTAGATAATTTTAGTATAAGATGGTGCACCAAGGAGCTGAGCAAATCAATTATATTAGGGTTACCTTTCCTGTAAGGTCGTCAAAGATTCCTGTTCCAGAAACGGCCTAGGAGAGAGTTGAGGTTTGCTTACATTTGAGATTCCCTTTATTCCTTCTTGGCATCTTTGAGAACAGGCTAATCCAGTTTCATCTGCAATGTTTTGTTCTCCTTTCTAAAGCAAAGATGGTAACATTTTATGGGAGGCCATTGTCGGTTCTTAAGCAGAAAAGGCTCATTAATATTAAACTATCTGCCAAGATTACCTTGTTTTGGTCATTCCTGAGAATCCCTTCTTGCCTTCAAGAAGGACTGATTCCCTCTGGGTAGAGGATTATGATAGGAAACTGTGAAAAATAAGTATTTAGGGGGAACAGCACAAGGCAAGTATGGCTCTCACTTCATACTACAATTTGGACTTTATAGTAGCTTAAAAATTCAATAAACTTAAATTCCTGAGGCTATAATGCTGAAGTTAACTTTTCTGTTAACTTTCCAGATTTAAAACTCTATACCCATGCATATAAAAAAATATATATTTATAATATTACCGTGAATGTAACTCAATTTTAAGAACAGTACACATTTTTCTTTGAAACAGACTAAATCAAAATTCATAGCTATTATTACGTTCAATAATAATTTTGTTGCTAAGAGCTCTGAAACTACATGTTATTAACTTGGGCTTAATTTAATAATGTGCCATATACACAACAGGAATCTTATATACTCTTCATTTTAGGTCTTGAAATAAAAAGCAGTATCCATATTACAAGCGTGATGACTTTAACCAAACTCAGCCTTTTCCTAGGAACACAGCCTCTAGCTTTTGTTTAGGGACATTTCACCTGCTTTAATAGTTTTCAGATAATGAGATAACGTATTGAGTGGAAAACTCTTGGAAGCTAATTTATTGTGACCAGTTGAACAAACACACATGTACACACCCTCTAGGACTGCAACACCCGGATCACAATTCAGAAGGAACACAGGGGAAAAAAAAAAATTGGCAGACATTACTCTTGAGTTCTCTGAGGCTATTTCACCTACGGACGGACATAGAAATGTCCTATCGCTTACCTGGCTTGCCTCACGAAATGACTTCTCCTTAAACGAAACTCTAAACACATTATGATGATGAATTGTTTCTGGTTTTTTGTTTGTTTGGGGTTTTTTTTGAGATACAGATGGAAGGAAATTGACATTGCTGTGCTAGGTTCTTCTGTAATCCGAACCAGCTGTTTGATAGGCAAAAGCCAAAGTAAAGAAAGACAACCAGCTAGTTTTTGGATGACGTTCGCGTACCCATCACGTCTGCACCTGGATCTCGGTGGAAGCCGCCCCCCTACTGCGCTCACACCCAAAACCAGGCTCCAGACCCGGCTCCCTCGCCGCGAGCCTGCGGCCCCTCATCCATGTCTCACTTCCTTTTCGCAGGCGAGCCGCCCAGCAAACCCCGAATTGGTGGGAACACATTCCAGCAATAACAGCCCGGCTTCCCCCAACTCACCAGCCTGCGAAGTTTCGTCGGCGGCAAGAGGTGTCAGGTTTCAGAGGTTTCCTGCCCCCTTCCCAAGCCTTTGGACTCCTGGGGTCCGACTCCAGCAACGATCTGCCTTCCGGGGCGACAGTCCTGGGGACAGCTCCTATTTTTCCAACCTGTGGCGCTGGATCGGTGCAACGCCGGCCGGTTCCCAGCCCCTGCCAGTCAGGACTGCAAGTGGCCGGACTTGTAGCACCACCCCTGAGTCCGCGGAGACCGGGGATCTGGAAGGTTTGTGTGAGAAGAAGGCGTGTCTCCCAGTCCTAACGAGGACGTGCGGAGCGCACCTCAGGCTAATCTTGGTGGCGACTCAAAGGCGCTCGGCTTCTGGTTCACTTCTCTTCACTGCAGGGCTCCAAGCCCTAGCAGGCAGCTCATTTTTAGTCCTTTATTTTTGCGTGTTTTCTTTGATTTCTCTTTTTCATAGAGCCCTGGGCACTGGGAGAACTGCTTCCAACGCACTGCATTTCTCTCCTCCGGGGAGATGTCTCATTAACTAGAGAGAAAGCAAGGAACTGCTAGTGGAGAGCAAACAAAGACTTCCGTAAATAAAAGGGCTTAGAAGGAAATCCGTGTTTTAAAAGTTTGGATCTGTTAATATGAATACATTAATCAGTATGCACCGCCCTAATCTTTGCCTCCTAAAGTCATTTCAGAGATAACGTAGGTTAGTAAATAGGTGTCATGTTTATGACATCAGAAGAAACCGGGAGCACATACATTCACTGAACAAATCTTTGTTAAGTACCTACTATGTGGCCGACCCTGTTCTAGACACTTCGGATTCATCTGTCCACAACCAAGATCCTGGCTGGCTCTCTTGAGGTCACATTTCAGACAGACTCTGACATCCCTGATGTACAGACTGACGGTAACAGTAAGAATCCAAGGCTGAAGACATATAATAGCAATTGAGTTCTTCCACTGTGAAGAAAATCAAGAAGTTCCAAATATGTTGCTTGCATTCATGTTGGTAAACGATGAGGTGACTGCTAAAATGTTAATTGTTTGACCCAGTTCTGACAAGGTGCCTTAGAGACAATCTGAGAGGCACTGACATCAGCTATGGAACATCTCCTGGAGAAGTGCTGTGGGAGGCATGTGAAAAGAAAGAACCTAAAGCCCAAACCACATGCAAATAAACAAACAATAGCAAAGCAGTGGAGAAGAGGAGTGTTGGAGAAAACATTTGGTTTCACAGGAATCTGTCTATTCTACTAGGAAAATATGGGAGAAGTTCTATTTTCTGTGCCTCAATGTTCTTATCTTGAAAATGGGGATAATAAAATGTCTTTCTTCATAGGGTTATTGTGAGTAAATGAGTTCATGTCAGCAAAGTGCACAGAACAGCACCTGGCACAGTAAAGTATATATGTTGGCTATACCTATTATTTTGGTAGCACGTATCTACTCCATTCCTCCAAAGTAAGGTCCGATTCATAAAAATTATTCTGATCTACTGTGAAAAATTACTGGAGGTTTGGGTTGTAGATTTTCAAAATACATATGCTGGGAATATATATTTATAGTAAATCTATTTTGCACCATCAGCAATATTTTTATTGCTGTGTGTATCTATGGGGCCTGAGAGAGATAAAAGAAATACATAAACAACTTTGACTTTATTCCTCTTTTTATAGCACATTAATTTAAAACGATTCTCTGGACATGATATAAAATGGTAATGTGTATTCTTCACCTAGTTTATGTGTTCACTTACATTAATCCTAATAGATATTATTTCCCATACTCCACAGCTTTTATAATGCCATTGTCCATAGATCATCTCATTTGATTTTCACAATATTGCTTTGAAAGGGGCAAGGCCTCTATTATTTTTTATTGTCCCCATTTTTAAGAATGAAGAAACTGAGGTTGAGGAAGTCCCAGCAATGTGCCGAGAATCACAAAAGTCCATGAATGTAGAACTCAGGTCTGCTGATCTGGAAGACAGAGCTCACAGTGGTCAGGACACCGTGCTGCCTCCCTTCTGTTTATGGACAAAGTTCCTGTCGGGAGAAAGTCTAACACACACGTTTATCGTCTGCTCTCTTTGTCACCCTTCCCTTCCCCAGATAAGTAAGTGTGTCAGCTGCCTCGTAAGGTTAACTCTTGCAGGGACAACTCTCCTGGAGTCACCTGCCACAGAAATCCTGTGTTTCTGGTTCCGAGGCTCAGAGGTACTAGTGTTACATTGTGATGTTATTCAGCTACTGGAGAGGGTGGAACTTTTCCTTCCCTGTGGGCAGAGGGTTCCAAAGATGAGACGGCAGTGGGAGAATATGAGCAGAATGATTCTTGGCCACTTCATGAAGGCCACTGTGACCAGAGATAGAGCAGAATAAAAGACCCTGGAAAACCATGAAAACAAGGTGACAGCATCCTGTGTTGTAATAAAAAATAAATGTCTTTCTGCACCTGGAGTTTACATAGCACAAATTTGACAGACGTAATTTCTGTCAATAGTTTTATCACTGAATAAACACAGCACTGAGGTAAACGGATATATAAATGTACATGGGTGACTTCTAGTTAAAAATGGTAAATTGATCACATGTGTTTCATTTTTCCTTCCCCAAACTCCTCTGACACAAGAATAAATACATTTTTATATGTTATGAAACCATAAAGACAAATAAAAGGGAGAAGAGAAATCAAGAGACAAAATAAACTGCATTGGATGATGTGGAAAAACCTAAGTCAGATGGAGGCTGGGTAACTGATCTGGAAGAGGATGAGTTGGACACTGCATGCCTGTAGGAGGGCTGATGGATGAGAAGCATTAACTCCCTGTGTAACCTGGGAGGCTCATGCCTAGGAGGCGGAAATACCACCAGAGAAGGAGGCCAGCTGGTGGGGTGAACACAGGGGCTTGGTTAGACGTCTGTATTCAGAATGCTTGGACCCAATGTTCCCTTCCGCACTGTCGTGCAATCAACCAACCATAAGTCCCTCCATCTGCTCACCCCAGCCTCCAGGAGACTGGAGGTTTATTTTCTGGAGAAAGTAAACTAGAGTAAATTGTCGTTTAGCAAGAGGAACTGAACACATGCATTTTTACTCTGCTCCTATAGAAAATGAATTAAAAAGAAATGTACCTTCAAGACAGTAAAAAAAAAAACCTGTTGAAATTGAAAATACTCAAAATTTTACAAATTTTAAAGATGGGTTATAAGATGAAATGTTCAGGAAAATAAATTTTTTAATTAAGTAATTAAACACACCAAGACATATCATTCTGAAATAATAGAAGCCCAGGAATAAAGAGAAGAGCAAAAAACATCTTCCAGAAACATAAAGCCGATCACATACAAAGGAAAAGAATAAAAATTTCATTGCATATCTTGATACTATGTATAAAATAGATAACTAATGAGAACCTACTGTATAGCACAGGGAACTCTACTCAATGCTCTAAATGAAAATGAAATCCAAAAAAGAGGGGATATATGTATATGTATAGCTGATTCACTTTGCTGTACAGTATAAACTAATGCAATATTGTAAAGCAACTATACTCCAATAATAAAAAAAAAGTGACAGTGGCAAAAATAAAAATAAATAAAAAATAAACCAAAAAAAAAGAGCAATAATGCATCCAGAAGATTCTTTAAATGCCTTCACAATTTATAAATGAAATTGTTTTGAAATGAGGATCGTGTACCTGTACAAAATGTCAGCCAAGTGTGATTAAAGATATTTTTAGACATATAAGGATTCAAAAATGTATTTCCTTTACTGTTTCTAAGGAAAGGTCCCCCCAACAAGCTTATAAATCAAGAAAGAGGGAGAGATGGGACCCAGGAAATGAAGGTCCAACACAGGAGACAGTGAAGTGAATTCTCCAGAACAACAGCACTAGAGAGAAGCAGAAGTCTGGATCGCAGAGGGAAAGTCTCCAGGAAAAAAAAAAGAAAAAGAAAATAATTACTTAATGTACATGTACATTTGAAAAAAATTTTTTTTTTTTTTTTTTGGTACGCGGGCCTCTCACTGTTGTGGTCTCTCCCGTTGCGGAGCACAGGCTCCGGATGCGCAGGCTCAGCGGCCATGGCTCACGGGACCCGCCGCTCCGCGGCATGTGGGATCTTCCCGGACCGGGGCACGAACCTGTGTCCCCTGCATCGGCAGGTGCACTCTCAACCACTGCGCCACCAGGGAAGCCCTGAAAAATTTTTGATAACGTCCATGTAGTGGAGACTGTAAGTGCTCATCCGATTCCAGGTTCTCTTTTTCCTGTGCACCCCACTGGATTTCAGTCCTTAGCCCTTTGCCAGTAAGCAGACATGTAACTGAGTTCCAACCAATGGTATGGGCACAGCAGTGACATACACCACTTCCAGGCCATTCCCATAAAATGACCGATGACATCCTCCATGCTTTCCTTCTTTCCTTATTAGTATCCAGACACAAAGACTAAGTGAAGAGCTCTGAGGCACTAGAAGACACTAAAGTTCTGAGATGAAAGGTATTTGTGGCTCTGAATGATTGTGTGGCATAGAAACCCTAACTGCCACACATCGGGCTGTGATACGAGCAAGAAATAAACTTACACTGAGATAAGCCACTGAGATTTTTAGGAGTTGTTTGTTAACGCAGTCAGACTATTCTTTTTTTTCTTTTTGGCTGTGCTGCGCGGCATGTAGGATCTTAGTTCCCAGACCATGGATGAAACCATGCCCCCTGCAGTGGAAGCATGGAGTCTTAACCACTGGACAACCAGAGAAGTCCCGCAGTTAGACTATTCAGATTGTTTCAGTTTGAAAGATCATTTGGGAGCATTTGTGAATAATTTACAGTAGGTACAAAGTATACTAAACAAATTGAAAAAATGATATTAATAACTTCAGGAAAAACAAAAGGTTATGAGAAAAGAAACAATAATAATATAGCACTCCATTCAAATGTGAATATAATCAGAATAATGGTAACACTGACAAGAGAGTAACCATAAACTACAATATAGCTGCATATGGAGGGTGGGCATAGGGAAAGACGGTGCATGTATGTGCAAGACAACTAAATTCTCAACTATTAGAACATAGTTAATAAACAATGTATGAAATTGCTAAATAAAGAAATAGGATAAGCAAACCATTTAGAAATACACATGTAAGTATTACAATAAAAATCCAATAAAAGAGTCAAGTGTTTTCCTGTGGGGATTGAAACTGGGACTTAAGAGGAAATCTGTGCTAGTTTTTAAGAATTTGAACACCCTTTTTTTGAACACTATGAGATTTTTTTACCTTAATAAAAATAAAAATAATCTTAGTTTTAAAATATACATAGGGCACTTCCCTGGTGGCACAGTGGTTGAGAGTCCGCCTGCCGATGCAGGGGACACGGGTTCGTGACCCCGTCCGGGAAGATCCCACATGCCGCGGAGCGGCTGCGCCCGTGAGCCATGGCCACTGAGCCTGCGCTCCGCAACGGGAGGGGCCACAGCGGTGAGAGGCCCGCGTACCGCAAAAAAAAAAAAAAATATATATATATATATACATAGGAAAACAGAAGATATGTGTTCAATAGAGAAAACACTACAATTTATTATTAAAGTATTTGCATATTTTTTGCATAATAACCTATGAGCAATGGAGAAAGTGAATTTAGGGTGCAGACTGAAGATAGATTTGAGAGGTTTGCACAGTCATTTATTCACTCAACAAACATTTATTAAGCAACATGTGTCTGATACTTAGGGATATCAGGCACGGGGGGGATAAAGTGGAGAACATGAAGAAAAAACATAAGGTACTCTGAGAAAATGAGCATGTTAAAGCTTTAAAGAACAAATATATTTGGTTTCTTCTCTCTTGTCCTAGGTGACATGAGCCACTGACTTAACTTTTAGGGTAAGATATTGCCTTTCATCCTTCAAAATACTCTTAAAAATTTCCATCTTGTCTTTTGAGTTGAACCCCACGCTGATGAGATCAAAGGTTTCCTAACTCACCCCATTCTTGGGATTGCAGTGAAAGCTTTGCCAGGTAGTCACACACGGGTTTGCCTCCACCCTCTGCTGATTTGCAGTTCATATGATGTCGTCTAATCACAAATAAAAATCAACCCCTCCCCAGTTTGAGGAAACCCCACAGCATGGCTCAAAATCACAAGCCTGGACTCCCAGGTCATGCTAGTTTTCCTAACTACTTTTAAAGATATAACGTCAAGGAATATATATGCTTAAGTGAAGTTTTACTGGCAAATTACTTTAAATGTGTAGCACATCAAGACCTATTTTAGGCATCGAGGTGGACCTGTTCACATAATTGTATGTACAGCATCTATTCTATGGTGAGGTCTTAACTTCCCCACTTCTAATTTCATTTTGACTCAGTTTCTTAAAACGTGAAAGGGACATACACTGGAACCTTATATGGAAATCATGTAACTTAATCTAATTCTCTCTTTTTATGTTAAAGGAACATTCTGTGGGAAAGGAACAAGTGGTTTCATGAGTAATGCTTGCATATAGACAAAAAACAAAAAATGCTATAATTATGGACAAAATTACAATTATAAACTTAAATCAATTTATCAAATTAAGGAGAAATAAATTCATATTAATAAAATTAATAATTGTATTAATTATAAATAATGATTAATTCATATTAATAAATTCATATTCATAAAAACTAAGCCTTCTTTTCTATATATGTAGAAAAGACTGTAATGACAATATATATACATACACAGTCATATATCTACATATATAATTGCATGTGTGAACATAAGTACAGTCCTTTACAAGCACATGTAAAGTATATACGTATATATGCTTAATGCTAGCTTTATAGTGAGCTACAAAATAAAATGTCATATGAGCCTACCATATAAGTGTAAACAGCTGTATGGTGATTCCTTCACTTTCCCAAAATATGTTATCAAAAGAAAGTGTTCTTCTTCACAACTTTTGCTACTTTTTAACTGCAAACACTTCAGATTGTAATGCCACACACTTAGGAATAATTAAATCTGTCTTAAATTCTTTTGCCTGCCTTTTAACAAATTATCAGGTAATTTGTCCACACATCCAAACTAACATTGATTGATGTAATTTCAGGCAAATATGTCTTTTTCCCAAAATACTTTTTTGATCAAATTAAAGTTTTTTCATGAATGTTCCATTATAAGAGATCTATAATGATATCAATATAAGATAAACATCTTTTTAAGGTATAATTTGGGAAATGATGTTCCTTATGTTTGATCATATATAGTAAAAGATAATTTGCGAAAATAACAATTAGCAAATGAAGATTTGGTGATAGCCAAGAATCCCATGCTAACTGATTACTTTTTTTTTTTTTTTTTGCGGTACTCGGGCCTCTCACTGTTGTGGCCTCTCCCGTTGCGGAGCACAGGCTCCGGATGCGCAGGCCCAACAGCCATGGCTCACGGGCCCAGCCGCTCCGCAGCATGCGGGATATTCCCGGACCGGGGCACGAACCCCTGTCCCCTGCATCAGCAGGCGGACTCTCAACCACTGCGCCACCCGGGAAGCCCTAACTGATTACTTTTTAAAACTGTATTTTTAAGAAATAGTAAGACTGTCTTTAAATTAAACAATCTTACATTATAATTACATGAAATATCATCTAATTTATTTTTGTAATCAGTATGGTAAAAGTTTATATATCCATAATAATTTTTATTATATTTCTAAGATATATTTAAATGTCCTATCTCCAAAATAACATGAAAATTTTAAGTACCATAGCCATATATTACTTCCTGAAATATGCATCGCTGCCATAACCACTAAGTAGGTTCCCATGCTGTGGAATTTTTAGCTACATATTTTATTAACTACTGTAGATTGAAGGAATGGAAGAAAATCTCTGTGTACTTCATATAAAATATATATTTCATTAGAACTATTCAACTTATTTTAAATAAATTATAAATAATTTATTTTTATAGTCATATATTTAGTGTGAGTCTCGGGAGAGAAGATGTTTTAAAAGAACTGGTAAAAGAACACATGATCAGAATGAAGATACAACAGCTAATAAGAACTTCTCACTTTCTTGCATTTCTCCACCTGTAAAATGTGGTAAATATTAGTCATCTTCTTGGTATATGGCATTCAAACCCCTTTTTTGTTTGTGAGGTCTTCTCCAATTCATGTCTTGGTGAGAGTCCCCTATAAAAGCCAAAGGGGTCGGATACTCATGACAGGGGTGGGAGTATGCAGGGTCTGGATGCAATAGCATTGAATGGTTCCCATGGTGGTGCTCTAATTACATGATTGAATGCTTTTAGGCTTATAACTCTAGTTCTATGCCAGCATGCCCTGGAGCGGGGACAATAAAATATCAAACCTGGGAAGAGCAATCTTACTTTCAGAACAAGAACTCTAAATCAAAAAGCTTGACATTCACTCCATAGTTAGCCAAAAGACATTTGTGATGATTCTTCTTTGATCTTACATGTTAGAAACAGGGATTTAAAATAATTTGTTCTGTTCATAAAAATTTCACGTCTGACAACAGTATAGGTGTCCAAAGAATGAATGTTTGTTGAATGAGTCAATAAATAAATGAATCTGTTCACTACCTTGACATCCTTAGCTAGGAAGTTTTCAACAACAAAAAAAAGCCAGTGGAGGGGAGTGGGGCAGAGAAGAGTCTCTTGTCCATTCTGTCCTTTATATTTCATCAAATCTTACTTTTCATAACTGAAATATTAAGAGTTGGAAAAATAGATTTGTGAAAATGATTCAAGGAACTGTATATCGGACTCTCAAAGTAAACGTGATTTGAAATAAAAGGGTTCATAGCAAATTAAGGAAACTCCTTGAGGCATCACGATACAAATGTGCATATTTTTTTCAATGAAAATTAGAAAGACAGACTTTGACTCTCTCATTTCAGTTATTATGACCTTATGTCACAACTAAAGGTAAACATACTGGCAACCCCCTCTCCTACTATTTAACGTAAGATAAATAAATCACAGAAATGCCTTGGCTACTGCTGGGCACCCTCAGCCTTGACTCATCCCATCAGTGACAAAACTGGATCTGTAACAATCAGAAATGCACGGCCCAACTTGCATTTAATGATCTAAGATCTTTTAACATTGGTCATCACAATTTGGAATCTGCTTTCTCCAACTAATGGCAAGTGATTGCAAGTTTTCTAATCTCTTCTTCCTCCTTGAGACTCTCACTGTAAAGACAAAAATATTATCCTTCAAGCTTCTCTGTTTTAAAGTTAGGAATTAAATTAAAATGAAATGTTTGCTTAAATAATTCATTCAATTATTAATAACCACCCAATAAGTTAGAGAAAAAATTTAGTATATAGCTCCACACATGGCCATTCCTCAGTTGTTTGGGGATAACTATATTTATAGATTGAAAAATAGCACAAATAAAGCCTTTTGATAACACTGGAAATTTGTAAAGTATCTCAAAGTTGAATACAGTTCCTGACCCCATAACTCCATGACCTCATGATTCACGTAGTTGCAACTATTATTGTATGTAAGTTATTTTTGATTTGACATTGGCTTTTTGCTTTCAATTTGGTCCTAGGGGACCATAAACCATTTGTAGTCCCTTAATACCCTCTTAGGACTCTTGCTGGCACAAATGACGATTTTTAGCTAAGACATGTAACTACCAACTCTGTTTCTCCACAGTAACTCTAAAAGGGCTTGCTACTTACACCTCTGCATGTTATAATAGTGCTTTACACTATTAATAGAAACCATAAATAGTTTCATTTATACTGCTGAATTTGTGTTTTCACAAAAACAATTAAATTATAGTCAATAAACCAGTTGAAGAAAGCAAAGGATTATATACTCAAATTTAATAAATACAAACACTGAGACAAAAATTTGTTTATATTTAAAAAGACAAGATTTACTTAGCTGATAAATTAAAAATACTAAGTAGAATATCAAATTCCCTGATGATGTCCGGGAAGTCAAACATTTATGTGCTTTAACCTTGAAAATTGAAATTCATAATTTTGGATTCCATTGGCTAGAATAATTATCTCATCTATTTATTTACTGATCCTCAAAATAAAACCCTTTAGTCTTCATTTTGTCTTTTTAGGGGTCCCTGTTTAATGCACGTTTCTTCATTCAATTAATATCTACCTATAATTTTTAAATTACATTGTTTGACTGAATAGCTCTCGATTATTGTGCTACTGGTAAGAGGGAAAGGTCTGAGTTGTAACAAATACTTTTGTTCAACAGTTCTTATTAAATTTCTTTCTTTGAAATGTTGTAACTTTTTAACAACTTGGTAGGTGGTATTAAATTAAGTATAATATGGTTTGTTCTAGGACCCATGTAATAATCATGACTATTTTCTTGAGTCCTCAGTGTTGTTTTTGACCATTAAAAAAAGTTTTCATATTTCCTGAAAATATGAAGCATTCTATTGTATACCTTACCTTAACTGATTTATCCATTAAATCAAAACTATAATGCCCTTTTATAACTAAAGAGTTCCTAGTTCTAGGTTGATTAATTTTCCTAAAGCCATAGCTTAGCACAGATTTTATACATTGTGACTAATCTATAGTTGAAAATTTAGACTATAAAGTTATCATTTTAACCCCAAAAAGGTAACTGCTGCTGATTTATCCTTTAGCACATAAATATTTTTAAATGAATAGTAATTTACACAATGCAATTCTACAGTATACTGGGCATAAGAATGCTGTTACTAACTGTACCTCTCATATGTGACTGCCCAATTCCAATGGTTCTTAACTTATTCAGAAGAAGTGTCATGAAGTTCTTCAGTGACTAAACCTTGATCAGCACAAAGGATCACTGAGGATTGACAATAACATCAGACTGAGGATGGATATGCTATGTCCTTTCTGCATAAAAGTGATGCTATTAACCCTTCAAGCCTCCTCTACAGTTTATTAGAACTAAACTGTCAAGTCCTATGCCCCAAATGCTTTGCTTATTGTTAGTTTGGATTTGACACCTACTTTATTTTTTTCACTTATTTGTGTCTGTTTATACCCAAATTTGTTTTAGAAAGATGATAGTTTTTTTATAACTGCATTGAATCCAGTAAGAAAAATAAAATTGAAATCAATAACCTAATAGAAAAATGGGCAATAAAGTTGAATAGGCACTTTACAAAAAGAGAAAATCCAAATATCCAGTAAGCATGAAAAGTTGCTCACCCTCATTAGTCATCAGAGAAATGCAAATTAAACCATAATGAGATACAACTATGCATCTACCAGGATGAATAAAACAAAATACCAGGTGTTGGTGAGGGCATGAAGTAAATGAAATGTTTATTTACTGCTAGTGGGAGTGTAAATTGGTTTGACTATTTTGGAAAACTGAACTTGGGCAGAGATATGGCCCATTTTAAATATATGATTTGTAGAACTTTGTAGTATGTTCACCAGAAGTCTTTCACAAGAGCTACTTGTAGTAGCTGCACACTGAAAACAACCTAAATGTCCATTAATAATAAGATAAAAATTAAACTTAGGTGTATTCATAAAATGGAATATTACACATCAATGGGGATAAAGTATTTCTACTTGTGACATTAGCGAATTGCACAGGCATAATACTGAATGAGAAAATCCAGACACTAAACCTTATGCTCTATAGGATTTCATATATATAAGCTTCAAAGTCAGGCAAAATTAATCAGTAGTGTTAGCAGTCAAGACAGTGATTATCTTGTCGGGTTTGGGGGCACTGACTGAGAAGACACAGGAGAGGGATTCTGGTGATGTTCTATTTCTTCATTTGTGTGCTGGTTACATCTCATTTGTTCTGTGAAGTTTACTCAGGCTCATATGTACAATTTGTACACATTTCTGCATGCATTTTGCTCAGCCATAAAATTATCTTAAAATACAAATTAACAACAAATGAAAATTGAAGTCAGATTAAGGTGAAAAAGAGAATATGGACGGAAGAAGTCGGAAGTTAGACTAGGATGGAAAAATATCTTCTCTAACATTTGTTCTATTTGTTAGAGACCATGAAGTTAATATCATTCGTTATGTCCATAAAAAAACAAATGTGTTGCTCAAGAGACACCCGTCCATTCATAGAATGAAGAGCTCTGCTCCCATGTTTGTAAAGAGGAGTCATCCTATGTAATGAGCTATGACTTCTGGAACTTTATGACAGTAAAATACCATAATGAATTGTGTGGGATGGTTTCTTAAAATGGCCATTAGTGTAGAAGCATGGTATTAATAGTAGATTTTAATTCAGTAAAAGTAAGTAAGTAGTTCTTTGGACAAATTATGGGCTCACAAAATGGCATTCTTTACAGGTTTAATCTAATTGAAGAACTGATTTTGAGAGTACGGAATTGACAGACTGTATCCTCAGTACATAGATTTTGGTAAGTCCTGAGGCAAGTGGATTTCAGACTATATCTCCTCAAGAGTACATAGACAGCAACCATTATATTGCTGGTTAAATGAGAATCCATGGGCTTTAGCCAATGAGGGAAAGAGTGACATCTTGTTATGAAAGCTGAGAAGCTTGGCATGGGTGTGTGTATGACAGAAGAGTTCCCAATTTCTGCTCAAGGCTAAACCAAAGGAGGCTCCTCAGAAGCAGTTTGGGGTCTTTGCTACTAAACAGTCATCACATCCCTGAAGTTCTACTTCATGGAGCATCAGTCCAATTCTTGGAAAAGAATTGAAGTAGGTTTAATCCATGCATTTTCAAAGGGAACAATATTACCCGTAAGTGGATGAAATTCATTCTTGGAGAGTGAAATGATTTTACTCTTTTTATGTATAAAACATAGATATACATACAGCACATAAACAGATATACAGTATAACAGTGGTATTAATATTTCATGGTGGGGGGGGCAATTAGGGGAAAAAATAACTGAAAATGCTCCCTGGGTGGGGGGATGTATGTGAAATAAAGGTTAATAAATACTGATGAAATCAAATGTAAACACAAAATAATAACAGCTACATTTCTCCAGCCCCAACTCACAGACATTTAAACATTTAAACTGGATCACTATAACCTCATTCAGTAACCTTCAATATAAATAATTTGTATTGTATATCCTCAGGTAAAGGAATAAGTTAACTCAGTTAAATGTTGGAATATGTCTAGTAAAAAGATGAATTTGGTTTCAGAATATTACTATTTTGGCTTGGTTGTTGTTCTATTAATGTCAATCCTATGTTGGGAAAATAAAAAATTGCATTACATTGCTTAACAATCCCTGTTTTTTTATGGTATGCAGTAGGAGGGAGTAGATGTAGCTCACCCAAGAAGTGTATCTTGTGATTGTTAAAAATAAAAAGTAGCCAGAGGGTAATATGCTCTGGATCACTGAAGTGAATCACTGTTTGAAATTTAATTTTTTTAAAAATGGAATTTCCTCATTGTAACTGGTGAAACAATGTAAAAACACATAAAGAAAAGCCATAAATTCCCTTATTCCATTTCGTCCTACGCCCTGGAGTTAACCAAAGGTACTTCCATGAGCTTCTTTTCTTCTAGCTTTATTGAGATGTAATTAACATATAACGTTGTATAAGTTTAAGGTTACGATGTAATGATTTTATACATGCATATGTTACAAACTGATTACAACAATAAGGTTAGTTAATACAGCAATTACTTCACATAGTTACAATTTTGTGTGTGTTTGTGAGAACTTTTAAAATCTCTCTTAGACAACTTTCAAATATACAATACAGTATTGTTAACTATATTCACGTACAGTACATTACCTTACATTACATCCCCAGAAACTGATTCATCTTATAACTGGAAATTTGTACCCTTTGGCTACCTTTACCATTTTCTCCCCCTCCACCTCCTGTCCCTGAAAATCTGCTCTCTGTTTCTATGAGTTCAGTTTTTATAGATTCCACATTATGTGGGATCATAAGTGTCTTTCTCTGTCTGACTTATTTCACTAAGCATAATGCCCTCAAGTTTCATCCGTGTTGTTGCAAATGGGAATTGCCTTCTTTTATGGCTGAATGATATTCCATTGTGTGTGTGTGTGTATCACATTTTCTTTATCCATGATGGATACTTGGATAGTTTCCATGCCTTGGCTACTGTAAATAGTGTTGCAATGAACACGGAGGTGCAGATATCTCTTCACGATAGTGATTTCGTTTCCTTTGGTTATATACACAGAAGTGGAATTGCTGGATCATATGGTAGTTCTATTTTTAATTTATTGAGGAACTCTCTGTTTTCCATAGTGACTGCACCAGCTTGCATTCTCACCAACAGAGCACAAGGCTTCCCTTTTCTCCACATTCTCACCAACTCCTGCTATCTCTTGGCTTTTTGATAATAGCCATTCTAATGGGTGTAAGATGATATCTCATGGTTTTGATTTGCATTTCCCTGAGGATTAGTGATATTGAGCACTTTTTCATGTACTTGTTGGCCATTTGAATATCTTCTTTGGAAAAATGTCTATTCAGGTCCTTTGCCCATTTATAAATTGAATTATTTGGTTTTCTTGCTATTGAGTTGTATAAGTTCTTTATATATTTTGGATATTAATCCCTTATCAGATATGTGGTTTGCAAATATTTTCTCCCATTCTGTAGGTTGCCTTTTCATTTTATTGATCACTTTCCTTTTAGCTTGATGTAGTCCTACCTGTTTATTTTGCTTTGGAGGCTTGTGCTTCGGATGTCATATCCATAAAATCATTGCCAAGACCAATGTCAAAGAGCTTTTTCCCTGTTTTCTTCTAGGAGTTTTACGGTTTCAGGTCTTACATTTAAGTCTTTAATCCATTTTGAGTAAATTTTTGTGAGTGGAGAAAGGTAGGAGTCCAGATTCTTTTGCATGTGAATATCTAGTTTTCCCAACACCATTTATTGAAAAGACTGTCTTTTCTCTATTGAGTATTCTTGACTTTCTTTTCAAATATTAATTGACCACTATATGTATGCACAAGCTTCTTAATGTTCATATACAGGATTTTTTCAAGAAGAGTACTTATAGTAAATAAATCTGGATCATAAATCTGGGTTTATAACTGCTTTTCCGTTACAATGTCAAAGTTGATTAGTTGCTGTGACATAGTAGTTGCCAAGTAACCCATGAGCCTAAAACACTTAACATCTGACCCTTTACAAAGAAAGTTTGCTGTCCCCAACAGTAGACTATAATAAATTATTGTTTATCCATTTGATGAAAGACTGAATCCATTAAAATGTTACTGTAAAAGAATGTGTAATTAGATGAAAATAGATTCACAATGCATATGAATCAAGCAATTGAAAACAATATACACGGTAGAGGTCAATTTTTGTTAAAATCATGGGTGCACTATGTGGGGTGCTTAGAATTGAAGGAGCCCAACTGTCAGAGTCTGACAGGCCCAAATTCCATTTCTGACCCAACCAATCACCAATTGTGTTGAAACAGATGAGTTACCTTACCTTATTGTTCCATTTCTTTTTTTATACACTGGAGATATTCAAATATGGATATTTCTCCCCCCCTTCCAAAAATTGATTTGAGGTGAATTAACATAA
This sequence comes from Delphinapterus leucas, assembly GCF_059928025.1. Lineage (NCBI taxonomy): Eukaryota > Metazoa > Chordata > Mammalia > Artiodactyla > Monodontidae > Delphinapterus > Delphinapterus leucas. The sequence continues at coordinate 70,361,534 of NC_143142.1, read as the reverse complement.
CAATATCTACCCTTTATGGTGATTTTAATTAAGAAATAAAATGTATAAAAGTTTTAATGTGATGTCCAGCACATAGCAAGGCATACTACATTTAAAATTTTTCCTCTTACCTCTGCTTCTAATAGACAGGAGAAGAGACAAGAAACTCCTGTCTTATTATTTCTTTTTCAATAAGCAGATGGAATAGAGAAAGGAGTAAAGAAAACCCTTTCAAGGGCTGGGGCATTCCTCACCACAGTGATGGACAAGGACCACAGAGCCCCAGAGAAAAAAGCCACCACTGACAGCAACATGAGAAAAGGGTAATAATATATTTCTGTGCCACCCATGACATCCGGTTTCTTCTCTGAATTATGTCAATTAAGGCCGTAATTGCAGAGGATGACAAAGGAATTATGCTTCTTTATCCATTCTATTCCCCGTGCTGAGGCTTAGAATTATCATTTGCATCAAGAAGTGGTTAAAAAAAAAAGCCTTAAGTTATTAGTTTTATTTGCCATTATTTTGTATATTTATATATGTATGTATACATATACATATGTGTATATGTGTGTCTACTTGTGTATATATACACACATATTTGTATGTATTTTTTCCTTACACAAAATCCTTCTTCATTTTATCTCTAAATCATTGGAAATAAGAAAGTTATTAACAAATGTAATTCCTAAAATGTTCTTGTTACTTAATTTGGAGTCACAGAAACTCAAAATTTGGAAGCAATCCTCTAGGTCAGAATTTTCTAAACTCTCTTCCAAGGAACACTATATAGGAGAGGTATTAATTGTGTGCATGTGTAAGAAGCGTTCCTTAGTCAGACTACTTTGGGAAATACTGCTTCTGCTACTGCCTCTTTAAATTCACGAGTGCAAACACATTGAAGTGTCTGCAGCAAAAAAATTCTTCAATCTTATTAAGCCTGTCTTATCCTAAGTAATTTGGCAATAAACTTTCTTTACTCATAAACTCCTATTTCACATCTCCTGGAAGTATTCTTCCCAGAACATCTGTAAGTCTTCATCTAGTTTAATTCACTCATTCTATAGATAATGAAATATCATCATGTATAGCAAAAAAGTGAACACTGCAACTCATGTCTTCAGTTCATTTATGTCTGCCAACCATTAATCTAAATGTTTTCTAGATCCCGAAGTCCTGTTGAATACATGTTTATCTTCTCTCCATCCCAAAACTCCAAAAAATGGCAATGAAGGAATTAGAAAGGTATTAATGCAAAAGGACAAGAACAAGAGAAAGGGGCAACAGATATTTTGACGTTAGCAAGCAGATGGAAGTGTGCTAACTGCCTTAGCAGAGTGGCGGGAACCCTCTAAGTCCCTGCACGGGGGACACAGGGGAGGGTGAAGGATTCATTGGAGACACGTGGTATGAAGCTGATCTATAAGGATTGAATGAACATCACTATACAGAGAATCTCCTCTCCCACCCAAAGCTTAGGAAACAGCTATTTCTGAGTGACTCAGGTGGGTGATGAAACACAGAAGGCTAACTGAAAAGTAATAAATCAATCTATGTTCTTATATGAATACTGAATAATTATATGAATTATTCTTATATGAATAATTATTCATTGTTTCATAGGAAATGCATTAGTTGCAGGTCACCATCGTTGAGCACTGACTATATAAAAACAATGGACTAGACGCTGGGGATACAAAGATTCCTTAACAGTAAAATTTATATGACAGGGCTTCCCTGGTGGCACAGTGGTTGAGAGTCCGCCTGCCAATGCAGGGGACACGGGTTCGTGCCCCGGTCCGGGAAGATCCCACATGCCGCGGAGCGGCTGGGCCTGTGAGCCATGGCCACTGAGCCTGCGCGTCCAGAGCCTGTGCTCCGCAACGGGAGAGGCCACAACAGTGAGAGGCCCGCGTACAGAAAAAAAAAAAAAGAAAAAAAAATTTATATGACAGCTATATTCCTGGTCTTAAGAAATTTACAACTGCAGGGGTTCAGGGGGCTCACATAGTTTTGCAGACTTTTAAAGATATTTATTCAACAGGTGTTTAGTGAGCATCTACAAATTTTGTGAGGTTCTGAGTCTGAATTTCAAAACTATATTAGTTCGAATAAGTTGCATAACTTCTCTAATCCTTTGTTTCCCCTTTTATATAAAGGAATAAGAATAATAACAATAACTATTTCATAGAGTTGCATGCCTGAAAATACTTTGATAGATATTTCTGATAATAAAAATGAGAAAGCACAGTATTTCCTAGAATAAAGTTTTGTTCAACCAGATTTATTGGGAGCCTACTAAGTAAGAGGCCTTATAATGGAACCCCAAAGTTTAACCTTACTGAAAGTGAGTGGGGAATGAGGAAGGGATTACAGATGGGCAGGAGGACACATTAAACATGGTGGATCTATTCAGTGTCCTGACTGTGGTGATGGTTCATTAGTACATATACTCGTGTGTCAAATGATCAACTTGTATACTTTAATTATGTACAGTTTATTTTATGTCAGTGAAACATCAATAAAGCTGTCTAAAAAAGGAACATAAACATAAAACTAGGCTTAAATAGCAACCCCTTAAAAGAGACACCATCATCTTTTTATTTAACTCCTCTCCTCTGACTCCCTCAGTGTGGGGTGCCTTATAAGCACTGGTTCTTCTATTTTATATTTTGAAGATGTTTATTTGTTCTCACATGGTATATTTTCAATAATACTTTCAGATCAATATTCTTAAAACTTCAACTGACACAAATGTTGAAAATCTGGACACTGAGAAAAATAAAATTACGATTATTTAGATTCTTAATGAATAGGAAAACCTAACTTTTTAAGCTTTTTCAAAATCAGTGTCATCCAAAGTAGGATTATCTGTACATAAATGGGCATGAGTGTACTCTATAAAGCAATTAAAGAAAGCCCAATTTTCCAAAAAAATTAATCTTAATGTGGGATCTATTTAATAATATTTATACTTAATTTTTAGTAATGTCTTATGTGGCATGTAGGCAGATGCTCAATGTGGTGTTGTACTGAAGTGAATAATTATTTTATATAATCAACTGCTGTCTATTTAACAAAAGTGTTTCTAAGCATGTTTGACTCCAAACACTTGGTTTTGACTTCCGTACTGGTTAAGCTTTTACTGCAATAATGCAATACAATAAATCACTCCAAACAGCAGTGCCTTAAACCAATGTTTATTGTCTAATTGGGAAAATTTCATTCAGAAGACTTGATCATGTATTAATTTCTCTAATAACTATCTTTCCTTAGGAAAAGTTTTTTCTGTGGACCCTGGGTCACATCTTTTCACAGTGGCCTCCTTTTCGCATCGTGGCCTTTCTTTTGATTTCTCTTAGCAATTTGTTATAGTTCCTGGTCTAGTAAACACTCATTTCGTTTTTGAGCACAGCTAGATATTAAGTGATTACTTATCATATTTTTTTCTGTTATTTTAATTAATATTTCATATTCATTGGGTTACTTCAGTGAAGCGGGAGTATTTAACTGGGTATTCTAATTGAAAGTTGGAAGTTTTTAAAGTTATGTACATGTGTTTATGTACACATGATAATCATTTACATTTTTGACCACAGATTGGAAAAAATAAATTGGTTTGGTTTATTCAGTAAAGAACTGCATGATCAATCATAAATTAATACATTTTTAAAACACATTCCCTAGTATACTGGCTTTGTTTGAATAGGTTGATTTGTGGCATCTTTACTTGTTGATGACTGGTAGAAATTTCTGATGTTTCCCACTAGCTAGTTCTTCTCTACTTCAGTGTTGGTGAAGAGTTGCACTTTCTTGCCCTTTGAGGTCTGCTTTGGCTATGTGATTAGTTTTGGTCAGGGAAATATGGACAGAGGTGATGTGATGTGTGCCACTTCCAGGAGGAAACATTTCTGAGCTGGTGCCCGCTCTTCCTCAGGGACCACAGAAGCATGGGTTGAGTTGGAGATGCCATGAGACCACAGCAGCCTGGGATGCTGGAAAAACACACAGAGGACAGCTGCCCAGAAGGGTCGCCGAGACCATATGTGAATAAGGAATAAACTGCTCAGAGATGGGGACTTGTTTGTTACCACAGCATTACTGAACTTATCCAGATGAGTATAAGGAATGTATAGTACCTTAAGTAGTAAACAATAAACAAATTTTAAATATTCATAATGGCATGATAGGTAACCAATTTTGTTTATTCTTACAGGATACCTTACTTTCATTATAATGGAAGCTCCTCTGGCTTTTTACTAGTTTTATCAATGTTTAACATGTAGATAGTGCCAAATTAACTCCTATTTTTAAAGATACAAACAGACTGGGGACAAGAAAAAGATCTAAAAGACCAAGGCTTAGTACCATGTATGTCTATATTGAGAGAGAGATGATATCCCATGAGGTGATGAAATAATAAGATGAATTTTAAGTTCTCATTTATTTTCTGAACTCTTTTTTTCCCTTAGTTCAGACATGGGTGGTTTTCACAGTGTGTACCCTGCAGTGCTGCATGGAGTTATCCCATTTTCAGAACTTATCTGGGAATGCAAGTGTAGATGAAGGGCTTGGGAAACTTGGTCTGTTCCCCACTGAGTGTTCAAGAACAAAACCAGTACATCACTAACAAGACATTGCAGGTGGTACTTAAATCCCACAAAGGTATCATTACTGACACACATTCACCAGGAATAAGGTGAGCTTGTTTCCATAGCTGGCTGTCAAATGGTATGAATATTGACAGAGTCAAGAAATTAGCTGGTTTTGTCAAAGGCTGGGGGTTAGTGGTATGAGTCAAGTTATTGTGGTCACCCCTGTAAAGCCACAAATTTCTGGGGAGGTTATCTTCTTAGGGCAAAAAGCTGAGGGCTTATACAAAGCCTGCCCAACTCTTCTGTTGCCACTCCTACATGATAAGTTTAATCCTCACACAAGAAGATTATCCTCAAAGTCAGTGCCCATCAATGTTTGGAAACTTTTTTTTTTTTCCTGAATGCTGACACTGCACATGATGGACTATATCTCAAAGCAGGACAAGTGCAGTTAAATAAAAACTAAATTCCAGTTAATTTAACTAAACCTCAGAAAGTGGTTCAGCCATTTCAGAATTAACCATCTTCTAGTCAATTCAAATTTGCTCAGACCTACTCTTGTTTGTTTATAAGAGACCTAGAATGCTTATTTCTGATATTGAGCAGGTCAGTATTGATGTGATCCTTTAATTTTTTGAATGTTATTTTTTTCTAGTCCGTAACAGATTAAACATGGTGTTAGAGACTCATGTTTCCTATTCACTTAACCATCCCAGCTTGAAAGCAACTAACAAAACATCCTGAAAGCTAATGTCATTATACATCTGAAAGGTTTTATAAAATTACATGTATATAGTCCTCAGACATGTATTTATATTCCACGTATGTTATCTTCTTTCATAGGTTTGAAAATTTCAAAGTTTTTGATTAATATATTGTCATTAATTTTAACAATTCTTTCTTCTATTTGCTCCTGTCAACATTCATTATCATTTTCAACCCACATTTGTCCTTAAATTGTCCTTAAATAAGGACAACTATATTTGTCCTATATTTTAAGAGTATAATATAGAGACAGTAAAATTCACCATTTTGGGTGTGTAATTCTGCAAGCTTTGTTAAATGTATTTGGTAAACGTCATTTAGTCACCACCACTGTCAGACAGAACAGTACCATCTTTTCAAAAAAACCCTCCACGTTACCTGACCTCAACATCAGAGCAATTACTGATTTGGTTTTTGTCCCTATAGTTTTGCCTTTTCAAGAATGTCAAATAAATGGAATCATACAGTATATAACCTTTTTAGTATGGTTTCTTTCAGTTAGCTTAATGTGTAAGTGTGGGTTTTTTAATCATGTCCTGCCATTTCTCAAAATTTGGTTTGTTAATTCTTACAGCATTAAACATACATTTCTGCCTCACTTTCATAATCTGATATTTCTTATCTAGTAATTTCTCATGTAAATTCTTCACATAAATGGGATAAATTTCCTCACAGTTTGTTAGAGCAAATTCCTTTCCACTTCAATTTCTTTGTTTAGGTCTCCTTCCCCTCATGGATACCAAACCCATCACCTTGACTAGTTCAAATCCTTCATGTATTATTCCTACAGCATCAGATCAGGTCCCACCTTCTCAAATAGTTTTCTCTGAAAAATACAGCTGATAACAAAACCTATGTTGAATTGATTGATCATGTAACACCCGAATTGTTTCATATTCATTTGTGTATTCTCCCCTACCAGATTGTAAGGTCCCTGAAAGCAAGATAAGCTTCTAGCATGAGAAGGATTACATGTCGCATATTAAGACCTATTATAAAGACACTCAAGAGAATTTCCTGGCGGTCCAGTGGTTAGGACTCTGCACTTTCACTGCCGAGGGCCGAGGTTCAATCCCTAGTCGGGGGAACTAAGATCCCACAGACTGCATGGCGCAGCCAAATCAAAGAAAAAAGGACACTCAGAAGGGTAACTTGAGAATTCCTACAAAGAGGTGTTGAAGGAGAGTAGGGGAATAGTATGCCTTCATAAACTTGATCAATTTGTGTTCAGGGAGAGTGAGATATTATACAAATTCTCCAATGAGTGTGCAAAATGAGAAGGCTAGTTTTTTTTTTGTAGATGATAGGTTTAATTGGTATGGCTTTGAGGAACTGATGAAGATTGGATTTACCACCGCTCATTGATTCATTGGTTGCAGAAACAATCCTGGCGACTTCTTGTTTTCCCTAGATTTAACAAGTAGAAGGAGAATGGCAAGTTCCTAACAGGAGCAGATGACTGCAGAAAAGTTGTTAAATGAAGACTATTTCTTGATGTAAGGATTGCAAAATGGAACTTGAAATTTTCTATGAGATCCATGAGAGGCAATAACTTCAAATAATCAACCCAAAGAGAAGTCACAGGTCAGTATTAGCTGTCAATTGTTCCCTCAGATTCCAGGGAAATTAATCTTTGCTTCATAGCACCTAACAGCAAAGGGTATCCAAAATGAAGTACGTAGGTATGGCTATATGAAAGTCACATGCCTTTTATTGTAAGAATTTACAATCTGCAGATACTTTGTGTTGGTATTAGCAGTCATACATCTAATGCCTTTATTACAGAAGAAAATGTATTTCCTACAAGTAGAGGCAACCAGCAGCTCTTTACACTATTTTACGAAGCAAGCAATTTTAGAAACATTTAGGTCAACAAACTTTAAATATTTTTGAAAATACACAGACTAACCAGAGACTGCCTGGTAGTGATAAAAGCATGCCCCATCTGCCACTGCTTCAGTCCCTGGTAACTTCTCCCCTCTTTGATAGGAGTCTTAGAAACGTGTTTATTTTTCTGCAGATCCATGCAGGTAAATGCGATCTTATTCCTAACACATTCTCCATGTGTAGGTCACCTTGGAAGTGAGAAACATTTCAAGTGACTGATGAGAAGAAAACATGCTTTTTTAACACCTAACAGACCTAACAGAAAAGAAACAGCCTGAACTAGAGAATCATTATTATGATAATTTTCATTGTGATAATTCCTGTAATAATAACTTTTGAATTAGGCATACATTTAAGCACTTAAAATATGAATGAGAAAGAAATAACAGTGCCCAAGAGTGTTAGGTAGGCTGTATTTTTTCATTTGTTATTTGGATCCTCAATGCTTGTATACACTTGAAATCAAAGTGACTACCTAAACAAGGAGATAAAAAGAGAGATGGCTCCTCTAAGCAAAGTCTTACATGCCCCCCACAAGGTAACGCAATAGTTTCCGTGTCACAACTGGCTTCATCTCTTTAATAAGAGGTGAGTTCTTAGTTAAGCAGATGACTCAGATACCAGCACGCTTTCTGGTTCTCGACCTAAGGCTGAGTACATTGCTTATCTGTACTGGCTGTCAACACTGTCTCAAAAGACGTGACTCTCCTCTGAGCACAGGATGTGGGCATCGGAAACAAATAAGGAAGCAGCAGCGAAGTGTTTCATATCTCTGAAGGAAATCCCACAGCTTGCAAGAAAATCCAGTGGACTGAATACATCATTCACTTTTATCCTGAAGAAGAAGCTAAATCAGATGCTCTGCAACAGAGCCACAAAAACAAATGAGAACACAATTTCATATGTAACTGCTTTGTCTCAACCTATGAGAAAGAAATGCATGCTTTTAATGGAGCAGTGTTTACTTATTCAATCCATGCATTTGGGGACCTAAATTTTATTTTCCAATGGAGTAAAAAATACATGGTTTCTGAAGCATTTTTATTACTCAACATGAAACCCAATCTCTTGAAACTGATCTTCAGTTTAGAAACTTATGTTGCAAACAACAACTAAAGGTACCTGTTTAGTGAATGGTGAGTGAACCTTGAGATTACATTCAACTCTATTAATATTTTCTAAGAATTATCTGCCCTTCATTTTCAGGGCATGATACACATGATCTCTAAACTCACAATCTCATGCTAGGGTTTTCAAGGCATCACTACTGGAATGTAGTCTTTTCAGAGAGGGACATCTTCAACCACATCGGGTAAAGACAAACCTACTCATGGATTCTCCAAGTATATGGAGCAAATCATTACCATTTAAGGTTGAGAAAATTGTTTTGTGCTTTGGAGATATACCTAGGGTAGTACCTTGACAATTTTAAATAGAAAGACATAACTTTCTACAAGTGGAGAAAAAGGCAAATAGAACGTTTTACCATTATGCATTGATGGGGAAAAAAAATGAACCCGAAGGAAAAGGGATTCGGAATTAAAAATGTTTCTATGGTGCTTTCTTGTAGAGCCTTTTCTGGGAATGAATGCCATAGTTTCCCCCTTGTCTACCCAAGTTTTTCCTCTTGCTACCTCTCTGACACTTGATGAGAATTCCCCTTTCCTTCCTATAACACCACTCAAAATAACAGTCATATTTTAAGGTACATAGGAATCTCACAGAGATCATGTTAAAATGCAGATTCTGACTAATAAGACTATGGTGAGATTCTTGGTTCTGCATTTATTTATTTATTTATTTATTTTTATTGAAGTATAGTTGATGTACAATGTTATGCTAGTTTCAGGTATATAGCAAAGTGATTCATATATATATATATATATATATATATATATTCTTTTTCAGATTCTTTTCCATTATAAGTTATCACAAGACATTGAATATAGTTCCCTCTGCTATACAGTTATACAGTAGGTCCTCGTTGTTTATCTGGCTCTGCATTTCTAACAAGCCCCCAGGCCATTGATGGTGTTGACCACACTTTGATTAAAAAGAGCCCATAAGACACCCAGTCAAGAAAAGGAAGCTATAATTAGGGCTGATTACCCACATCCCCCCTCATCAGGACTAACCCCACCATTCTCCATGTTTGTTTAATGCTGTCATACCCAGAAGCTCAAACCTTCCAAAATTATTGGTTTCACCACCAGAAATCCCAGCCTTCTAGAGCCATTGATTTCCTCCATCCCAAAATGAACTCCCAGACTTGTCCTGACCATCATTTTAGTGAATAATTCCAACATCCACCCAGTTGTTTAAATTCAAAACCAAGAAGTCATCGTTAATTCTTCTCTCATGTTCTGCTCCCACAGCCAATCTGGCAACACTAATTCCAAAACACCCCAAATCTGTTCACTTCTATTTGTCTCTGCTGCTCTTAATGCATTGCATATCACCACTACCTCCTGCACGACTGAAATTATTTCCCATCTGGTCTCACTGCTCCCACTCTTGTCCCCCTCTCCACAGCCACCAGAGAGATCTTTTTGAAAGAGCATACCAGGTTCTTGGCTACTTATTACATTTAGGCAAAAAAAAAAAAAAAATCCAAGCTCCTTCCTTTTTCACAAGGACGTGTGTGACTTCTCTCATCTCATCCTTGCCTGTACTGTAAACTGGCCAGTTTGTTTTTTCTCTGACCAGCCAAGCTTCAAGCTGCTTCTGCCTTGGATAAGCTTCCTCCTGAACTTTGCATAGCTTGCTACTCCATATTATTCAGACCTCTGCTCAAAAACCAACCCCTCCAAGGACCTCCTGATTGCCTTATCTGTAATGGCCCCGTCCTCCAATTTTTTTACTTCTCTACTCACTACCTTTATTTTCATGGTAAGCATCATCACTCTGTTAAACTAAGTTATTTACTTATTTGTAGGCGAAGAAACATTGTATTTTTTTCATTGATGTATTTAAGTTCCAATGCCAGATATAAAATAAGCACTCAATAAATATCAACTGGAAAAAAATGAATGAAAGAGGGAATAAATGAGTGCTAGCCTAAGTCAAAATGTTTTGGTAAGCAAAAGATTGCCAATGAGGAATTGGTAAGGTATGACTTCTCACATGATTGCTCACCACCAGCGTATCCTTTCCAATCTGTGCATGCTCCATCAACATAGATTTTAGACTGGAATGACATTGATGTGAAGCCCTTGGACCATTCCTCTTGCTATGTCCAGGAGGCTACTTAAAGTTCTGCAGAATGATACCAGTCCATTTAGACCTTATACTCTTTGGCAGCCCAACGTCCCTCATTTCTGCTGGCCATGAATCATTAGGGCATCATGGGGATGGTGGTGAGCTGGGATACAGCAATATGGGCACAGTGATGACAATTTACAAAGAGAGGAAAGGAATCTGGGTTTTTAATGGGTGATTTATATTGTTGCAAACCAGTTTTATAATGGTTTTTATAAATTTTGGAAATCAATTTTATAATGTTGAAAACCAATCCAAATTAAAATGCAGAAACAAAACATTAAAAAACATAATGCCACACCATGAGCCAAAAAAAAATATGTCAGTGGTCTGGATCTGGCCCATGGATTGCTGGTTTGCCACTGCAGATTTAGTACTTTATTTATTATACATGAGATGACTATAATCACACAATTAAGTCTGAGCACGTAGGAAGACAGACAGCAGTTTAAAAATGGGCATTAGTCTGAACAATAACTAGAGAAAATGCCTACCAGCAAAAAAAAATGTTAATATAAACAAGAACTAAATTTAGAGGGGAAAGTGGGGAGGGGTGGTGGTGGGATGAATTGGGAGATTGGAATTGACATATATACACTAATATGTATAAAATATATAACTAATAAGAACCCGCTGTATAAAAAATAAATAAAATTAAATTTAAAAATATAAATTCTATTTAAAAAATAAAGAACAAAATTTAAACAATATCATGTACTTGATAAGATTACAGAAGACCCTAAGGAGGTAAGCAGGGGTGAGAGTCTTAAAATCTGTGATCTATAACACTGTTTCAGATAGATGATGCAAAGAATAAACAGTAGGAGAGTGGAAAAAAAATACAAACAGGTGAATCTCAAAAAAAGAACCGCAAACAGTTGCAAAAGATGCTCAGTTTCCATGATAATCAAATCTATGCAAATTAAAATGAGACAGTTTTCCTTGTTGAAATTAAAAAGGAAGTACTGCCCAGTGTGGCCTGGCAATGAGGAGAGAGAGAGGCACACTAGTGCACTCTTGGCAAATATAAACTTTTTTTTTGCTATCTAGACTCGCTCTCAAAAGAGACTTCCCTGGTGGCACAGTGGTTGGGAGTTTGCTGGCCAATGCAGGGGAGACTGGTTCGATCGATCTCTGGTCTGGGAGGATCCCACATGCCGCATAGCAACTAGGTCCGTGAGCCACAGCTGCTGAGCCTGCACTCTGGAGCCCGCGAGCCACAACTACTGAACTCGCATGCTGTAACTACTGAGGCCTGCGTTCCTGGAGCCCGTGCCCTGCAGCAAGAGAGGCGACCGCAATGAGAAGCCTGCGCACCGCCGTGAAGAGTGGCCCCCACTCGCTGCAGTGAGGACCCAACACAGCCAAAAATAAATGAATAAATAAATTTATATTTTAAAAAACCTATAAAAAATAAAATAAAATTGCTCTCAAATTGAAAATGTACACGTTCTTTCATGCACAAGTCCACATCTAGGAAATATCTTAAGGAAACAATTGAATCAGTGGATACAGATGTACATAGAATTCTGTTCTTTGTAACATAGTTTATAATAGCAAATAATTAGAAATAACTCACATGTCCATTCATAAAATAAATGATATTAACAATCACCCAGTGGGGTGTTAAACGGCAGTCAAAGAGAATGAGATGTCCATATGTATGGAGAAGATAGTTTATGACCTTTTTTAAGTAAAATAAATATTCAAAATACTATAAATGCACAAAATAGATGGGAGGGCATGAGAGAAAGTGAATGAAAGGAGGCACTGAAAGAAATGTTCTCAATAGTTCATGTTTCTGTTGACTGATGTTTTTACTGCTTGTTTCTGGGTGCTGAGATAGTAATTATTTATTCTGCTTAAAAATTATTGTCTATATTTTCTGGGGTTTTTTCCTATATATATTGCAAATATATCTTCCTCCTATAATAAGAAAAAAGGAATAAAATAAAATAAAAAAGCAAAAAATATTACTACTTTCATGCATAAATCAATCTGAAATATAATATATATTTAAAGGTAGACTATCCATACCCTCGGGGAAAATTTAGTGTAGCATTTTTTTATATGAAGTTGTATGGCATGACCTAAAAGATCACTAACACAGACTTTACTTGTTCTGTTAGCAATCAAGAAAATTCCAGTAGATTTATTTGTGTCTCTAAAAGTTTGAGCAAGGCATAGTTAGAGAAAGCAAAAGTGCCATTAAGTTAGAAAAGGAGACATTTTTTGTCGTTAATGATGAATTAAGTGGGCCAAATAAAACACGTAAACATTATATTTTCTCCCAAATTCTAGCTTCATCAACTAACACCAATTTGGAAGTGAATCACAATTTTGGTTTTAAAAAATAAGTATTAGTCTACCATTATAGAGCCTTTAAATTGTTATAACTAGTGCTGAACATAACCTTAAATAAGAAATCACTTGCGGGTAGAAACCAACTGGAGATGGCTATTTTATTTTACTTTTACATGAAAACTGCCAGAGAAATTGAACAAAAGATGCTTCCTTATGCAACTAAGCCTAGAGGAAGTAAATGTAACTTTGAAAAAAAATGTACATTTTGGCCCGGAGATGGAAACAACCTAAGTGTCCATCATCGGATGAATGGATAAAGAAGATGTGGCACATATATACAATGGAATATTACTCAGCCATAAAAAGAAACAAAATTGAGCTATCTGTAATGAGGTGGATGGACCTAGAGTCTGGCATACAGAGTGAAGTAAGAAAGAGAGAGACAAATACCGTATGCTAACACATATACATGGAATTTAAGAAAAAAAAAAGGTCATGAAGAACCTAGGGGTAAAACAGGAATAAAGACACAGACCTACTAGAGAATGGACTTGAGGATATGGGGAGGGGGAAGGGTAAGCTGTGACAAAGCGAGAGAGAGGCATGGACATATACACACTACCAAACGTATGGTAGATAGCTAGTGGGAAGCAGCCGCATAGCACAGGGAGATCAGCTCGGTGCTCTGTGACCGCCTGGAGGGGTGGAATAGGGAGGGTGGGAGGGAGAGAGACGCAAGAGGGAAGAGATATGGGAACATATGTATATATATAACTGATTCATTTTGTTGTAAAGCAGAAACTAACACACCATTGTAAAGCAATTATACTCCAATAAAGATGTTAAAAAAAAATGTACATTTTGATCTTCATCTTCATCTCCACTCCTCTTGATTTCAATGTTTTTGTAATCTCTTGAATGTCAATAATACACTTCAAAAAAGAATATTTTAAAAAATGTTTTTAATTTACAAGACTTGTGTGATATACTACATTAATATCTAATACCATGAGTGAAAACAAGAGCTTCATAAATAAATAAAAGTATTTGGTATTCAAACAACTAGGAACTCTTTGATATTAAAGTTTGGATCATAGAATATAATCTAACTTAGAATGTTAGCAACTTAGAAGTTCTAAAACCTACAACATCTATCTCTTCATAGTAAGTAGTACTTTGAAATGTTGCCATGCTGACAATATTTTTCCTACTTTCTTTGAGGGCTTAACACACAGAGAAACTTCACAAGTGTAGTTTGGCTTGGACAGACGGGGACTTTTCTCTGCCTTGATACTTCTCTGAAGGGACTCATCTGCTCTTTTATAACAGGGGTGGCTTTGGGATGGAGCGGAGTCAGAGTAAGCCTGCTTGCCCCATGACCTTGGTTCTCATCTGGGCTCTGCCATCACTAGCTCTTTGATCTCTACATCTTCACGCTTCTGTTTCACCATCTGCAAAATAAAAGACTTCTGCAACCTAATAGATAAGGTCCCTTCAAGCCCCAAACCTCTCTGATTCTATGACCAGATTGGGAAATATGCTTTAATCCTGGATTCCTTGGAGCTTTCTTTTAGCATCTCTCAGCTTTGAGGAGGGTTGCCTGTATGTTCCACTTGCTCTGAGCTGGAAAGTTGTCTCGTGAGCGTCTAACGTTCTTAGGAAATAGGAAATGAATTGTTAAACAATAAGAGAGGGGAGATAAACTCTCAATATGAAATACTAACGGGAAAGACAAGCAGAAAGAACAGAGAAATGGGAAGAGAATTCAGTTGTTAGATTATAGAATAGACCAGTGATTCACACATTAGAATTAGAGCCTCCTAGGGAGTTTTAAACAAAATGCTCAGCTTTATCTTAATCAATTAAATCAGAATCTTCCAGGATAGGGATGACATTGATATTGAAACAAGAATGAAAATAATGACTCTCAGGCACCTCTTTTGCACAGCCAGGACTGAGAATCACAAGACAAGATGATGGTGAGAGAATTATTTGAGAAAGAGAGAAAATAAGTCAATGCAGAAATACTCTTATGCAAATGGAGATTTTTTTCTTTTAATATCTACAAACCTAAAAATCTTAACTCTTAACTACAAGTCACTCCTTTAATGAGTCTGTTGAGCAGCCAGGGTTGAGGCTCTCTAGAGCGTAAGGAAGTGAGCAGTATTTTAAAATTTGCTTCCTATTAGATTCCAGTCTTCAGTCATTGGAAAATAGAGACAGATAGCTGTTTCTTTAGTCTGTTACCATAAATGAGGAAAGTAAGTTAGACTCGAATATTCTGAATAAAGAAGGAATGAATTAGTGTTTTGCATTTTTAAAAAGCTGTGGATGCTGATAAACAATTCCAAATTCTTAAAGGCCTGTACACACACTTGCACATTCAAGTGCCTACGCGTGTTTATATAATTACTGTGCACATACTTTTATAGGGCTAGAAATATATTTTCTTGCTGTTGACAGAGTTAGATATTAGTCACATCAGAAATGAAACAGAAGGATAAAACTCTATATCCCTGTTTCTGAAATGGGGTAAGGATTGCAATGAGTCATCTTAGACTCTGATATCTTGGAAAATTCTCTGCCTCTACACCCTGCTCAGGACCAAGTACCACGTGATACAGCTGTTAATACAACTGTCACATGGCTACTGTCTTAATTTCAGATCTGCTAGAATGACTGTTTCCTGACTATAGTTTTCCCAACTGTAAATATAAACTGGGAAAGTATGAGGAGAACATATTTTCACAGAGCACTAGTCTCTGATTGTTTAAAACATCTGGGAAAGAAGATCATTCCTCAGACTTACTGTTTCATCTATCAATTGTTTGATCAGTCAATATCTATATTTTTCCCATTAGGAGTTGATATGACTAGATTTGGATGGTGACGATAAGAACAGTAATAACGGCAAAAATTTAATTAATAATGTCGAACTTAAAACCAGATTTTGAGGTGTTAGTCCCAGAATGAGGGGTCTTGAGGCTATACGTCCAAGTTATCAACTCAGGCATGTGACAAGGGAGTGACATCATGGTAGCATCACAAATTCTGTAACATTAACCTGAAGTGGAAAATAAAAAACTTTAAAAATCACGCTGAAGCTCAACTTCTACTCTGATGTAAGGATGGGACATTTGCGAAGCTGGTGGCAGGAGACAGGTCAGCCTGCTGTTGTGCTGCAGTGAGAAACGGAGGGCCTCATTTTGAAAAATATGGCTCGTAGTCTCTGCAATAAAGTGGAATAGCCAAGAAAGCAACAAACGTGCAGAGTAGCCAGCCATGTGATTCAAAGGAAATCATCATTTGTGTGTTATGTGACCGGATTGCGGGTCGTTTGTTTCCATTTATATTTTTCATTATTTTACACTAAAAGAAGGAAGCACGAACACAAACATATTTGGAGGGACAGTCTAGACACTGTATGAAAAACAAAGGGAATGAGGGAATGCTGGGGACCTGCATTCTGGAAACTGCTCCTCTACACCAAAGGGGGCTACATCTGCTCAACTCAGCTGGTAATTATCATGGCACATATTGCCAGGTTTATGATTCTTTCAAAAGAAGTGGGAAATCAAGAAATTTATGTGAACTCTCATTAAAAAATAGTAAGTAATTCCAATATTTTTTCAACAGTGTATGGATCAGACACATTGATTTGTGACCTTTGTTGTAAAACAACTTTGGTATTTCCAGACTGAGGACTCTCCTACATATAAGGCTCAGATCTCATTTCCTAGAAAAGTGTAAAGATGTTTCACTCTATCAGAGCTCACGTCAGAGTTGAACGGCATTTCACCATTCCAGTTTAACTAAGAGAAAAAAGCGTGCCTTTTGATACAGCCACTGGAGCTCATTTTGATTATTCTCAACTTTTTATTTAATGAAAATTCAGTCCTATTTAAATGTCACTGATAAGGGCACTCAGAAGAATATGCCGAAGTGTTCATCCGGCACTCAGAGTTTATAGAGAGTTCTTAGAAGGTTAGCGTGTGCAATGATGACAAACACTTATATAGTGTTTCCTGGGTCCCACGCTCTATGCTGAGTACTCTGTGTGTATTAATTCATTTAATTCGCATAACAGCTACCTGATGTAGGTATTATTTTTATCATCTCCCTACAGATAGAGAAACTGAAGCACAGAGATTTAAGTATCTTGTCTAATTTCTTACCCAGCTAGCAAGTGGTATAACCAGGGTTTGAACCCAAGCACTTTGGCTCCAGAGTCCAACAGCAATCCCTCTGCCAGCTTTTCAAATCAAAAAGTTAATAGATATCAAAATGATTGTCCATCTTTATGTGAACCATGAAAACTACAGCAGAATCTCAGATTGGTACATTCCTGTGATGCAGTATATAGGAGGTAACTATTCTGTAACTGAATGGACCGTTCCAGTGCGCCATCTTCTGAATCCATTATGAACCACTGACAGTGTTTTCGGTTCAATATGCAACACAAGGAAGACTTTATTACTTTATGGCAACACTTGATTTGCTCACTTGCTGTTGTCATTTCAAATATTTCACAAAATGCTAAGGAACAAAAATTAGAAGGAACAGATCATGGAGATCATCTGGTCCAAATTACCCTTAATTGAGAACTTGGGAAAACTAAATGAGATGACAACCAAAATTCAGTCAGAATATAGGGGAGTCCTTTTCCTCTATCGCTAATTTATGTTCCTTTCTCTTTATGCTGCACACCACCTGAAAAAGGACGTCATTTCCTGATGGTGGAGAATTCTCCAGGGAGGAAAATGAGGAGGAATCAGGTCAACTGGCTTCTCTCAAAGTCTGTTAAGTAGTGGAGTTGAAATATTTTAAATCCAAAGTATTCTGCTATTTTTTCTGCTGAGTTTTTGCTCAAAGACCCAAGGATATTTCAATGTCCATTAATTTACCAAGTATTTACATCAGGGATTGAGACAGTCTTGATTTTCACATAATATCAGAAATTTACTGTTATGTTGCTATTAAAAAAGACAACTATTATGCTATTGACACTGATGACAGTTTTACAAACCCCACATATCCAAATATTTTACCTTTTATGACTCTTACCAGAACCTAAGAAAACCTACTTTTTCTTAGAAATTTGTAGAGCAAATTTTCTTCTGGTAGTAATCTAGCAGAGGGTTTCATGAATTCCTTATTATTAGAGAGTGTTATCTATTGGAGCATGGAAGGAAAAATTATTTCCTGCTTTGAATATAAATGAATATAGTAATATCTATTACAGTAATAACTAGAGGAAACAAATGAAGGATTATTTAGAAAACTAGGATATATTCCATTTATCCACTATCTTACAAACATAAATATATTTTTTGCTCATTAACACAAGTGTTCATCTAAGTTCCTATCTCTTGCCTTTGCTCAGTTTTCACAATTGAATCAAGGGGCTTCGATTGTTATTTATTGGCCTTACTTCTGCATCTTTGATGACATAAATAGCCATGTACAGGAATCAATCTGTAGGGAGAACAAGCAAAGTTAGTTTGTGAATCTGATGTTCTTTGGTCCATATAGAGTTGAGGTTTCTTTTTTTTTTTTTTTTTGATGATTTAGATCCCCCTTTATTATGAGATAAGGCTATAAAATAATGAGAGGGATTAAAAAAAACTTATATAGAATTCTAAAATCCAAATGACAAATGATTAGTCACCTAAGACCATATTCTTATTGCAATGTCCCTGTTCAAAATGTTTTTCAAATCCCACTTTTTAAACTGTATTAAGTATCTTTGAAACAAATCTTAGCACTCAAAAATCTTGGTACTTTGATGCTGAATTTGATATTTATAAAGAGCCAGAAACCATTCTGAATCAAGTGTAGTAAAGAGAGGAGTTCAAGAAGTTGAGTCATGTCCTGCTCTGCATGGTTCAAAATTAAGCCTTGAAGATAATTCTACAAGTGCTAAAATTTTTTATTGAAATTTTGGCATTTTTAAAGTGTTGTGACTTTCTAGACAATTTTTTAGGGACAACACTCATTTGAGTTTCTAAATTCTTATATGCTTCCTTCAAAAAAAAAATACTACATATAGCCATTCTGCCATAATAAATGTTGGAGTCATCTCTAGATAATGTTTTAAGACTGTGGACATATTACATAAAAAACATCTTCAAGAAAAATTGAAATTATTTTTCTTTGTTGAAAATTACATCTGTTAAGAATATATACTAATTATCTGGCTCTTTGAAAACATCTAGGTGTTTATTGAATTTTTTATTTTTACCTCTGTATTTTAATATACAAGACAATCTTAACATGCTTGTCTTCTGGCACCATGCAAGATTAAATTACTGATGGTCTTTATGTAGTCAACATCCAAAATAAATTCAGGTATGGTCATGGCAGGGGTTCAGATCACTCAGAGTATTTGGAAGGAATAATTTTTCACAAATGTGAAAATTCACTCTTTTAGAAAATGTTATAAATGTTTCTTGGATTCTGTTTTTAAACACTGTACCTAAGTTTCACTTTTACAACTGTCTGGTTTATATACCTAATGTCTTTTTTTTCTTTTTAAAATATGCCATACTTCATCCATTAATATAGTTCATCTACAGAAATAAGCATTTAGAGAATACTTTATAATATCAACAAATAGCATGTGTTTCTTTAACAAAGTTATCTTTAAATACTATTTTTCCTTTTCTGACAAACACAGAATGTCAATAGTTCATTCCTCTACTTCATTAATTTTCCATCAATAAGTTTGCCTCATGCTAAGCTATGTCAAAAAAGACCTAAGAAATCTGCCACTTCGAACGAACTGATGGTCAATTAAAACTAGACAATTTAATTTTAAGAACTTACAGCAACTGAGCTCAAATTTAATCAAAATAGTCCATTGTTCAAATGTAAAAGCAAAATCGTTGTAAATGTAGAATAGACCAGGGCGGTTGGAGTGTTAATATAAAAATATCCTAGTAACAGACTGTTTCATTGTGTTTCATTTTAATTCTGCTAATGAAATAGGAAGCAAACAGAAGTTAATTTCAATTTGAACATGGCCAGTTCTTCTGATATGATAATTACATCACAGAGATGTTTGATCTAAAAATCCATCTGAAAGATATGAAAGGCCCCTTGTAGTGTGTTTTTTCTAACACTACTCATTTACAACAACTTATTTAGTTCACATGTAAAACATTACTGCTACAGCTACTTAGTTCAAACATGAAACATTACTTGCTGTTGGAAAACAGGAAAAAAAATTTCAAGATAGGACATCTGAAAACTATATTTGGGTAATAAGATGATCAAATGAATATGTATACATACATATTTATGAAGCACCATGGAATTTTTATTACTTTTCAAATATCTATCATTTATAAACTATTGGGGCAATAATAACTAGACAGTGTTCCAGTAGTTTGTTTGCTTATAATTTAAAAAGAATTGTTATTTAAACAGTATTTATATACTGATTTAGAAAAATATTGATCGGTTTGAATGAAAGCATCCCATAATATACCTAAATTTATAATTTTGATACTTAAAAAATTAACAGGGTAAATTAATGTCCTTGGTATGAACATAAAAATAAAACATTTCAATGTTGATGTGCTCTTTTAGTTCATAATAGTATTTTAAGGATGTTATGGATATCACCATAAATAAGAATTGAAAATTTTCTTATAGCTCTGACCCAGATGATCTACTTTTCTTCAGCCTCAAATTTGGAATTAAAATTAACCTTTTCTGCTAAGTGGCTAAGATCTCCATTATTGGAAAGTCAATCAGACCCAATATCTAGAATAAATAATGCTAGGAAAAATGTCACAATTACTGAGAACCATGAGTTAACCAGAGTTTGTGGAATTCATAGTTTGCAGTTTCAGTGACCTCTCTTATGCACTGTGAAAAATCAGCACACGCTCTATTCAAAGGACCTTTCAGTTACTGAGTTCCTTGGGATGTAAGTCTCTGGCAAAGGGACTAGATGCTGGCCAACTCTATATGTTTTATTTCCTGATGCATAGTTGGGGGATAGAACAAACATTCCGACTCAAAAGTAGCTCCTTTGCAGATGCCACCATTGGGAGAGCTCATCGAGTTAACTGAACTCTGAAATGCAAATTCTCTTGTGAAGTTTATTCCTTTTGCTTATTTCCCATTTGATGTTGATTCTAAGGAAATAAGAAACTAGTTGGGATAGGGTTTTGCTTTTATTGACAAGGATACTAAAGGTCAAAACTGGAAGAAGAAGAAACTGGGGACAGCCTCAGAGTGGTAAGAAACAGCTGGGAATTAGGGTAAGAGGTCAGAAGAAGAGATCATTTGTTTTTTCTTTTCTTTTTTTTTCCTTCCTAATTTTGTTTTAAGGCTGAGGAAGACTGCCAACGGTAGAATTATCAGATTTCCAAGAGCCATGGCTGTAGTCTCAGTGCTTTTAATAATCAACGGAATCACCACACTTCAGCACCATGTGCAATCAGCCATGATGCGTACAAACACTGAAATATTTGGAGAGTTCAGAAGTCTCTAAATCGGTACTTCTTCCAATCAAATCTCTCTATTAGAGCTTGTTTAGTTTAACCATTTTAATTCTGTCTGGGCTAATTCTTGCCACTCTAGTATTTTTCTAGTCTCACCGAGAAAATGGGAGGAACACAGGAAGAAATATACCTAAAATATAGATATGCACAACGGGCGCTAGCAATATACTCAAAGTCGATCTCTTCATGAATCCCAGAAGAGTGACTTCTGAGTGACAACTGGGACTCTGTAGGTTCAATATTTTTGGTTTAATATTGCTTGAATGGAATCTTTTACTGAAATTTTAGACCACTTAGATTGACTTTTAAAGAATTCATATGAAAAAATTATATAGTGCAAGTTATGAACATTTAACTTGGGCATATACATATAAAGCTAAAGTCATTATTTAGCCATAAATCTAACTTTAATCATCTCGCTAGGGATTCGCAAGCTTTTAGCAGTTTTCTAGCCAGTTAATATGTTCTTTTGGAATCTTACACTGATCTTTACAAATTTTCTCCACATTTTATTATATTTCTTGAAGTTTGATGCCATTACTATTTCTTAGATTTTAGATTCTTTTTTTTTTTTATCCTCTCTCTACCTCTGTGTGTGTGTAGGTGAGTGTGCTGAGAAGTCAAAATTTCTGTCTGCTTAGCAAGAGATAAGGCCTTCTCTCTGAGCAGGAAGAAAGGTGATCCTCTCCATCTCTCCCCATCACAGAGTTACAGGTAGTAAGGCAGAGGTCTATTGTTTTTGCTGACTCAGAGCTCCTTCCCCTTTTGAAGATAACAACACTGCAGTTGTACTCAGCTCACTCTCAGACCACGTGGTTCTTGTGGGAAAGAGAACCTGCCCACGTATCAAGAGTGGGCACATGACCTAACGCAAAAGGCTCAAAGGCAATGAGACACAATTCTAGAATATTTTTGTGTTAGTAGGTGATAAACTTGGAACAGCTGGCCACTATCTTGCCCCTACAGATGAGAACTGCCTATCAACAGAGTCAACCCAGGACAACTGAGCCTAGATATGGGGGGAGATGGAATGACCCTAATGACAGTTTCAGATGGTAACTCTATCCCTATTTGCAGCTCACTCTGCTCCTAAACCTTCCAGGACTCCTGCTTTTGTGAGAAACACTAAACATTCAAAACAATATTTGATGCCATCTAAAGAAGGCAACTCTTGCTTTCACTTTCACAGTGTGAAACGAAAGGGAAGGCTTTTCTGAACTGGACTAACACAGGGGACTAGGGGAAAGCTTTAACTCTTTTCTGTTCATTCTTCTATTAAATATTTCTTTTACATAGCTACTACTCTCTCTTCGAGAGTGGGACCGAGTTTTTGAGCCGCACTATTCAGCATCTTTACTGCATCCTGAAATATGAAATTGCTCTGGGCATGATGAATTAAGCAACGCAAATCAACCTGAGTCAGTTTCTAATTAATCGGTGCATATGAGCACAACAGAACTTTATTGATCTCTGTTGATGCAAAGAGACGAGTTAAAATACTTATTCAACATATAACACCTTAACGATATAAATCGTTAAGACCACTTTATCAGAGCTGAAGTGCTTTAATTTAATTTACTTATGAACATACCTCCTCCAGTTGTAGTTGTCAAACCTCAAATACATCATTTTCAAATAAATATATTTCAGGAATGTTAAAAAATAATTAACTGAAAATCAGGTTCTATAGTGGTTTTCAAACTCTCAAACTTTTATTAACACTTCAAATGGCATCAGTCTGTCAAATAATTTAAAGACTATTCTCTTATACTTCCACTGCATGTGTTATAGATGCAATATGTATGTCTAGATGTGTTTCTAAATGTTATTACTCAGCCATAAAAAGAATGAAATTTTGCCATCTGCAGCAACAAATGGAGGGTATTATGTAAGTGAAATAAGGTAGATAGAGAAAGATAAATACCAGATAATATCAGTTATAAGTGGAGTTTAAATTACAACCAACTAGTGAATATAACAAAAAAGAAGCAGACTCACAGATTAGAGAACAAACTAGTGGTTACCAATGAGGAGAAGGAAGGGGGGAGGGGCAATATAGGGGTAGGGGATTAAGAGGTACAAACTATTACGTATAAAATAAGCTACAAGGATATATTGTACAACATAGGGAATATAGCCGATATTTTGTAATAACTCTAAATGGAATATATATATTAAAAATTGTGAATAACTATGTCATACACCTGTAACTTATATAATATTGTACATCAACTATAAACTTTTTTTTTTAAGTTTTAGAAAAAAGAAAGATATTATCTAATCTAACCTGGTATTTCAGATGGTACATTCTTCCTTCAGACAGCTGTATTATCTTGCTGATTTGTGAATGAAACAAAGTAATGAGTTAGTGTGTCACCAGGCAATTAGGCAGAAAGGAAGGTTGGGTTCTGGTTGCTCCCAGTGAATTTCCACTTCAACTAGACTAAGATTTGCACATAGAGAGACAAGTGAGAACAGGTCTGGGGAGGCAGGAAATGTCAAAGGCACGTTTTTGTTGCTGTTACTTTTTTCCAACAACTTAGAATTAGTTGGAGTAATTCTGAAAAGACGCAAGGGAAGGAACTTTGGCTTTTTCATAAAGTTGAAAGCAAACACCACATTGTCTGAGGGAGGAGGAAGTATTTTGCAGAAAACAAAAATGATGGAAAAGTAGAGGGAAAAGAGGAGCAGAAAATATAAAGGAAGAAGAGAAAGCAAAGGAAGAGGAGAAGGAAGAGGCAGATTAGCCACAAAAAGTATGGAAAAAAAACGTGTTTTTGGAAAATGCCAGTCAAACTGGCGCAGGTTTACACCCATTTCTGACACCTCGCTTGGACATGCTACTTCATGTTAGGGGCCTCTATAGTCACATATATAGGGTGGGAAAAATCCCTTATTCATTGATTTGATCTCAGATTTCTCTTAAGGCATTAGAAGCATGTGCTATAGTAGCTGGCCCACAGCTGTTCAAAAACATGCATTCTCTTTTTTGTCCTTATTATTAGACAGTGTCTATAAAATATGCATTAATGCATTTGAACAACAAATATGTACTGAATACCTCCCATGCTCCTGTAGCTGAGCAGACAGCAGGGAAGAAAGCAAAACCGAAAACCCTCGTGGAGCTTATATCCTGATGGGAGAAGATAACCATAAACAAAATAAATAAGTAGACTATAAACTTCATTATCTAAGATGGTGTTACCAAGGGAAATACAGGAAGGTTAGTCCTGGGAATCAGTTTTTGAAAGAATGGTTAGGCAAGGTCTCACTGATAGAGTGGCATTTTACGAAATGATCTGAGAAAGTTGAGGGTAAAGAACATTCCAGTCAAATGCAAAAGCCAGGGCAAAGGTCCTGAGATAGAGGTGTGTCTGTTGATTGATCGGGCAGGCACTTGTTTTAATTTTAAACTTGGAAATGGCTGGAGGGATGAACCAAGGGGATGGGGAAAGGTATACGGTCGGGAAGGGGGTTGTGAGCAAGACCATAGAGGCTTCCACTCTGAGTGAGAGGAGAAACCATTTGAGCATTTTAAGTGGAGGAGTGACATGATTTGACATATGTTTTAAGAGAATCAATCACTCTGGCTGCTGTATTGAAAATGAGATGCAAAGAGGTAAGGCCAACATCGATAGAAATGTGAAATTTGGAAATTATTTGATTCCTTGGCTGTCTGGCAGAACCAGATGAGACGTCTCTCCCTTAATCCCCCTCACTCCAACTTCTGCCTTGTCGTCTCAATTAATCATATCACTCTTCAGACACAGCTTAGCAATTATTTTCTGGAATATGACCAGATGGGCATACCATGGTAGACTCGTTATGGATAACCCTCCCGGTCCACTTGTTTCTGTGAACTGTCCCCCCTCCTTTCTTTCTCATATTTTCATGGGGGCAAATACATTTGGATAATGTGACTCTGTCTTTGTTGCACTGATTGGTTCACGGTCAGGCGCAAGACCCACGCTAGCCCAGTGGGCTGCTTCCCAAGGGTATCTGTAGTTCTGAGAGCCCATAGTCTGGCTGTTTTCCTGAGGAGTGGAGGTGTAAGCTTGGAACATGTGGTTGGCATCAGTTTCCACCATGGAGACTTTCCACCATGAAAAGGAAGAATTTGGTTTTGAGAGGAAGGAAAGAATAAAGCCCATACCTAAAGAGTAGCAAAGAGACAAGAGAGGGAGAGAGCAGCTTCCAGGACATCTGTGTGGTGCCTTCCTTGGTTTCCATTAGAAACCTTTGTATCCTCACAATCAATTGCCTAGAATTAGTTACATCTATACGTAATCAGAAAACTTTACCATAAGACCCTGGTGTGACGACTAAAGATCTAAAAGTACAATGATTACTGTGCATACATATACATAAATATATAAATATAAAAATATGCATCTCCACAGGCTCCATGATTAACATTCTAAAGCTGGAAGCAAATTATTTACTAATTCAGCTACCACATTCGAAATGCTTTTTAGAAATGGATATCAGAGTTGCAAAATCACAGTAGGGGAGGTGATAAAACACTCTTCAAACTCTGAAAGAATTGTGCTAGTGATAGGCATCAGTTTGGTGTGTTCCCAAAAGCATCTTAAAATATTGCAAAATCTTATCATTATTATCCTGAGAAATCCATAATGACCCTGTCATTGTGTCAGCTGCACATTTAGTTCTGGTTTTCATACAGGATTCTGATACTGTATACTTATCTCATCAATGGAACTGAGGGGAGTACTGCAAGGTGTATTTCCAGTTTAAAAAACATGATGCCCTAGCTATTATTGACTGATTTGTTACTATGGTTTTCTGAAGTTACAGAAGAGTCAACATCACTACTGCTCAGAAAATGGAACATGTATGAACTGTATGTTTTACAATCAAATTTAAAGGATCACTGGATTTAATGACAATTTTGAAAATCACTGTAGAGGTTTTCTTGGAATTTATGTGACAATCAATGATGAAAATATATAAGAATAGCCATAAGGTTGTATCTTAGTGTTGTTTAACACAAGAAGAGAAATAGAAAGGGAAGAGGGTAGGAAGAAAAGTCTCCTAGATTATTTAAAACACACTACATTGTTGTTGAAAAAAGCATCTTCTTACATCTTTTAGTATGGAGGGCAAAGAAAGGCTGTACATGGTTGCTTGAGTTGCTTGAGAGTCCATTTAGACCAAATTTATGTTTGCATTGTATAGCAAATGAGTGAAAAATGTTAATACACTATTGGATTTTTCATTTCTTTTTTTGATTCTGCTTGTACCAGGGCTAAAAACCTCAATTTATGATCATGACAGTGGAGATTTTAAAACTGTCTATATTCCTTCTAAGACACTGTTGGAAGACTTTAAAAAGAAAAGAAAAAGAAAGAAAAGAAACACAGGGAGATGGTGACCATCTGCAAGCTAAGGAGAAAGGCTTCAGAAGAAACAAACCCTGCTGACACCTTGATCTGGACTTCTAGCCTCCAGCACTGTTAGAAAATAAATTTCTGTTATTTAAGTTACCCAGGCTGTGATATGTTCTATGGCAGCCCTCGCAAACTAATAGAGTAGGTCTGAGATAGGACTCGATAATGCGCATTTCTAACAAATTCCTAGTGATGCTGCTGCTGCTGACCTGAAGAACCACACCTTGATGGTCACTGATTAGGTCCTTTCAGCTGATGGAATGGCTTCCCAGTTCTGGACCCTTGTACTTTGCCATGTGTACTCTTCCCTGGCTGTGCTGAACTTGATTTTGACTGCACCCTCATAACATGAGACCTCAATCTTGGGATTCTATCTGTGTTGTGCCCCACTGAGCAGTCCTGGTTGATGGGACCAGCTTCCCTCAAGTCCCAGAACCTGGAATTCTTAATAGGAAAATGTTTTGTCATGGATGTTACTTTGTATGTTTCCAAAGCCTATACTTTCTATTTCAATACTATGCAGTGTGGAGTATAACACAGTGTGTAAGAACTGCACTGTTAACATCTTTGGGTGTTTTGTATCTTACTCAATGGTGACAACCAATGCTACAAAATTTTAGAGGAGGAAGAAAGAATTGCTATCTAAAATAACCTAGAATGACTTCAAAAGAGCCAGCTAATCCTTGAAGGGTGAAAAAGGTTTATATGTATAGAAAATAATGAGAAAGACCTCAGAGGTTAGTAGAAGCCATGGTGAATAAAGCACAGAGGAAAGAAAGCACAAGTTGTATCCAGGGACCATACACAAATCATCTTTATTCGAAGGAGAATGGAGAGGAGAGAAATAAGGGCCGAAAGCTGAGCTAACCCAGAATGAGATAGCCTTGAATATAAGATAATGATCATTTATGGCTAATAGCTTCTATATATTGAACATTTACTAAAAGCTAGACTATAAACTCTAGGACAGAGTCTTTTATCCCTAGAACCAAGCACACTGCAAAGTAAGTGCTCAGTAAAAATAGGTTGAATGAAGGAATGTAAAGCTCTATGTTACTTAGTTGGTTTACATCAATGATGTGCTCAAGTGTTTCACCTTCTTTTATAGATTCACAGAGGTTAATCAGTTTGTCCAAGTGTCACAGGCAGATTTGTAACCAGGATTTGTGAGTAAAAGACCAGTTGCTTTCATACATGCAGTGCTCTCTGAGTTCAGGAGTTACATTCTGATGCTGCAGGAAAAGGGGAAGCAGGAGAGGATTCTGAGCAGGAGTAATTGTGGGGTCATCCTAAGTAGTGATTTGGGGGAAGAAAAAAAGATGAATATGGCTTTAAGTGTGTTCAGATGGAGGTGATAGCAGGATGCTCAAATGCAAATTCTGGAAGTACCCAGGGTAAGGAATGGCAATTACGGCATTTGTGAGATATTCAGAGAAAGAGCATATGGACTATTGGCCAGAGGTAACTTGCCAGGCCTTGCAACATGAGAAGAAGATTTTTGAGATAAAAACTACACATAAATGAATAATTCGAAAAAGTTGTGGAGGGCAGACAGCAGAAGCAAGAAGAACTACAACCCTGCAGCCTGTGGAACAAAAACCACATTCACAAAAAGATAGACAAGATGAAAAGGCAGAAGGCTATGCACCAGGTGAAGGAACAAGATAAAACCCCAGAAAAACAACTAAATGAAGTGGAGATAGGCAACCTTCCAGAAAAAGAATTCAGAATAATGATAGTGAAGATGATCCAGGATCTCAGAAAAAGAATGGAGGCAAAGATCGAGAAGATGCAAGAAATGTTTAACAAACATCTAGAAGAATTAAAGAACAAACAAAGAGAGATGAACGATACAATAACTGAAATGAAAAATACACTAGAAGGAAACAATAGCAGAATAACTGAGGCAGAAGAACAGATAAGTGACCTGGGAGACAGAATGGTGGAATTTACTGCTGCAGAACAGAATAAAGAAAAATGAATGAAAATAAATGAAGACAGCCTAAGAGACCACTGAGACAACATTAAATGCAAGAACATTCACATTATAGGGGTCCCAGAAGGAGAAGAGAGAGAGAAAGGACCTGATAAAATATTTGAAGAGATTACAGTCGAAAACTTCCCTAACATGGGAAGGGAAATAGCCACCCAAGTCCAGGAAGTGCAGAGAGTCCCATACAGGATATGCCCAAGGAGAAACACGCCAAGACACATAGTAATCAAACTGGCAAACATTAAAGACAAAGAAAAATTACTGAAAGCAGCAAGGGAAAAATGACAAATAACATACAAGGGAACTCCCATAAGGTTAACAGCTGATTTCTCAGCAGAAACTCTACAACCCAGAAGGGAGTGGCATGATATACTTAAAGTGATGAAAGGGAAGAACCTACAACCAAGATTACTCAACCCGGCAAGGATCTCATTCAGATTTGATGAGAAATCAAAAGCTTTACAGAAAAGCAAAAGCTAAGAGAATTCAGCACCACCAAACCAGCTCTACAACAAATGCGAAAGGAATTTCTTTAAGTGGGAAACAGAAGAAAAGAAAAGGACCTACAAAACCAAACCCAAAACAATTAGGAAAATGGTAATAGGAACATACATATCGATAATTACTTTAAACATGAATGGATTAAATGCTCCAAACAAAAGACACAGGCTTGCTGAATGGATACAAAAACAAGACCCATTGGGGCTTCCCTGGTGGCACAGTGGTTGGGAATCTGCCTGCCAATGCAGCAGACATGGGTTCGAGCCGTGGTCGGGGAGGATCCCACATGCCGCAGAGCAGCTGGGCCCGTGTGCCACAACTGCGGAGCCTGTGCTCTAGAGCCTGTGAGCCACGACTGTTGAGCCCGCATGCCACAACTGCTGAAGCCCGCATGCCTGGAGCCCATGCTCTGCAGTGGGGGAGGCCACCACAGTGGGAGGCCCGCGCACCATGGCGGGGAGAGGTCCCAGCTCGTCACAACTGGAGAGAGCTGGCGTGCAGCAACGGAGACCCAACGCAGCCAAAAATAAATTAATTAATTAATTAAAAAAAAACCAACAACAAGACCCATATATATGCTGTTTACAAGAGACCCACTTCAGACCTAGGGACACATACAGACTGAAAGTGAGGGGATGGAAAAAGATATTCCATGCAAATGGAAATCAAAAGAAAGCTGGAGTAGCAATACTCATATCAGATAAAATAGACTTTAAAATAAAGAATGTGACAAGAGACAAGGAAGGACACTACATAATGATCAAGGGATCAATCCAAGAAGAAGATATAAAAATTGTAAATATATATGCACCCAACATACGAGCACCTCAATACATACGGCAACTGCTAACAGCTATAAAAGAGGAAATCAACAGTAACAAAATAATAGTGTGGGACTTTAACACCTCACTTACACCAACGGACAGATCATCCAAAATGAAAATAAAGAAGAAATAGACACAATAGACCAGATAGATTTAATTGATATTTATAGGACATTCCACCCAAAAAGAGCAGATTACACTTTCTTCTCAAGTGCACACAGAACATTCTCCAGGATAGATCACATCTTGGGTCATAAATCAAGCCTCAGTAAATTTAAGAAAATTGAAATCATATCAAGCATCTTTTCTGACCACAACACTATGACATTAGAAGTCAATTACAGGGGAAAAAAACGTAAAAAACAGAAACACATGGAGGCTAAACAATACATTACTAATTAACCAAGATATCACTGAAGAAATCAAAGAGGAAATCAGAAAATACCTAGACACAAATGACAATGAAAACACGACAATCCAAAACCTATGGGATGCAGCAAAAGCAGTTCTAAGAGGGGAGTTTATAGCTATACAAGCCTACCTCAAGAAATAAGAAAAAAAGCTCAAAGAAACAATCTAACCTTACACCTAAAGGAACTAGAGAAAGAAGAACAAAAAAAACCCAAATTTAGCAGAAGGAGAGAAATAATAAACATCACAGCAGAAATAAATAAAATAGAAATAAAGAAAACAATAGCAAAGATCAATAAAACTAAAAGCTGGTTCTTTGAGAAGATAAACAAAATTGATAAACCATTAGCCAGACTCATCAAGAGGAAGAGGACTCAAATCAATAAAATTAGAAATGAAAAAGGAGAAGTTACAACAGACACTGCAGAAATACAAAGCATCCTAAGAGACTACTACAAGAAACTCTATGCCAATAAAATGGACAACCTGGAAGAAATGGACAAATTCTTAGAGAGGTATAACCTTCCAAGACTGAAGCAGGAAGAAATAGAAAACATGAACAGACCAATCACAAGTAATGAAATTGAAACTGTGACTAAAAATCTCCCAACAAACAAAAGTCCAGGACCAGATGGCTTCACAGGTGAATTCTATCAAATATTTAGAGAAGAGCTAACACCCATCCTTCTCAAACTCTTCCAAAAAATTGCAGAGGAAGGAACACTCCCAAACTCATTCTATGAGGCCACCATCACCCTGATACCAGAACCAGACAAAGATACTACAAAAAAAGAAAATTACAGACCAATATCACTGATGAATATAGATGCAAAAATCCTCAACAAAATACTAGCAAACAGAATCCAACAGCCCATTAAAAGGATCATACACCATGATCAAGTGGGATTTATCCCAGGGATGCAAGGATTCTTCAATATACACAAATCAATCAATGTGATACACCATGTTAACAAACTGAAGAATTAAAACCATATGATCATCTCAATATATGCAGAAAAAGCTTTTGACAAAATTCAACACCCATTTATGATAAAAACTCTCCAGAAAGTGGGCACAGAGGGAACCTACCTCAACATAATAAAGACCATATATGACAAGCCCACAGCAAACATCATTCTCAATGGTCAAAAACTGAAAGCGTTTCCTCTAAGATCAGGCAGAAGGCAAGAATGTCCACTCTCACCACTATTATTCAACACAGTTTTGGAAGTCCTAACCAAAGCAATCAGAGAAGAAAGAGAAATAAAAGGAATACTGATTGGAAAAGAAGAAGTGAAACTGTCACTGTTTGCAGATGACATGATACTATACATAGAGAATCCGAAAGATGTCACCAGGAAACTACTAGAGGTAATCAATGAATTTAGTAAAGTTGCAGGATAGAAAATTAATGCACAGAAATCTCTTGCATTCCTATACACTAATGATGAAAAATCTGAAAGAGAAATTAAGGAAGCACTCCCATTTACCACTGCAACAAAAATAATAAAACACCTAGCAATAAACTTACCTACGGAAGACAAAAAACCTGTATGTAGAAAACTATAAGACACTGATGAAAGAAATTAAAGATGATACCAACAGATGGAGAGATATACCATGTTCTTGGATTGGATGAATCAATATTGTGAAAATGACTATAGTACCCAAAGCAATCTACAGATTCAATGCGATCCCTATCAAATTACCAATGGCATTTTTTACAGAACTAGATCAAAAAATCTTAAAATTTGTATGGAGACACAAAAGACCCCAAATGGCCAAAGCAGTCTTGAGGGAAAAAAACAGAGCGGGAGGAATCAGACTCCCTGACTTCAGACTTCACTACAAAGCTACAGTAATCAAGACAGTATGGTATTGGCACAAGAACAGAAATACAGATCAATGGAACAAGATAGAAAGCCCAGAGATAAATCCATGCACCTATGGTCAACTAATCTAAGACAGAGGAAGCAAGGATATACAATGGAGAAAAGACAGTCTCTTCAATAAGTGGTGCTGGGAAAACTGGACGGCTACATGTAAAAGAATAAAATTAGAACACTACCTAACACCATACACAAAAAGAAACTCAAAATGGATTAGAGACCTAAATGTAAGACCGGACACTATAAAACTCTTAGAGGAAAACATAGGAAGAACACTCTGACATAAATCACAGCAGGGTATTTTTTGATCCACCTCCTAGAGTAATGGAAATAAAAACAAAAATAAACAAATGGGACCTAATGAAACCTCAAAGTTTCTGCACAGCAAAGGATACCATAAACAAGACGAAAAGACAACCCCCAGAATGGGAGAAAATATTTGCAAACAAATCAATGGACAAAGGATTAATCTCCAAAGTATATAAACAGCTCATGAAGCTCAGTGTTAAAAAAACAAACAACCCAATCCAAAAATGGGCGGAAGACCTAAACAGACTTTTCTCCAAAGAAAAGCCATCCATACAGATGGCCAAGAAGCATATGAAAAGCTGCTCAACATCATTAATCATTAAAGAAATGCAAATCAAAACTACAATGAGGTATCACCTCACACCAGTCAGAATGGGCATCAGCAGAAAATCTACTAACACCAAATATTGGAGAGGGTGTGGAGAAAAGGGAATCCTCTTGCACTGTTGGTGGGAATGTAAATTGATACAGCCACTATGGAGAATAGTATGGAGGTTCCTTAAAAACTAAAAATAGAATTACCATATGACCTAGCAATCCCACTAGTGGGCAAATAACCAGAGAAAACCAAAATTCAAAAAGACACATGCACCCCAATGTTCACTGCAGCACTATTTACAATAGCCACATCATGGAAGCAATCTAAATGCCCATCGACAGACGAATAGATAAAGAAGGTGTGGTACATATATACAATGGAATATTACGAAGCCATAAAAAAGAATGAAATTGGGTCATTTGTAGAGATGTAGATGGATCTAGAGACTGTCATACAAAGTGAAGTAAGTCAGAAAGGAAAAGACAAATATCATATGCATATATGTGGAACCTAGAAAAATGGTACAGATGAACCGGTTTGCAGGGCAGAAATTGAGACACAGATGTATAGAACAAATGTATGGACACCAAGGGGAGAAAGTGGCGGGGGATGGAGGTGGTGGTGTGATGAATTGGGCGATTGGGATTGACATGTATACACTAATATGTATAAAATGGATGACTAATAAGAACCTGCTGTATAAAAAAATAAATAAAAGAAAAAAATTTTTTTAAAAAGTTGTGAAGTGTTATAGCAAATTAGCAGGGGTGGGGCTTCTTCTTTTGTACACTGACCTCTATAGCAAGTTTTTCTTGTCTTGTTATTTTATGTTTTTACCAGAATCAGTAAGTGAAAGTGAAAGCTAGACTGAGAGAAAAAATGCCACTCATTATATCCAAAGAAGTACTTAAAAACCAGTAGCCAATTCCTAATGAAATTTGTGAGGAACCTTGTTTTTGATTATATCATGAAGGAAATATGGAAATACAGTTTGCAATTTAAATCTATTTTTAAGGAGGTAAAAAGGAAAACTAAGACAAATATCAAAGTTAATACCTCACGTTAAATACAGACACCTTAAAGAACTACAGCCAAGAACACAGACAACATACTTCTTGACACACAAGCTAATTACTTAAACAAAAGGTATGTTATCTCCATGCTGCTTACTAAATTTCTCCTAAATCCTTCCAGTTTTTATTGGAGAACTTTCCACCAAATTTAAGTGCAGCCAGAGCACAGACCATGCAGTCATGCTGGGCTGCAAAAATACTGACCTTGGGGCTTCCCTGGTGGTGCAGTGGTTGAGAGTCCGCCTGCCGGTGCAGGGGACACGGGTTCGTGCCCCGGTCCGGGAGGATCCCACCTGCCGCGGAGCGGCTGGGCCTGTGAGCCATGGCCGCTGGGCCTGCGTGTCCGGAGCCTGTGCTCCGCAACGGGAGAGGCCACAACAGTGAGAGGCCCGTGTACCGCAAAAAAAAAAAAAAAATACTGACCTTGTTTCCAACTCTGTAAAAATGTTTTCACATCAGTGCATTTCTAGTATCATTTTCTCATTCGCCCCCTGCTCCCATCTCCTGCACTAAGAGATTGCAGTTCTGTGTTTTGAATGGTCTCTCTCTTCTCCTTTCTCACCATTCACCACTTATCCTTTTTTTAAAAAAACTGTTAATTTATTTTTATTTATTTATTTTTGGCTGTGTTGGGTCTTCGTTGCTGTGTGTGGGCTTTCTCTAGTTGCAGCGAGCGGGGACTACTCTTCTTTGCAGTGCGCAGGCTTCTCCTTGCAGTGGCTTCTCTTGTTGCGGAGCACCAGCTCTAGAGCACAGGCTCAGTAGTTGTGGCACGTAGGCTCAGTAGTTGTGGCACGTGGGCTCAGTAGTTGTGGCTCACGGGCTCTAGAGCGCAGGCTCAGTAGTTGCGGCACATGGACTTGGTTGCTCTGCGGCAAGCGGGATCTTCCTGGACCAGGGCTTGAACCCATGTCCCCTGCATTGGCTGGTGGATTCTTAACCATTGCACCACCAGGGAAGTCCCCATTTATCCTTTTTGACTACTTTACTTTAACAGGCCAGAGTTCATATTCTTCAAAGCTGTAACAATTAATTCACCTTATAAAAGTTATTGTACACTTAAGAATTCCTCTTTTTCCTAAGTATATATGAGAGTACTTCTAAGCACCCTATTCTTATCTATGATT
This sequence comes from Delphinapterus leucas, assembly GCF_059928025.1. Classification (NCBI taxonomy): domain Eukaryota; kingdom Metazoa; phylum Chordata; class Mammalia; order Artiodactyla; family Monodontidae; genus Delphinapterus; species Delphinapterus leucas. The sequence continues at coordinate 70,326,379 of NC_143142.1, read as the reverse complement.
ATGTTATTGTGATCAGATTCATTTATTCACCAAATGTTCCCCATGTGACTAATTAGGAGCTGGAGTTATTTTAGGCACTGTGGACATCAACATGAAAAGACTCCAAAAATTTCCACAGTCCAAGAGACAGGCACATAAACTGATGTAGAACAGTGTTGAAGGGGCCCACATACAAATCTGCAGAGGGCATCATGGCAACACCCTCTAGAATCTATCCTCCAGGAAGATAAGGAAGTCGTCTGTTTTGTTCACTGCTGGTTTTGCAATCTCCCCAAAGCAGCGATAGCACCTCTCTTCAGGGTTGTCCTTGCTATGAGTCACTCAACCACAGAAGGTGGAGATTTCAGGAAACCAAGGGATAGAGACCAGACACATGAGCTTTACTGGCCCCTGTTGCCTACAAAATGCAGGGCCCAGCAATGCTCACATACAACGGGCTGCTCCTTGAAGGTGATTTCATCAAGCCTGATTTCATGAGTGGTTGAGGCCTCAGCGAGGGATCAGGTCACTTGATTTTGGGGTGGAATGCAAAGGTGTGTGAAGAGTAGTGGGTGGGGTCTCTGCCTGCAGTCAGGCCTTGCGTGTCTGAGCAGGAAACCCTTCCTAGGAGGGGTGGTGCTCTAGCTCGCAGGTGCGAAAACGGGCAACTTCCTTTCCTCACTGGAAACACTGAAGGACCAGTTTCTCTCTGTTTTCTGAAAACATTGCAGTCAAACAAATTCAATTTGCAAACAAATGGGATTTATACCAAGGGATCTGCAAATACTACATGTCTGCTCTTTGTGTCCCATCTGACATATTTTCTGAATAAGCAGCACATAAATCTTGGAGTAACATACCTAACAGCTATGATCACAGTATAGTAACTCCATATCTTTTCCATGAGAAATCATTTGTGGAAATGCCAGAGGGTCTCAGCATTTTCCTATGGTTGCCTTATAGCATCACTGTGCTTCTCAGAATCCGGCACACTGCAAGGCACCTGGATGCTCAATATGTATATGATGGTGAGTAATGGCACCAAGGCCGATCATACACTCATATGAGTGGTGGAGGTATCAGGGAGAAAGTTGGAGAAGACTAGAAATTGGCTAGGTCACAAAGAGGAGGGGTGATATTCAGGCATTCAAGAAGAGGCGACAGCATGAGCAAAAACTCTGAGTGCAGGCAGCATGGCTGACATGGGGGACATCACAAGTAGTTCTATCAGGGGGTGGTAGGAGATGAAGATGAAATAGACAAGGGCTAGATTTCAGAGGACTATTAGATTCAGTTCACTAGAACAGTTATTCTGGGGTCAGACTCCATGTGGTCCACATACACTAGTGTTATCCTAAAGGCTAAGATTCAAAGCTTGGCAGTTGCAAAAGATGGGAAAAGTTTATGGATGCTGCAAGGACCACATTATTGGCTGGGGCAGCAGGTTTGGGCAGACAAATCCCTAGATATGTTTTCCTGGCAATATGATGCCAAGAGGATAAAAATTAGGCCAAGAAATTCAACCTGTTCTCTGGAAGTGTAATGGATAGAATATTGTCAAATTGGCATCAGTTCCAGCCTCGAGAAAAAGGTCTAAAGTGCAACTGCTACATTCCATTATTTAGCTAATGGGAGCTTGAGAATGTACCAGACATCATTTCTGGGCTTTACGTGATTTCAAAGCTGCTTCATGTTGACACTGTGATCACGGCCTCCTCCAGGTGGGGGCCATCCAAAAGGAGAATGGCAGACACACTCCTAATTTGAGCCTGGGTGAAGCTGAACTGCCCACTACAGGGCCAGGCCCTCTGAAGACGCAGTGGAAAGGACAGGGGCCAAGTTCCTCCTAGGATGCAAGAGCAGTGACTGACAGCCCCCCAAAAGCACACAGACCCTTTTGTATTTATTCATTCAACCTCTCAGCAGATATTTGTTATGCGCATGGCGTTTCTAAGACACAGATCTAGCCTCTGGGGATGCAGCAGTGAACAAAACACAAGAAGACTTTGATGGAGTGAGGGGAGACTGACAATATACAAATGAATACAAAACTGTCAGATGGAAGTAAGTTCTATGAAAATAAAATAATAAAGCAGGATATGAGGATAAAGAATGGCAGGAAGAAGATGCTATTTTAGGATCTGGAGCAATTATTAAACAGTGTTTCTTCACTGGAAAATGAAAATGAAAATAGAAATGAATAGTCTCAATTTCTCCAAGTTGTAACAAGAAATGAATCCAACAGAGTTATGAAGGGCTTTGCCATCTCTCTGGAATATAGCAAGCAGTGAATAATGGGTAGTTTACATAATTATTGAGGGTGAGACCATTGGAGTAGTTAAATTCTCTTAGAACTTAGAAGTCTGCCAAACTTCCTGCATTCAGTTTTGGTTCCATGCCTTAAAATCCACATAGCCTTAGTCAGTGAACCCAATTTACCCCTCTAGGTCTCTGCTTTCCTGTCTGTAAAATGAAGTAATAATGGTACCTTCCTTGTGGAGTTATTGGAAGGATTAATGAGGTAATATTACAAACAAAGTGCTTAGCTCTGAGCTGGTCACACAGAATAGATGCTCAATATAAGTGATCTATTAATACAGTAACCTTTCCAGGAAAATGTTCCCAGCATGAAAATCAACCTTACAGGGTTATAATTATTTCTGAATGATAATCTATGACTTTCTTTCTGATAGCACTCACTTCTTTTTGAGGGGGGAGAGTATAGAGTGTCAGTTGAGAGTATAATAGGCAGAGATACCTACTCTGTGTTTTAGTTATTCATTCATACAGTTTCTTTAAAGACTTTTCTGGCTACCATTTGAAGAAAATGAATATGTTAGAAAAAATAGAAGGTATATTTCCTACTAGTCAAAAGTTAAATAACTGACACTTTCTGGCCTTAGGAAGTAGCATATATCCTGCTTTATGTATCTGTATCCTCTGCCAGAGTGTGTGCATCCTTGTGTAAGAAAACTTCCGTATTCATGTGTATCTGCAACACCTAAGACAGTGTCTGGCAGAGTTAAGTGCTTAGACGATAAGGTCAATTTGACCTGATAGCCTGATGGAAAGGAATAATAAATAATAGCCAAGTAACAGAGAAGAGGCCATCGTATTGAGCCACGCTTGTATAAAATGGAACTGGGGCTCACCACCATGGCAATACCCCTTTCCCTTTCCCCTGTAGAGCCCCACGGGCTGTTTCCTTTGGGGAGAATCAGGCCAGTGACGTTGGTGCTGAGCTTCTGTTTAGAAGATCCACCCAGGAGCATCCTTAAAGAGGATAAACATTACTACATTGGATCCTGGCCTAAGGAGCAAGAAATATTGATCCCTCTAACTGTTTGCCTGACTCATTTTCTTTTGTGTTTTAGAAAATTAAATTTCAAAGCCAATAACTGCTCAGATCAATTAAATGCAGGACAAAATATGAGATGATCGTTGCCAAGTGAACCAAAAATGATTGGTGAAGAAAGAAGGATATACAGGCTTGACAACTGGTCTACCCGCTTTTTAAAAGATTCTGAAAATACATTGGATTTGAAATTGCATATAAATCATCAAGTACAAAATGCATGAAAAGATCATGGAATTAAATTATGAAAGAAACTGGTATTATTCTTCCAGATGGCAAAGGTAAGTTGTATGAAGAAATGAACAAACAAATGAAAGCAGGAAGAATCACACGTAATAAAGCATATGGGATGGGACAACATGCAGCCTAGTGACTATACACAGTACATCTTTAATAAAAATTTGTTAAATAAGTGAATGAATAAGAAGCATTGCTTACTAAGTATGCAACAAATTGAGTATAAAATATAATATCTTAAGATACTTAATATCTTAAGTATTACTTTGCAGTAATTAATAAAGGAGAACTGGGTTTAGAGTAAGAATTTTAACTGTCCTAGTTCAGTGCAAAGCATCTCTTATTTTCAGAGTATATGTCTATTTGAAGTTTGGACGCATACAACTTTTAAAATGAAAGATTTCACATTTTGATTCAAATTGCTGCATGGAAATGTGGGAACAATCAATAAGGACAAGCCTAGAGGCCAATGCAGAATTAAGGATGAGCCACCAAAGCATTCTCTTTTCTCCAGCAAAGGAAGGACAGTTCTAATTCCCAGGCTTCATTTGCATATGCTGTTATTCACAGATGAATAAAGTGTGCCACTTTGTTAGTCACCCCCTGGGTCCATAGCACGTAAGCACGGAGAGGAAATGGTCCAAGAACCACTGGCATCCAACCCATGATACATTATGTTACTAAATATCTGGCATGGCAATTGGCTAAACCTCGTCAGCCAGCTGCCAAATGTCATCTAACAAAGCAGTCCCCATCCAGGACCTCTATGCGACTATACTGATAATATTATCACTGGAGGTAAAGAGACACATTCTCTAAAGAAACTCATCATTAGAAATAAACATGGCAGCTCATCCATAAGCAAACATAACATGAAGAAATCGAAGAGGAACATTTAAATAAATCAGTGTGTTTTTGTGGGTTTGCATGTGTGTCAATAAATGTACACAAATGAGAAAGTCTTTACTCCATCAAGTAATATGGATGATTTTTACTGACTAAATTAGTGACTAGACTTCCTCAACACCATAAATAAAGCAAATATTTATTCTTGCCAGAGTCTTCAGATCACAGTGTCCAAGGCTGCTTGGGTTTTAGTCCATCCTTCTAACTATTTTAGGAAAACTGAGTGAAGATTTATCCTCAGTCTGGCTTCTTTACAAGTAGAAATATCCTTTGTCACTTTGCCAAACATGAATCAGATGTGATGTTTTAAAGAGAGAGTGGAAGAGTTCCTTTAATGAACTTTTATCTTCTTATTTTGCATGGTCTTTTTGGGCAATCTCATCCTCTACACACACACACACACACACCACGCACGCGCCTCAACTATAACCTTCACCCTATGATAGTCCCTTTATAGTTCTAACCCAGATCTCTCACTTCAACTCCAAATTCTTATTTTTTTCTAGGCACTTTAAAATGAAATACATCAAATATTGAGCTCACTGTCTCTCTACTCTTGGAAATGTTGATCTTATTCTGATGCCTCGTTATAAATGGCACACATGTGAATCCAATCACAATCCAGCCAAGATCCTAGGTCATTAAATACTCCTACATCTCCTTCAACTTCTAAATCAGTTCCATTAAAAATTTATGTTTATCTTTACCTGTAAAATAACTCTCTTTCCAGTCCCCTCTTGGCTCACCTGACTGTCACTGCCTTAGCCTGGACTCAGCATCTTTTGGATGGTGACAATAACCACATAATGATCTTCCTTGTGCAGTCTTACTGCAGTCTAATCCTTCCTCCATTCTGATGCTGCACTGAACCTTTAAAATACACATCTGGTCATGCCTAGCCATTTTAACAAAAAAGACAACGTAAATAAGGAAAACTATAATGCCTTTGCTCCCCAAATTAATGTATAAATTTAATTCAATTCTAATTAGAGCCAAAACAAGATTTTTTGAATTGGATCAAATGATGCTAACATTTATATGGAATAACAAGAGCAGGAGAAAATTTTGAAAAAGAATGTTAAGGAAGGGATAAGCCTTGCCCTTTTTACAGATAGTAGAAAGTACTATAAGGCTGCTCTTCAAACACATAGTATTGGTATAGGAACGGAGAAACAGATCAGTGAAACAGAATTGAGAATGCAGAAATAGATCCCAGAATACAGAAGAATTTAACACATGATAAAGGTAGTATTTCAATGCTGTGGGGGAAAAGGTAGTTTACTTAATAAATAGTAGGGTACTTAATTAGAAGGAAAAGAAATTGGACCCCTGACATACATTATATACAAAAATAAATGTCACATGAATTAGATAATTAATTGTAACAAATAAAACCACAAAATCATGAAAGACTATCTCAGCAAATACATGTGCAATGTAGGAGAAAGGAAGTTCCTCTTAACCACAACCAGAAACCCCAATGTTAGAAATGAAAAGATACCATATAAAAATTAAACCTTTTGCATGGCAAAATATACTATTATTAAAACTCACGGGGCTTCCCTGGTGGCGCAGCGGTTGAGAGTCCGCCTGCCGATGCAGGGGACACGGGTTCGTGCCCCGGTCCGGGAGGATCCCACATGCCGCGGAGCTGCTGGGCCCGTGAGCCATGGCCACTGAGCCTAAGTGTCCGGAGCCTGTGCTCCGCAACGGGAGAGACCACAACAGTGAGAGGCCCGCGTACCGCAAAAAAAAAAAAACTCACTAGACAAAATAAATTTTGAATATGTATTACTATCTCAGAGCATAGATAAAGAGCTCTCAAAAAATTAACAAGAAAAAAATAATAAAACAACAAAACTGGGCAAAGAATAGAAAGCTATTCCCCAAAGATCAAATCCTAGTGGTGAAGAAATATAAGAAAAGGTGCTCTAATGAGGTGGCATAATGTAATAATTTCATACACAATGGACCATCCAAAACAAAAAAGAATTATATCATCCAGTGCTAACGAGGTTCTGTAATAAGAGGTATTCTCACATGCTGCTGGCAGAGATGTGTGTCGTTATAGCCTCCTGAGAATATAATGTGGCAATTGATTAAAATTAAGTGTTCACCCTAGAAACAGAAACACCAGTTTGTAAGAATATATGTGTAATGTGTATGTGTATACATAAACTGGAGGCAAAGAAAAAGCATATCAATAGATGAACAGGTGGATTATTAAATAAACATGGAAAATATGATACGTTCACATTTTACGAAGCCTGGAAAATGTAAGCTAACTTGGAGGAGTTCCAAAGAGGCATTAAGTGAGAAAACCAAGATGCAGAAAAGTATAGACATGAGTAAATTCTTATTAAACAATGATAACTCCATCTATGTGTGCTTTTACATATTTGTATATGATTAGACAAACCGTGAGAAAGCATGAAGGTTAAATCAGAGTGTTAACATCGATTATCCCAAGTGGGTAGTTTGCTGATGAGAATACAGAAGACAAGAGGCTAAGGTGAAATCAAATATAGAAAGCCTGTATGTGTTCACTTTTAGCCTATATGAAAAGAATATATACTTTGAGTGAAGGAAAGAGGATTTAAAGTTTCTCCATGGTTCTTTATTAGCTTCAGGCAATAATTTTTTTAATTTAAAGATTGTTTGCCTTGCCCTTCAAGCCTCTTCACCATCTGACCATCGCCTGTTATTCCATCATCACAGCTCTCCATTTTCACAAACACCTTCGTGCTTTATCCATAGGGCACGTTTTTCCATTCCTAGAACATGCTCCACTCTCTCACCCTACCTTTTCTTTGGATTTACCATTATAACGATTTCCTCTTTAACTACCTGATGAATTTCTACTCATCCCTCAATGGGAGTTCAAGTTTCACCTCCTCCAGGGTATCCATCCGGTTCCTACACACCTTCCTTGTCTTTACTCTGCAATGGCTCCTACCAGGCAGTGCTGTGATTGTTCCTTGCCTGTCTTTCTTCTCCATGTCTTTATTGGCCTGCAATTCTTGGAAGAAAGGATGGTCTCTTATCTGTCATATGTCCCTGCTCATCTTTTATTCTCCTCACTAGCTTCCTCAATACAGGCATTCCCTGAGATGACTCCAGGTTACTTCTATGGAGCAAACCATTCCCTTACAACCTGATCTCTTTATTGGAGGTAAGGCTGAGCTTGCTGTGTCCACACAGTAGGTCAAAGCTCAATCATACAACAATAGCAACATTCAATGTGCAGAGGGTGGCACTTGTGGGTATTTTGTGTGCTCTTTGGTGAATTGTGGGAAACAGGCAAAAGAACCAACTGACTTCAGCTGGTTGAGGACTGACCAGATGGAATGAAATGAGTGTACATTAAACAAGATAAAAATGGAAGATAAACAACATTCGCTGACTTCATAGTATTCAGTGTCATTATCTAAACTAAAACGAAAATGATTGCCTCATTGTGTTTGTGAACACCTTGATACAAACTGTTCCTACCTAGATTATTTTTAGCTGTATCTTGTTTTAAAGAAAGACCATTAATCAGTCACCATCTACTGGTGGTTCTCTCGAAAATACAGGGAGTTAAAATAGCTATTGCAGTCAAATGCCCTCACAGCCATTATCTCACCAGAGCACTGTCCTGTGACCTCTAACCTCGTAGTTAGAACAGCTGGGCGACTCCTGAAAAGTCAGTACTGCCTACCGCACGTCAGTGTGAGCCACTGGGTAAACCTTGGTTGTGTGTAGAGTTATTTGCCCTTCCAGATTATTTACCCATGTGAAAACCTGCTTGTGGAGTATTAGAGCAAACATTTCAGAGGGAAAATGGAGAAAGTAGTTTAGTGTTTCATTTCCTTTAGGTAGTATGTTAAAAGTCTTAGATAAAAGAAAGGAAAACCTTTGTGATAAAGTTTCCCCACCTTCCCTGTTTGAGTCTACAGTCCAAATTTGTATTCATTCACAAATTAAGTGAATTGGATAGTCATCAAAAGTTCCTCGTCAGCTGTGGCCAAATGCCTACATTCTTGTCATTTGGCACAATTAAAGGAAGAGCCAAAAGCAGACCAGCAGCAACCTTCTAAAGAAGCCATTAGGAAAGTCACATTACGATGCAGTAGTGATGATTTAGCTCCTTGATTCACATTAAAAATTCCCTAGGCAGGCATCGCTTCTTCACTTTAGAATGAGTAACTGAAATGACATTTCAAAACCAACAAGCTGAGTTTATTATCTCTGGGGAACCAGTACACAAACTACCGGAGGGGATATGAAACAAAAGCCAGTCACCTGCACATCCCTTATCAGAGATTTCTAGCATTTCATGCACTACGTCCATGTCCTGAGGCATATTTCATGGATTTGTATGCAGAGGTAAGACACAACTAAAATGAAAAGAACCTCAGTACAGAAACATAGACACTTAGACCCAAAATATATTTTAGCACTCATTTAACCTAACCCCTTCACTTTATAAATGGAAAAAGCTGACGACTGGACACATTAAATTACCTGGTCAAATCCTAGGGCAATTGAGGGCAAAGGCAAGAATGGAACCCAGTTCTCCTGAATCCTAGTCTGTTGCTCACTGCATAAGTCTGCCCCGGCTTTTACTCTACCTGCTATGCAACCTCCATAAGCTAAATTTATAGGGTCCTCAGTGCCCTTTCGTTCTCCAATATTGACCCCATTTTTAATGTTCCAATGTTGCTTTGCTTTATATTTGTTTGTATTGTTTGCTGCTTTTGCTAATCTCTGGAGGGTTTACCATGAAGATGATCAAATGGTGAGATGGAATAAAGCCATGTGTTACTGCCTGCAACAATTACAAATCTGGAACTAAACTCGAGGAACTAGTGGGTTTACCGAGTCTAAAACTGGCAATTCCAGAGGTGGGACTGTTGTGCACTAATACTAAAAATGTGCCACAACAAAAACATTTGTGTTTTGTAGTTAAATAAATTTGAGAAACTATAGTTCCTGCTGGAAGAAGTCAATGTTTATCAGCATATTAAAAGCTCTGAGGAGTCCTGCTATAAATAAACTAGTTTAGTTTTATTTAACCCATTATTTCTCAAACATATTTGAATATGGAAGTCTTTGTGTGTGTGTGTGTGTGTGTGTGCACCTAATACCACTTTCTGACAGAACTAACCTTCTACAGAACAAACATTAGTAAGTTGCTTTATCACAGTGAGCAGTGGGGTGTGGCCCAGTATCTCCTCCTTCAATACTTCATTTTATTAAAAAGTATTTGCAAAATGTTTTCTGTAGGCAGCTCATCGTATGGTGGAGGTGGGGAGAGGGAGAGGGGAGGGAGAAGGAAATGTAGGAAGTTAACAAGACTCTAGACCTCTTGAGTTTATAATCTCGACAAACACACAAGTAAGCAAAATCATAAGGCAGTGAATAATTCAGCATCCAGTATCCCCATAAGGCACAGATGAAGCCATTAGAATTTTCGACTTGAGCTCAACTGGGACAAAGTACATTCTAAATTAGACCCACAAGTATATGCAGAAAGGATTTTGCCTTGCACAAAGTGCCTTGATCGATACATATTTGCTTAACAAATGAAGGGCATTCTGGGTTGTACAGCAGCATGAACAGTATCTTGAAATCAGATTCACTGCAACGTTTTAGTCACTGAAAAGTGAAGAATCTAGGTTGCCTGGAGTGGGGTTAGGGTTGAGCATTGAGCTTGAGGGGAAAGGAAATTATGATTGGAGGGGCAGGGTACATGCAGAATTTAAATGTCTTTATTCTAATGAGAATTCAAGAGTCTTCCTGAAGTTGTGGGTCTTTTCTTCTTCATCCTTAGCACCTTCTACATAGCCTGGGCATGAAAAATAGGCATTGAAAAGAACAAATGAATGAATAAAAGACGTACAATGGAGAACAGCTGGAGGATTTCTGATTGGAAAGTAAGATGACCCAGCAGCGTTTTTTGAAAATAAATCTGGTTGGTGATGTTTGAGGTGGGCTGGGGTTGTGAGATATCACAAAGAGTAGCCATCAGTTAGAAGACAAAGCTAGGAGTTTAGGACAAACCTACCCTGGAGTGCACAAGTCTGAAATGCATTTTGAAGAAAGAATCAATACACCTGCAGAGCAACTCAATAAAGAAAACAAAGAAAAGGTACGGTAAAAAAAAGATAGTAATCAACTTTTAACCTAAGAGAGTGGTAGTGTCATTAACAGAGTGTTGAGGATATGATGGCAAATACCCACGGAGAGATGTTCCATCACCATAATGGTGACTGAGGAAAGCACAACTACTTGCAAAGCACACTCACCCATCTTAGCTCATTTTCCAAATGAGATATAGATATGATCACTATCACCTCTACTTTTCGGGTAAGAAAATTGTATAGCAGAAATATCGGGTTTTGCTCTAAACACACGTACTCAGCAGGGAGTAGAGCCAAAACTTTAATCCCAATCTCATGATGTTATATTCAACGTTCTTTTACAATATTACATTTCAGGAGGTATAGGATTGTAAGAAAATGCCTGGTCAGAGATACAGACTTGAAGTTTACCCACATAGATATGCAAGTTGGAGTAGGGACACTGTATTTATTCCAAGAGAACTGAGTTCAGTTAGATGAGCTTTAATGAGGTACCTGGTATGTGCTCAGTTCTGTGACCTCCATGATGAATGTAGATCAAGGACTTACATCTAGGGAAGGCTGAGAGGAAGAGAGAGCAATCAATAAACAAGCCAAGTTAAATATAAATCAAGGTTAACTACTGTTTCATGAGTACCTACTACATGCGAGACAGCGCATGATTGACTGAAGAAGAATGTTCAATATTTAAGATGTCAAGGCTGCCAAAGACGGATGGCTGGATTAGAGGTGACAAATGCCCAAACTAGGGAGTGAGAACTTTGAAACTTTTCCCTTCTCAATACTGGTCCTTTTCAGGCAAACCAAGAATGTAAAACAGGTTCAATTAATACCTCTCATTCATCCAATTTGCCAGTTTCTACTAGGACCAGACTCCTGCTGCAGTCCTGGATTGAGTATGGGGCTTTAGTACTTAAAGGGGATGGGGCCAAGAGAAAAGAAACAAATGATGCATAGGAGTTTCAGGGGGAAAGCCTGAGTCATAACTTTTTTTTCAAATGTATTTGAATGACAGAGACTCCTCCTATCCCTGTTTCTTTCTCCATCAAACAGAAGTAGAGGAATCAAATCATGTAGAGGATATTTCAGTCTATCACCTAACCTTCCCGGGCATCTCTCCCACTAAAACTGGAGGCGCTGCACATTTGTCAGATGTATTACCATACAGTATACTGTAGTATTATTTGCTATCCTTGGAGTACATTCTGATAATCTCTACCAACCAAAATCATGCCAACCTTCATAGCTTTGCTCAAATACCTTCTCCCCCAGGATGCCTTCCCTGAATGCCTCTGCCTGAAATGAACTCTCCCTTCCTGGGCTCTTTAGCACTTTGTGCTTTTGAAAGGACTTTGTGTTTTTGTGTCACTCACTGGTCTGTACTGTGACTTTTCAAAAAGCATGATCTACAAAACTAGGAAGTTAATATTTTAAATGCTCAAAATAATGTCAGATGCAGTATATGAACCATGGTACTCTCACTTCAGAGACTTTACAATACCCTGACTTACTTTTTTTGTATATATAATTTACCCTTTTAAGTTTTAAGTTTCTTGAGGGCAAGGACCAAGTTTTATGGATTAAAGTATTCATCAAATCATTGAGCTTAGAGACTCAACAAATATTTGATGGATGGATGAGTTAACTAATTAGAAAAATAAATGTGAAGTGTCGACTGACAACTGAAAAAAAATGCAGTTAATTTTTATTGGGGGCAAAATGAGGACTATAGCCCGGGAGACAGCATTTCAGATGGCTCTGAGAAACTGCTCCGGAGAGGCAGGGGGAGAGGCAGTATATATGTGACTTTAGTGAAGGGGGGACGTGCAGTCAAGCACACATTTTGGCAGAGGCTGGCTGCTAGTCACGAGGAGCAGATGTCACTGTTAATGATTTTAGTGCTTTTCAGATATAAGATGCAAGAATTGGGCTCATAAAATCTTATCTTGAAAATATCTATCTAAAGGCTTGTTCTGCCAGTTTTTCCCAGAGCACAGAGTGCTTCACCCCTGATCTCCACCCTGAACTCCTTTCAGGGGGTGTTGAGGGTCAGTGGCTGCAGTGGCTAGTGACCTCATCCTTGCAGAGGCAGACGGCAAGTGCCAATTTTTCGCTGGAAGAAGTAAAGTAACCTTCTTTAGTTTAAGCATTTCTTCCTCTCTGCCTGGGTATGCTATGACACATACTGTTACAGGTGTTGGGGACACGAGTGTGATAGAAACAGTAGAGATCCACACCCACACAGCCTACAGACTAGAGGAAGCAGCCATACAATATGCAAATAAAGGAGTAAAATATTCGCCAAAGAGTGATACATGCTAGGAAGAGTAATAAAGCAGGGAGAAGGAGTGGGTGGGGAGACGAAGGAGGTGAGCAATTTTAAGTAAAATGATCAGGGAAGCCCTCAAGGAAGAAGTAATCTTTGCACAAAGCATCTAAGAAGTTGACTGGGCAAGTCAAGCACATATCTGGGTGAAGACTATTCCCAAGAGAGGGAATAGCAAGTGTAAAGGCTCAAAACAGGAGTATATTTTGGTGGTTTGAGGAGCAAAGAGGCCACTGTGGCTGAAGCAGAGTGTGCAAGAGGAGAGTAGAAGGAAATAAAGTTAGACTGGAAGGGAGTGATTTGTTTTCTAGGGCAGCCATAATCAATTATCACCAACTGGGTGGCTTAGAACAACAGAAATTTATCACAAGTCCAAAATCAAGGTGTTGGCGTGGTAGGTTCCTTTTGGAGACTTTGAGGGAGAAACCGTCTTATGCCTCTCTCCTAGCTTCTGGTGGTGGCTGGCGATCCTTGGCACTCATTGGCTTGTAAATGCATTGTTTCAATATCTACCTCCATCTTCACATTTCCTTCCTTTCTGTGTTTCCGCATCTTCTTTTCCGTCGCTTACAAGAGCACTCTCTTTGGATTTAGGACCCACCCTAATCCAGTAGGGTCTCATCTAGATCGCTACCTTAATTACATCTGCAAAGACCTTATTCCAAATAAGACCACATTCTAAGGTTCTGGGCGGGCATGAATCTCGGGCTGGTAGGGGTGGAAGCACTATTCAGTCCACCACAGGGAGCAAGGGTGAAGCATCCAGGGCAGTTAGGAAAGGATTCAGATGTCATTAATCCATCTGTGGGATCATGTGGCTTGAGCTGGTAACAGGAGACATGTGGTGAGAAGTGGTCCTATTAGATCTATTTTTAATTAAGCCAGTAGGATTTATTGACACATAGGGTTTTGGACTTACTGGGTTTTTCTTCTTCACTGCTTTGTAAATAAGAGAAGCATTGGTATTAGGAAAAGAAAAAGTTATGTGGCAGCCCAGTAGCTGTTATTGCCTGATTGAGTCTGCTGTGAATAAGGGATAAACCTGAATGATGGTTTACAAACAGTTGTATGTAGGCAGGGGACACTGGGTCCCTTTTCCAGTTTTAATATTTGGTGTTTCTTATTAAGTATGTCTATGATGTAATGCATTTTGTTGCAATTCAAACAGAGCAAAACTTTAAAGGTAAATAAATTGTTCTGAGGGAGGAAAATACATTCACATGACAGGGATGGATAAATGTACTACATTTCTTATGCAAACCCTAGAACAAAAACAACTCTATATTCTGATTCACTGAATCTATTTGAATGGAAATATTTCTCTTTAGGGAAGGAAACTGATCTCATCCATCTGAGAAGAAAGTCAAGACCTGCATCTTAAAGAACCTCAGAAGTTAAGCTCAGCCGGAAAAATAATAATGAGAATCAATATGAACTTCTGAGTGCTTTGGTAACAGTTTCAGCTGAAATCTTGATTCACTTCCCAAGTTATAACCTCAGGGGGACAGGACATGCAGGGAGAATGAAGGAAATGAAATACCGTAAATTATCCCCATTGTCATGTCAGGTCCTCAAGCACATTTCTTGATATTCAGTACGAAATAAAGACCAAGTATGCCCCTTATTTAACAATTGCCTTTCCATGGACCTTTCCCATTGATTTGACAATGGTCTCTTTGTTATGCATTCTCTAAGGAACATTCTTCCATTTTCTAAGATTGGTATTCAGTCTAACTCTCATACTTTCTCCTCCTTCCATAAGAGAGTCAGGGCTCCAGTTAAAGCCATCTCCTCTAAACATGGCGTCCTCGTGATCGCCTTCAGGCTCTGCCTGCCCTGCCTGAAGAGGACACCATCTCTCTCACTCAGAATTCTCCAGGTTTTCTTTCTTTCTTTTTTTTTTCTTAGTTAGAAACAGTTCTATTAAAATTATTGTTAAACATTTCACTACATTCATTACAGTATGGGTATCACTTCCTTTCACTGAAAAAATACTGAGCTGAAAGCAATTTGCAAGTAACTAGTTAGAAACATCTTTAAGGCTTTTTTAAAATATATTGAGGTATAATTGACATATAAGGTCATATTAGTTTCAGGTGTACAACATAATGATTCAATACTTGTATACACTAGGAAATGATCACCACAATAAGTCTAGTTACTGTCCAGTCACAGTACAAAGTTACAATTTTATTTTTTTAATATGTGTGATGAGAATGTTTAACATTTATTCTCTTGGCAACTTTCACGCATTTTACCCATCCTGAAGCCCCCTCCCCTCTGGAAAAAACCACCATTCTGTCCTCTGTATCTGTGATTTTTGCTTTGTTTTGTTTTGCTTGTTCATGTGTTTTGGCTTTAGATTCCACAATCAAGCATACCTGTATTATTGCTCTTCCCAGATACTGCGTTTTTCATAAATTGAAGGTTTGAGGCAACCCTGCAACAAGTTTAAGTCATCATCTCTTGCCTGGACTAATGCAATTGCCTCCTGACTAATTCATCTAGTCTATTTTCCACACTGCAGCCAAAATGGTATTTTCAAAACGTAAGTTAACTTATGTGATTTATTGCTTAAAATCCTTTGGATAGCTTTCCATTTCACATAGAGTAAAATTCCAGGTTCTCTCTCTAAGCTACAGCCCCATCTTTACCTGCTACACAAGTTACTCACTCTTGGCCCGATCTTCTGTGTGCACATTCCCACCTACCTCATCTGACCTGAAATAATAATTCTCTTTCCTAGCTTCACTCTCTTCATCCTTTAGATCTAAGCTCAAGCATCCCATCCTCGAAAATACTTTTCCAATCCATCATACTAGATCAGGTACCCTGCTTTTTTGTGCTCATTGCATCTTACATTTTTTATAGCACTTATCATGCCTGAAATATATGCTTGGGTGATTATGAGTTCGGTTTATATCTGAGTTAGTCAAGATTGTCTCTAGGTGTCCTGGCGGTCACCCTGAACAGAGACGTAGCTAATTAAATGTTTATTTAATAAATGAATAACACATTTTCTCTACCACTTTTTTGATATGTATTATGTTTTACCCAGGATTCCTAGTTCTCTTTGTATTTACACCCCTCTGAACATACAGCATCTTGCAAAGCAGCACATCTACACTCGGCGCCACTTAGGGACTTGCCACATTTCCTGACACTAGTGGTGATTCAATATGTACTTATTGACCAACTGCTGTGTGCAAAGATCAGGGTTATAGATGGAACAGCATACTCACAATTTAAAAAAATGAAAAGGAAACATACTGTTACCTCTGGTAAGAATATGATAATAGAAGTTGGTGCTGGGTTTCTGTTTAATTGTATAATTCTCCAGAGAGAATTCTGAAGTCTCCTGACTCCCTCAAACTCATTTTAAAAGGAGGTATCAAGGTCTGAACAGGTTAGTTACACAAAGCTAATTAGTGACCACTCATTAACTCCTATTTGCTATACTGATGTCTGTTCCTGCTTCAACGCACTACAGAGCACACTGGAATCAGGAGTCCAACATCTTGGTTCATCTAGAGTGACATGGAGTGGACTGAGGGCAAAGATTAATGTTAGAATCCAGCAGGATCTCTTGGCTCCAACCTCTTCCTCTGTTTTTGTTTGTTTCTGGTCACTTGCAAGCTGGGCAGAGGCACCTTGGTCTACTGATCACTCCATCCCCAACCTTTGAGACCCATCTCAGATGGTCCTCAATTCATGAAGTCTTTCCTAATTCCTCCCAAATCTGATATATTTTCCCCTCTCTAACTCTTAATACTTTGTTTATAACACATTTTAGGTATTTCTATTATTGAATTTTGTACTATATTTATTTGGATGCTTGTTTAATTTTCTTCATTGCATTGTCAGTTTCTCGAAGGTAAAACCTCTATCTGTTCTATTTTCATATCACCTGCAGTTACTAACACAGTACTGTACACATAATGGCTTTCATGAGTATTTGGTAAATTGAATGGAATCAATGAGAAATTACCACATATTGTACCTGTTCTGTAAATTACAGTGAAGGTAGTTTCTCAATCAAATAGCCAGGGAATTAACAATCTTAATTGTCATGCCTCCAACTAGAAACTGCTTTAAGAACACTTGATTATTAACTAATAGAGGACAAAGAACTGCCTGGAAAACACAGGAAAAAACCTAGGCTACAAAACACAGCATTAATCTTATACCTAGCATTCATCAGATTCTTCAAAAATAGTTTTTTTTCCCCAATGAAAGACCCTTCTAATTCCTCAGATAAAGAAAAGATACCACACTCACTGAATCACAACCCATTTCACAAAGGAATTCTCCCAGCTCTAAAGGAATGTCAAGATTAGTGACAGAAAACTACAATTCTTGATTATCTGGTTTCCTACAGTATGCTATCCTTTCTGAAGAAAACTGTGTTGGTATTTCTTTGTTTGGTGGTTGTGGGTGGTGGTGGTAGGAGAATCTGTTAAATAATACAAATGAATACCTTAAAAAGAGCTTTCAAGGAAGCCTACTTGGTAAGTTAGGGAAAGATACAAATCAAAAATAAAGAGAAGGGCTTTCCTGGTGGCGCAGTGGTTGAGAGTCCACCTGCCGATGCAGGGGACACGGGTTCATGCCCCGGTCCGGGAAGATCCCGCATGCCGCGGAGCGGCTGGGCCCGTGAGCCATGGCCGCTGTGCCTCCACATCCGGAGCCTGTGCTCCGCAATGGGAGAGGCCACAACAGTGAGAGGCCCGCGTACCGCAAAAAAAAAAAAAAAAGAGAAAAATTTTAAAGGATCATACATGTTTGACACATTAAAATTATTGGAGCTTTTAGAAACCAAATTATGTTTTGGGTCCAATTATTCAAACAAGTGGGCTACATTTAAAAATTCAGAACCTTTGCATTTACTGGGGGAACAATTTGAGTTAACACAAAATCTGACCTTATTTCTGGCAGGTACAGTAAATACAGCTCTTAATTACTGAATATTATGAAAAAAATCAATTCTTGGTTCAGATGTGCTTTGCATTTTACATGATATTAGTAACCACTGCTATTGATTTCACATAACGTGAGACAATGCTATTCAGTTAGAAGATGTGGAGAAAGAGCCAGGCCAGAACTCTTGAGAGTTTAGTGGTAGGGCTCAAATTTATATATACAAGCTTTGGACAAACTAAGATTCTAAGAGTCAGATTCCTAAACAGTAAGACACTAGCTGCACTTAAAAATAGGTAATAGGGCTTCCCTGGTGGCGCAGTGGTTGAGAATCTGCCTGCTAATGCAGGGGACACGGGTTCGAGCCCTGGTCTGGGAGGATCCCACATGCTGCGGAGCAACTAGGCCCGTGAGCCACAACTACTGAGCCTGCGCGTCTGGAGCCTGTGCTCCGCAACAAGAGAGGCCGCGATAGTCAGAGGCCCACGCACCGCGATGAAGACTGGCCCCCGCTCGCCGCAACTAGAGAAAGCCCTCGCATAGAAACGAAGACCCAACACAGCAAAAATAAATAAATTACTAAACTCCTACCCCAACATCTTCTTAAAAAAAAAAAAACTAGGTAATAGCACCTGACTAAAGTAATAATTCACTTAAAATCAGCATGTTTATTGAGATTCTGCTCTGCTAAGGTATAATCTGGATCACTATTTACCAGCGACAGAGCTTAAGGAAGAATCATACGTTCTTTCTGACTCGTTATCTAAATTAGAGCGGACCTTCCTGGGTATAATATGGCGAGCGTGACTGGCAAGATTTAGGGAAATACTGAATTCGGGGTTTAGAGACATCAAATTATGGTTGGCTGGTGTTTCATCAGATCTCAAAGCAGGTCACACTGTTAGTATTTGCAAGCAGTCTGTGTCATTCTGTGAGTACATGTGTGTGGTGTATATAACTTTTATTTCACTGGTTTTTAAGTATGTTACTGTTTTCCCCTATTTCCTAGGTCGAGGAAATTTACAAATACTAATACAGATGTTGCTTGCAAAAAAACTTTTGGATCACATCTTTCTTAACTGAAAATTATGATCTTTTTGTGCAAGACCTAGTGTCATGCAGATTATATTGTGAATGATTGGGTCATATTTTATTCTTTTATATGCAGACAAATTATACATGCATATGTTAGGGGTCATCCATAACTGTTAGGGGTCATCCATAAAAAGATTTGCCATAAAGCCAATGAAGCATAAATTTCAGGTCCCCTGACTTGCATGGGGTAATCAAAAGGTCATATATTTTTTGCTAAATTTACAAAAATAAGATATTTTAACTACCTTGGATAAGAACACTGTCCATTTCCATTCTGACTTTTCCTCTGTCACATTTCCTCTCACATCAGACATATATCAGTGGCCATGAGTATTTTGGGGACTTGGCTAAGGGAATGTTGAGTTGAAAATCTCCCTTTTAACAATTTAGACAGTCCGAGTATTTACAAACTCCTGATTTAACATACATGAAAAGTAGCTGCTTTTATCTCTTTAACATCATTCATTAAAGATTTGAGAGAAAATTCAGATAAAAAATTAACTGAAAGTTAATGAAATCTATCTGGTATCAAGAGGATTATAACAAAAACATCAGATAAAAATTATCTTCCAAAAGCAACAATTTATTAAGAGGAGGAAATATATTTTAAAGAAAAGTAATGAATCAACACTCTTTCATAGTCTGACAATTTAATTAATGAAGAGGAGTAAATCTATGGACACTGGAAAAGGATTTAAATTTCTGGCTGGGCTTCCCTGGTGGCTCAGTGGTTGAGAGTCCGCCTGCCGATGCAGGGGACACGGGTTCATGCCCCGGTCTGGGAGGATCCCACATGCCACGGAGCGGCTGGGCCCGTGAGCCATGGCCGCTGAGCCTGCGTGTCCGGAGCCTGTGCTCCGCAACGGGAGAGACCACAAAAAAAAAAAAAAAAAAAAATTTCTTGCTGATTTCCCACAAAATATGGAAGACAAGAATAACACAAAATGTAAAATACATCATTACAACAAGACAGTGATGACAGGCTGGTAAATAAGCATCATCAACCTAAATGGCACTTAAGATTAGACACTGCATAAGAAAACCTGAAATGTTTTAAAAACCTACAGCTCATATATGACAGAAACCTGACAGAGGTTTACCAAATTTGTCTACAATTCTATAAATGTATATGATGCTACTAAAAATGGTGTGAAACTGAAAAAAATCTTTTCTACATAATCAGTAAGTTAAACATGCATATATACACATGCAAGGCTGCAAACACATGTTCTGATCAATTATGCTAACAGAGAGACTGAATTATCTCTCCATTCTATGTACAAAAAATGATCCTACAAATCTTTAACATATGAAGAACATGTAACCAAAAAATCCATAGAAAAATAAGGTATTACAGAAGTGCATCAGACAATTCATTAATACAAATATTTCTAGATTTTATGGTGTTTCTTATATTTTTCAGTTTGTAGACAATTTGTAATTTATTTTGTTTTTGTCACTTCAATTATTTGCTTCCATATGTAATTTTGTATTCATAATTAATTTATTTATGATCAAATCAAAGACGCTCCCCCCAAATACTACAAGCTTCAGGCCCCATAAAACCTATTATTTTCCATTTTCACTGTGATAATTTCAACTAGAATTATTTTGTCCTTAAATATTTACCAAAAAAATAAATAACCCTTTTCGGTCTCTATTCTGACAAAACACTCTTCCTTGGGATAAATTACATTGTCTCTGCAACAATTTACACTAATTTATTAATATTCAGTTATTGGCAAATACATATAGGGATTCATTTTATACATAACAAAATATATTTTAAATGACAAAATCAGATAATCAACTTTCTCAGGAAACAGTAGACTGAATTTCATATTCTCTGTTGACCACTATGCCATCCATCACTGTGTCTCAAATTAAGATGAAAAATGAAGGTCAAAAGTTATGACTAATTGCAAACGTTAAGGAAATAGTTTTTTAATTGATATCCAACAGACATGTAATAGTGGTTAGAACCCCCTCAGATGCTGTTAGAGCCTTAGCTCCTTTCTTCCTCCCCCCAGAGTTCTAATTTTATCTCCCAATTTTGGTTCTGACTTCCCCTGATAATGGCTTGGATATCCAAGGGTTTCCAGGATCCCTGTTCTGTTCTGTTCTGACTTTTGGTGTCCTTTTAATACTTGTGACCTGTCTGCTTCCTACTCTGCTCATGCTTCCTGTATTAATATTTGTGTATGGCTCCTAACTGAGATTTTGGCCACTCCTGCTCTAAAACCAGGACTTCTGGCTGGGCCTGGTCTTCCCATTAAGTTGGCCGCTTTGAGTGTAATGGCCCTCTGCCCATCTGGTTCCCAGCTCTATCCTGACCTCTAGCGACCATTGCAGGGACCACCCTATCTGAAGCCCTTACCACTTGGGTGAGATAGATCTGGATGAACTGTCTCAATGAGGGTTACTCTAAAAGTTGTTTACTTATATGCAGCATGAAAGCTTAGTTGGAAATAAAGAACTTGCTGAAGATTAAGGTGGTAGGTATAGGAAATTCATTTTCTTGTAAGCAAAATACAGCTTTTCAACTGACCTTAGTAGTTCATTCCTTTACCTATCACCTTCATTCTTCATCCATTCATCTATGCATGCATCCATTCATTCATCCATTCATTTAACATGAGTATCTGCCATAGTGCTAAGGTAAACTAGAGAAATGTACATCGCAGTTTGGCCTGGGACTAGCTTTGTCCAGACACATAAATACATCCAGCCCAGGACAGAGCAGAGAAGGTTTCCACTGAACAACACCAATTCTAGAGTGAACAGTCCCTTACCTGCCACACTGAATAGGTAGTTCTGAGCAAAGTGTGTTGTTCCCAGGGGCAAGAAGAGGGGGCCGGGACAAAATCATGCTAGTAAAGCAGTATTTTATAATCTGGAAAAAGTGAACTAGCATTCGGGGTTCTCAGTGAATGTGTCAATGTGGAGAGACTTAAAACAACCTGGGAGAATGAATCAGTTAGACGCAATGTGTAATAGAAAGGAGGGGCTTCCAGTTGAAAGAAGAGCAAGTTGTACACATCAAGAAAAGGCAGAAATGGTGGCAATGATTCCAGGGAAGTGTAAAATGGTGCTTTCATATGGTCGTTCTGTTACTTAAGGAAAATATCACTGTGTGGGGGGGGATAGGCAAGGTTTTTGGTCATTCCTGGATCATTCCTATTGATTTTTGTGTACAGGCATACCTTGTTTTATTATGCTTCACTTTATCGTGCTTTTGTACAAATTGAAGGTTTCTGGCAACCCTGCATCAAGCAAGTCTATTGCCATTTTTCCAATAGCATTTGCTCGCTTCCTGTCTCTGTCACATTTTGGTAATTCTCACAATATTTCAAACTCTTTCACTATTACTATATTTGTTATGGTGATCTGTGATCAGTGATCTTTGATGTTACGACTCCAACTCACTGAAGGCTCAGATGATGGTTAGCATTTTTTAGCAATGAGGTATTTTTTAATTAAGGTACTACATTGCTTTTCAGACATAATGCTATTGTACACTTAATAGACTATAGTGTAAATATAACTTTTATATGCACTGGGAAACAAAAAACTCCTGTGACTCACTTTATTGTGATATTTGCTTTGTTGCGGTGGTGTGGAACCAAACCCACAATATCTCTGAGGTACGCCTATAGTAGAGGTCAAGTTCAATAGAATTACCTGGCTGACAGATCAATGATCATTTCACACTTTTTTCAATAGTTTGATAACATTATTCAGTTATCATTCTTCATTACTCAGTGATAGATGTTTTCACTTTTGTATAGAGACATAAACTGCAAAAAGATAGTATTACTCAGATCTCTATTGAAATAGCCAATCAAAGTGGAGTCACTATTAACAGACAGAGGTCTCCATGGGTTAACTGCTTTTGATTTCATGCAGGCCTCTGGACCAAAACCGCATTGTGGAAACACTGTTATATGCTCTCAGCGTAATATTCAGCATCGTCTTGTGCAATGTTTCTACATGATCATTGCTCACTGACATCTAGGTTACTTTCTGATAGATTCATTTGGCTGATGGAACTCTGATGGCTGTGATGGAACAGGGGCATTTGCTATCATCAACTTTTCCTATCAGGAATTCAAACTGAATGTTAATAATCATGGGGATCTGGGGTCAGACCAGGTGTTTGCACTATAAAGCTACAGCTAAGTGACGATCCCATGCAGTCCATACTGTTGGCCCATGTTATTGGGGCTCTCTTTAGTTATGAGGAGGTTAAATGCCAAAGTGCCTTGAAAGGGACGCTGCCCACTTGTCATTTAATGTGATCTGCAGTTGTGAGAATTACATTGTCCCATAGGGGAGGAATCCTAGAAAATCTCTCAGGAACCAATCATAGTGTGTTACTATGGAGAAACTATTTCTGGATCCAAAAACTCTCCTTTAGGTGAAAGTTTTAAGTGATTTTTTAAACTACAAGTAAACAAACATTTCCAAGTGTCAACAGAGCAATATGCCCTATAAAGGAAATGTCCCATTTCCAACATTTTTCTTTCCTTTCACAGGAAAGTCAATACTTTATAATAATTTCAGCAGTAACAATAACCTATATTTATATAGCTAACACAACTTACATAACAAAGGTGCACATCCAAAGAAAACAGTCTCAATCAGCTCTCTCTCTGTAAACAGGTCTAACCTCTCTAAGTATCGGTAGAAAATCTACAAAAACTGTAGGATCTACTAACATGAATATTTCTTCTAAACACCATTTGTATGAATGAGTGTGTATGACACTGGGGGTCTGGGAATTAACTTAGTCCTTTATAAAATAGCAAAACTATCGGATGTGACTAAGTGAAATAAATTATGCAATGAAATAAACTATGTACAAATTACCAATTAACTTACACAGGTGTATTATCTTTCTAAATCTTTTGTTGTTCATTACATTGAATGTATCTGTGAATGCTCACAGAAATATTTTGTTTTAGGGGAACATCTGGGCTATGCAGAGGATAAATAAACAATAAAATAAAGTAAAACTAATGTATAGCACTGTAGAGCCCTGTGGTTTACCCATTTTGGGGAGCTTACAATCCATCTAGCACTGCGCTAAGCACTTTAGATGTATTACCTGATTTAACTTTCACAACAAACTTGAGTACAGATGAAGAAATGGATGGGAAAGGAATTCAAATAACTTGCCCAAGGCCAAACAATTATTAAGTGGCCAAGCCTACAAGACAGAATACAAGTCTTGGAATGTGTTGCCTGGAGACATGTACAGAAAGTGGAGAGGCAAGTGGATAGCTTAGAAAACTGGAAAAAGGCACAGAAATCCCAAGGTAAGCAATTATAAACATACAGCTAGCACAGCTATTCCATCGGAGTGGGTGGGGCTGTGTAAAATGCCCGCTCAGACAGGAGGGCTTTCATGGTCCTCCTGGCTGTTGGGAGGAACACAGAAACTTCTAACTGTCTACTGCCTGAGTCAATTGCTCGCCCTTGCACAGGTATTTTTTAAGGTTAAAAACCACAAACAAACAAAACAAAAACAAACGCCTTTTAGTGTTTTTGCTATTTCATTCCTCAATACCCTCTTACAATAGGATTATACTTTCACACACCTTAGTTATCTCATTGGATTTCTTCCCGCTGAGCTGATTTGGCAAGGCAGGTGTTCCCTTACTTGACAGCAGTGATTCTCAAGCTTGTCTGCACATGAGAATCACTTGGGGAGCTTTTAAAACATATGAATGCCTGGGTCCCACCCCACGGCAATTAAATCATAATCTCTGGGGGCAGGGAGGTCAAGGCATCCTGTTTAATAAAAACTCCCAGATGATTCCAGTGGGCAGCCAGGGCTGAGAGTTGCCGTTAATTAAGCCTGAATGAACTGAGCTCGTGGCTTAAGGTTACAGAGTTAGTGTCAGAAGCAGACCAGCTACCCACTGTGTTCCCCTGCCTCAACTTACATGTGAATCAAGCACAGAAAAATATACAGTGGTGTGTTATGAAGTGCTAAATTGAATGGTTGCAATAATAACTTCTTTGACTGGAAGACCCATGTCCTCATCTTAACTCACAATTTGGGTCCTAGAATGTGAACCAGATGGGGCCACTGAAGATTAAAAAAAACCCAACTAGTATGAACTGTTACACTGCAGTCCCACAAAAGTGACAACCAGAGAAATTATCATTTCAGCAACTATTTTCCCAGCTCAGCATTTTCGCTAATGGCTGTCATTTCGCCAATTACTTTTCTCACAACCTAATAGCTGTGATGCTCAATTTTTATGGATCTTCTTTATTCTGTGCTTCATTAATTTCCCTTCATCTTTTACATCTTCCCTCCAGCATCTGGGCAGATTCAACCACCTAGTTTATCATATTTTGTGTGAGCTGAGAGAAATGCGGCCCACATATATGCTACTGGTTTCAAAATCCTTCTCCCTCAACCTCACTTCTGAGTTTGGGACGGGCATGGCCACATTCCAATGGCGCCTGGAATTCACTGTGCCCAAAGCTGAACTCAGATTTTTTCAACTACCCCGATAGTCTTTGGAGCCCCAAATCTATACCCCCTGCCCAGATTCCCTTTCACATTCAAATAATTATCTGTGATGGCTCCCCCAAGAGTGACACAGGCACTTCAAACCCAATGTGCCCAAAACCATATTGTTTATCTTCCTCTTCATGAATATTTCTCCCCCCCGCCAGATTCTCAGTCGGTGGCATCACTCAATCCAAACTCGAACTCTGGGGGTCGGTCTTGATTTTTTCCTTCATTGTTACTTCTCATATCAATCAACTGCTATATGTTGCTCATTTGACTTCCTCTGCAGTTCTCTGCTACCATCCTCTTCCACGCTGGGCTGCCCTAGTTAAGACTATCATGTCTCACAAGCACTACCAATTCAATGCTCAAGCTTCTAGTACTGTCTGTCTTAAACCCATCAGCTATGCAGCTGCGGGAGTATAAAATTAAACCTGTTTCATTACCCTCTTAACTTTTAGTGTCTCTCGGGGACAGGATAAAGTCCCATCTCTTCAGCAGGCCAAGCGTCCCTACATCTCCTAGTCCCTGGCTTCTTCTTTACTCACAACTCCCGTCAGCCTCTGTCTAGGACTCAGTTCTCCAAAGATAATAGATGTTTGCACTGCCCCTCCAACCTGCTTTGAAACCTGTGCCTCTGGCCCTCTGCCTTTTGTTCGGCTAACTCCTGCCCATCACCTAAGACTCATTTCTATTACGCCTCTTCCGGGAAACTGTACCTTGTCCGCCACTGCCTCCCAGGTTCTACTTTCTTTCATAATATTCCGTGCAATTCTCTATCATTAAAATTAATCACTATACTTCTCTACAATGTGAATTTCTTGAATTCAGTGAAGATATTCTGTATCCTCAACAACTAGACAGAGTCTGGTACTCAGTGAAACACTGTGAATGACAGATACCTCCACGGCGCTCTGTATATGCTTCTTCTACAGTGCTCATTATCTTCTATAGCATTTACTGCATCTTTCCTCTCTTTCTCTAACCACACTGCTAACTCCAGGACTGCTCTCAAAGACTGTACTGTATTCATCTTTGTTTCTTCAGTGTTAACTATATTGCCTGACCGTAAACAGGTGCTCTACCGGTGACAACTAAAAAAAGGAAGTAAGTAAGGTCCAATCTCCATATAATGGTTCACACAATTTGAAAATGGTAAACGTTAAAAATGCCAGTAAAATTGTAATATTATCCTTCACTTCTCTACACACAAACAAATGAAACAAAGATTCCTAGAGCTTTAAGAGATAGTTACTAAAAAAAAAAAAGAAAACAAGAGATAGTAACTACCTTCAAGAATATACAATGGAGAAAAAACGGTCTCTTCAATAAGTGGTGCTGGGAAAACTGGACAACTACATGTAAAAGAATGAAATTAGAACATTCTCTAATACCATATACAAAAATAAACTCAAAATGGATTAAATACCTAAATATAAGGCCAGATACTATAAAACTCCTAGAGGAAAACACAGACAAAACTCTGACATAAATCGCAGCAATATTTCTTTGGATCTGTCCCCTAAAGTAAAGGAAGCAAAACTAAATAAATGGGACCTAATTAAACTTAAAAGCTTTTGCACAACAAAGGAAACCATTGACAAAATGAGAAAACAACCTACTTAATGGATGAAAATATTTGCAAATGATATGACGGATAAGGAATTAATCTCCAACATATATAAACAGCTCATAGAACTCAACATCAAAAAGGCAAATAACTCGATTAAAAAATAGGCAGAAGGGGGCTTCCCTGGTGGCACAGGGGTTGAGAGTCCGCCTGCCAAGGCAGGGGACACAGGTTCGTGCCCCGGTCCGGGAAGATCCCACATGCCGCGGAGTGGCTGGGCCCATGAGCCATGGCCGCTGAGCCTGCACGTCTGGAGCCTGTGCTCCGCAACGGGAGAGGCCACAACAGTGAGAGGCCCGCATACCACACACACAAAAAAAGGCAGAAGAACTGAATAGACACTTCTCCAAAGAGGAAATGCAGATGGTCAACAGGCACATGAAAAAATGTTCAACATTGCTAATCATCAGGGAAATGCAAATCAAAACCATAATGTGGTATCACCTCACCTGTCAGAATGGCTATCATCAAAAAGAACACAAATAAAAAATATTGGTGAGGATGTGGTGCAAAAGGGAACCCTCCTACACTGTTGGTGGGAATGTAAATTGATGCAGCCACTATGGAAAAGAGTATAGAGGTTTCTCAAAACACTAAAAGTAGAACTATCATATGACCCAGCAATTCCACCCCTGGATATGTAACCGAAAAAACCAAAAACACTAATTTGAAAAGGTACATGCACCCCAAAGTTCATAGCAGCATTATTTACAATTGCCAAGATATGGAAGTAACCCACGTCTCCATCAACAGATGAATGCATAAAGAAGATGTGGTATATACATACAATGGAATACTACTCAGCCATAAAAAAGAATGAAATTTTGCCATTTGCAGCAACATGGATGGACTTGGAGGGCATTATGCTAAGTGAAATAAGTCAAACAGAGAAAGACAAATACTGTATGATATCACTTATATGTGGAATCTAAAAAATACAACAAACTAGTGAATATAACAAAAAAGAAGCAGACTCACAGATATAGAGTACAAACTAGTGGTTACAAGTGGGGAGAGGGAAGGGTGGAGGGGCAATATAGGAGTAGGGGTGTAAGAGGTACAAGCAATTAGGTACAAAATAAGCTACAAGGATATATTGTACAACATGGGGAATATAGCTAATATTTCACAATAACTAAATGAAGTATAACCTTTAAAAATTGTGAATCACTATATTGTACTCCTGTAAGTAATACTGTACATCAACTATACTTCAATTTTTTTAACAAAAGGAGCTACTTACTGCCTTTACATATCTGACTGTAAGTAGAATATTTGCCTTATTCCAGAATTGAATAATTATAAGATTCTGAAAGAGATCATCAATTGCATTGATAGAAAGTCAAAAGAAATAGTTTCCTTACAAGTGTGAATGGACAGAGACATGAAAGAATGGCTAGTAAGGAAACATGGACCTTCCATTGTATACAAATGAAGCATGAGTCATCTATCTTTTTGGCTCTGGTACAATGTTGTTGAAAGCATGACACTAATTGATGCAAAAATCTCAAACATCAATGATTAGGGATTCAAGAACAGTCAGTATTTTAAAAGAACTTGTCTGTAGGTATTTTAAAACAGCAGAAAAAATTTAAAAGCCCAAAGCAAAGAGCATAATTAATAAGAAGTTTAATTTATAATAAAATATAGCTCACATTGTTATAGCTTGCAGACAAAAAGCAAAACCAAAAGCACTGTAATATTGTCTGTAGCACTGCTGGGGAAAGCTATGAATATTTAGAAAAGTTTTGCTCCTTTTCTCCCTTCCTATCATCTCTCCTCATATGAGATAAGTCACTCATAATGTTAGCCTTTTTGGACTCTCTTATCCCACCCATTTAGTAGGTTTTTTCATGTAATATGTTCTTTTTAGAAATGAAAAAAATTGTTTTTCCATTTTCTGTGCTGTTATTTGTAGGTGGCAGTGACATCTGATTTAGAAAAGTCCTCTACAATCTCCGCTAGTGCAAGTGAGGAGGAGAGTGACTCACATTAGGAACTGACAGCTGTCAGCACCTGCCGTAAGAAATTAAGGTCTGTGAGCCAACCCGCTTTTGACTGAGAACATACCAGCAAGTCTTAGACTGGGAGCTAGGACAAGGCAGTCTGGCTGGAAGGAAGTCGTGAGGTCTGTTAGAGACCGGTTGCCTTTTGTGAAGTCCAGTGGCTGTTTGTGAAAATATGATCTTTACCCACCTGGGTCAGAGTCACCTGGGTTGCTTGTTAAAGATGCACATTTGCACCTCAACCCAGATGTACAAGATCAGACTTCTTGGAGGTAGGGCCCAGGAATCTGAATGTTATCAATCTCCCCAGAGGATTCAGAGGTACGCTAGAGTTTGGGGACATCTGTTTTAAGCCATATACAAAATGTCCGTGACTACAGCTCCTTTCTCTCCCACCCCAGAGAACCACATAATTTTAGGGACAGCCTTCAATCCACTTGCATTTAGGTATTTCATTTAGAAACATTTGCATTTTACTTACAAGAAAAATACTTGTGACATACCTTACAGTGAATCCCCATATGTGTAAGGCTCAGAGGTGAGAATGGCTGCGAGGTTCTGAAATAATCTAGCTCATTGAACTCCCACATCGGTCATTCTGGCTTTTCTCTAGAAAAGGCTTCCTAAAGGCTTATCCTCCAGCGCGATCCTCACAGGAAGTATGTTAATCCTTATGAGAACTCAGATGATCTTGTGAATGTAATACAACATTATAATTGTAAACAGGATAGGATCAACCACTGAAAAAGTCTTAATAAAGAGAATATAAAATACCCAAGCTAGAAATTCTAATTTCACAATCTAATAACTAACATTGGCTCAGAAATCCATGCCTCTTTTGGAATGTCATAATTATATGCAGGCCAAGAACGGGAAGCAAAAAGAGAATTTAAATGTGTGCACGCGAGCACACATAACACACACCTGGAAATGCCAAGAACTAGTGTTCAGATTTTAAAAATCCTCCCACATTCTACAGACTGAATCACCCACTGTGGTCATTTGTACACCACCACTAGCTCATAATTCACATCCATGGCAAATTTGTCTTATCAGGTTTTTTAAAATCTATATTTAAAATTAAAACAAAGATCTATGTATTAAAAGTTGTTAGTTTTAACCTTGTCACCAGGAAGGAGTAACCCATAGATATTAACAACCACTATTATATTATTAATCTGTATTTATTTATAAGGTAATGTGAAGAGAGAAAGTGAGACACTGGGCTGGCAAATTTTGATTATCACAAGAGGGAGAAAAAATTCTACAGGATAGAGTCCCTGGTTATAAGTAAAAGTAGAGGCAATTCAGGAGTAGCTTGAAGCTAGAGAGGATTTAAGATTGTAGGGAGGAGGGCGCTATTAGACGGAGAGTAGGTTGGGGAACACTGAAGCCGAACATGAAAGTCTGTCTCGGCCTGGCCCGGTGGAATGTTATAAGATAATTTGCAGCAGATGTACATTTCCTCTCGGCTACACAGAGATCTGAGAAGTAGGCAGGTCAAGAGGAGACTGATTTTATTTCACTTGTAGGTAAACGTTAAATCTCTGTACTGTTTCTCTTTGTTATTAGGAAGCTTTCCTTCTCAGGTTCCCCAAGCCAAGATTCTTTGATAAAGCTTGATTTATAAAATTTTGAATAAGTTACTTGAAGCAAAACCATTGTGGAAATGCAAGTGTACAAAAAGTGAATCGGGGTTTGAGTATAATAACTATTAAGCACTTAATCTGTGCCAGCCATTTTGCTATGTGTTTTATTTATACTAATTTCACTTTCAACTGTGGTGAAAGATACTATTATTCTCCCAGTTTTTCAGATGATGAAACAAAGACTAATTAAACAAGGATAGCAGGTAGGAGATAAAGCCAAGGTTTACACTCGAGTCTGATTTATTCTAGTCCCCTCTGTCTTAACTGCAAGCTTGAATGCCTTCAAAAACTGAAAGAGTGTTAACTACATAAAAAGCCTTAAATTTAAGATTCCTATACCTACAATCTCCTTTGACATGTATAAAAGAAATACAACTTTATTTTTAAACCTCCTTGCAAAATTTCAGGGATGTTTTCACAGGTTAAAATTATGACCCAGGTGGAAATACTTCAAAATAGGTCTTTAAAAATTAACATCACTGAGGGTTCAGGTCTTACTATAGATCCTCCCAATAGCACCTATATCTAATAATATCCTTGCCATCCAGAAACCAAAGTCAACCTCCTGATTTTTATACCATCTAGTTGGCAATTAGGAGTCTTACCTCATACCCGGGACCTAAGCAAAGGATAGCCTTGCCGTGTAGTAACACTGGCATAATCTTTATTCAGTTTTTCCCCAGCTGGGGACTTCTATTTTTAGAATAAGCACCTACTAATTTCATTCTTCTCAGACAAGTTCAAAAACTAGTCAATGGATTTCCTTGTCTACCTAGCAACCTCCTAGCTTCATCTCATCCATCAACATCTTCTGACAGTCCTCTCCCACTTACAGTGAGATACCTCCCTCCCTATACTCTCACAGCATTCTGAACATATGTCTCCTGTGGTCTGTACATCATGCTTCTATATAACTGTAGATTATGTGCTATTTCACCAACCAGACTCTGTATCTATCTTGGCCAACATGGTGGCCAACTCACTGCCATGGTTCAATAAATATTTGTAAACTGACTGACTGGATGAATGTTTCCAATAACTTCTTTTGAAGTATTATTCTTCCCCAGATGGCATTGCTCCTGATATCTCTATTCACCCTCCTATAAAACGAAACAAGCTAATAGGTCTAGATCGTGGGTGATGAGATACAGGGTCACATACGATCTGGGCCTCACAGCTCTAGTATTATCAATTTAGCCCAAATCTTAAAGGAAAAAAATAGCTTTCATCTTCTCTTAAGAGATTTGTTTATCACATTTTGGAATACAAACAGATAACTAAAAATCTTGTCCTGAAACGAGTTAGGAATATTAAAAGGAATATTAAAAATCTGTATCCGGTAATCTTCCTGTAGGAGTCCAATGAGAGCTGCCTAAGAGATGTAGCCATGGCTTGAAAACCTTCAAATGAATGAAATCAATCTATTTTATTAATATAATACTCATTATTAACTGTTTTATTTTACAAGAAGCACTGCAGTGGTTAAGAGCACAGAGTCAGGCACACTGCTTGGCCCAAATTCTCTTGAGAGATTTCACTGGATAACAATTATGTCTGAATTAGTCCTCTAGCCACCGGCTGTAAGCACCATTATTCTTGTCTAGAGTATTGTGACAGCCTTGGAAATGGTTTCCCTGCTTCTATCCCTGCTCCCTTGCCCTCAGAGTGAGACATTCACTCGACAGCTCCTGTCTCTCCTTTGCTCAGCCTCCTCCAATGA
The DNA here is from genome assembly GCF_059928025.1 of Delphinapterus leucas. Classification (NCBI taxonomy): domain Eukaryota; kingdom Metazoa; phylum Chordata; class Mammalia; order Artiodactyla; family Monodontidae; genus Delphinapterus; species Delphinapterus leucas. Next base: position 70,293,905 of record NC_143142.1, on the reverse strand, counting down.
CTTCCCATCTCACTCACCATAAAGCCCCCAGTTCCATAAAATTATTCACGCTACCCACTAATCCTCTCCCTTGTGTATCTGGTCTCCTCTCCTATTACTCTCCTCTCTTTCACATTTTTCTATCCATAGGTACCCCCTTGCTCTTTCTTGAACATGGCAAACACACGCCCAATGCAAAGCCCAAGATATCTGCCATATGCCATTCCCTCTGTCATAGGTGCTCTTCCTGCATTTGTTATCTGTGTGGCTCCTTCACTCACTGAACTTAGGTCACTGCCTAAGGACCGCATGGTCAGAGTTTCCTTCCCTTACCGTTCAATCTAAATCAGTCACACTCTCTCAACTCTTTCTCTCCTTTAATTATCCCCATCTAACAAACTATAGATGTATTAGTGTATTTAGTATACTATCCAGAGGTCCAGGATAAAGGGGATTCTATCACTGGATCTGGTACATAGTAGGCACTCAATATTTACTGAATGAATAATGGAATACTTGTGCTAAAAAAAACTCATAATTCAGTTATAGTAAGAGGATGTAAAATGTTGAAAACTACAGCATATAAAAGCTAAATAGCATTATACTTGATTGATATTCTACAATCTAGTAGAGAATTAAGGGCCAGATATGACATACTTGGTATAGACAAGTATGCATGCTTGAATGCTGTTATACAGGACCAGGAAGGAAAATGATTCTCTCTGTTTCTAAAAATCCTGTCCCAAAACGAAAGACACACTTTTGAGGATAGCCAGCTTCTGCAGGCTTCCAAAATTAGAACAGGGTCTGATTACTATAAATAGTTGTCCCTACAGTATGAGTTGACATGGATGCAAAATTTACAAGGTTTTCTTGCATGCTCGAGGAGATGAGATCTCCCATCGATGTCCTGGGATATGGCCACTATCCGCAGGGGAACCAGAGTGCTACACAACCGAGAACACTTGGTCAGCGGTCACTACTTGTGGCTTGGCTGTGTCTACTCTCACAATCTGGAAACCCAGAAACTGTGGACACCACACTGGTCTACACCTACCACTCAGCTGTCTTCAGGGCACCTGTGCTTTTTTTAAAATTTTTTATTTTATACTGGAGTATAGTTGATTAACAATGTTGTGTTAGTTTCAGGTGTAGAGCAAAGTGCTTCAGTTATACATATACATGTATCTCTTCTTTTTCTTTTGATGACTTGCTATGTACTCAGTAAATGCAAATAAACTTGATTATTGGCAGAAGGAAAACACAGAAATAAAGGTAAATCTATTGCAGAAATAGCAAATGAATTCTTTTTTTAATTATTATTTTTTATTGAAGTATAGTTGATTTACAATATTCTATTAGTTTCAGATGTACAGCAAAGTAATTCAGTTATACATACATGTATATATCTATTCTTTTTCAGATTCTTTTTCATTATAGGTTATTAAAAATATTGCATATAGTTCCCTGTGCTATACAGAAGGTCCTTGTTGTTTATCTATTTTATATACAGTAGTCGTGTATCTGTTAATCCCAAACTCCTAATTTATCCCTTCCCCTCTTTCCCCTTTGGTAACCATAAGTTTGTTTTCTATGTCTGTTGAGTCTATTTCTGTTTTGTAAATAAGTTCATTTGTATCACTTTTTTAGACTCCACATATAAACGGTATTATATGATATATGCAAATTAATTCTTAGGAAATAAATTGTGAGTGACTTAAGCAGCCTTATACTTTTTAATATTTGTATATCTGACACTAACTTCTTCCTGCCTTCCATAATTATGAGTTAAAATAATTGTATACACGTGCTTTTAGGTTTTTAAAAACAAGCTGGGGGCTTCCCTGGTGGTGCAGTGGTTGAGAGTCCACCTGCCGATGCAGGGGACACAGGTTCATGCCCCGGTCCGGGAAGATCCCACGTGCTGCAGAGCGGCTGTGCCCGTGAGCCATGGCCGCTGAGCCTGCGCGTCCGGAGCCTGTGCTCCGCAACGGGAGAGGCCACAACAGGGAGAGGCCCGCGTACCGCAAAAAAATAAAAAAAAAATAAAAAAAAAACAAAACAAAAAAAACAAGCTGGGATGCTTATAAGCTCAGAAAGATGAAACTGAATGCAGAAATTTTAGCTGCAAAATAAACTGCAGTTGTAACAGTGTCTCCAACACCACGTTGCACTGCACCCACCTTTATGACTCAGAGAAAAGCCTTTCTTGGGAGACAGTGCTCCAAGAAGCTTATAGCTTCCTCCAGGGTGACAATTAAGTCACCTCTACAAGCAATAGCCTTAGAAGGATTTCCTTCCAGTCATTTGTTCTAATCAGGAGATAAGACTACATTAGACTCCTTTTCCCTTGCAAGTTTTACACATGAAAACCTTCACTCTTCAATGAAAAGCTGTATTAACTTCTATGCTGAAACATACATTAATTTGTAGCACAAGCCTTCAGGCTAAAACCAACCCCTCAAGACTGATTTTGCCAGAAGGAAGAATGTCAGAATTCCCAGAGCCTCTTTTCCTGAGTAGTTAAACTCTAGAATATGTCTTCAAAAATTACAGAGGTCTCAAGTTCTTACCTACTGCCACCTTCTGCCTCTAGGCAAGAGGAGAACCAATCCATCAAGGCTGAGAGGTAGGTCACTTTTTTATTTAGCAAAGGACTTGCAGGGTTTTTACTTCAGCAGCACATTCAATAATGTTGGAATGCTACATAGAAGCTTAGCATGGCCATTCTGTAGGTGTGACATGCTAATTTCTATACATATATTTTTTATTTGTTTTTTTTGGCGGTACACGGGCCTCTCTCTGTTGTGGCCTCTCCCATTGCAGAGCACAGGCTCCGGACACGCAGGCTCAGCGGCCATGGCTCACAGGCCCAGCTGCTCCGCAGCATGTGGGATCTTCCCGGACCGGGGCACGAACCCGTGTCCCCTGCATCGGCAGGCGGACTCTCAACCACTGCGCCACCAGGGAAGCCCTATACATATATTTTTTAAAAGCTCGATGTACAACAGAGTATGTAGTGCATTAACTTTTGTATAACAAAAGGGGAGGAAAGACTATATATTCATATTTGTCTGTACTGGCATAAAAAACACAGAGTAGGTAATAAAACTGATAGCTTAGGGAACAGAGGTTTGGAGAACTTGATGGGTGGGGAGAAGAATGGAGGTGAGTCTACTTGGTGTAGCCTTATTGCTTGGGTTTTGAATCGGGGCAATTTATTACTGATTCAAAACTTTAAAAGGTCCCATAGGAAGACATGGTCTTTCTTAATAATATTTAATTTTGTTTTACCTTTGAAAATAATTGTGATACCACTTCGTTCTTTGGTTGTGCATACCAAAGATATAATGCAATATCCATCACTTCTAAGACATGCTTCTTGTGAAAATAGACCACAATTAGATTATGATCATGAATAAAAACCCAGGTAGGCCTTATTGAAAATAAAGTCCAAATTTTTCATCTTGACATTTTTGTCCTGCTGAATTTCTTAGCTGTCTTTCTTCTAATAATAAAAATGCACCAGAAATAAAATAAAATTTCTCTCTATTTCATTATTTATATCACCAATCAGTAAAAAAAAAAAAAAAAAAAAAGCTGTCTAGTGAGGGCCTACTGTATTTTGGTGTATATATCCTAACCTTTACATTTTACAGATGAGGGAAACTGTGGCTCAGGACATTTCAGTTACTTGCTCACTTTGCTAGCCCAGCATACATGCCCAGCTTTGTCTGATTAGAAAGCCCTCACTCTGCCCAGAGAACCACTGCAGCCTCTCCCAAGGCATGATTCTTCTTGAAAGCAAGTGATACGTTGACCAGAAATGTTCCGCTGCTAAGCTGTGGAAACTCAGGCAGGCATCTTATAAATGAAAAATCAGAGAGAAGTTTCTTATTTCTTTTCCTGCTCTAACATCCAGATGAGTTATGCTACATTGCTGCCTATAATGAAAATAGGTTCTGGAAAGTGCATTAGAAAAATGATGACTGCTAAAATGTTTATCCAATGGATGGAAAGAATGTCTTATCATTTCCTTCCTAACCCTGACGCTCTATAACTCTTTCTATTTAGACCTCTGAGGAGTTAGGTAGACAGTGCCTATGAATTATTTCATTATCCAGAGCACTGGTTAATAAATGTATAAGATAAAGCCACTCTTCTATGATGATCCTCAATACTACTGCCTTATGTAGAGTCAGTCAAGTAACTGAACTTTAATAATGTTAAGCATGGGATGAATTCTTCCTCTAGTCATGTGAAACTGCCCCCAGACTGTGCCCAAACCATAAACGACCAAACAAAAACAAAACGTAAATGGGACTATATCAAAATTAAAACCTATTGCTCTTAGGAAAAAAAAACTGTTATGGAAATAGAAAAACAAACAAAACTGAACACACTTTCACCATACAACTGAGCAATCATGCTCCTTGGTATTCACTCAAATGAACTGAAAACTTATGTCCACACAAAATCTGCACATGGCTGTTTACAGCAGCTTTACTCATAACTGCCCAAACCTGGAGGCAACCAAGACACCCTCCAGTAGGTAAATGGATAAATAAACTGTGGTACATCTTGACAATGGAATATTATTCAGCACAAAAAAGAAACGAGCTATCAAGCTATGAAAAGACATGGAGGAGACAACCGCGTATGACTAAGTGAAAGAAGCCAATCTGATAAGGCTACATACTGTATGATTCCAACTATATGACATTCTGGAAAAGGCAAAACTATGGAGACAATAAAAAGATCAGTGGTTGCCAAGGGTTGGAAGGCATGGATGAATAGGCAGAGCACAGAGGATTTTTAGGGCAGTGAAAATACTATACACGATACTATAATGATGGATATAAGTCATTATACATTTTTTCAAACCCATAGAATGTACACCAAGGGTGAACCCTAAGGTAAACTATGGACTTTGAATGATAATGGTGTGTCAGTGCAGGTTCATCAGTTGTAACAAATGTACTACTTGGATGGGGGATGTTGATAATGGAGGCGGTTACGCAGGTGGTTGAGGGGGAGGTGTGTGGGAACTCTCTGTACCTTCCTCTCAATTTTGGTGTGAACCTAAAACTGCTCTAAAAAAAATAAAGTCTTGTTTAAAAAAAAAGCATAGAATGAGAGAAGATATTTGTAACACATATATCTTACAAAGGATTTGCAACCAGAAAATATAGAAATCTCTTACAACTCTGTTACAAGCAGCTCAACACAAAAGTGGGCAAAAGATTTGAACAGATACTTCTCAAAAGAAGATAAATGTCTAATGAACCCAAGTAAAGATGCTCAGCTCCATTCGTCTATCAGAGACTGATTTAATTTGACATGCAAATTAAAATTACAGTGAGCTACCACTACACACCCACAGGGAAGGTTTACTTAAAGACATTAATAATATCAGGTGCTGGTGAAGATAAGGAGAAACTAGAACTCTCAACCATTTCTGCTGGGAAACCAAACTACAACAGACACAACACTAAATGTAAACTTATCATACAGCAAAGCAATTCCACTCTTAGGTGCTCACCAGGAGAAATAAAAACACAATTCTACAAGAAGTCTTGAAAATCAAGGTTCATACCAATTTTATTCATGGCAGCCCAAAAATGAAAACTACCTAAATGTCCATCAATAGGAGAATGGATAAACAAATTGTAGTATATTCATAAGATGGAATACTAAGAAATTTTTAAAAAAATCTTGAACTACTTAGATATGCAAGGACATGGGTGAAACTCAAAAACATTACATATGAAAGAAGCCATACACAAAAGGATACATACTGCATGATTTCATTTATATGTAATTCTTGCTAAGGCAAATGAATTTATAGTGATAAATAGCATATCAGAGGTAGCCTAAGGCCAAGATTGATTGCAAAAAGACATCAGGGAATTTTGGGGGGGTGACGATAATATTCTCTATCTTGAATATGTATACAGGAGTACACATTTTTCAAGATGCATTAAGTTGTAAATTTAAAATAGGTGTCTATTTTATGTAAGTACACCACAACAAAGTTGTTTTATGGAAAAAAGTTCTTGTCAAGGTCAGGTTCTGTCACAACAACTAAGCAAAAGATGAAGATAAAATTTTTCTTTAATTTTTAAAAAATATTGTGAACGTGTTTATGTTCTAAAAATGTTTAAGGTAGAGATACATTATGTAAAATTCTGACTACAATGTCTGAGATACGGTAGGTGATCAACAGATACTAATTTCATTCTTTTTTCCAGTTGTTTGTGTGTGGAAAATGTAAGTAAATACTGAGAGATATAGCAAAAGGACAAGATTATGAGTCAATGGTTAGTCATCTAAGAACAATGAGAGGAGTTTAGTATTTTATGAAAGGTCATCCCTCTTGTGATTTTTAATATGACCTGGGTTTCAGAATGTCCTTGCTGTTTACATTCTTAACTCTGGCATCTCTCACTTTTTATTGGACTCATTTGGCATTTAGTACACATTTCCTATATTAGACATTTCATTTTTAAGCAAACATCCTTGTTTTTCAACTTTGTCACCAATTCTTAGAAGGCAAGAACCATGCCCGATACCTTTTATTTTTGTATTGCTGATTTGTACAGAAGAAGCATTCAATAAAATTTGAATATTGTTGATGAGATGGATAGTCTCATCTTTGAAAATATTGTCGATGAGATTGATAGCCTCATCAATATTATTTAATCAAATAAATTAAATATTATTAACTTCCATATAAACTGAAAAACTTTGAGTCAGTCAGATATTTTAAGGTCTTTTTCTTTCTCTTAATATATTTATAAACCTACAATCCTTCAGTTATTCAGTTGCTTAGTCTCTTAATAAACACACACTGAACATCACTGGCCAAGCATTAAGTGCTGGAAATACAGAGATTATTATGTGCTCATATTCTAGAAAAAATGTCAAATACAGCAACAAATTTATAACGGTGGGTCAAATGCATCATGAGAAGTGTGTGGACAGGGAGAAAGATGGTGCTGAGATAAGGTTCCACATAAAGTTTACAAAGAAAATTTTGATCCATCCATTCTTTATCTAATCTAAAATTCTGCAATCAAATGTAATGTCACTTAGATATCTGAATGTAGATGATCTATAATTGATACTATCAATAAAGATTGAGTTATCTGGGCATTAAGATTGTGGCTATTTTCCCAGGCAAGGACAGTAACTCCTCTTCTCTGGTTACTTAAACACCTGCAGTTATGCCTAAAGAAAGTAAGCCCATCCAAGCCTTCACTTCTATTTATGAGAAAGAAACTTTGTTTGCATAAGACAGCCCAGAGAGTCAACAGTGAACCCATAAATTAGGATATGAAGTTGACCTCTTCCATTTTGGACCTCAGTGGAAGGTCAAGGCGACTACTATGGGCAGCTTTCTTCCACAGAGGGAAACATTTCTGGCAATTCTGAATGAGAAGCAGGTCACAAGGATTTTGTCTACTTATGTATTTCCTTGGTTGCAATTTGATATAAGGAGGTAATCTGGGCCAATCTGCTCTCTCTCTCTCTCTTTTGGCCAAAAAAGGGGAAATAGCACTAGAAAACTGTTCAAGTCATTACATCTTCATTCAGTTGAAAACTCAAATGCTCATGCTACCTCGTTGGTCAGGGACCTTCTATATGATGTTTCCTTTATGAAATTTTCCACCGTCTGCAACTTTCCTTTACCCAGAAAATCCCTCCTTATCCTCCAGATCCTAATTTACACGGCACTTTCTGAAAGATGACTTTCTTGGCTGCATGGTTTCCAATACACACCCAGCTCCTATCCCAACAGATTAGTAAAGTTTCCCTCATATGCTCTCACACTACTTCTTCATAAAGCTTACAACATTTGTAATTAATTAGTTGTTTATTTTCTGCCTTCCTTACCAGTCTGCACCCTCTGTATGGGCAGACACTGTTTCTATCTTGTTTGTATTATAGGCACCTAACAGCTATTTGTTTAATAAATGAAATTTACACACAGTAATGAAATTCAGGGTAATAATGCTTTCAGCTTGTTAACGAGAAATCCAAGATAAAGCATTTATCTATTACGTAAGTAATTCTCACAATTTTTAAATAGCATCCTAGTTTGATAATGTTGTATTTCCCTTCTGCACTCCTGAGCATTACTATAAAACCTAGGGTTCTATTTAAATAGAAGTTACTTTTATGGCAATATGTATCATTCCATTTTATCATAATTAAACACAGAAAAATAAAATGCTATGTGAAGCAAAAGGCAAAACTTTCTTTAGATACTATGGTTGTCCTGACTCACATCTTTTCTGTTTTGACCCTACTCCTGTTTACCAGAACCATTCACAACATCCCAACTCCTATGGTTTCCTAAGAGGTTTGACTGAATCACATTGAGTAATTCAAATGATACATATTTTGGTAGCATTGTATTTTTTCAAAGTGTGCATTGCTCTAAAGTCATTTTTATACTGCTACCAAAATACATCATGTATCATATAATCACCCTGTTTTGGCATGACTGTGCTACATGTAAAGTCTATTCAGATAGCAGTCATTTACTATTGAGTTTTACTTTTAGATGGTTATAAATTCTACCACAATTAAGACTGTCAGAAAATTTTTCTGAAAGTTGGAAATAAGGCAAAAAGGTGGGGAACTTATCCTTATCCATAAAAGGTCAATGGCCACCTAAGGATTGTCTAGGCAGGAGTAGTGCTATCCCAAAGAAATTTCCATGAAGATAGAAATACTGCCCAATATGGTAGCCCCTAAGCCAGTACAGCCATTGAGCATGTGAAAAGTGGATAGTGGGGCAAAGGATCTAAAAGCTTTATTATGTTTAATTTTAATTAATTTGAGTTTAAATTTTAATAGCCATATTTAAAGAATTAGTGGCTACTTTATTGCACAGCACAGGTCTAGAGGAATGTACTACTTATTTGTCTCATTTATTATTATTTTTGAATTTTATTTTTTTATACAGCAGGTTCTTATTAGTTATCCATTTTATACATATTAGTGTATATATGTCAATCCCAATCTCCCAATTTATTATTATTAAAACACCTAGACTTAGTAAAATTACTTGTTAATTTGTAGAATTTTATCCATTAGATATGCAAATAATTTTTGTCCAGTGGAGCAAATAACCCCAAAGATTTATGACCTGTTAGATATAAGCCAGTTTTCAAATCTGACGTAGTAATTTTGCTTTAACATATCTTTGTTAATTTGCCTATGTATACATAATGCCTCACATTTTCTCCAAAGCGATCGTAACATCTGGTTTCTTTATTAATTAATATGTGCAACTGTTTACATTTGTTCATTTTATATTTTCCAGAGAGGCATGATTTGAAAATTAGACTTTAGCAGTTTTGGAGGTCACCCCCAAAAGCCCCTAAAATTCACTTATAAAATTATTTTTGAGATTTCTCAGAGAGCACCCGATAAATGACAAAGATTTGTTATTTTACTCTATAAAAGTGAAAAAAATTGCTAGAAATAATTAGGTTTGTTTGGCAGTTTCGTAGTTACTAATTAGTTCAATACTATTATATAAGGGCTGTAAAATCAGAATAGAGACTCAGACTTCCTTAGGCTAATTTGCATAGATAAAGTATTAATATAAATATTTCAGAAACGAGATGCTTTGTGGGGAAGGCCCTGGAGATTCTTCAGTGCCTTCCGTAATATGTTGTTGTCTCAGAGAAAACATTGGTCAAACCATTATGAGAGCCCTATTAAAGAATTTTACTCTCCTCTCTTCTGACATCATTAGTTATTGTCAGAAATTAACAGCCAATCAGTCTCAGCATCAAACAGCTCTCTGTTTCTGGACGCCTGCCTGAAGGCGCTGCTATAAGCTATAGGCTAGAATCGGTGTCTTCGACAAAGAAGGTCAGTCCAGGAGCCTCATACAAAGGACAGTACCAGTACTCTTCAAAGAATAGACTCTGCGGGATAGGCTTCTAAACTCACATGGCTTAGACACCTTTCAGGCTGTACCAGTGAAATGAGTCAGGATTTGCTGGACTCCTTGTAATCTAGAAGCAGGCATACTGCATGAAAGGATTAACCACCAGGACTAAATGAGCTCATGAGGAAAAAGCAAGTGTGATTATTTGTCTGGAATATGTTTGGCATTATTTTAACATTCTATTTTTTAATGAGCATATGAGGAAATGCTTTCTTTTCCTTCTTAAGCTATCTCTAATCCTAACATTAGAAAGTTATGCTTTTGTAAACTGAAATTAAATGTTCTAAATGGTATCTGAGTCTCACCAACCCACTTGGAATTTAGAAGTAAATATTTTTTACTGAGTCTCCTTCCTTTCCATGGCAATAAATATATATATATAACTATAATAATAAAATAATAAAAATTATAATATAAAAATAATAAAATAATTTTAAATCTCCATAGTATCAATAGGAATTTATCACCATATTTACCAGGATATAACTACACAGATCAGTGTTGCAACCAAGTCTATGCTTGGAGTGTCACATTTCAGATGGATTCTTACTTAAGTATGGCAGCTTATCATTATAGAACATATGCGGAGTGGATGCCCACAAAGCCTTTCTAGGAAGCTGATCTAGTAGATTAGGGAACTTAGCAAATTTGAGGGAGCTCTAAAAGAGAAGCTTTCACCTAAATGTATAGGTATTGCAGGTGAAATCTAGTGGAAAGAGTGTTTTGGGGTTGGTTTCCTAGCCTTAAGATAGAAGAGGTACTAAAAGTGAATTTTTAAAGTCCAACTTAAGATTCCTTATGAAAATTTCCAGACAGAAGTAAATTTTGTGGGGGAAAATACTTAAAAGTCACTCATAGCAATTTTACACTTAAAAATTACATATATACTGTGGCTGTTTGTGTACAGGTATATATTTTAGGGCTGCATACTGATGAGATGGTAAAACTCCAAAAGTGTTTAGATGTGAGTCACTCCAAGTATCAATAAACTATCATCTTCACCAATGAACTCACTTCTTCAACTTGAGCCTGAACCCTGTGCTGTGCGCTGTGAAGTGCCACGTTCATCTCACTGAACTTCTCGAGAAGTTGTGTTTGACAGGCCAAGTCCAGTAAGCACAGTGCTGGCAAGAGACATGTATCTAACCTCCTTGGGTGTGGTCATCTCCGTCGGGCATTCCCTAGAAGGAACAGCACCTTCATTAATCCCCATCCAGCACTGTGCTGGTGGGTTCTGAGGAGGCGATCAAAAATATACCATAACTGCATCTGACACCGCTCCTCATGGAGACTTGGTCTTTAGGAAATTCAGGAGCATTGCTCTCTTTTTCTGCTGTCTGTGGAAGGGGCTCTCTTTTCTCCCTCAACTGTGTGATTATAGAATCACCGGAAGAATTTAAAGGGGGACAGGAGTGATAAAATAGTCCAATACTTGTTTATTTGACTAGGTATTCAAAGGAGTGAATTCATAAAGTTGCAACATAAGTTATAATGGAAATTTAAATCTGCCCCAGATATTGTCATGGACACTCAATATGTTGTCTCATTTTTCTCAAAACTCTGTAAAGAAAATCTCATTCTTCTCAAAACGCTGTAAAGTTTTATCAAGGGGGTGGAATGCTCAAGATTTCAAGGTTTAAGAATGACACAGAATGGATTTAAATTGCAGTAGGTTTGCACAAAGTCTGCACTTATTCTATTAGAGCACATGCTGCCCTCTGCTTGGCTGCATCTTTTACTGGGATCCCTGATGATACATCACTTTTTCAGGGAACCTTCTAGACAACCACATCTAAAAAAGCCACCAAGTCATTTTTTATCTTAGCACACTCTTCTAATTTTCAAGTTAGTACCTATCATATATATTCTGTAAGAAATTATAATAATAATTTTTAAGAAGTTTAATAATCATGTGTTTGGTTCATAATATTTGTTTGTTGCCTATTTCCCGTCACAAAATGATGGAATGATGGAGACCACGAATGTTTGACATACCTTGTTTACTAGTCTAAATTCCATACCTGACATACATTAAGAAATTGATAAATATCTATTTTTAAAAAGATAATCCATTATTATTTTAAATAGAAATAATAATAAAAAGATAATCCAAAAATATTAAATGCTATGTCCGTAAAATTTTACATTAACTCCAAAGTGCAAACTGCAATTATTACATTATATGCGGGGGAATAGCAAAGCTCATTTGCAACTTAACATCTAGGGAATCATGATTAATATTTGTCAACAGTTTCCTTAGAGTTTTTAACTTCTTCCCTCTTCAATAAAAGACCCAAGGGAAGGCACTGAGCGTATATTAGTCGTGTCCCATGTTTATATCAGTTACAGTTGTGAGAATCAGGAGGGACAATTAATGTTTGGGATGAATCAGCTTATCAACAATGCACAGCACACATTTCATATTGTTAATGGTTCTTTTCTACCCAAAGGCTGTGTCTCATCTATTTAAAAGCCTTCTGCTGTACCTACAAACTTATTTCTTTATACGTAAAATCAATTTCTGTAAACGACATCTTTGCTTTTGAGAAAAGCTTCTTCCGAAAAAATTTTCGGGATAAAAATGGATAATCGCTTACCCCTATTGCCAAACTCCAGCAAAATACAAAACTTATCCCTCCTGGTTTGCACAACTGTAACTGTTGCCACTAATACTCTTTCATTCCATTCCCTTTAGGTCTTTTATTTAAAAAGGGAAAATCATAATTAGATTTCAAAGAAATTCTCAAGTGACATATAATTCCTATTTATTGTGGCTTGTATATGTGGCCAACAGAATCTGAAAAACTCATGTAATCACCTTGCAGGACAAATTTAGAAGGACTATTTGTCATTTCTTTACATTTGTTTCTTTATCCCTTCAACAAACATGAAGTGCTTCCCATTGGAAGGCAACCCCCAGCTGCATTTTCCACAGCTTCTACCAGGAGACATCTCTTCTTACTCAAAGCACAGGTGCTCAGAAAACCAAAATAAAAGTAAACTGAAATACCAGAACAAGTTTTGCTGATGTGTCTTTTCTCCCTTCACGCTAGTTTCTTCTAGGTGGTTTAGCCGTGTAAAAGCTATTTTTTTCCATCTCTTTCTTAAAGGTCTTACTAAGCACCAGTTTCAAATGGAATGTTATATTCTTTAGAAGCCCCCCCCCAAGGCTGCAGGCAAAATCGGTGTAACCAGATTTGCTATCTGCTGAACCTCTTTAAATAAAAATATGTATGTAAAATTAATCTTTTAGAAATACCTACCTTACTTAATCAGTAAATCTAGACAATACTGATATTCACCTGGATCTCTAGGGCAGGGAAACTTTTCAAGGCCTAAGGGGGTTATCCTACTTTCACACTTTAACAAATTAGCTTTCGCTTTTGCTTTTTTTTTTTTTTTTTTTGCGGTACGCAGGCCTCTACTGTTGTGGTCTCTCCCGTTGCGGAGCACAGGCTCCGGACGCGTAGGCTCAGAGGCCGTGGCTCACGGGCCCAGCCGTTCCGCGGCGTGTGGGATCTTCCTGGACCGGGGCACGAACCCGTGTCCCCTGCATTGGCAGGCGGACTCTCAACCACTGTGCCACCAGGGAAGCCCTCCCTTTTGCATTTTATTCTTCAGCTTAAACTCCACTTGTTTGCCAGCAATTCCAGATTTCTGCTGAGCACTCTTCCCACTGTCTTCAATTGACTCTAGCCAGTGGACTTAATTTCAGGGCTTAAATTCAAGAAGAAGCTTCAGGTTCTGAGAAAAGTATCAAATTCTGAATAAGATCTATGTTCTCAAGATTTTTTCCCCTAAGTCATCACTGAATTCAATGAATCTTTAGACTGAACATAAAATGAAGTTATTTAAAATTATTTATGATAAGACATGTGTGAGTATGACATAAAACTGAAGATTAAGGCTGCAAATCACAGGTTGAGCAAGAATTTTCAAGCTAAGTATTAATTTGAAGAATTGAGTCAAACATTCTAAACTTGGAATACAGAAAATGTTTTTAAAACAGAAAGAGAGAGGCTTTATTAACAAAAGTTCATGGAGCTATCTAGTATATTGTTATACCAACTAAAAATAAACTTTAAAAATTACTTTTGGGGCTTCCCTGGTGGCACAGTGGTTGGGAGTCCGCCTGCTGATGCAGGGGACATGGGTTCATGCCCCGGTCCGGGAGGAACCCACATGCCGCGGAGCGGCTGGGCCTGTGAGCCATGGCCGCGGAGCCTGCGCGTCCAGAGCCTGTGCTCCGCAACGGGAGAGGCCACAACACTGAGAGGCCCGTGTACTGCAAAAAAACAAACAAAAAAATTACTTTTGCATCACAGAATATTGAAAGGCTATTACTAACCCCAACCTGATTTCCCTAATTTCCACTAGAAGCAAGGCATTGTCTTCAAAAAACTTTTCCCTGCTTAAGAAATATTATATAGCAATATTAGCATGTTATTTTTATATTCACTTGCATTTAAGGATTTGCAAATTAATATAAGCTTTGGAAATTTCTGTTACATTTTGAAAAATATGGGTAGCATATTTGTATAGTAAATATTCAATCAGAATGTTCTAAATTTACCAAGTATGGAACAATAAAATAAGACTCAATTCCTCCCTCCCTCATATCCTCTGTCCCTCTTTCTTCTACAAAATTGAGTTTTAGAACTATAGGTGTATTTTCCAAAGTTTGATACTTAATTTGAAATCTCACTTAGGGTATTCCAATATAGAAAATATAATGTACTTAATTTTTGAAACACTTAAAAGGATTTAAAAACTTATTTTAAAAATTGCTCTCATTGAAGTCACTTTTTTGATACTGATGAATTGCTCTGTGTCTTAGTTTGATATTTTCTTTCCTGAAATGAATTAAATGACACTGTTTATCTTAAAATTTTCTATGAACTGACCATTAATATGACTTAACATTTTACTGAGTTATAAATATGTTTACCTAATACATTTTGGTATAAATTTCCTAAATCTGATCTAACTTCTAAAGTAATAATCTAATCTGACAGTTTGACAAGGCTTTAAAATTTTCAAAGAGATTTTAATGCAGGAAATTTGTACCAAAGCCCTAAAAAATCAACTTCAATTGATTTGTAAAATACTTAAAGGGAATGTCCAATTTTCTCTGTAGAGTCATCTTTATTTAGGTTTTCTAATAGCAAACTACTCCCTTACCACACATAACCAGATTTATTGTTGAACAAGAAAGGGAATCTAAGATTATTATTTTTTTTAAATATAACCTACTAATTGTAGTACTGAGTATAGTATGGTCAAGAGAAAGCAAACCAGATTTTTCTTCAGTGGCTTTACACTGAGAGGTACAGAATGGTCTAACAGCTTTCTGGCAGCCCACATTTATGATAAGAGTATTTGAAACCAGAAATAAACGAAGCATAAAAAGACTCCTACACCGCACCACTGCAATGATTAGAAAGGACCTTCTTGAGCTTTGAAAACAGAAAGCAGCGAGCAAGCAAGCAGCCTGCAGCCCTGAGCAAAAGCTCTTTCCCATCAAAACTCTGTTGCAAATCCAGCTTCTCCTCTTGCAAACCCACAGGCTAGAAGAGGGAACCACAGCCACTCCAAAGTGGAGTTTCAGGCCCATCATTAGTGGTTTCTGTCACCTTCTTGGTGCTTTTCCTTCATGAATGAAATATGTAGATGGCATCTTACATTGGATCCTTCAATGAGGAAGAAGGTCAGAAGACGTAGTTAACACAGCCAGCACATTAGAAATCTGTGACCGATGTACTTACACCTCCAAATGCCTCCAGATTTCAGCCTCTGGAAATATCTAGCCCATTTCTTTATGGCACTGTTGCTTCCATCAGCTGTGGAAATTAACATAAAATAATATAGTAACCCAACAAGTGCTGGACAGTGTTCCAGAGCATCAGATTAAGTGAACACTAAAGGCACACTGACGGTGTACAAAATCTGAATGATAAACAGCAAGTAAATACCTTCCGATCCACCAGAAGGGGGAAGGATGCTGAGCTGCTACTGCTGCTGCCTGCTCTCTTGTGTAACAGCAAAGGCGGCTCAATCCCTCTGACAAGCAGAGAAGCTTGGCTGCCTATTGGCGTCTGGGCGGTCCTAGTGCCTGCCCCAGGTTAGCACACAAGGTAACTCTGAAGAGCCTATTTCTTGCGATTCTTCTAGTGGGTTTCATCAAGGGTTTTTCAGGTACATCAGCTTGTTAAGCATTAGGGAAGTGGGACTTGGGTTGGAAAAAAGTGATTAGTAAACAGGGTTTCTAATGTTTCCAGATACTGTTGAAACAAACAAAAAGATTACAGATGATCTTGTCTGTTAAATAAACTGTGCTATTGAAAATATTAGAGCCAGAGGGCTTATAGAAAGAAAACTAATTCCCACACATACTAAACTGACTGCAATCCATGTCTTTTTCTCCCCACCTCCTATATTTAAAATGTAAAGGGAAAAAAAATGAAGAAGTAGGGGATCTTTAAAAGCTTGATAAATCTTTTCTTACCATTTGCAAAAAGTATTTGTTAAAGACCTAAAAACTCCATGTTTAGTATATTCTGTTTAGAAGTCTCCAATAAAATAAATGCAAAGCAAACAAAATAGAGACCTATAGGAGCTTATTCTCTAAGAGAGGCAAAATGTACAAAACTCCAGATAAACACCACCCTCCATCTTTCTCTATTCATTTGCCCCACTTATTTTTTCCTTTGTAGCACCTTTTCCCATATAATATTTTTACTTTTTTATTTAGCTATTGTCTAACTCCCCACTGCAACGTAAGTTCTATGAGGGAATCTGTTCTATTTATTTTGATGGAATAATACTTTGAGCGCCTGGAAAGTTACTTAGCACATAGTAGGCCCTCAGTAAATAAATATTTGTGGAAAGAATGAACAAGACACCAAGCTAAGAAATTACACTACAGAAAACAAGTACAAAAGTTAATCTCTTAACTGATTAAATTCAATTGGCAGATCTCTTTTAAGCAGCTGTTTTATTTAAGGGATTGTGTTGAGTTTATATTTGCCTTTAAGAAGCTTATAATTTAAATGTAGAGAAGAGATATTAATATATGTCTGCAATCAGACAATTATGTGCACATATAACATTTGCCATAATGGAGTAAACAATATGTCAGGATGTACAATGCTTGCTAGGGGTTTTGTTTTGACATTATGAATACGGTGTTCAGCCAGGGGATTGGGTTTGAGAATTCAACACTGATTTCTCCCCCCAAGTACTTAGTTAGAGTTTGGTTGCCAGTAGGCTGTTTGGTTCAGAAGGGATCAGAATCTGGAAAGTCAACTCCACTAAGATTTATTAAAAGAGTAAATATAAGTACTAACACAGGTGAAGAGAAGGAAGGCAGGTAGGTGGGTGCTCCAGGCCCCAGCTCAAAGCCTCAGGAAATCACCAGGAGTGTCTAGCATCCTCCAAGAGGTAGCTGCCTTCGAACAGTGTGGGGCCCCTCATACCTAGTGGTCCAGGAGGTCAGACCTTGTAGGTGAGAAATGGCAGCCAGCAGCAAGAGTTTTGGCCCATAACAAGGTTTGCTGGTAAGGCTGAGGCTCAGAATTTCAGAGACCAAGAGGGGAGAGAGAGAAGATGGAATATCAAAGTAAGACTCTCCCCATGGAGAACACAAGGTGGAATGTTCTTATAGGAAAAGTACACACCCAAAACTCACGGGGTCGGACTGAGCCCAAAACTCACAGGGTCAGACTGAGCCCAACAGTAAGTGGCAGTCATGCTTTTTAAGATCTAAGGATCTGGGGCTTCCCTGGTGGCGCAGTGGTTGGGAGTCCGCCTGCCGATGCGGGGGACACGGGTTCGTGCCCTGGTCCGGGAAGATCCCACATGCCACGGAGCGGCTGGGCCCGCGAGCCATGGCCTCTGAGCCTGCACGTCCGGAGCCTGTGCTCCGCAACGGGAGAGACCACAACAGTGAGAGGCCCGCGTACCAAAAAAAAAAGATCTAAGGATCTGGAAGTCAATCAGTTGGATTGATCTCAAGTCACATGAAGGTCAAGCAGCTGTGACTGTGTTTGGGGAAGAGCTGCCTGAAGAGAGAGTCAGGCTAGTCATTAGAGAGTCAAGTTAAGCCAGAGTAATTTTGCCTCATGAAAGAAAATTGTTTTGTTGAGCCCACGGATTATGATTATCCATTGGATAATGGATAAATTAGTTTATCCATTGCGTTTCTTTCCACTCTTCTCAATTTAGCATGTTTTCTGAAATGAGATCCTGTTTTAAAGAAAAAGTTGACTGCCAGCAAAAGGTGCTAACGGACGCTCCAGAGATGCTCATAAGTACATAAGGTGTGTGGACAAGACTGCAGCAGAGGAATGGCTGTGGCTGGCATAAGAGGGAGGCAATACCCTCCATCAAGCCTCTCTTTGTAGCCACTCATTTTTATGAGTTGGAGAGCATCCTGGGGAAACGATGCACTATGTCCATGGTTGGCCCTCAGAAAAATACTGACATGTCGTCTTTGCATGATACCAAGTGGAGTAGGGCTGCTGAGAGACATGTCACTACATACATAGAAATTTATAAAAATCAAAAAAATTCAATCAACATAAAACAATCTTGATCTAGTGAATATAGGGGAAAAACAGAGAATGTACCTTCTTTTCATATAAATATGGAACATATATCAAAACTGACCATGCCTTAGGTCATAAAACAAGTTGCAAAAACTTCTAAAGAATCAATATCACACAGACGATGTTCTCTGGCCAGAGTGTAATTGCATATGTCAGCAATGGAATGATAAACCAAACATTCCTATACAGTTGATAAATAAAACCACATGCCTAATAATTCATGAGTCAAAGAAAAAATGAATACACAAAGTTAAAAGTAATTAGAAATGTACAATCATAAAAATACTACATATGGGAGGCTACAAAAGCATACTTAAAGATAAATTTATAGTCTTCAGTTAGAAAATTAACAAATAAAAAGGCAGAAAATTATGGAAGACAATACTGAATAATAAATATCAGAGAAGAAATCAATGAAATAGAAAACAAATCTACACTATAGAAGTATAGAATATAAAGAACCAACAAAGCCAACGGTATTTTTAAGTTAATGAAAGAAGTAAATATTTGGCTAGAATTGTTAATTATTAAAGAAAGAAGGCACAAAACCCATTTTAGAACACCACAGAAGACAGCTTTTCAGTTTCTTAAAAAGTTTAACGTACATCTGACATATAACCCATCCATTCCACTCCTAGGTAGTTGTCCAAGAAAGATGAAAACTATACAAAAATTTGGATGTGAGTTTTCATAGCTTTAGTTGTAATAATTGAAAATGGAAAATAATCTACATGTTGATCAAGAGATGAATGAATAAACATATTGTATATTTGTATAGTGGGATAAAACTCAACAATAAAAAAAGGAATTAAGTGTTGATATATGTAACAACATAGATGAATCTCAAAATCCTTATGCTGAATGTAAAAAGCCAGACAAGGAAGGGTACATATTGTATGCTTTCATTTATATAAAATACTAGAAGATGCAGATTTATCTATAGTTACAGAAATGAAACCAGAGTTTGCATGGGGACAAGGGGAGACTAGTGGGAATGACCGGTGATGAATATGTCCATTATCTTGATTATGGTGATGGTTTTATAGTGTTTACAGAAGTCAAAATTCACTGTGTTCGGCTGAGTCCTCAAGAGGCAGATACCACAATAGGATCAGATTTTAAAAGAGCAGTTGGGGGGAAAACCTGAGAGGAAAACAGGTGAGGGAGATAGAGGAGCCTGGGAGAACCATGAGACTACAGTACAGAACAGACCAGCTATGGGAGAAAGGAAAGTAGGATGGAAAACAGGAAAGTCCTGGACAAGAGTATAGTTCTAAGAAATGTTGGCAAGGCTGAAACGGGGTTCTCTGGGCCCATCAGTGGAGTCCTGCATCTCACAGGAAAGGGTCTGTCTTAGTTCTCTGCTGTACTTGGTCACTGGGTAAGAGCATCCTGTGGGAGGTGCGGCCTTGGTCCAAATGCAGTGATAGATTTCAGAGCACAGAAGTCAGCACTGTTAGCCAATTACTCTCCTAGCAGTTGGAGATCTGAGAAGGACAGTCCCATGGCTACCCCCTCACCAAATTAGACACATTAAAAAGGTGCTGTTGATTGTATGTCAATTATGACTCAATAAAATTATTAAAATGAGAGACCCAATAGTGGATAAAGCAGAAGTTAAACATAAAAAGAGAACACTATGGACAACTTTATGCAAACAGACTTGGAAACTTGGAAATGGACAAATTCCTAGAAAAATATAAATTACCAAAACTGATTTAAAAAAACAGGAAGTCTGATTAATTCTAGCATTATGAAAGAAATTAAACCAAGTACTCTACAATCCAGTAATCTTATTCGTGAGATGCTATCTAAGAGACATATACAGGAATGGTCATGGCAGCAATGTCTGAGTAATAAAAACTTGAAACATTCAAACTGCCATGAAAAGAAGATTAGATAAACCAGTTGTGCTCTAGTTACACAAATAATAATACACGGCACTACAAATGTATAATCTTATACACAACCAAATTTTGAAACATATATTTAACTAAAAGCATAAATCCCAGAAGAATAAACATGATACAGTTATAGAGATAAAAATGTAGAATTAAACAGTATGCTGTGATAAACTACATATTTAAAAAGCCAGGAATTCACACTTAGGCTAGTGATCACTTCTGACATGTGGTGAAGAAGTATGACATGCAATCTATTAGTAATGATCTAATTCTTGAGTTTGTGGGCATTCACTATATGCTTATGCTTTTTACCTTACATGTGCCTTATATTAATCCTTTGTACATAACAACTAATGTATATAATATATATATATCTTCTTAAAAGAGACATAAAAGAGAGAAAAATCCTACTCCTGCGGAGGAAATAGCATGTGCAAAGATACTGGAGCAGCAAGTTGGAAAAATAATATGGAACAAACGAGAAATAGCAGGTGAGGTGAAGTTGGTAGTGGGGAAGGAGAGGCACAGTTCATGGGAGTCTACGTAGTACCGATACCAGTCCTATTATAGTTAACATCTCACCTTGTTGGGAAGATGGTCTTTGCAAACTTGACCTTGCTTCTCTTAAGTGCTGGTTAGTCATGCCATGACTGCAGGCACAGCTCACAGAGAAGCCTTTTAGGTTATGCATCATTGATCCAGAATTCATGTATCAGTGGAACTTCCCAGTTCCTCATGAGGACCTGCTAGGTTTTCAGTTTGAAACCATGCTTAAGTGTACCATTTCAATTTGTAATCTCATCTTACTTCTCTCACTACAAAAGTTCATATAAAAATAACATTTTTTTCTGCTTACAAAGATACGTAATATATAGTTATTATGGAAAATGTGAAAATACAGATAAGCACGAAGTAGATATTAAACTTCACCATGATGCCAATACTCAAAATACATCCTGTCTGGGACTTCCCTGGTGATCCAGTGGTTAAGAATCTGCCTTCCAGTGCAGGGGACATGAGTTCGATCCCTGGTAGGGGAACTAAGATCCGGCATGCCGCGGAGCAACTAAGCTCACAAGCCGCAACTACTGAGCCTGCGCAAGCCACAACTAGAGAGAAGCCCACACACCTCAACGAATAGCCCACGAGCTGCAACGAAAATCCTGGGTGCTGCAACTAAGACCCAACACAGCCAAAAATAAATAAATATCTAAATCGATTTTTTTTAAAAAAGATACATCCTGTTTAAAGATTGGTGTACGAACACATACATTGTATTTCACAAAACTGGAAATAGATGTCATTTTAAAGCCTGTTATCTCTCAAACTGTTGTTATTGTTAATACTGTCATGTTGTCTCTAATTCATTACAAATTCTTCAAATATAGGAGTTGGCAAACCATAACGTAGGCCAAATCCAGCTTGCCACATATTTTTGTAAATGAAGTTTTATTAGAACACAGCCATGCTCATTGGTTTGTATATTGTCTATGGCTATAACAGCAGAGTTGAGTAGCTGTGACAGAGATCCTACAACTATTTGGCCTTTTCTAGAAAAGAGTGTAAACCCTTGCCAAAGACATCGTTTTTAATAGCTACATAATATTCCATTTTATGAATGTATCATAAATTAATGAATTTCTGACCATTAGATGTTTTGACTACTTCCAATTTTTTTCCTCTTCTGATCTCTTTGGCTCACAAATCTTTGCAGCCATCGTAAAAATGAAATCATTGGATCAAAGTAAATACCTTCCATAAGGCTTCTGAGTCATGTGGCCAAATGTTCCTCCAGAAGATGGCACCAACTGACATCACCACCACAAAACTTCTGAAACGAATATCTATATCCACAGCACACACATTCTCACGGCCTGCTTCTGCTCATTTACTCTAGGTGCTTATTAATGATCCTTTAGTCACAATATTAATGACCTGTTTCGGCCTGTCTTCCCTGACCTTTCTCAGGCCTTTGACATATTGACCCTCTTTTTCCTTGGATCCGAGGCTCTCCAGTTTCCTGCTTTGCCTCTATTCACTGTGTCTGTACCTTCTTCCTCTTAGCTATTCTTCTTCCTCCAGCATCTTCCTGGTGGAAATTTCTCAAGAACAGACCTCGGCTCTTGCCTAAGCTCTCTTTTCTCTCAGCTTTTACATTTGATCTCTTTTCTCATATCCAGCTTTATAATATCTTGCCACTACTGCCTACCTACCTTCATTTTGGCATATTTTAGCCCTGTTCTAAAATGCTGAAATGCTCTCCTGACTGGTCTACTTTCTACTGTTACACCTTCCTGGATTCTTTTATTGATATACACTCCTGCTAGATTGTTTCCTTTTTAAAAGTTCTAATGACATTAATTTCCTGCTCACAAATCTTCAATGAATTTACATTGCTTACAGAATAAAGATAAAATTCCTTTCATTAGTATTTAACACTCTTCAAATTGGCCCCAACTTGCCTGTCAGAACTTCATTTCCTTAACTAGTCTGTTTGCCAAGCTTTAAAAAATTAAACTATTCTCTAGTCTCCAATCATGGATTTTAAAATCCTTATATATTTTTGGTGAGTTCTATATGCATAAGATGTCTCTTTACCATTTGCCCTAATGCCCTCTGCCCAAGCCATCAAATCATACCCATTCTTCAAGGCCTAGGTCTAATGTAGCTTCTTTTACAAAGTTTTTGCCTCATCCTGTCAGCCAGGAAGTGTATCTCCTCCTATGAACTCGCCAGAGTAGTTATATTTTTTATCCATACCTGTCATATAACACTTTCTACATAATGATGTAGAATATTTTGCTATTCGTTTTACACTGATTTACTGCATGCTTTGTGCCTTCTTTTTCTTTGAATTTTCACTGTGCTGTGGCTTCCACAAAATAGAGATAACTGAATGAATGAGCTGAATGTTAGCCCAACAGAGGACAGACTCGACGTAGTTCAGTATCTTTTGACTCACCCAGCAATGGAATAAAAACCAGAGCATTAGAGTTTCAGGCCTTCTTTTTTTGTATTTTATTGTGTTTATTTTTTAGCGGGAGTATAGTTGATTTACAATATCATGTTAGTTTCAGGTGTACAGCACAGCGATTCGGTTTTATAGAGATATACTTTTTCTTCTCCATATTCTCTTACCATATAGGTTGTTACAAAATATTGAGTAGAGTTCCTTGTGCTCTACAGTGCGTCCTCGTTGATTATTTTATATATGGTAGCGTGTCTTTTTTTAATTAACTGTTGTATTGGAGTATAGTGGATTTACAACGTTGTGTTAGTTTCTGCCGTCAGGCCTTCTGATAGCATTACACAACCTATCGTATCAATGCTACTACTATTTACTCACCTGAAAGGCAGCACTTATTAGGCACAATACATATGTCTCATCAAGATACAATATTAATACACAAAGCCAACCAGGGATGAATCTGTTCTTGATTAAATTTACAGGAGTAGGGTAATTACTGCTGATCCATTGCACTGAATAGGTGGTGTCTGGTGTGGTACTTGTGAACTTGAGAAGCAGAGGAAGCAGTACTTAAGCATGAGGACACTTCCCCGACTAAGAAGCAGTAAGGACTTCTCAGTCTGTTCTGTTTCATTCCATTAGACACGAACTAGTTGGTGGGTAGGGTTTTCTTAACTTTCTATGGGGCTTAAGATTTGTTTACTCAAAAAATTCCAGATGACAGAGGGACAAGAGCAGTATATTATACATAATTAATATTATCTATAGAATGTAAGTACATCAGATGACAAAGAAGCCTTTATTATTGTAGGAGGTGCAAAAGTATCCCCAGCACGGTATATTAGCATGTTTGTGCATTTTTTGCTGAACATTAGCTTTATCTAGATTCTTTACTAAGATGTGGAGAGTAAAAGATTTGTGTCGCAAGACAGTTTTTGTCTAGGGGCCTTTACTGTCCAGTTGTATAACGTTGGGTAAGTTATTTCACTTCTCTGGACTTGTGTTTCCCTACCAATAAAGTAAAGGGGCTCAACGAGGTGATATCTCACACGCTTTTCACTTCTGAATGTCTGGATTCTATGTCACCAGGTGTAGAGAATGAGAGGACCATCTCAAATAGACATACTGCGATTGCCACTCAAGAGCCTGTGCTGGATTGTGTGACTGCCCCTAGAAGCTTCTGCGTTAGAAAATCTCCCTGGGCATCTCTCCTTACCCAAAACTGAACTCACATTGTTCAGGGGCTTAAACAGAGCATGTGGGCTGGAAAGGACCTATCTTGGGAATGAAGTCTTCTTAGAAGCAAAAGTATCCCCAGCACGGTATATTAGCTTGGGAATTAAATCTTCTTAGAAGCCACTGAGCTGAGAAGGAATTCTTTAATGTGAAAAAATATGCTATTTCCTCTTTAGAAATGGCTATGAGTTCTGTTCTTCAGCAGTGAAGTAGATACAGTGTCGTGGTCAAGGGCACAAATTAATGGATTTATGAAGCTCTCCTTGTTTCAATAACTCTGTCGGCAAAAGTTACATATTTTGCTTGGGTTTTTACTTAATCTTTCCTTTTACATGTATGTTTACAACAGTGCAATTTCAGCAACTTTTCTGAGAATCATGATTAAATCACCTTCTCTTTAGTAGTTATCAGACCAGGAGAGCACTTTTTATAAATATCTGTTCTCCCCAGATTGCTTTTTATTCTCCTTACACTTCTAGAAGTCCTGGCTGTGCTACCAGGGTCAGCTTTCTACCATACTTCCTTGCTCAAAAATTTAAGGGATTAAATTATAATAATGGTATATTAAAGCTTAAAAGAATCATAAAAATAATTTAGTTCAATTTTCTCATTTTACAGTTATTAAAATTAAATACCATGCAGATTTAATAATTTAAGCTCACTGTATTAGCCTGTGTTTCCTAGAAAACAGGGTCTGAAGCAAAATATTAATGCTTTATCGGAAGGGAAAATCTAAGCTGGTGAATGTAAGAGTAAAGGAAAGGGAGATAGGGAAGGATGGAAAGCAAGTGTACAATGATGTATTATCATGCTGATCACTGATTCCCAAGGTCAAAGAGACAAAGCTGGTTACTCTGCAGATACACATGCTCAGTCTAGCAAGACAGACGTCTGTAGCATACCACCCCAAAACAAGTCTGTCAGAGAGAGAAGGAGGAAAGAGTTTACCTGTTGGATCCACCTTGTTTCTCTCTCTATTAGTCCATAAAGTTTACACCATGGGAGTTAACTCCCCCTTACTTCCAGGTTGTGTTACCTGGCCATCTGGCATCTTCTGGGAAAATCAAATTCCATGCCCTGTGGTTTTTTTGAACAGAAGTGCTCATTGGAGCCAGAGACTTGGGTGAGGAACTGGGGCAGAAACATGAGAACCCAAATGGACTTGACTGCTGCTCTGTCAAGCAGGACAAGTGACTGAGTGTTTTGGAGACGTGTAAGCTCAAGAGAAAGCAAGATGGGGCCAATATTGTCCCATAGCCTCATAGTAGCAAATCAAGACTACAAGCGAATATCCTTATACTAAATTTAACACTCAGATAATAGCCAAATTTCTCAACCTGTCCTTCAAGATTTTCTATTATCTAAATTTACCTTATGTATTCAGCTTATTGCCAACTAAATTACTTTTTGAGAATTAACATCATCGTCTTCTAAACAACTCAACTATTGGGATCGAGAACTAACTCTTGTGTCAACATGACTTGATTGTTTGTTCCAAGAAATTCTTGCCCAGATAGATAAGAACATAAAATAAAAAGTCAGTGTTTGTTTTAGAAAATTCTTGCAAATCCATTTGTCCAGGAAAACAGTTTGCTCATCTGGGAAAACAGCTTTCTTTCAAACAACAGTTAGCTTCTCAACTTCTCATCTTAAGATAATTCTTAAGATCCTCTCTTATTACGCCCATGAACCTTCAACTGTTATTTCACAAAATTTGTCCAATTTCAAAATCATCCGCTCTGAAGATCCTGCTTTAAATTCCTGAGCCTAGGTCTCTGCCTTTTGAGATAAGTATTTGATTGACCTGGTTACTTCCCACCCCTCTGCACACAAAATCCCACCAAGAGATGGGCAATTCACTTATTTAATGAAGTTTAGGTACAAATGACAAACTAATTCATACAAATAAGGTAATCATTGCCTGAATCCCCAAAATAAAGTCAGAGAAGACCCCACACAGAAAGAACAGTATCAACTATCTTTTCAATTCTAAAAATTAAAAAATGCACAATAAAAGAAAACGAAAACTTATCTATTTAGAATCATATGAATATCACCCAATTTTATTGTCACAGTGCCCATTTTATTGTATAAATTCATGTATTTTACGCTACCCTCCTCTCTGTTTGTAAAATAGTATGAAATTTTCCCTGTGAAAGTTTTAGGCTTGGAATTATCCTACCATATCTGTAGGTAAATTTAGCACAGATCCTGCCATGGGTGATCTGATGATCGCAGAAGTCGTAGAAGCATCGTCTCTGACAGGTCTTCAGCCACGCCTGTTAAAACATTAAGAAACACCTATTTTCTAGCGATACTTCTCTGGCCACTGAGGGGACACATGTATTAATATGACATCAAAACATCCTTAGAGAACCTGATTTTAAAATACTAACCAAGTGGGGATAATGGTGGGTGAATAGGGAGAAACAGGGAGAAGCATGCTAAGTGCACCAGGTGGCAGTTGGTTCCTTAGTTAGATGCCTCTGTTTTTAGGTCCCATTCCCTGTTATTCTAAGAAAAACAATCATTTTGCAACAATAACAATAACAACAGAAGATTTATGAAATCTTATTTATATTTATATATATCTTATTTATATTTTTAAAACCTTGCAACTTAGTAACAGGCTAAATATAAAGCAAATGGCTCTGGTAAAAATGCAAATTTGGGGACTTCCCTGGCGGTCCAGTGGTTAAGACTCCCCCTTCCAATGCAGGGGGTGCGGGTTCGATCCCTGGTTGGGGAGCTAAGATCCCACATGCCTCGTGGCCAAAAAACCAAAACACATAAAACAGAAGCGATAGTGTAACAAATTCTGTAAAGACTTTAAAAATGGTCCACATCAAAAACATCTTTAAAAAAATAAATAAATGCAAATTTGACTTGGACATGGAAGCAAACGGCAGGCTGAAGTAGTCTCAGAGGGATGTATGGGAGAAGTGGAGCTGAAGTGGAACTTGGCTTGAGCAATGGCTATAGTCGGGCACGTGGGAAGTATGGGAAAGTCCAAGTCAGAGTCACTTGGAAGGGCCAAGTAAAGGGAGGAACGTGGGTCTGATTTTTCTGCATCAGAAGCTACCTAAGTAAGCCTATAAATCTTCTATCACCAGAGAGATAAAAATGTTACTTAAGATGGATATTCCTAATAGTAACAATGCCATATAAAATGCTATAAGCCCAACTAGAAATGAGCAAAAACTACAGAACTGCATGAAGAGAACTGCAGATCTTTACAGAAGGACATAAGAGAAGACTTAAGACACAAAGAGACAGCCTAAGTTTTGGTATTGAAAAAATTGAATGTTGTACAGATAATGTCTCACTAAATTAATCTATAATTTTAATGCCAACAAAGATCACCAAAATTTTTTATAAGAACTAACAAACTGATTTGGAAAAGAATACTTAGCTTTCTATTGAACACCATATTTTCTATCAAACCACACCATAAAACTAGAATAACTTTGAAAATTGTGGCATTTGTGCAGAAATGTACAAAATTTACTGAGTGTGAAACAGAGACATGTGTATATGAGCGTAATTTATGACAAAGGTAGAATTTAAAATCAGTAGGGAAATGACAGACTATTCAACAAATAGTAGCAGCACAATTGGTCATCCATATGGGGAAAGATGTCAGATATCTAGATCACTGCACACACAAAAATAAATTCAAATAGATTAAGCAATTAAAAATCTAAAAATGAATTTAAAATAAACTATAATGGAATATTTTTATAAAGAGTTTTTCTAAGCAGTACAGTAAACCTAGAAGCCGTAAAGTGATACATTAAAAATTTTTACATATACAAAAATTGCAATATAACCTAAATATCAGAGTAAAGATTAACATTTCTAATTAAGAGAACAATATCAAATTAACGAAAATAACAGTAAGCACCTAATCGAAAAATGGTCAAATTAGCTGAGCAGCAAATTTCCAAGAGAAAATATACAAATACGATAAATGAAAGATGCTCAACCTTATTACAAAGCTCATTCCAACTGAAATGAGTTTTCACGTTTTGTCCATCACATTGTCTAAAGTTAAAAAGATTGATCCTATAAATAAGTGACAAGAAGCTGGGAAAGTCACTCACTGTCATACTTTATTAGTAGCATTTTGTATTGCTAATTTTTTTAAAGAGCAACTGGATGTTATTGATCAAGGAACAGCGCATAAAATATAATTCAGTTTACATTTTCAAACTATTATTTGTAAATGTTTATGTGTGTAAATGCCACGGGTAGGGATGGAAGGATGTGCAACCATTTATGTGATTACTTCTGGAGAAAGAATAAAATTGAGGGAGGACTGATGAAAGGGAAATGACATGCCTCATTTTGTCTATTTTGTGAGTCTTTTGCTGAAATTTAGTCACATCCCACTTGTCTAAGATATTTTTAACTTTTTACTGACCATAAGGTGTATTTTACACACACAGGCACAGGCAAACTTAGGTACACAGGAGGAAGTACAACTAAGTGTACATAGCTTGATGAATTTCCACAAGATGAGCAAGTAATAGCAGTCAGATCACGAAACAGAATGTTCCCCACACCTCAGAAGCTTTCTGGTTTCCTTCCAGAAACGCCCTCTCCCGTCAAAAGGTAACCATTATCCTGACATCTGACAACTAATACTATTTTTACCTATTGTGTTATTTTATATAAAAAGAATTGTATGCTTGGTAATTTTTTTGTATCTGGCTCTTTTGCTCAATGTTATGATTTTAAGTCATCTTTATTATAGTTTCAGATTTTTAACTTCTCAATACTGTCCACTGAGTGAATATTCCAGAATGTATTTATCCAATCTACAGCCGATGGTTATTTGGGGAATGACCTAGTCTAGCAGTAACAAACAGTACTGCACTGAACATTATTCTACATGTCTCTTGGAGAATTAACATATGTACACATTTCTGCGAGTATACACCCGGAAGTAGAACTGCTGGCTATAGATTTTGTGTATGTTATTCTTGAGAAGATGTTGCCAGTTTTCAAAAGTGGTTTTATCAATTTACACTCCTATCTGTGGTGCAGAGTTCAGTTTACACTCTTGCCGACACTTGGTATTATCAGTCTTTTACCCTTGATTCTGGGGGTTGTTTAGTGATATCCAGCTATGATTTAACTTGCATTTAAAAAAAATAACTAAGACAGTTGAGCACCTTCTCATAGATTTAATGGTCATTTAAATATCCTCTTGTGAAGTGTCTCCACAAGTCATTTGCACGTTTTTCTATTGAGTTGTTTAGTTCTTATTTATATTTATACAAATATATATATATATTATAATTATCTGTTCCCATTCTGTGGGTTGCTTTTTAACTTCCTAAAGCTATCTTTTGAAGAATATTTACTTTTATTTTAATATAATCCAATTTATAATTTTTTTATTTTATAGTTAATCCTTTGGTGTCCTAATTAAGAAATCTGCTTCCTCTAAGGTGTCAAAGATGTTCTGCGATAGTTTATCTAACTTTTCTGATTTTTGAAAAACAAAACAAATATAAGAAATTATTAAAATCTTTCTTAATAATAACACCTAAAAAATAGAGAACTGACCGTCAACAGAATTTCACAGTGAGGGTCAGAACGTTAATTGGCATGACCTTGCTAGGAGGGAATATACCAGTCCCATGTAGCATTATAAAGTTTAATTCTACTTCAGTATTTGTAAATAAAATGTATTGCCACTTGACTATAAAACTGATGACTATAGTGAATAGGCATATGTAGAAAACATAGGTGAATTCATTGAAAAAAATAATACTTGAGCTTATCTTCAGATCAATATTTATCACCCCAACAGCTAGAAGACAGACTAAAATTCCAAAAAAATTAGAACTCAAAAAAAACTTAAAAGATACAACATACCTTTGTGTTAAATTGAAAATGGTTATTGGATTTAGCCAACATAAACTGAAAAACTCATTCTCTGTCTTATTTAAGCACTCTTTAAATTTTCTTTTTATAAGTTTCTTCTTCCTCATTTTCTTGGGTTAGCAACAGAAATCTAATTTAAGATAAACTCTACTGAAAGAAATCAACTTTTTCTTTTGTTCTTCTGTTCCTTTTCTTCCTAATTCTTGGTGATATTTTTGGTTAGAGTTTCACAGATTTTACAGAGCTCAAGAAGATTTTCAAGTCTTATATGATCCATCCTTCAAAAATATCCAAGCAATATGAGAACCAATCCTGATTTGTGACAATTTGCCAAGCCTTCAGCCATAGGGAATATAATCATCTGGTTCTGTTTTTTTATTTTGACTAAATAAAATATGAAAACTATGAACAGTACTTAAAAATCACAGAAATAAATTAAAAGATTTGTTTCATTCAATGTCAGTTTTTAAATCATTCCTTTTACTACTCCAAATTATTAAATGATGATTGTAAAGTTACACAACTAAATATGTTTAGCATCTTAATCGGGAAGATGGGTTCTGTTATTCTCCTAAAGATTTGATATTTATGAAATGATATTGATTTGCTTGATTTCCCATGTATGCTATTTCTTGTATGTTTCTTGCATGTATTCTCCTTTAAAATTTTTTTTACTTTTCATCATTTAAATCTGAAGCTTACCACTTGAGTGTTTGTCACTGAAATAGCTCCCAACTGCTTTTCTCTTTAGTCTCCTATATCTCCAATACATCCTATTTATTTTCAACTTCATCTTCTTAATTTACCCTTTTGTCTTATGTTGTTTCCCTTTGCTCACTGACCTTCAGTGACTCCCCATTATTGAGGGAATAAAACTCCAAATATCTCAATCGAGCATCAGAGGACTTTTTTTTTAAACATCTTTATTGGAGTATAATTGCTTTACAATGGTGTGTTAGTTTCTGCTTTATAACAAAGTGAATCAGTTATACACATACAGACGTTCCCATATCTCTTCCCCCTTGCGTCTCCCTCCTATCCTCCCTATCCCACCCCTACAGGTGGTCACAAAGCACCTGGCCTGAACCTACCTTTCCAACCAATATTCATAACGTTCCCTTACACAAACCCTGATGGCGACTTCTGGTTTTCAAGCATCACATACGCGTGTATCCCCACTCTGCATCTATAATTAAACAATTTTTTTCTCTTTCTGGAATGCTGTGCTACCCTTTTCTTTGATTGTCTACTTCTTTCAAAGCCAACCTCAGGTCCTCTGTCTTCTACAGTATTTTACTAATCACTTTTCCCCAGGGGTAAGAACTTCTACAGAATACATTGGGTTTGTCGTGCATTTGAGGACTACCAAATACTCCTTGTCTATTCATCCATCCTGCATCCATGTATTTAATGAACATGTGTTAAGAACCTACCATTACTAAACATTAATCTAGGCAATAAATGTGCAAAATCCCTGCTCTTATGAGGTTTATTTCTATTCTGGAGAGACAGAAAATTAACAAATATATATATACACACACGTATGTATGCACACTGTTCAGATGATAGTAAGCACCATGAAAAATAAAGCAGAGTAAGGGAACAAGCAAAAGTGATAGTTCAGGTATGATAGCTATTTTATAAATGATGACCAGGGAGGACTTCTCCATTGAAGAAATATTTGAGAAATGAATATATTCCAGGCAAAGTTGCTTGGACCTGCAATAAAACTCATCTACAGTACATATCTTCACTGAGGGAGAATATCATCTACAAATCTCCAGCAAGATATTCTATTGACTAGAAATTCTACAGAATTATTTCTTTAACATATGTATCTATCAGATTTCTAGAGGGGACACATGTCCCTTTTTCTCCAAATAAAGTAATAGATCGAGTGGAATTTCATCTGAGTGGAGGTCACAGCCCTGGGGTGTTACCACACTGGGTCAGAGGGGCTCCTGGGATTGCTGTAAACGTCGTCTGAACCTACAGGGATTTAGTTATGGGAAAACGGGCAAACTCTTGGTCTTCTTCTGAACCCACTGATGATAAATCTATGTCACTTCTGGAGCCCAAGATGATCCAAATGCATGAAGTTTCCCACCTTCAGATAAAGGTCAGATAACAATGACGGAAACACCTAAATATACTTTGGCCATTACTCTTAAAAGAGAATAAAGGGAGGATGACACACTTTGAAGATTGTCTCCTGTTGTCTGAAACTTCCTTCTCATTGTGGTGAAAAGAACCAAGATGCTCTCTGGCCAGAGAATGGAGGAATCCCTAATTTGGCAGATACTAAAGACCAATAAATTAATATATAATTGAATTGAGTGAATGAGTGAGACATCCCATCATCCTCACAGTGATTAAATATTGGAAAGGAATTAATACTATGTGCAAAGGTGTTCAACTCAATTTATAATTAAGAAAATAAGCAAGGAAACTAAGGTATGGAGTTAATGCTAAGGTTTTAACCTAATTTCTTAGTTTGTTCTTATTCTAAAATCAGTTCTTTTAATTTGGCTACAGTACAAATGTGCTAAAATGGAAAGTATTTATTTTTATATTTAAAATAAGTATTTTATTTTCTAGTATAAAATGTTTTGCTATTAGCAGGCAAATGTAAAATAATTTAATTCAAAAGTAATTCTCCGTATGATCCTTGATGAAACTTGAGACTACTTTCTATTGGATCAAGATGTTTGAAAGTTAACAGTTTCTGAAATTACATCATTAGAAGTCATTGAAATGAGAGTCTGAGGCAATCTGAGAGAATTTTGAAAAATCAGAGGCATTTTTTAGTGTGTGTCTCTGATACTTCTTCTTGTTTCTTTCATGTTAATATTGAGTCACCAGGCTTGCTCACATCCTGAATTAATTTCTTTTCATCTCTCTTCTATGTGGAAGCTATCTGTATAATTGTTAGTATACCATTACTCCATATTCATTTTCAGATGACTAAACTGAGGGTGAATGGCTCGGTTTGGGACCAAGCTGTTAGCCTGGGTATACTTTGAGTTCTCAGCTGGAAAAGCACTAACCGATGTAAGGTGTTTAATTATAATTTACAGCCGTGATTCTGCAGGATGTTGCTTAGCTACCATCTCACCCTCTTTGCACTCTGATCTATACTTTCCTTTTGGGGCTATTTCTCACCACACTATCATCTGGATACTCCTCACTGTGACTCCTGTCTTCTCTCTATATGAAAATGCATAATTTTGATCACAACTTATTTCCTAGGAAGGTGAAAAGAGTCCACAGAGAAAAGTGTCAAATCATTTTCAGAACTCCATTTTCAAAACTCTACTACATCTTTAATATTTGTGCAGTGCTACAAAATGTTCCCCATAAAATGATGCATGTACAGGTTTGGGCTCATTCTTGTAAATAAAGCTTTAGATTAAATGATTATAAATGCTTTTAGAATATACCCATAGTGCATTGACTATCTTCTAGACCGCAGTTTTCTGTAACTGACTCAAAACAAAAACTTCCTTCAAATTCAGCAATATGTATAAATAACAGTTGATAGTATTTTTAGTTCTAAAAAATGTTGAATACTAAAATACATTACGTTTCCCTTATAGTCTGATGGATTAATATAAAAAATAAGAGCATTTTATGTAATATCTTTTGTGTTGAAGAGGAAAAAGACTAGCCCTGTTATGCAGATAACTAAAGTATAAATGGGGAAATAAGATTTAAAGAAATTATATTAAAATGTATGCCACTGAATTATTAAGTGACTAACAGAATGATTCAGCTCCTCAACGATGTGAAGCAATAAAGATTAGGAACAGGTTCCCTGAGGTCAGACTAATCTGGTAAGGCTTCAGAGAATAGGAAAACATAAAATTTGATGTGAATGAAATGTAAGTTGAGGAATGGCAGAAAGTGTTGGCAATGACAGAAAGCAGACTTTTACATAGTAGAACAATACAGAAATAAATTAGCTATGTGAATCGAAGGCTATATAGCAGGACAATAAGTGAGATGAGGTCAACTGATGGAGAAGTTTAGCTACCAGGCAGATTATTAAAGAATTTGGATGTAATCGATTAAGAAGGTAAAGTTCCAAATAAACTAATAGGAAAAATGTAGGCATTACGACATTGCAAAAGTGGACATTATTTTTGCATGGGCATTTTGACTGGCATCTCATACCGAGTAATGGAAAACGTTTTCTATTTATTTCAGTGAGCTGTAGAGGCTTTCTATGATAGCATGAGCATAAAATATAGATTTTGGCATGCCGTAAAGCGGTAATAACAATAAACACATAAATATTACCAAGTAATGTAAGAAATGAGAATGAATTGAATTTTATCTTATATCTTCATTAAATTTACTATACTATGTCTATTTGCATTAGTTTTACAGTACCATTACTTGGGGGAAAGTTTTCTGAGGTTACATGCACCCAGATGTATAATGAAAAGTGAACAAAAAAGTGCAAAAATTGCAATAAACTTGACTGCTAACCATAAAGATACACTATTGGCCACTATTTGGTTTAATACTGTGACACAGATTGTTGCTACTTACCACATATCTCACCTGCTGCGCTATATTCCCCAGCTTCCCGTGTAATTAGATTAGGATTACGTGACTAGTTCTGGTCAGTGGATTGTGAAAATCAATGTATGATGTGTGTCACTTCTGGGTCAAGACAGTTAAGAGTATGTGTGCTCCCTCCATTTTTCCTTTCCCCTTGCTATGGCAACCTGGGGAGTCATATGTTAAGATGGGGACATGAAAAGATGGAGAAAGTATGAATCTCCAAGTCACTAGGATGGAAGACAGCCCTCCAAAAACTTCATAAGGAAAAAGTAAGCTCTTGTGCTAAGCCAAGAGTTTGCAAACTATGACTATCGGCCAAATCTGGCTTGCCACCTGCTTTTGTATACCTTGCAAGCTAAGAATGTTTTCTATATTTTTAAATGGCTAGGTGGGAAAAAAAGCAAAAGAAAGGTAATATATTGACATACATGAAATTATATGAAATTCAACTTCAGTGTCCATAAACTTTCATTGGAACAGAGATGCTCTCATTTGTTTTTATTTGGTATGGCTGCTTTTGTGTTACAACAAGAATTGAGCATTCATGACAGAGACAATCTGGTCCGCAGACCCCAAAATGAATACTCTTTGGTCCTTTAGAGAAAGCTTTTTGTGTCACTGCTCCCCACATCCTAGGCGCCCACAAGATGGATCCTTAACATCATGTTGTTACGGGCTGATTTCTGTCTTTTCCCCCACCCAACGATTGCTGATTAGATGAGAGTTGAAATCTGACCCAAACTCAACAAATAAAGTGTTCACTGCCAGAGTACTGGAGTAAAATTTGGAAATCAAGAGATAAGGAAAGATACTGGGTTGGCCAAAAAGTTCGTTCAGGTTTTTCCATAAGATATCATGGAAAATATATATCAGGTGTTTCTAGCTGTTGGAAGTGAGAACAAGGTAACTTGGGAGCTAAATGTGGTCACTGTTCAAGATGTGCTCAGAACAGCAGACATGGGAGCCAGTGAATCCCAAGGAGAAGGAGGAGGAAAGAGAAGCACCTCTAGTCCCTCACCACTTCTCCTGTTCTTGGTTCCAGGAGGTCCATACTTCCTTTTCTCATATTCCACGAAATACCCCTTTATCTTTATTTTGAAAGCTCTTTAATTTTTTTATCTGCTTGGGCTAGGGTGAAAGAATTTCTTTGGCTTGAGAATGGAAAAAAGAAAACATCCAGACACTGACCTCAAAAACACTTTCATTAAAATTTCCAGAAAGATTTCAACAATATTTAATAGGGTAAAGCTCTAGTGAAAAAGAGGTAATCTCTCATAGAGATGGCAACATCCTAGAGATATCTTAGACTCCTCTTGCAAAGTTTCTAATACCTTTCTGTAAGGTTTAATATAATTTTATGCCAGTTTTCTACTTCATTTTTCCTTTCACAGTTTAACTAGAGTTATTTCCTATATGTAATGAAGATGGTGTTTGATCCCCAAATGGGTTACATGCTGTATGACTTGGTGGAGTCATCTGAGCACATAAACTTCTAAGGGTCGGTTTCATTCTTAAATGGGGAGCAATGCTCCGTAAGTCTAATAACAGAATTTCTTAACTTGAATTCCATGGATGAAATTCAGCAGTCTGAAAAATTCCTGAATATTGTAAGCAAAATATTATATATGTACATATTCTCATTTCTTTCTTTAGGGGGCTCATAGCTTTCATCAGATCCTCAAAGGGGTCCATGATGCAAAACATAAGTTAAGAAACATTAACTTAATCATCAATATCAATGAAAAAAATATGAAGTCATTAACATACATAGAACCTAGTATGTATGTAGTACATAGAACACTTGATAAATATTTGTTCATCTCTCTTTCTTCTTTCTCATTTATTCAATCTTCCTACCTTTTTGAGCCTTCTTTTCCCAATTATGTTACAATTCTCTTGAGGGCAGAGACTACCTTATAATTCCTTTTATGGCTTCCATTGCAATTAAGTACAGTAGGAAACTGCTACAGAATAAATATTTGTGTCTCCCCAAATTCATATGTTGAAATGCAATCCCCAATATGATGCTATTTGAAGGTGGAGCCTTTGGGAGGGGGTCAGGTCACGAGGATGGGACCCTCATAAGTGGAATTCATGCCCTTATAAAAGAGGCCCCAGAGCACTCCCTCGTCCTTTCTGACGTGTAAGGATATGGAGAAAAGAGAGCTGTCTAGGAACCAGGCAGTAGGCCCTGACCAGACACCAAATTTGCCAGCATCTTGACCCTGAACTCCTTCTTTTTTTTAATCTATTTTTAAATAGGTAGTACATTCACATGGAACAAAATTCAAAAGTTGTGTTGTATTATATCAGTGAAATCTGCTAAGAGACTAGAACTGAAATGTTCTCACCAAAATAAATAAGATAAATATGTGAGGTGATGGATGTGTTAATTAACTAGATCTTGGACTCCTTAGCCTCTAGAACTGTGAGAAATTTCTGTTGTATATATATGCTACACAGTTTATGGTATCTGTTTTAACAGTCTGAACAGACTAAATGGAAACAATTATTTATTAATTAGATGGCCCAAAAAGTGACCCTGGATGTGTGTGAGTGTGTGTGTGTAGCTGTGAAGAATTATTTTCAATATCAAATGGTTCTTTTCCTTTTCATTTTTTCTTACAGCCTTTTAAACATGGAATAAAAGGCTCATTTAAGATTGAAACCAAAAATCCTTCACTGGCTCCTTTCAGTCTTCATTTGTCATAATATTTCAAAAACACTTGTACTCTGGGAGTGATAAGAATCTCTTTACCCAAATAATCCCATAACCTACTTTTCCTCAAAACTATAAAACTTCTCTGGAAATGTGGAGAGAAATTTCAGCGGATAGCTCCCTTTTGATTAATATCTGTGATCATATTCCCCTTTAAATCTCCAGGCATCTTCCTGTTGGGTTATTTCCCTCAGAAATGCTGCTGCTACTCTGTTGCTGTGGAACTCCACTGTCCCTGACCTGCTTCCTTCCCGGCTTGGACTTTTCCAGGGAAGACGTCCCTATTTGGTTGCTAGGCAACCAGTCCTGGAAGGGGTTTTACTGTGCATGTGCTTTTCCTCAGATGGATGATTTGTTTTGCGTGTCTTTATTCGGCCATAATTTGAATCTAATTCCGTCCAGCATCCTCAGCTGTGGCTCTAATCTTGGGTTTTGACAAACTATTACAGTGCACAGGACCTGAGATTTTTACTTTTCATTTATATCTGATTTCTTTTCTAGGAAGTCTTCTTTTTTGATCTCTCTTATGATTTTCCTCCCTTCTTATTAAATGTCGACATGAGTCTCACTATGTCAAGACTTCTAAAATTTAC
Source organism: Delphinapterus leucas (assembly GCF_059928025.1). Classification (NCBI taxonomy): domain Eukaryota; kingdom Metazoa; phylum Chordata; class Mammalia; order Artiodactyla; family Monodontidae; genus Delphinapterus; species Delphinapterus leucas. The sequence goes on along the minus strand of NC_143142.1, from coordinate 70,255,466 downwards.
ATTCTGTCACTGTGGAATATCTGTTTTTACTTGGCTATTTAACCATAAATTGCATTATAAACACTAATGTACCTAATGACCTTTGAACCATGTCCAGCGTTGAAACTGAATGTAGTGTTAATGGGCAGAATAAGTATAGACCAAAAAAAAAGGAAAAAAGAAAAGGAAAGAAAAGAAAAAAGACTTCAGGAAGACATTACAGAAATTTGCTAAAGTCATTGTCAAAACTATGGGGAAACTATCTGATCATTGTTGAGGCTGAATGGTAGGTACATAAAGGTTCATAATTGTTGACTTTTTGAAAAGTTAGAGGAATATCCTTATTATTATTTTATGTTTTTAAAGCTGGAGTAAATTTGTGGCATGGAATTTTGGAGTGACTGCCTGAGAAAAATTATTTCCTTAGAAGGATGGAGCCTCACCTGTACTCAAGGACTCAGTCCTTGGAATTAGAGAAGAAGCTATGAATCTCTAGTAGACCCTTCTAGTCAGGCCAAGATCCAGCAAACCTGGACTATTTTGGTTATAAAATTCACGTTGAGCCCTATGTCACAGTTTCTAAATCAGGGCACTACTGGCATTTGGGGCAAGCCTAATAGGTGGGGTACCTAGCCTTCATTCCTGCCATCATCATTGCCACTTTATTCATGGTTCCAGTGAGCAAGCCCTGCTATGGCAAAAGAAGAAGGATGCCTGCTGTCTATAAAATGGACCATTCTTGCTGCCTGATTTTTAAGATCCTCTTTTGCACTGGGAGCATTTTGGAGTATTCTCATGGGACACAAATACTCTCAGGATCTGAGCCCCTTCCGAGAGTTCCATCCACACCACTGTTCTCCAGATGTCCTGTGTCACCTCCATATTTGGTATCCAGCCATGACTTTGAAGAACAGGTGGATGTGTTTAAGGTTTTATGGAGGATGACACCATTACGTTAGGCTGAGGCAGCTATGGTGAAGAAGGATTATGTGTTGAGCAAAACAGAGAGGATAGAAATACAAACTGTAGACTGGGAGAACATAGTTACAAACCACATTCCCAACAAAGGACTGGTATCTATTTAAAAAAATTTTTAACTCACCGTAAAAAAAACAAAAAAACCAAACAATCCAACTTAAAAATGGACAAATGTCACAAAGAGACATTTCATCAAAGAGGCTATACAGACGGCAAATACACATTTGAAAAGATGTTCAAACATCATTAGCTATTAGAGGAATGCAATTAAAAATACAATGCGATATTAGTATACACCTATCAGAATAGCTAAAATTAAAAAGTGACAATACCAAATGCTGACAAGGATGTGGAGAAATTAGGCTACTCATATATTGTAGGTGGGAACTTAAAATGGTCTGGTCACTCTTGAAAACAGTTCAGAAAGTTTCATAAAAGTTAAACATATCATAAGAACAAGCATTTTACTCCTGAGCATTAATCCCAGAGAAATGAAAACTTACGTTCATATAAAAATTTGTATGTGAATTTCACAGCAGCTTTATTTGTAGTAGCAAAATAATACAATCTGATCAGATGGTCTTCAACCGGTGAGTAGTTAAACTGTGATACACACATATCCCCTGGAAAGCTACTCAGCAATAAAAAGAAACAAACTATTGCTTTACTGAAAACTTCCAAGAATCTCCAGGGATTCATGTTGAGTGAAAAATGCCAGTCCCAAAAGATTGCATAATGCTTGGTTCTGCTTACATAACATTTGAGAAATTAAAAATGTGGAAATGGAGGATAGATTAAGGATTGCAGGGTTTAGGAACCCTGAGTGAAGGGGGTTCCGAGAAGGGGGCTTCAGGGAGGTGGATGTAATAACAAAAGGACAACAGGAGAGATCCTGTGGTTTTGAAACTGTTCAGTATCTCAGTCCTGGTAGTGGACACACTAACTAACACGTGTGGTGAAACGGTACCGAACTGAACACAAACACACACATACAGAGATATGAGTACAAGTAAAACAGAGGAACTGAATGAGACTGGTGGATTGTATCAATATCAGTATCTTGCTTGTGATATTACAGTACAGTGTTACAAATTGGTGAAAACTGGGCAAAGTGTATATGGGATCTCCCTGTATTATTTCTTATAATTGCATGTGAATCTATAATCATCCCCAAAAATATTTCTATTGTAAAAGTCACACAGAAAATACAGATTAAGCATTGTTATTCGTTTGTCCTCACAAAAGGATTGTCACAGGAATTCTTCAACTAAATTTATATATTTTCTATATAATTTATATACATAATATATAAATTTATATATTTTCTGTAGTAAACTCACAAAGAGAAAAAATTAGATTCTACATTTTGCAGAAATATACCCATCGTTTAAAGTGAGCCGCTCATCTTTTTATTTTGCTTTCATTATTAGAAAGTAGACAAGTCCCACTCCATAATGATTGCTCTTCAAATATTCCATTTACTAAATGGATTCAGGATGATTGCTTTAGTGTTATTGAAATCTCTGAATTCTCGTCCCTGAAGTACTAAAGAGGGTTGGAGGGGACTCTTGTGATTTTTCTCAGCGGCAGGTCCCCAGCCCTGCAGAAAGGCTCTGTGCTCCACCCCAGGGGCCCAGCACTGAAGCCAGGAGGAGAATGATGGCAAGTAAAACAGACAGGAAGCAGGAACTCCAAGGTCCCTGGAACCTCTCTGAGTTGTTGTCTGTACTGTCAGTGGACCCCTTCCATGATGTCCTGTTTCCTTCCAGAGTGCCACATTCTCTGCTATCAGGGGATTGGAACCGTTGAGTAGGCAACGATATATTTTTTTTTCTCAGGGCAAACAGCTTTCACCTGGATACATATTTCCAAAATTACTAATGTGATCATTCTGCAAAAATGTATTCAACGTTTCATAACTGCTCATCTTTGTAAGTAAAACACGTGTTTTTTTAAAAGATGAGATCAGAAGTGCAGAAGTTAATGGCTAGGTTTGGGTATGTTTCCAGGGCACTTTGGGCCCTCCCTCCACCTGCCCAAAATAAAAGATGCAAATCTTCCCTCGTATCATAGCATTTCTGAACCCACAGACATCTGTGGCTAATCACACAAGTACTTGACCGAACTGAAGCACCACAGAGACATCTACTGGTTGGTTTCTTTTCTTCTGGACTGGTTTTTAAGATTATTTTCTGTGTCATAAGGAATTATTACTAACCAGCACTATTCGGCATTACTTATAAGCACTGTACATACAGCTATGCAGACAATTATATTGCCCAATAACCTGGGACAATTAATTGGAGTTCTGGAGGGACTGATGTGCTCACGGCCCAATCTTCCCATCAAACGTACTCCACTGGTTTCATAGAGCTTCTGACAGCCAAGCTGGCAAAGAGCCAACCCTGTTAAATCCAGGGTATGAGCTGGAGAGTGGGTACAAACAGGGCAGCTCACACATATGACCCAGTTAGAAAAATCAGTAGATGCCATTCTAGCCTTTTCACAGAGTATTCCCTATAGCAAAGTACATGGGCAATAATTATGAAAATAGATAAAGGTTCAGAGTATTCGTTTGGGATATTTTCTTAGAATCACAGTGGAAGCAGAGAACCTAAGGTTTATTTTTAAGAGAAAAGACCAGTAGCAAGTCTTCAAGCCTACTGGGCTCTGCCCTGGGAGGGGCTGACCACTTGGACAGAAAGGGAAGGTGGCTCTGGTGTCCCTGCCTCATGATACGTTAATATTTGGTAAACCTACTTTTACTTTTGCAGAATTTTTCAACAGTTGTTCTGTACATGTATGCTTTATGGACATCTTTGGAGGCCTGGTTATTTTTGGTTTCCCTGTAGAGAATATTTTATCTCAAATACAACTGTGGAAAACAATGATGGCACAAGCTAAGCTACAGAATATTTGATTGAATCTTGATTCAATTATAGAATGAATTTGGAGCATACGAATTGATTCACAGATCTTAAATCAACATAGACCTGGATGTTTGACACAGAGTCATGATTTATCCCTGCAGCTGTCCCTTCTCTTTCCTGCAGGGGGAAAAAGCAGAAGTTTGTGCTAGAACCAAAGACAAAAACATGATCTGTCTAACAGATTTCATGTAAAATATATCTCCATTAGTATATAACAAAACTATATTGCTATCGATTTGCAAAAGAAAAGTGCAGAGACACACAAAACAAAAGGCACATTTCCTTTGGGCACTTAAAATCCATTTTAGAACTGGTCATATAGCCATAAGCATTAGCTATGAGATAGGATTCCTATTGTTTTTGTTGATTACAAAAGCAGCACAAACCCCTTGTTATCCCATCATTTTCCACAGAAAACCACTGCCAAGAGTTTGCTGGGTATTTTTTGGTGTTTACATGCACACATCAACGTGCATATCTACACACAAGCATGAATATGAACACATACACTAGTCCTCTTTTGTCACCTGTTTGCTGCTTCTTTTCTAAACGAATTGTGTTTAGGGTCTATTTCCCTTGTAAGACAGATACATCTACTTTATTCCTTTTAAACGTGTTTCTATATTTACCCAGATATTAGCTGTATCCCAATCCCCCCTTTGAGAGGACAGTGTTCTGTGACCCACAGCAGTCATCAGAGGGTTTGATTTTCCAGTTGAGAGTTTTTCCCCATTCCTCCTAGCTTTGCTATAGGCGTCCTTCTCTTATAATCTGTTGCTTCCTGCACATTTTCCTCTAAACGCTTCAAGCAAATGGACAATCCTCTCTTCTCACAATGCCACGTTTCCTTTTCCCTCTTGTCCCACAGAGTCATCAACAAGTGGTACCCAGAGGGCTATGTTTCCTCCACTGCTTAGACATGAGTCAGTAAAACAGATATGAGCCCTGCCCTCTTGAAGCTTATAATGGTGTATATATCCCTTGATTAAAAGAATATATGAAGAAATCAGGAAACTGAAGCTTAGAGGGAACACAGCAGTTGCCCAGAGTTGTTCCGCTAATAAGTGGCAGAGCCGTCATTGGAACCACCCTCATAATCATCCCATTCCACTGATCTAAACACACTGGCTTAAAATATCTATTCATCTCCTTTGGGAAGACTCAAAGGGAGAGATGTTTCTTTCTGACTCTCCGGAATACCCCAAATCAGAATTTTCCTTCCAAAACCCCTGAGGGCTTTGGCCATATGTTCAATAAGACTGATGGCCATCCAAGTCTCTCAGAATAGCTGGAAGGAGGGGAAACATGGCAGGAAAAGGAAAGATCTCAAGTCTCCATGTGCAGTGTGCAAGGCAAGTAGCAGAGTCTTCTAATGTTTTATTTTTATATACATATATATTTTTAAATGTGCTCTTTTAAGACTGCAGGTTTCTTTTTGTAGGGCGATACTTATATCAAGCACAAGTAACTCTGCTAGAAAATATGTTTATTTTCAGAAACAATTGCCTAAACCTAATGATAAAAATATTTCACTTTTATTGCAGTTTCTACGTGTTTAATTATTAGTGAGGTCAAGTGTCTTACTCTCTGTTTATGTTCACTATGTGCATTTATCTTCTATGATGAGCATTTTTCTTCTATGATGAGCATTTCCATGGCCTTTGCCCACCTCTCTTTTTGTGCATCTATAAGTACCTTATTAATTTGTAAGCGCTCAGTATATGTACAGAATATTTAAAAATTTTTTCTGTATGTTAAAAACATTTTTTCCCAGGTTGTTACTGACTTTGGTTTATTGTGTCTTTTCCATGTAGCAATTTGTGGACTTTCATACAATGCTATTCACCAATATTTATCTTGATAGCTTCTGAATTTTCATATGGGGTATACAGTATCTCTATATAGATATAAATTTACTTTTCTAATTTTTAATGAATAAGGTGATATAACACAGTCAGTAATTTTTTACGTCACAGCTATAAAAGTACCTAGAAATCACTCAACAAATTTCACCTTAGTTCTTTCCTTAAGTTCATACAGAGGTGAATCCTGGCAGAGATGAATTTGGGGCACAGCCTTAGATCTAAAGAATATAAAAAGAACTTCCTGAAGATCAGATATTCAGTATAGTGACTATAGTTAATAATACTGAATTGTATACTTGAAATTTCCTGAGAGAGTAGATCTTCAGTGTTCTCCCCTGACACACAAAAATTATAGCTATGAGACATGATGGATATATTAATTAGCTTGACTGTGATAATCATTTCACAATGTATACATATATCAAATCATCACGTTGTACGCCTTAAATATTTACAATTTTTACTTGTCAATTACATGTCAGTAAAGCTAGAAAAAAAAAAAAAAATTTCCTATGCCTGAAGGGAAAATTAACAAGAGCTTAAAAATAAGAGGGGGGGAGTATACGAATAAATAGAGAATATAAAAGATGCTATTCTCTCTCACTTTCTCCAGTGGTTTTGTTTGTGTGACCAATGAATCCCCAAGCCTTCTGGGGTCTGCGCTGTGAGCCATTTTAATGGCTGATTAGCATACAATTGATTGGCTTAAGCATGCAGTCCTCCAAATTAGATTTTAAGTAATCCGACTGACCCTGTTAGACCTTGTGTGACGTAGAATCCCTCGGGCTGATGCTAAGGACTCAGACAGGTGAGAAAAAAGGTTGTGCACCAGCAACACAGTCATTCCCAGAACAAAACAAGCCAACAAACAAGGACAGCCAAGGATACAGTGAACAGAGAGGGTCATGGAAACAGGGTTTGCTCAAAGCCCAACTCCACCCCTCGCCATCTATGCAACTTTACACAAGTTACTTAAATCCTTAAGCCTTAGTTTCCTCTCAAGAGGAAATGGACAAATTAATATCTCTCTTTTTTTTTTTTTTTTGCTGTATGCGGGCCTCTCACCGCTGCGGCCTCTCCCGTGGCGGAGCACAGGCTCCGGACGCGCAGGCTCAGCGGCCACGGCTCATGGGCCCAGCTGCTCCGCAGCATGTGGCATCTTCCCGGACCGGGGCACGAACCTGTGTCCCCTGCATCAGCAGGCGGACTCTCAACCACTGCGCCACCAGGGAAGCCCTCCTATCTTTTTTTCAGGGTTGTTTTGATTAAGTCAAATGATGATATCTATAGCAGTTAGAGATTATAACCAAATATGAAGCAAATTATTGCAAGACTCCTTCGTGAGGTTCTCTTTCTACCTTCTTTTCATGTTTCATAATCTCAAGGGCTCATCATTTTCTTATCCATTCATAAATTGAGTGCCGGAGAGGAGCTTCAAGATGGCGGAAGACGCGGAGATCACCTTCTTCCCCACAAATACATCAGAAATACATCTACACGTGGAACAACTCCTACAGAACACCTACTGAACGCTGGCAGAAGACCTCAGACCTCCCAAAAGGCAAGAAACTCCCGCACGTACCTGGGTAGGGCAAAAGGAAAAAAAGAAAAAAGAGACAAAAGAATAGGGACCGTACCTTCACCAGTGGGAGGGAGCCGTGAAGGAGGAAAAGTTTCCACACACTAGAAGTCCCTTCGCAGGCGGAGACTGCGGGTGGCGGAGGGGGGAAGCTTCAGGGCCGCGGAGGGGGGAAGCTTCGGCCGCCGCGGAGGGGGGAAGCTTCGGCGCCGCGGAGGAGAGCGAGGCAACAGGGGTGCGCAGCGCAAAGCGGAGGGATTCCTTCGCCGACCGGCACTCACCAGGCCGAGAGGCTTGTCTACTCACCCGCCGGGGAGGGCGGGGCTGGGAGCTGAGGCTCGGGCTTCGGTCAGAGCGCAGGGAGAGGACTGAGGTTGGCGGCGTGAACACAGCCTGCAGGGGGTTAGTGCGCCACGGCTAGCCGGGAAGGAGTCCGGAAGAAGGTCTGAAACTGCCGAAGAGGCAAGAGACTTTTTCTTCCCTCTTTGTTTCCTGGTGCGCGAGGAGAGGGGAGTAAGAGCGCCGCTTAAAGGAGCTCCAGACACGGCCGCGAGCCGAGGCTGTCAGCGCGGACCCTAGAGATGGGCATGAGATGCTAAGGCTGCTGCTGCCGCCACCAATAAGCCTGTGTGCAAGCACAGGTCACTATGCACACCTCCCTCCCGGGAGCCTGTTCAGCCCACCACTGCCAGGGTCCCGTGATCCAGGGACAACTTCCCTGGGAGGACGCACGGCGCGCCTCCGGCTGGTGCAACATCACGCCGGTCTCTGCCGCCACAGGCTCGCCCTGCACTCCGTGATCCTCCCTACCCCCGGCCTGAGTGAGCCTAGAGCCCCCGAATCAGTGGCTCCTTTAACCCCGTCCTGTCTGAGCGAAGAACAGACGCCCTCAGGCAACCTACACGCAGAGGCGGGGCCATATCGAAAGCTGAACCCTGGGAGCTGTGCAAAGAAAGAGAAAGAGAAATCTCTCCCAGCAGCCTCAGGAGCAGCGGATTAAATCTCCACAATCAACTTGATGTACCCTGCATCTGCAGAATACCTGAATAGACAACGAATCATCCCAAACTGAGGAGGTGGACTTTGGGAGCAGCGATATATATTTTTTTTCCCCTTTCTCTCTTTTTGTGAGCGTGTATGTGTATGCTTCTGTGTGCAATTTTGTCTGTATAGCTTTGCTTTTACCAATTGTCCTAGGATTCTGTCTGTCCGTTTTTTTGTTTGTTTTGGGGGATTTTTTTAACTTAAAATTTTATTTTCTTAATTATTTATTTTAATAACTTTTATTTTATTATATTCTTCTTTCTTTCTTTGTTTTTTTTCTCCCTTCTATTCTGAGCCACGTGGATGACAGGCTCTTCGTGCCCCAGCCAGGCGTCAGGGCTGTGCCTCTGAGGTGGGAGAGCCAAGTTCAGGACCCTGGTCCACAAGAGACCTCCCAGCTCCACGTAATATCAAACGGCAAAGGCTCTCTCAGAGATCTCCATCTCAACGCCAAGACCCAGCTCCACTCAACGACTAGCAAGCTACAGTGCAGGACACCCTATGCCAAACAGCTAGCAAGACAGGAGCTCAACCCCATCCATTAGTACAGAGGCTGCCTAAAATCATAATAAGGCCACAAACACCCCTAAAACACACCACCAGACGTGGACCTTCCCACCAAAAAGACAAGATCCAGCCTCATCCACCAGAACACAGGCACTAGTCCCCTCCACCAGGAAGCCTACACAACCCACTGAACCAACCTTAGCCACTGGGGACAGACACCAAAAACAACGAGAACTACGAACCTGCAGCCTGCAAAAAGGAGACCCCAAACACAGTAAGTTAAGCAAAATGAGAAGACAGAAAAACACACAGCAGATGAAAGAGCAAGATAAAAACCCACCAGACCTAACAAATGAAGAGGAAATAGGCAGTCTACCTGAAAAAGAATTCAGAATAATGATAGTAAACATGATCCAAAATCTTGGAAATGGAATGGAGAAAATACAAGAAACGTTTAACAAGGACCTAAAAGAACTAAAGAGCAAACAAACAGTGATGCACAACACAATAAATGAAATTAAAAATTCTCTAGAAGGGATAAATAGCAGAATAACTGAGGCAGAAGAACGGATAAGTGACCTGGAAGACAAAATAGTGGAAATAACTACTGTAGAGCAGAATAAAGAAAAAAGAATGAAAAGAATTGAGGACAGTCTCAGAGACCACTGGGACAACATTAAACGCACTAACATTCAAATTATAGGGGTCCAGAAGAAGAAGAGAAAAGGAAAGGGACTGAGAAAATATTTGAAGGGATTATAGTTGAAAACTTCCCCAATATGGGGAAGGAAATAGTCCAGGAGGTCCAGGAGGCACAGAGTCCCATACAGGATATATCCAAGGAGAAACACGCCAAGACACATATTAATCAAACTATCAAAAATTAAATACAAAGAAAAAATATTAAAAGCAGCAAGGGAATAACAACAATTAATACACAAGGGAATCCCCATAAGGTGAATAGCTGATCTTTCAGCAGAAACTCAGCAAGCCAGAAGGGAGTGGCAGGACATATTTAAAGTGATGAAGGAGGAAAACCTACAACCAAGATTACTCTACCCAGCAAGGATCTCATTCAGATTTGACAGAGAAATTAAAACCTTTACAGACAGGCAAAAGCTAAGAGAATGCATCACCATCAAACCAGCTTTACAACAAATGCTAAAGGAACTTCTCTAGGCAGGGAACACAAGAGAAGAAAAAGACCTACAATAACAAACCCCAAACAATTAAGAAAATGGTAATAGGAACATACATATCGATAATTACCTTAAATGTAAATAGATTAAATGCTCCAACCAAAAGACATAGATTGGCTTAATGGATACAAAAACAAGACCCGTATATATGTTGTCTACAAGAGACCCACTTCAGACTTAGGGAAACATACAAACTGAAAGTGAGGAGATGGAAAAAGGTATTCCATGCAAATTGAAATCAAAAGAAAGCTGGAGTAGCAATTCTCATATCACACAAAATAGACTTTAAAATAAAGACTATTACAAGAGACAAAGAAGGATACTACATAATGATCAAGGAATCAATCCAAGAAAAAGATATAAAAATTGTAAATATTTATGCACGCAACATAGGAGCACCTCAATACATAAGGCAAATACTAACAGCCATAAAAGGGGAAATCGACTTTAACACCCCACTTTCACCAATGGACAGATCATCCAATATGAAAATAAATAAGGAAACACAAGCTTTAAATGATACATTAAACAAGATGGACTTAATTGATATTTATAGGACGTTCCATCCAAAAACAACAGAATACACTTTCTTCTCAAGTGTTCATGGAACATTCTCCAGGATAGATCATACCTTGGGTCACAAATCAAGCCTTGGTAAATTTAAGAAAATTGAAATTGTATCAAGTATCTTTTCCAACTACAACACTATGAGACTAGATATCAATTACAGGAAAAAATCTGTAAAAAATACAAACACATGGAGGCTAAACAACACACTACTTAATAACCAAGAGACCACTGAAGAAATCAAAGAGGAAATAAAAAATTACCTAGAAACAAATGAGAACATGATTACCCAAAACCTATGGGATGCAGCAAAAGCAGTTCTAAGAGGGAAGTTTCTGGCAATAAAATCCTACCTCAAAAAACAAGAAACTTCTCAAATAAACAACCTAACCTTGCACCTAAAGCAATTAGAGAAAGAACAAAAAAACTCCAAAGTTAGCAGAAGGAAAGAAATCATAAAGATCAGATCAGAAATAAAAGAAAAAGAAATGAAGGAAATGATAGCAAAGATCACTAAAGCTAAAAGTTGGTTCTCTGTGAAGATAATCAAAATTGATAAACCATTAGCCAGACTCATCAAGAAAAAAAGGGAGAAGACTCAAATCAATAGAATTAGAAATGAAAAAGGAGAAGTAACAACTGACACTGCAGAAATACAACGGATCATGAGAGATTATTATATGCCAATAAAATGGACAACCTGGAAGAAATGGACAAATTCTCAGAAATGCACAACCTTCCGAGACTGAACCAGGAAGAAATAGAAAATATGAACAGACCAATCACAAGCACTGAAATTGAAACTGTAATTAAAAATCTTCCAACAAACAAAAGCCCAGGGCCAGATGGCTTCGCAGGCAAACTCTATCAAACATTGAGAGAAGAGCTAACACCTATCCTTCTCAAACTCTTCCAAAATATACCTGAGGGAGGAACACTCCCAAACTCATTCTACGAGGCCACCATCACCCTGATACCAAAACCAGACAAAGATGTCACAAAGAAAGAAAACTACAGGCCAATATCACTGATGAACGTAGATGCAAAAATCCTCAACAAAATACTAGCAGACAGAATCCAACAACACATTAAAAGGATTTTCCACCATGATCAAGTGGGGTTTATCCCAGGGATGCAAGGATTCTTCAATATACACAAATCAATCAATGTGACACACCATATTAACAAATTGATGGATAAGACCATCTGAAAATCTCAATAGATGCAGAAAAAGCCTTTGAGAAAGTTCAACACCCATTTATGATAAAAACCCTGCAGAAAGTAAGCATAGAGGGAACTTACCTCAACATAATAAAGGCCAAATATGACAAACCCACAGCCAACATTGTCCTCAATGGTGAAAAACTGGAACTATTTCCACTAAGATCAGGAGCAAGGCAAGGTTGCCCACTCTCACCACTATTATTCAACATAGTTTTGGAAGTTTTAGCCACAGCAATCAGAGAAGAAAAAGAAATAAAAGGAATCCAAATTGGAAAAGAAGAAGTAAAGATGTCACTGTTTGCAGATGACATGATACTATACATAGAGAATCCTAAAGATGCTACCAGAAAGCTACTAGAGGTAATCAGTGAATTTGGTAAAGTAGCAAGATACAAAATTAATGCATGGAAATCTCTTGCATTCCTATACATTAATGATGAAAAATCTGAAAGAGAAATTCAGAAAACACTCCCATTTACCATTGCAACAAAAAGAATAAAATATCTAGGAATAAACCTACCTAAGGACACAAAAGACCTGTATGCAGAAAATTATAAGACACTGATGAAAGAAATTAAAGATGATGCAAACAGATGGAGAGATATACCATGTTCTTGGATTGGAAGAATCAACATTGTGAAAATGGCTCTACTACCCAAAGCAATCTACAGATTCAGTGCAATCCCTATCAAACTACCAATGGCATTTTTCACAGAACTAGAACAAAAAATCTCGCAATTTGTGTGGAAACACAAAAGACCCCGAATAGCCAAAGCAATCTTGAGAAACAAAAAACGGAGCTGGAGGAATCAGGCTCCCTGACTTCCAACTCTACTACAAAGCTACAGTAATCAAGACAGTATGGTACTGGCACAAAAACAGAAATATAGATCAATGGAACAGGATAGAAAGCCCAGAGATAAACCCATGCACATATGGTCACCTTATCTTTGATAAAGGAGGCAAGAATATACAGTGGAGAAAAGGCAGCCTCTTCAATAAGTGGTGCTGGGAAAACTGGACAGCTACATGTAAAAGAATGAAATTAGAACACTCCCTAATACCATACACAAAAATAAACTCAAAATGGATCAAAGACCTAAATGTAAGGCCAGACACTATCAAACTCTTAGAGGAAAACATAGGCAGAACACTCTATGACATAAATCACAGCAAGATCCTTTTTGACCCACCTCCTAGAGAAATGGAAATAAAAATAAACAAATGGGACCTAATGAAACTTAAAAGCTTTTGCACAGCAAAAGAAACCATAATCAAGACCAAAAGACAACCCTCAGAATGGGAGAAAATATTTGCGAATGAAGCCACTGACAAAGGATTAATCTCCAAAATTTACAAGCAGCTCATGCAGCTCAATATCAAAAAAACAAACAACCCAATCCAAAAATGGGCAGAAGACCTAAATAGACATTTCTCCAAAGAAGATATACAGATTGACAACAAACACATGAAAGAATGCTCAACATCATTAATCATTAGAGAAATGCAAATCAAAACTACAATGAGATATCTTCTCACACTGGTCAGAATGGCCATCATCAAAAAATCTACAAATAATAAATGCTGGAGAGGGTGTGGAGAAAAGGGGACCCTCTTGCACTGTTGGTGGGAATGTAAATTGATACAGCCACTATGGATAACAGTATGGAGGTTCCTTACAAAACTAAAAATAGAACTACCATACGACCCAGCAATTCCACTACTGGGCATATACCCTTAGAAAACCATAATTCAAAAAGAGTCATGTACCAAAATGTTCATTGCAGCTCTATTTACAATAGCCAGGACATGGAAGCAACCTAAGTGTCCATCGACAGATGAATGGATAAAGAATATATGGCACATATATACAATGGAATATTACTCAGCCATAAAAAGAAACAAAATTGAGTTATTTGTAGTAAGGTGGATGGACCTAGAGTCTGTCGTACAGAGTGAAGTAGGTCAGAAAGAGAAAAGCAAATACCGTATGCTAACACATATATATGGAATCAAAAAAAAAGAAAAGGTCATGAAGAACCTAGGGGCAAGATGGCAGTAAAGACGCAGACCTACTAGAGAATGGACTTGAGGATACGGGGAGGGGGAACGGTAAGCTGGGAAAAAGTGAGAGAGTGTCATGGACATATATAAACTACCAAACGTAAAATAGATAGCCAGTGGGAAGCTGCCGCATAGCACAGGGAGATCAGCTCGGTGCTTTGTGACCACCTAGAGGGGTGGGATAAGCAGAGTGGGAGGGAGGGAGATGCAAGAGAAAAGAGATATAGGGACATAGGTATATGTATATCTGATTCACTTTTTATAAAGCAGAAACTAACACACCATTGTAAAGCAATTATACTCCAATAAAGATGTTAAAAAAGAAATTGAGTGCCTATTTTATGTAAGACCCTATGTCACGGGCTACTAGACTAGTACACTATTGAATAAAATATGAGTTTTGCTCTTTAGAAAAAGAAGCTTATAGACTAAATAGAGAGATAATGATAATGAAAGGCAATATTTATTGAGAGATCATTCTGCACTAGATGTTTAATTCTCAATTAATTTTTACAGCTTAATTCTCAATTAATTTTTACAGCTATTCTATAGACTACATGCTATCTTTATTCCCATTTTATAGGTGAATAAACAGAGTTAGGAAACATGTCCAAAGTCACATAACCTGTAAGTATCTGAGCCAGTATTCCAACCCAGATGTCTAGAAATTGAGTCCAAGTTTTAAATCAGGCTTAAGCCCATGTTATACTAAAAAATTAATAACAAGATGGTATAGTACAACTAGAATGTGGTAAGTGACATGAGAGGTGCAGATAGATTTGCAGAAATTTAGAGGAAGAGTGACCACATTTGGCTGTAAGAATCAGGGAAGACTCCATATAGGAGATATTAGAGTGCTATCTTCAAAAGCAGTAATGATTTAGTCTACAGTCTGCCAAAGTACTAGCAAACAGAATCCAACAGCACATTACTGTTGGATACTGGGGGCCTATCCAGTGACACACCAACATGAATAAAACACAGCCTTAAAAGTTAAGTGCACACTGCTTTGAAATAAATGTTTTTGTCTTAGGCCTCCAAATGCCAAGCCTGGGAAGTGGAAGCTTTCTGCAGAGGAGCAAACACTATTTCATCGTTGACTAGCCATGGGTGAGGACCAATCTGTGATCTCTCTCAACACTTTTAGCTGGGAAGATGGATTATGCACGTGCTGGCAATGATGTGACTACCTAGCACCTGTGTGGACAAACACACGTGTTACTCTTGGAACCATACAAAATAATCTCTTTGATACCAGGATTCCCTATTGAGCATGGAATCATATTATCTATTCCAGGGGAAGGAGAAGAACAAGGATTTCTCTACCCAGTTATGGGCTAGTATTTTTGTGAAAAAATATGTATCACAGGATTTTTTATCAACACCATTAAAAACGACACACAGTGCTGCTATTTTATTTTTTAATGTAATGCATTTCAAAGACTAGGTCCTTTGAGGCAACTGGTAAAAATATGAAAGGGAATTCATTCCAGTCCTGTGCTGCCCCTCCCTGTGCTGTGGATTTGGGGGATCAGCCAGGGACCATCCCAGGGCATTTTTTGCCTCTGATTTTTCTGTTTCCACCCCTGGTCATGTCCTGTGGATATTTCAGCTAGACTTGCTAAAGACTAACTCTCAATAAGGTCCAAGGTGAAAAACGGGTAAGACTCTTTGCTAATTGCCTGCCCTCCCACCCCTGAGGCCCTTAATCTTGCTGATTTAAACCAGACATTTGTGGCTGACCATCTCCCTCTTGCACTAACCTCTGACCTCCCTGAAGGCCACACATGCATGCCTGCCTCAACCCTGCATAGTTATTTTCTTTTGTTTGTTGAGTCTTTTATGCTGTCTTGGACTCCCATGGTACCATGGCTCTTGGTTTTAGGAGCACAGATTTCCTTCATCTGCTTCTGCGTGTCGCCTCAGCCTGCCCTGGTAGGATAGTCATGAATGGAGGGTCCAGCTGCTCACCTATGTGATGTTGAAATCAAAGTTGACTTCAGTGCAAATATATAATATTTTCAACTTAAATGCCTGTGACTTCTATGTTTGGGCATACACCTCCCATGTAATGAACATCATTTTGCAAATATAGACTCAAATAAGCAAGAAATGTTTTATTATTCTATTTAGTTTTCTAAAAGAAAATTTTATCCAAAGTCATTTAAGCACTTGGCTGGTGGGGAATTTAATCACATCACTACTGGGCTTCCTTGCCTTTCCCCCTCTGTTTCTGCAATTAAAATCTGAAGCAAATTATTAAAATGAGAAAGCTATTATTCGTGACTTAAATTTAAAAATTTAACTGAGCATAGGCTTTGCTCAATAATATGTAAAATACATTTACAAGACCAGCTTCTTAGCTAGATTGAGGAAAATGGACACTAGGATAGGCCCATCAGGAGGAAGAACACAGAACAAAGGGTAAGAGGATCTTAGATGTCAAGCTTGTTTATTCAAACTGTATCCTGGAGGTTTTGCAAGTTAGACCTAGGATGATTTCTGGAAAGCAGATTCCTGAGACCAATGTCCAGAGATTCTGATTCTGTAGGTCTGAGGTTCCATCCAAAAATCATCACTATTAATACACATTCCAGGTGGTTCATCCATGGGCAAAAAAGTAAAAAATGCTGGGACAATGACAATTTTAGAGTAGGGCGTGACATAAGAAAGCTCTCTCCAAGAAGATCAATCAAAAAGTGTACTGTAAAAATGATAAGAGCTAGAGATAGAAGAGGCCAATTAAATACAATAAAAAGAATTTAAATTAAAAGTAATGGGAGGCTGGATAAGGCAGGTCGAAGTTTGTCTTAAAATTTTGTTTTAGACCCACATGATCTCGATCTTTCTACCTGTCACTATTCTGCTGCTGCTATATTGCCAAATACATGCTAAGTCCTTCAGTGTTTACGGGTAGACTAGCTTCAAAGTTTCTCTCTTAAAATTTTAGGTGTAAAAATATCCTTTTACCTAATTTTGTTCCAAGTCGTCACTTTTATTCAACATATTTCTTTAGAGGGAAAAATAAAACATTATTTTTACTCTTCTAAACGTTTGGTCTTTTGTTTAATTTCTGTACTTAAAAGTAAATTTATTCTGAACTAATTTTACACTTAGAGAAAAGTTGCAAAAATAGTACAGGGGGTTTCCAAATATCCCTTTTTCAGCCTGAAACAGAAGGACATCAACAGACAAACTGGTGAAGTTCAAATAAGGTCTTTAGTTAAGAACACCGAACTAACGTTAAATCCCTATTTGACACTGGTACACTTTTAGTATACTAATTAATGTAAACAGAGGCTATGGAGAGGCTATAGAGATAACTTTTGAAGCTTGCTTCTTCCTTAACAGAAATAGATAATTATTTCTATGCATTAGTTTTATAAATTAAGTGTATGTATTCATTTTTCTTTATCCCAGGTGTTGATGAAAAATTATGGGAATTTTTTGACTCCTTAAGTTACTTAGATGTAAAATTATTAAAATAATCTTTGTGATTATTGCCATTTTTAAATTGGGGAAATGGAGCACAGAGAAGTTAAGTAACCTGCCTAAGATTACATGCTGTAATTAGAGCAGAGATTCATTCAAACCAAGGCTTGATTGTGGCTCCGGAGCTCACAATCTATACTATAGTAGCATCGTGTTATACTACTTCTCACATCTATAAAATCCATAGAATGCAGTAATGGAAATTGTTGCATTCTCCGAAATCCACAGTCTAGTATCACAGCGGGGAAAAAGGATATCTTGGTCTTCAACTTGCATAAGCTTATTCTCACACTCATCAATAGATTGAAAACAGTAATAATCATTCTGTAAGTGAAGGAACATTATAATATTTATCTGAGATGTATAGAAAAATGATCGTAATGTCAGGTCAGCAAATTTCTCATGAAAGTTCTTCCTATTACACTAGAAGTTCATAATCAATTACACTTATATTTTTAAACATAATTTATTGGCAATAGCCCCCAAATAAGCTCTTTGATATTAGCAGATATCAGTAGCTATAGGGGTCACTGTGTTAATGTTAGAAATGGGGTGTCAGTCAAGGTTCTCAGCTGCAGGCAATGAAACTGACTGATGACTTAAGCAGAAATAGGACTTACTGGAAGCATATTAGGGGTTCACAGAATTGATGAGAGGCTGCTCAACCAGGCTGGTAAAATAGAAGAGGGTCAAGGAGGAGAAAGGACATCAACTTTTAGTAGGACTGGTCTGCACAGTTGCCTTCTCTGGCAGCCATCTCCAGACATCACCACCACTGTGAATGGTACTCATCTCTGCTTCCTTTTATCACTTTCCATGATTCGGAGTCCCGGGTGAGAGCACCAAATTGACCAAGAATTGGTCATTTGCCAGTGCCTGTTTGTGTGATGAAGCCTAGACTTACATAAAGGGCGTCTCCAGGATTAAGAAAGGAGTTCTGTTTCCTGGAAACCCAATGATGGCAATATCAACTATACGAATTATATTCAAGTTTTATGCCAATCGTAATTCACAAGTGGAATTTTACATTGATATCTTAGAGATTAAAAGAATTCAAGGTCGTAATATTTCTTATGTCTTATATGAAAAAATCCTTTCATGGAAACAGAGAATTTCAGAGTGTTAAGAGCATTCTGGAATCTTCTAATTCAATCACACATATCACACCAGAAACTCACTTATAATTGAATGAAATGAAATGAATGAATGAATTTGAAACTGATTTATAATTGTTGCAATTAGTAACAAAGCATAATTAAGAGTGTGGGTTCTGGATATCAACAGACCTGGGTTCAAATCCTTCCAACACAATCCTAGCTGTATGACCTCCAACAAGTTACTTAACCACACTGTACCTTTTCCTCTATTCTGTAAAATGGAAAAACTTGTACTATCAACTGACATGTGTATGGAGAGGCTCAACTAATGCAATTCATGAAAATCAATAAGCATCCAATGGTAGTTTCCTTAGAGGTTACGATATCAACGTTCTCATTGTGATCACCGTCATCATTATCACCGTCAACATCCAACTACTGTTTGAGTACATTTGGTGAAGATCCATATCTCACAAGGCAATGCATTACATTTCATTTCATTGCTGCCTAGCTCTTGTTATTACCAAGCTCTGATCAGTTGAGAAAGCAGAAAACTTCAGATTTGCAATACACATGAACTCTAGTTGTCTGCATCTTTCCATATTTTCAACTGTGCTCATGCACCAATGTCCTCAACAAACGTGTGTTTTCTACCCACTTAACATTTCACAGCATCATCTATTCAATAAATGATGTTGACCAACAGGTATACACGTATATCCTATGCTGAACTACAAAAAGTGATTATTTTAAAAGATATTTTACTTAATAATGGCAGAATATACACCGGCGTTTTGTTTATGAAACTAATGAAGAGAAAAATTTTATAGAATTAACATCATGAATATTATGCTAAAATATTCTAAGTTATTTCCCTAAAATATTTATTTTGCAGTAAATCATAGGCTCTCCAAACCAAGTAATTTTGTAAGAAATTACATTCTTGTTTTAACACTTGTATATTTAATAGCACTATCAACTCACTTCTTCTGAATAGCATAATTTAAATTTTTTGATTAATGAAATATGTGCTGTGGAGCTTTAAATTAGGTTTGAAAACTTATTTTTTTTAATAAGAGAGAGTGATTGTAAGCTATTTGGGCAATCTGAAGTGTGTTTCTTAGCTAACCAGAAAACTAGCTATTTAATGCAATAATAAACAATTTTAAAATTTGGTGGCTGTATTATATGCTATTTTATAAAACTTGAAATTAAAATTATATACGTTCAGTGGTATTATTTAAAACATAATAAAATGCAGCAAGCCTTTTTGTTAAACAAGATTTTTAGTTTTTCTTCACAACAAATTACCCACTAGATGGCACTAAACAACTGCCACATTTTTTCTAACGCTGACATTATACCAGGTCAAGAAAATAAACCAAGAATCCTGATGACTGATGGAACAGTTGTGTCAGACATACAGACCTAATCTCAAAGTACCTCAATTGTATATAAGGTGATATTGAAGTGTAATTGGGAGCCGTTTACTCAAGAAATGTCACTTATGACAGTCATTTTACATTTACAGGGCGAGTAGCTGGGCGAGTAGCTCGATATTAACAATTCAACACAAATTGGTAAAATGTAAATGATTCTTACAATTAATTTGCACTAATCTGAATTCTACAAAATATCTAACCAAGACCTGGATTTTCTCAATGTTTATGAGGAAGTAGTGTTCACAAAATAATAATAACAAAACAATAATGAAAAGGAATTCCGGGGGAATAATTTAAGCTGATAATCATAATTACTCCAGATCCAAGATTGGTGGGTTATTGTGAATATAGAATCATTTTCACTTCTTCAGGATATTCTGTCATTTACACCAATCTTTGTCCAAGGACTGAGCTTATAACTCAGTTCATAAAATTAGAAATATTATAACTTATTTACATAAAGCCAAAACTTCAGATGAAAGCTCAAAGTTTCAGAAAATGGCCAGGATACTTGTAAATTTGGAGCTATGTATCATCTTATCGAAATATTCCACTCTCTTTTGTAGGCTGATATACATTAAGCCATAAAATGCATAGTCAAACACTAGATGGCTTTGAAGGCTATGCATTTTACAGCCTTGTCTCCATTTTGTTGAATCTGCTTTTACACATCACTAGGTAGTTTGTGTTTATATAGTTGTTTATCAACAACTTTAGATTTTGTATCTTTCACCCTCTAATACAGTTAATACTTATAACCCTTCCTGAAGATATAACATTTTGTTGAACAGACTCAGACATAAAACACAAAATGCTACCAAGAAATCTGTAGCTGAATTTTGACTGGGATTCCGAGGGTCTTAGGCTTGTAAAGATGCTAATTATGGAATAATAAAATGGGATCATCTGGTCACAACAAGGCTTGTTCTCACCTTTTGCCTTGAAAACCTGCTGGGTATGGCATTTGATGCTCCCTCTCTGGGCTTCCTGTGCCTCATTTGTGAAATAAAAGAGATATTCTCACTACAGGGAGGGAGGAACAGGTAAGCTTTTAAGAGCTCAGCTTTGTAAATAAGTTCATTTGTATCATTTTTTTTTTTAGATTCCGCATATAAGCAATATCATATGATATTTGTCTTTCTCTGTCTGACTTACAAATGAACTTATTTACAAAACAGAAACAAACTCACAAACATAGAAAACAAACTTATGGTTACCAAAGCGGGGTGGGATAATTTGGGATTTGGGGATTGACATATACACACCACTATATTTAAAATAGATGACCAACAAGGACCTATTGTATAGCACAGGGAACTCTGCTTGATATTCTGTAATAACCTAAATGGGAAAAGAATTTGAAAAATAACAGATATATATATAGAGATATATATAGATATATATGTATAACTGAATCAGTTTGCTGAAACTCACACATTGTAAATCAACTATAGTCCAATATAAAATAAAAGTTATAAAAAAAAAGAGTTCAGCTTCTAAACAAGGCAGTGCTTAGACTATTCAGTTTCTTTTCAATTCCCTTCCCATTGCTTCTCTCCTCCAATTTAAGATTTGACTCTGTGAGAGGTTTAGAAAATATGTAATGCCATGGATTTGTTAAAGCAGGCAGGTAGCCAGATATGAGCGGAGAAAGGGCGGGGGCACCGGCCAAATGGCAGGAAACCACACATCTTGTAAACAGCGGGGGTCCTTGGGCAAAGAAAAGCAGGAACCTCCAGGCTGACAGGAAACGACGCATTTGGGGTGATAAGGTGTCCTGGAGGCAGACAAAGAAAGGTGGGAAAAGGCAGGAATCTCTGGTGCTCAAATATAACCTTTTGCTCATTATGCTGTCATTAGAATAAAATTAGCCTTGCAGATGAAAAGTCACCATCACGCACCAACGCCACGACGCTTCCCATCAAGGCTAAATAAGGACAAAAATCCCTCCTCCCCTCGGGAATGTGGGGCTGGGATGAAAATCAGGGAATACGCCCCCCCAAACCCCTCCCTCCTCAATGAATATTCCACCCCTTCCTTTCTACACCCCACATAACCTGCTTGCCAAAGAAACTCAGCACAGCTACTTACTTGAGACTGCCCACTCTCGCCTCAAGAGCGTACTATCGCCTAAGTAAATCCTTGCTTTGCTTTCTTGACACCCTGTCTCATCTCTGAATTCTTTCCGTGATGAGACAAGAACCTACCCTCCAATAACAGTCTTTTCCCATGAGGTTATAAATTTTAAAAATAATAAACATTCAGGGTTTCCCTGGTGGCGCAGTGGTTGAGAGTCCGCCTGCCGATTCAGGGGACACGGGTTCGTGCCCCGGTCCGGGAAGATCCCACATGCCGCGGAGCGGCTGGGCCCGCGAGCCATGGCCGCTGAGCCTGCGCGTCCGGAGCCTGTGCTCCGCAACGGGAGAGGCCACAACAGTGAGAGACCCGCGTACCGCAAAAAAACAAACAAACAAACAAACAAAAAATGGTTATCATTTGAGTTTGCATAATGGTGAAGATATTAAGCTATTCATCAGAAGACATGACTTTCCTTCGAAGTTAAAACTGGAAAAAAATTTGAGTCTTAATGCATAAAGTATCACTATCCATAGGATATAATTCCTAGCGGATCCTGTGCCACTTTGAAAATGAGCTTAATCAAGTGTCAGTAATGATTTTACAACCCTTAAAAAGGGAAATCAAATATAGCATCCTATGTGCCAAGACATTAGAAATCAATATAAAAGAAGATATCTGTGTATTGTATAAATGGATATGAAAATTATAAGTTCATCTATCAAAAAAGATTACCTGTTCACGAGTCCTAATGAGAGATCCCATTTGGTGAGCATTTGGCTAATAACTCAGCAGCTGTGGAGCATTATAACTTCTAATTATTTCCAAGGAGATGAGATCTATCTGCTGCAGGCAAAAGTGCACTTAGAGAGAAGAAATAGGTCTCTACATTTCTAACTGTCCCAAATTAACCACAGAATGTAGAAAAACAATATTTACCTGTATCCCCAGTGTAATGCCAAATCCACACCATCAGTGACAAAGCATCTTGGAGAATGAAAGCAATTAGGCAGATAATTAAAGGGAAAGCAATCATTTGCCCCCCACCCCTTTCCACTTTATCCCTCCAATTATCAGAAAATTAACATGAAATATTTTTTTAAAGTGAACGACATGAATAATTGTTTTAATATTCTGCTTGATATTTCTAGGAAGTCTTATCAAATGAGAATTCAATTGTGAGGATTTGTCTACTACCCAAAATGGTTGATTTCAGGGTTGATGAAGTGCCCATCCTTCCATGTGTAGAAAACGATATCAAGAGTCTCTCCCTTCGTGGAAATCACCTGGAACTGGAGATACAATCCTGATAGCAACCAAATGCTTATTTATTGACCATTTCCTGGATCAACAATAAAAGCCATTAGAAAAAAAACAGTTTCATGACAGTTGGGAAAATCTGAAGATGTATTGCATATTAGATGATATTATGGCAGTATTTTTTAATATTCTTGGATAAAATAATGATATTGCGACTATCTCTTTGGAGATACATGCTGAAATATGAGGGTGAAGTGGCAGGATATCTACAACTTATTTTCAAATGGTTCAGCCAAAGTCGGAAGATAAAGCAAACGTGGTAAAATAATGATCATGGGGGAATCTAGGTCAAGAATAAATAGGTGTTTCTTCTTTCCAATTATTTTTGCAGGCTTTTAGTTTTTCAAAATAAAATACAATTTGGGGACGGGACGAGAAGGAGATACGCTTGCTGCCTATGGAAAATCGAAGTATCCTTTAAATCCTGGCTTAAATGTTACCCCGGTGTGTGAGTGTATGTTTGTGTGTGTGTGAGTGCATGTGTGTGTGTGTATAAGTGTGCGTGAGTGTGTGTTGTGTGTGTGAGTGTGTTGTGAGTGTGAGTGTATGGGGTGTGTGTGTGTGGTGTGTGTGTGTGTGAAATCTTATTATTTACTCCATTGTGAACTGTCCCTCTCTCAGTTATTTTAACACTGTCTCTTCACAGAATTAGCAATTAGTCATATTCTGCTCTCAATAAGGTTGGACACAGCTGTTAAGAAAAGCATTTTGAAATGGATGCCATAAAATGGAAAGTCACTGGCACTTTTAAGGGAAGGGTAAAGTCTCAATATCTGAGATGTAAGATGTTATCTTGGGGAAATCAAATGAGAGTAACAGTAATTTAAATGAGTGATAATTTCCTTTCAAAAAATTATAATCATGTATTGTGGAATGATCTAACCCATGGAAGAGACCACGTGTTTATTCATCTATCCTAATGATTAACCCTGATCAGTAAAGTTTATGCATATGACTATGCATAAAGCAAAGTAAAAAAATATTTTCATAGACTAGAACTCCTCATTTCTTTTATAAAATTAATTTAGTAACCCAGACGGCCCTTAATTCAAAAAACATAAATAAATAGAAGCAAACATATTGGGCCACTTTGGCTTTGGATGTGTTTTTCCCCTCAGTGACATCTGTCTACATAAGACAAAATAATTGGGTAAAGCGAACAGATGTGAGTGTCCTTATCTTCAGTTAGTCCAACAGTAGATTTATAAACAGGGAGCCAGAATGTTGGCACATTTACCTGGATAAAAATTTCTCAGGAGTTTACCTTTGCTCAGCTAAACATCATCTCTCATTCTGTGTGCCTGGCTGGCCAATTTTAGTGCTACAAAGTTGCCAAGTTGCTTCGCATGCTACAACCTTTGCATGCAACTTCCTCTGCCTGGAATGATTTTAACTCCAACCTTCACATAGGTGGGTCCACCTCATCCTTTGGGTCTTAGCTTCACCTTCTCAGAGACGTCGTTCCTGAACCTCCTACCATGTAAAACTCTCCACGTGCTTGCTTTTGATTTTCCATCTTCACATGCTGTTTGATTCCCTTATAGCACTTATCACAACTTTAAAATGTTTTGTTTTTGCTTGTGTTTTGCTTATCTTTTGCCTGTCTTTCCCACTATTTTTATGGCCCATGAAGCCAGGATGGGTGCCTTCCTTGTTCACTGTTGTATCTTCAGCACCCAGCAGAAAATGTGGCAGATGGTGAGCACTCAGTTGACACTGTGGCTAAATGAATGGATGGATGGATCCTTAGACATTCATCTCTAATTTGGCCTGAATTAGGAAAGAGGACAAAATTATCTAGATTAGGTCAATTCCCTCTTTGACCAGTATATCAGGGTGTTTTACACCACGGTAAAAAATAGATAGAAGCTTAGTTTCGCTTAACACAATACAAGTTTATTTCTCAGTTATGAAACAGCAAAGATGGTCTGTGTCAATGGGGCTGGGGGCAGAGTGGCTGCCCTTGGCTGACAGTGGCTGGGCCATCACGTGTAGCTTCCCAGCTCACACTGGGGGCTGACAGCCCAATCAGCCAGAGAGAAAAGAGCACCAAGGTAGGCACAAGGGAGGCTCTCAGTAGCTCTGCCTGCAAATGGTCCACATCATTTCTGCTTGCTAGGACTCAGTCCCATGTCTGCCCCAGCTGCAAAGGATGCTGGGAAATAGAGCCTAGTGGTCTTTTCTCCAGGATTCTGGATCAGCATATGGACAAATTTCATCCTCTTTTCCATTCACCTAACAAGTGCCTGTTAGAGGTCTGGGTTTATAAACATGAATAGACCCCTCCCCAGAAGAGCTTACAGACCAGCAGGAAAATTATATATACATAACTAATAGCAGTGTACTATGAGCCAGGCTGTAATAAAGATATCTATGAGTGCCACGTGAGGACATATAAAGAATAGGAGAAAACTTCAAAAAGGAATTGAAATGTGAGTCAGGCCATGAACATAGTTTGCCATGTGGAATAGGAATTCAGTGAGAACAATGTTAAATGTAACGGCGTAGAATTTTAAACTGCAGTTGTTACTGTAGTGAATAATACCATGATATTTCAAATAAATATAATGAGTACAGGTGAGCATTAAAACTTTGGGTATTTATCACTGTACACATAATTCTCTATGAACGTATTTTAATAGACTGCACTGTCCATTACGGAGTATGAGATCTGGAAGGCATGAAAACAGAGTGTTTCAAAAAATTGAACCCTCTGGGCAAAGCCAGGATGATTTTAATCAGGATGACTAAATTAAACTTTTTTGAATAATATTTAGTCTACATTATAGGCACTTTTCT
Organism: Delphinapterus leucas; assembly: GCF_059928025.1. Lineage (NCBI taxonomy): Eukaryota > Metazoa > Chordata > Mammalia > Artiodactyla > Monodontidae > Delphinapterus > Delphinapterus leucas. The sequence continues at coordinate 70,229,304 of NC_143142.1, read as the reverse complement.
TTGCATCATTGCTTATGAAATTGAAATCCAGTGCAACTGGATGCATTTGTTTCATCCTCAAACATTTATTACATCAATACTGATTTCTAAGTACTGGAAAAAATAAGGGGAAAACAAATAAAAATGGTCCCTGCTGATGGAGTCAGAGTTAAATTTGTGTTGCTTTTTAGAAATAGATCTGTAGGAATCAGAGGTCTAATTCCCAAAGGGCCTGTCAGGTAAAAGCCAAGATAAAATGGCTTGGTACTTTCTGAGTAATAAGGACTAATGAGTGAAATCAAGCCACTTATACACTAGTGAAGCTAAAGAATAAAACAAAATAAAGAATAATAACGGAGTCAGAGAAAGATAATGAACGTAAGATCGTTAAGTAAAATCAAACTATATGACAAATATATGCTGTTTATAATTTTCTGTCTTCTACACTGGTCCAGCAGAGCAGGCTAGAGAAGAATGTAGATAACTGAATAGAAAAAAAATTACCAATGATAAAATTCTGTAAAAGAAAGGAGGTCCAGGGTGTTAGAGAAGCAAAAAGGAGAAAGAAAATGCCGATTCGTTGGGTCAAGGAACGCCTCCTAGAGAAAGTTACAAGACAGCCGTGTCCTGGAGGCTGATCAGAAACTAGGAAGACATAGGATTGGGATGAGGGGACATGAGAGGGGGAACGGCGTGTGCAAGCACTTGGAGAGAGTTGGTCGGTGCTGCACTTATAGAGCCAAAAATGCTTAGTAAGCACCTGTATTAACCTGCTAGGGTTCCCATAACAAAATGCAGCAGAATGGGTAGCTGAAACCACAGAAATTTATTTTCTCACACTTTTGAGGCTGAAAGTACAAGATCAAGGTGTTGGGAGGGTTGGTTTCCTCTGAGGTCTCTCTCCTTGGCTTGCAGATAGATGCCCTTTTGCTGCCTCTTGACATGGTCATCCCTCTGTGCCTGTGCGCCCCTGTGTGTCTTAATCTCGCTTCTTATATGAACATCAGTCATATCGGATCTGGGTCTACTCTGACGCCCTCACTTTAGCTCAATCACCCCTTTAATGACCCGTTTCGTAATACAGCCACATTCTGAGGTCCTGGGGGTAGGACTTCAGCATATGAATTTTTTAGGGACACAATTCAGCCCATAACAAGACCTTCTTAATGGATGAAGACTTACCCTCCCCGTTATATCAAAGAACCCGATGTTCATCGTAGGTGAGATGGATGCCAGGAGAACTGGAGACATGGGCAACACTCAGGACCTGAGCGCTAGGAGGAGAGAGGACAGAGCTGAGCACAGAAGTTCTCATACTTTTGGTCTCAATTCCCCTTTCCACCCTTAAATTTACTGAGGATTCCCAAGAGCTCTTATTTGTGTGGGTTATATCTATCAAATTCACCATATTGAAAATTAAATCTGAAGATTTTTGAAAATATTAACTCATAAAGTAATAATAAACTCATTCCATATTAACATCTATAACATAATTTTTGATGAATTGTATTTCCTAACACACACACACACACACACACACACACACACACACAGTGAAAAGAGTGACACTGTTTTTATAAATCTCTTTAATGTCCAGAGCAATGGAAAACAACTAGATTTTCATTTACACCTCTATGTTTTATCTACCTTTCATGTTGCTTTGGACAATGTATAATGAGGAAAATCTGGCTCATAGAGATATGTAGTTGATAAAGGGAAAAGTATTTCAATAGCCATTTCAAATAATTGCAGTTATTTGTCCATATTTCTAGATACACCAAAATTCCCCAAGTGATTATTTCATAAAAGTTAGTCACAATGTGAAATCTGAAATCTCATCAATGAATTTATTGTGCTGTTGCATTAAAATCCATTATTCTATCTTGCATTTTTTATTGAATTATAATTCACATACAATATTATATTAGTTTCAGGTGTACAACATAGTGATTCGATATTTTTATACATTATGAAACGATCACCATGGTAAGTCTAGTTACCATCTGTCACCATACAAAGTTATTGCAAAGTTATTGACTATATTCCCTATGCTGTACATTACATCTCTGTCACTTACTTATTTTATAACTGGAAGTTTGTACCTCTTAATTCTCTTACCCATGCATTATTTTGTAACGTGATACATTGGTCATTTTAAGAATACTGACTTGCTGAGTCATGCAGATCTTTTCAATGTTGCAACGTTTCATTATAGACTATTTTTTAAAGCACATGTGTTAATATCACCACTAATCTCATCAGAAAACTCTTTACATTTTGAGCAGCTGTTACTCTTACAGTGGTCAATACGAGTTTTTCAAAATTTAAATTTTCAGTTTAAAGTTCATTAAAAAAAATCTTCTGTCACAAATACTTTCAGTTGCTTTCCACATCACTTCATTGTTAAGAAAGTATCTACCAATCATCCAAATATGGATAATCGTGGTTAGTTCTGTGAAAAATACAGGTTGTTAAATTCTGGTTTTGTTCACAGCTTTATCTCAAGTGTTTTATGTGTCTTCCTGTTTCATCTTACGGAATACTAAAAGGTCATATTCTGTTTACTTTACAGTCCTCCAATTGCAGGCCCTGTCCATGAGGTCTGATGTCCTGCATTTTTCTGCTCTATCCTGCTGTATGGTGATGGCAAAGGGGTCAGAATCCTGTCTCCTTTACGGAGGTGCTTCAGAAACAGGCTAGACTCCATACAGGGAGACAGAAGCGTGGGCTTTGGCTTAAACACCTCCTACAAAGCTCAAGTAGAATGAATTAATTCAGAGTCTTCTATGATATTAACATGAACTTATTTTTCCAAGGAATCAGGCTAACTTCTGGAAAGTGGTCACTCTCTAAAGAGAACAGAGAATTTGGAACATAGACTCACATGCTTCCATCTTTGGTAAAATATTCTCATGTTATGTTTTCTACGTTTGAGATAATCAGTAATAACTTCCATTAAGATAAATTCAAATTAAAAATATTATAAGAATCCCTCTTTTCTCATATCAATGTAAACAAATGTTGGAGAATATATCAAAAATATGCAAGCACTCCATGCTGAAGTGTAATTACCTTCCAATGAAAACGGATACTTTTTGAATTATATTTTATGAATATGTCTGTAAAATGTGAATGGAAATGAAGAAAGTCCTGAAAATGCAATGTTTTGCAGATGTGAAAAGGGAGTTCCTACAGTTTCTCTTTGGTGTGTGTCATACAAGTGCAGTATATTTTCCCCCTCTTAGTAAACTATTGCTTTTCTTGATTAAACTAGGAAAAGGTCTTATTTAACTAAGGGAGTTTAGTTTTCTGCCACATGGTGACTGCTTCATCAGCCCCCTTCCGGATGATTAACTACACTTTTTTCTAATCCTGGAGGGGCTGAGTTCCTGCTCTTGACCCAGAGACCCTGGCTGCCTTGGAACCCAGCCACCCTTCCTCCATGAGCGATTATAGGAGCTCTTTGCTCTTCTATTCAAGATAGTTTTCCCAGGAGAAGTCTGGCTTCCCCTCTCAGAGAAAAAGGAGCTGCCATTCCTTAATGTCCAAGCTAGCTATCCAAAACATGCAAGCGTCTACAGAGTGGAGATGTAAATATTTTCCCCAGAACATTCCATTTAAGATATTATATCTTTCCAGGGATAATGCCTCCACAGCATCCTTTAAGGTGTTTCTGCTGCTTCTCAGCAGGTGTGCTCTCCTCTTTTCTTACTATCGATCATCTTCTTCATTGCTCCCCAGTAGGGCTGTATCTGACATGTGCAGACATACACAGCCCTTCAGCTCAGAGATTTGGCTGACTTCATGCGACCTCTCCAAGTCCTCTCTACACCACAATCTTTCTTGCTGATAACCTTTGCCTTCTTCTCTCGGCATGATTTTATTCAAGTTCCCAGTGTGGGCAATCCGATTTTTTTTTTTTTTGAATTTTAGAATTTTACTTATTTTTTTTATACAGCAGGTTCTTATTAGTTACCCTTTTTCTACATATTAGTGTATACATGTCAATCCTAATCTCCCAGTTCATCCCACCACCACCCACCCCCTCCCGCTGCTTTCCTCCCTTGGTGTCCATATGTTTGTTCTCTACATCTGTGTCTCTATTTCTGGTGGGCAATCCGATTAATCCATCTCTTCTTTTCTTAGCAAACCATGTCTGGGTTGCAGGGCAGCAGTCTAAGTGCCAGCTGAGGATCAAAGCCCTATAGGAAGCAGTTGGAAGAGGGAATCAGCGTTGTAGGAACATGATGCTATAGCTCAAATAGGAGCCCTCGGTATGCAGCTATGGCCAGCGCTCTGAGCAGAACAGCTCTTGGAAGCGACTGTGGGTGGACCAGCTCAATAATCTACTGCTTCTATTAAAGCTTCAGGGCTATTGTTGTCCTAGGTGTTATGTTTTCTGCACCCAGAATCTCTGTCACGTCGTAAAATCTATAAATCCTTGGCAAATGACTGAATGACTTCTTCTCTGCACCCCAGAACAACAAGCAGGTTCTGTTTTAGTTTTTACCCCATGATATAGTTCAATTTAACTCTACATTTTATATACAGTTTCTAAATCAAATACAACGTAATATGACTTTAAAAATTATTTGTTGACAAATCATGTGTTTTCTAATATAATTAAAGTTAATTAAAAGTGGTTGAACATCTAAGTGGAAAATAATTTTGTAATATTACTAAATATTTTATTAAAATAAACTTCATAATGCAATCTTTAACAATACACTGTTCTAATGTAAAATGTTTTTACTCAAAATAACTTCTTTATTATACATCATGCAAAACTATAAAATTATTTTTGAAAAAATCCTAAGAGGACTTTTAAGAAATGTATTTTTTGTGAAAAGGCTTAGGAAATTAAAACAAAAAAGAAATTAGCAAATGTATCTGAATAATTGTTAAGGTCTTTCCAGTTTTGAACGTCTATAACCTGTTTATTCTATTAATTTATTGTACATATAAATTAAGTTCTTTAACCATTCAATATTGATTGACTATCTAATACATATGCAGTATAATAATTCATATTATTATTTGTACTACAGTATATGCATTCTTTGGGTATCACAGTGTATACTCTTTATGGATACATTTTCATTTTTAGCTATTTAATTCCAATTAGACTATAAGTCTTTCAAGAAAAATTTCTATGTGAGAATTCTTCACATCCTTTGGGGAATTAATTAAAAGAGACATATAATTTTGCTGCTTCAAAATTTCTTTTTCAAAAATCATGAACATCAAACTTAATGAATCACCTTCAGTCAAAGCATAAAAGATATCAAAAAGTTTAAAGAACAATAATCCAAAATATTGCAGAGAAAAACGAGAAATCCAAAATCTTATTTTTGTCCTTCGTCTTCAAATTTCAAACCAACAGACTCCATGAAAAATGTTTTAAGACAATTCCTTATAGTTTTAAGTCTTTGGCACCTAAGATTTATGCAAAAATCTTATCAAAAAGATTGTTATTCACTTTTAGTTACAAAACCCAGATACAACATTCCATCTAGAGAAGAGATTAACATTTTTTTATCCTGAATTGTACTCTGTTGTCCAAAAGTTAAATAACATTATACAATGTGCCATTTGAAAATGAACATCTTCTTAGCATCACTAATGTGCGGTAAAGGGACCCTAAGTACAATGCAGTTGTGTCAATGCTGAGAACTTAATTTACCTCCACTGTAATAGTAAACTTCCACTATTTTCCTACTAAAATTTGAATAATAAAAATTTCATTATTATTATATTTAATAAAATGTCAGATTTTTTCTTTTATCCCAAAATTTCATTCTCTTTCTTTTCTGTTTTATTTATCCATTTTATACATGTTAGTGTATATATGTCAGTCCCAATCTCCCAATTCATCACACCACCACCCACCCACCTGCCACTTCCCCCTTGGTGTCCATACACTTGTTGTCTGCATCTGTGTCTCAATTTCTGCCCTTCAAACCGGTTCATCTGTACCAGTTTTCTAGGTTCCACATATACCAAAACTTCATTCTCTTAATGGTGACTTTGGCTTTGGCCTCAGCATTAACCAAATGTGGACTTAACCCTTGATCATTTGGCATTCAGTCAAACTGTGTATTCTGTGAACTTCTAAACAGTCACATGCATACATATACTTTTTACATAAATGATTTAATACTATAACACATTCAGCAAATAATGATATTATAGGTTTATCTCACTCTTTGTAACAGTTTTATTTCATTATATTGCCATTTGCTGGTTATTTAATCACTCCCCTAGAATGGAAATCCAAGTTCTTTCTAGGTTTTTGTTTTATGCAAACAATGCTTAATGAACATGGATTTACAGATATCTTTGTGTACTTTTGCCAGTATATGAGTGGCATATTTTCCTAGAAGTAGAATTGCTTTTTCTCTGCCTGCATTTTGAACTTTGATAAAAATTGCCACTAATAATACAAAGAACAAAGTATGAGAAAGCTTTTCCCTCATATCTTTGGATGACTCATAATTGTTTTAATTTCCCCCAAGAGTATTAATTCTTGCATCAGAGCTAAACACGATATTCAAAAACCTTGAGGACCTAGCTAGCTAAATATATATATGTAATATATATATATATAATATACATGTATGTATATATATAATGTTTTAATTAAATCTCATTTAAAATAATTTTAACTGTTGCTAACAAAGGCAAAGCAATACGCATTCAGATATTTAACATAATTTCCCTCTGTAATTTTTATTTATTCATTATTGCCTTATGAAGATGCATTAAACAAAAACGAACAAACAAAAAACACCCTCTGTGGACCTGGTATCTTGCTTTCTTTCCATCTGGCGTCCACCAGATGTCTCCGCTCCTCCACTAAGGTGTGCTTGTCAGCCCTGCCTGTTGCTTTCGGAAGCATCTATTGGTGAGTCAAACTATTCCCTCACAGAAATTTTTTTCAGGGTACTGTTCATCTTTTTTTAAAATAAACACGAAAATGCTTCTTTTAGAACTAGTACCTGAGTGAAAATGGCTTGATACTATAACATTTCCACCATTTTGGAAAACAGAAGACGATACCCATAACAGAAAAATATTTTTTTTCTTTTCAGGAAAACATCATTATATATGGGGGTGGTATGTATTTTAATAACATAAAATTGATTTGTGTAAGAGAATCTACCAACTGAACCAATTTGTTCTGGTGTAATAAGGGTACACACCCTTATAACTGAAATAGGTTTAACCAATTTACATTTTTACCAGAGCCCAGTTTAATACTTTCAAAGTTTTTCAAGGGTGAGCCTTTCCAGTACAGCCAAATTATACAAATATTAAGCATTCCATACACATTTTTAAAGCCTCCTATAGCACCTGGTACAGGCAGGTGTTTTATAAAAACAGAACAAAACCCCTACATATATGAAGTGGCTGTGCAAGCAGGAAGAGTAGGGAAAGAAAGAGGAGATTCTCACGTAACACAGGAAAGAACTCAGTTATTCTGTATAGCATAGTAGTTACCAAGCACCTACATAGCCACGGGAGAAGGACATCTCTAAAGAAATGCACAGGCCAAAGATCTTTTAAGATGCAGTCAAATCATTTTCTCATTCAAAACAAAGAAGTAGAAGAGAAGAATCATATGTTGTTCTTTTTAACCTCAAATCTTTCATTTCCTTGTACCTTTCTTATTTCCCTGCAAGTGTTTTCCTTAAAATCAAGCCTACAAAAGAAAAAGAGTTCCCTCCTCCCACACTCCCAACCACCCCCAAATCCTCTATTATAAGACAATATTGGGACCCCTAATTTTCAGATATTATTACCTTTCATTCTCATGGCAACTCTGCAGGCATCACTGAAACTTAGAGAGTTTAAGGGACTTACCTACGACATACATTCCATCATACCTGACATGAGACCTGACACAGAACTCACAGATATTGGCACCATTAGGCCATCCAATTTGACTAGATCTTTTTGCGGAGATATATTATGAATGTTTAGCAAGCAGACTCCATTATCGAACTTGAAATTTATACTGGTCCCATTGGTTATTAGCTTTGTTTAGGAAAGCTCAGTTCCATTTACAATTCTGTGATTTGATTACCTGTGTTGTTAGTAAGAAGAGAGGGTGCGAGGCCAAGCTGGAGAGGAACTGAGGTGTTGGAGGGAACTAGAAGCCATGGGAAGGGTGTGGCATTCCTTGTGTTCCGCAGTGCATTCTGACCTGCAGGCACTTCACTCAACACTTGGATTACTCAGCCCACACCTCCTTTGCTTTCTTTCCTGTCCTGGTGACAGACAACATTTCACCGGAGGATGGTCCCATAAATGGCAAGAAAGAGCAAAATGGCTTAAACTCGTGCATTTTAAAACCCAAATGATGTTGTCAATCTGTGTGTCCGGGAAGCAGTAGAGGCATCACTGTCCTTTATATGCCCCCATAACTTGCTGTATATTACACTACTCTGTACCCCCATCCTTACCTCCTTTACCTTCCAGTTTCAGGGGACTTCTTGTCAACATCTCTTATCCAAGGAGAGTTCCATCTCCTCAAAAAATGTCCTGCTGGTCATTCTTAATCACTTCCGTTTGGGAGTTCTTAGACTGTTCCATACCTTTTGCTATTTATAAAAATGCTGTGAAGAATATCTTTGCTCATGAGTCTTTATCTGCATTCCTACTTATAACCTTTATTGATCTATAGGCAAAACTACTGAGCTAAAGGCTATGAGCATTTTTTTAAATGCTGGATAAATCTTGATTAATATGACCAAAGTGCCATATGGTTGGGTTTTTCTGGGTTTTTTTGTTTTTTTTGCGGTACGCTGGCCTCTTACTGTTGTGGCCTCTCCCGTTGCAGAGCACAGGCTCTGGATTCGCAGGCTCAGTGGCCATGGCTCACGGGCCCAGCCGCTCCGCGGCATGTGGGATCCTCCCGGACCGGGGCACGAACCCGTGTCTCCTGCATCGGCAGGCGGACTCTCAACCACTGCGCCACCAGGGAAGCCCACCATATGGTTTTATATGGTCTCAAGTATTTTAAAATGCAGAAAAAAATAAGGGAAAGTACTTGCCTCTGGTGCTAAAAAAAATTGACTTTTTTCCTTCTTTTCCCACATACTTCTTTAAACTCTCAAATTTGGTTTTTCACAACCAACATGTATTTCATTTAGATTAGAAAACAAACAAAAAAATTTTCAAAACCCCCAAATCCTAAACATTCTTCAAATGTCAACCTAAATGCCACCTTTTCCATGAAGTCTTCATTGATTTCCCCAGAAGAGATTATCTATCAATACAAACCCACAGAGACCTTACTTAGCTTTACCACTTTGATCATTCAGATACTGGGTACCTCCATTTTTCACCCCAGACTAAAATTCCTTGGGAACGGAGATTATTTTTAAATGTTCTTTGTATGCCCTGAGTGTCCTTAACATGATAACTATATGGGCAACCAAATGAAAATTGTCATCAGTGGTGTAAAATCTAGTTCTTGGAAAAAGTCTAGTACTTGCCATCCCAGATAAGTAAAGTTCTGCTGGCATAGACTGGCACTTCATATCCCACTGAGCAGAGGAACAAGCTTTCTTGAAAATGATGAGGAATAATAAGGTAAAGTACAGACCCGTTGAAGACTGAGCTTCACCAGTGCTATTCTCATACATATCTAGGCTTGAAGTAATGATTCCTAACCAGAGACACTTATCAGAATTTCCTAGGGCAATTAATATGGCTACAAAACAGGCTATAGTTATGTTCCAGTATCTACTGGCCGTTGGTGAGGCTTTGCCAACCAGAACGTAGAAAATGAAATTCTCTAGTCCAAGTTTTACCTCTCACACACTGCACTTGGACCCACGAAGACAGGATGGAGGCCTTACGTCTGCCACTTACCAACTGTCGACTCTTGGGAGAATCTTTCCAACTTATTGGAAATCAGCTTCTCATGAGACATTCTGGCATGATAAAAACTCTTTGCCCAAGAGACGAGAGAGAGACCTGCAGAAGTACCTGAATTTACCCACTTGCCCTGAATCACCCCCAGGGACCAGCATAATCTAGCCTATTTGTCAGGAGCAATAGGTTTAAATGTGTGTCCTGGGGGGAAACGGTCTATGAGAAGTTAAAGTACTATATAAACTAAAATATATAAACATGTATTTCATTCACTAAAATCGTTTTTGCATCTTAAATCTTAATTTTCTGTATTAAGGTGGTCCTCACTGGTTCCCATTAATAATTTTAAAAATAGCTAAATTTGTTTTTAAAGCTATTATTCACTTTGAGGAGATGTGTGAAGTGTAATTCTCTTAGCCAGCTGATAGCACATTCACTCTGCGGCTCTTGCAGGAGGGAAGGTGAATCCTTTTATCTCCCACTCGACCTTCACCTCCAATCATTGCAGGGTTTTTCTCCACACACTTTAATTTTTATTCCACCCAAGTCTAATCTCTATTCAGCTTTGAGGTAACCATGTCATAATACTTACTCAGAGGCTTCAACTATCTTGTGTCATTTTTCTTAAATGTCAATACTAATTGTAATTTTTTGAATAAATTATTTATTAGAAAAGGAGAGATGGCCAAAAACATGCTAGGTAGCAAGAGAATACCATCCTTTACTTAAGAAGTCACCATCATTCTCAGATAACATTCACTGAACGTTTGCCAGGCTGTTTTACTAAGCTATTAACTCCTTAAAATAGATCTATGCAGTATGTGGTCTTTTTTTTCTCCACATTTTAGATGAGAAAACTGTGGCACAGAGAGGTAGGTAATTTGCCAGAGGTCACACAGTAAGTGAGAGAGCTAGGTTTCAAGTCCTGGTTGCCTAGTTTTAGAACTTGTACATTGTAACTATTCAAATACTGTGTTAAGGCAGAAACATAAAACCCTTTGCAACCTGGAAAGAAGAAAACCTGGTTCTTGGGGAAAATGAAAAGTAAACTTGAAGATACGATGGAGAAAATATAAAGAGTAAAATGGCATCAGAGAACATGATTTCCTGTCTTCCAACTGGAAATAAAAATACATAAAAGTGAGGTAGCTATTAATAAAATGTGAGTTAAAACACATTAATACATGCAGGAAGCAAGTCAAAATGGAAGTCAGAAAATGTAAAGTGAAAAGGTTTCATGTTAGTGCAGAGCCCCAGATCTGAGTTCATGCAGTCTCAGCTAACACAAAGTCCGTTACACGATACCTGCATACACCCAGCACTTGGCAAGCTTTATTCAAGCTTCAGGTCCTTCATCTCAAAAGTGAACGGTTTGGATTGGATAATCTCCGTGGTCCTTTTCCACCTGATGTTTCTGGGATGTAATCAGTGATTTAGTTCATCAAATGCTTGCTTTGTAGTTTCTCTATGTCAGACACATGGCTGGGTTCTGTGCAGATACACAAAAGCATCGGCATGATCTCCCTCCTTTTGCGAGGGGCTCTTGGTGCTCTCCTGTGCCAGGTGAAACTCCTGGAGACTTGAATCCTCAGCCGTCGTGCTTGGCACCTGAGGCCAGCTCAGTGGCACTGTAAATGACCGCATCTGATTCACAATTATTAGACACTGTTAAAATTTGGCGGTTGCTAGACTGTTTATAAAAGAGTTTAAAGAGTAGCTGAGGCTCATAAAGGGATTAGGAATTTGGAGTGAAATGTTTACTTCTTCATCTAAAAATGTTTGGCTTGAATTGTTGGGCAGAGACTCTGGATTGTGCCCCAGTATCTATTCTGTTTGTTTTCCTTATAAATAGAAACCTCAGTTTTAGCTAGTCACACAAACACCCAGAATAATCATTATATCCTCCAGTCTTCCTTACAGCTACATGTGGCTATATGACTAATTTCTGGCAATGGGCTATAATAAACTTACTGTATGCAACTTCTGAGAAATATTCTTAGAAGAATGATCAAGCCCTTAATCCCTATTCCTTTCTGTTGACTGGAATATAGATGTAATGATTGGAGCTTAAGCAGCCATTTTGAACCAGGAAATAGAAGCCAGATACTGAGGATGTAGAACAATGAGATAAAGGAGTCTAGGTCTCTTATGACCAAAAAATTACTTTTTCAAAATCTACCTTCAGTCTTTTAATGTATATGAGAGACAAGCTTCTATATATTATTTTTCTATAACTTCCATAACTTTATTATTGTTTAGGAACATCTATTCAACTTATAGCTGAATTTTATCATAACTGATACAGACAGAGGTCCCTGGTGTAGTAAGCAGGAAATAATAATTTGCGGCTTCTTGTTCCATTTGTAAGATAAGCCCATGTCTTCCGTGTAGGACAGTTGCAAATGTAGAAACAAATACAACTGATGCAGAAGTATCTGTGCTTGCAGTATTTTTAAAAATCAAACTACATTTCAGAGCAAACACATCCACTCTGAGGCTGGACAAGATGACATTAGTTGTTGTGAGCAAGTATTTTATTTTTTACTTATTTTATCCAGCTTTATTGAGATATAACTGACATATAACACTGTATAAGTTTAAGATATACATTTGAGTTGTTACACTTATAGATCACAAAACGATTACCACCATAGTTTAGCTAAACATCTCTCATGTCACATAATTACCATTTAAGATCTACTCTCTTAGCTACTTTCAAGTACATAACACAGTAGTATTAACTATAATCACTATTCTGTACATTAGATGCCCAGATCTTGTTCATCTTATAGCTAGAAGTTTATACTCTTTGACCAACCTCTCTCCATTTTCCCCACTCCCTCCTACTCCCAGCTCCTGGTAAGCACCATTCTACTCTCTGTTGCTATAATTTCAGCATTTTTTTATATTCCACAAATAAGTGAGATCATATAATAATTGTCTCTGTCTGGCTCATTCCACTTACCATAACATCCTCAAGTTCCATCAGGTCACTGTGAACCACATTGACTCTTGCTAAGTGGCAGCTATCTGTAGCCCCTGCTTTTCTTCCCTATGACTAGCTAGTTCTATATTTCTTAGCTCTGCCAGTCTAGGTAGGATAAAATTGAAGCGGGAACTTCGTGCAGTGCCCTGAAAGGCTGGGGAAGCTTGTTGCTCACCCTGCTGTTGGTTTCCTGGCAAAGGGAACTCTTTCTAGCTGAGGAGTTCCCTCTTAGCCCTGAACAACGCCTGCTTGAAATTGTTTGATGGTAATGACCATTGTGAATGACAAAGAGAGACTCCTACACGACTTGGGAAAGGCTCTCAGGATGCCATGGCCAAAGTTAGCAAGAGATGTGACAAACCACAAACATGTTTGACTTGATCATAACACTGACATTAGCTGCCTATCACTATAATGGCAATTAATGAGAAACTTAGATTATTAAAGAATTTAAAGACTAAGCAAGTGAAAGTTCACAAATAATAATTTGTTTCAAAGTAGAGATGGTTCCAAGGTTCAAAAGCTTTTGAAACTGCACAATATCAAAGTGAAAGGCTCACACAGTATAACTTCTGAAAGGTTCCCCTAAAATAATTGTGGACATATCATGGAGTACAGATTCTACCTATTACTGTGGATTTTCAGTGTAAGTAAATGGATCTATTTTGGAAACAAAATGCCCAATAGAACATTTTTTAGTAATGCATCCAAAGAAGTTAGTTACACTCTTATTTGGTGAAGTGTATTTGAAAACTTAACGTTTTAATCCCACAAGAATTACTTTGCATTTAAGAATAAATAATGGACTCAAAAATTGCTTGTAGAAGATATTTTTTTAATTTAATTTTTTAATTTGGGTTTCTTAAGATAATCCTTAGTTTTTTAATATTGTTTTGTTTTTGTTTTGGCTGTGCCATGCGGGATCTTCCGCAACCAAGGACTGAACCCATGCCCCCTGCAGTGGAAGCACAGAGTCTTAACCACTGTACCATCAGGGAAGTCCTGTAGAAGATATTTTAAATAATTTCCTGACTGTTTTAAAATATATTACTGTCATTCAATATAGTGAATAAATTTTTGAAATAATAAATATTAGAACATATATATATGGTTTTAATATTTGGTGAATAAATCATCACCACTGGGTGATTACTCATTTATTGAATATGCACACTTCACTATTTTCATAGTACTTTGTAAAATTTTGGTCCAAGTTATGTATTTTAACTGGTGAAGACTTTTTCCACAATGCTGCTTAATACTTCAAGATTTTATTAAACCGTAAAAGTCTAAAGCAAAAAATGAATCCAAGAGCTCATTCACAACCCCATTTTATAAAGCACAGAAACCTGATGAACTCAGATAACCCTAATTACAATATCCTCCAATATTTAACATAGGAAATTCATTGCTAAGAGCAGATTCCTTAAGCACAATTAAGTTATTCTCCCCATATTACCATAGTGCATTCTGTATTATCTCAAAGAGCAAAGGAAGAAAAGAACAGCTTTTATCACAACATCTAGTTATTTAAAATGGCTTCTAGGATACAAAACTTTCTTTTAAATTCTTTATTAACAGTACCTTTATTTTAGGTCTTTTTATTAAAAGCTTTTTTAAATTTTATATTACAAAGCAAAGTTTAAATCATATAAGGAAGCACATTTGAACCTAGTGAATCTAATCTTTCTTCTTCACAAGCATTTAAATCAAAAGCACAATAGAAATGAGTTGATTTAAAACTCTACCAGGGAGAAATGCATGCACACTTTCTCCATTTTGCCCATTCATCTTACCTAGAGCTTTATGAAATTTCTTTTCTAAAATTTATATAATGCCTTTCTTCATTCTTAAATTCTATTATCAAATAATATTGGTAAATTGTTTGAAAAATTATTTTTCAAAGACTCAAATGTTTACATTTCCCAGTGTCTGGGAAATAATACAAGCTGGTCATAAATAATAATTACCTAGCGATGATCACATTTCTAATCTTTCTTTTGCAGAGCCTAATTACTCAGCAAGGCCTCAAGGTCTGTACTAATTTACATGGCCTATGATTAACTACAGCAAATCAACCTAGAATGGCATATACACAAAATCTTTTGCTTTAGGAAATCTTAAAAAAAAAAAACAAAAAAAACACTTTTGGAACCTATTTAGAACCTCTGATGGTATGCAAAACAGATCCAGGCTCCCGTGTCTACTCATAGGGTCTGAGTCTTTGAACAAGAGCGCCCTTCCCTGGAACAGTCTTCCTCTTTTGTAGAGTTTGGAAGTTGAGGATGGAATGGACAAGTTGATTTTAACCCTGCAGTCTTTTCCAGAATAAAATGTGGATGCTTCTAGTGAGTATTAAAGTAACAATGAACAAGACTCTTGTGTTTCATAGAAAATTACAAGCAATGTGCACTCAAAGTTATAGCATGAAGTACAAAACAATTTAAAAGTTCAAATTTTATAAGTAGTAGTTTATAATAGTTTAGAGATTAAGCAAAATATCAAGTATAGAAAATAATATTGACACTATCAGTAAAGAAGTGCAGGTGTATAAAATACATCATTTGTTACATTTGAAGTATTTTGGGTAAGTGTGCTTATCCATAAATGTGGTTTGGATTTTAAATCTATTAAACTCCCTTAGCCCTCTCATTTTCTGTTTTAATGATCTCTCCTTAAATTTAAACTTTCACCCTTGTTCAACTTTCAGCCCTTCTCTAAAACCTTCCTTGATTATTTCTAATCTCACTGATCTGCCCTCTTTTCTGAATTCCCCAATAGTAGGAAAGCTTCTGTAATGATCAATAGTTATATAATAAGGTATGTTCATTAACCACATTAATTAAACATTTCCTTATTTCCCTACTGGAATAGAAATGCTGAAAATAGCCAAGTATATGAGATTGGGAAATAATCAACAACTGGATGAAAAATACCAGCTTGAGAACCAGCATACAGGAAGCAGGCAACTTCCTCAGCCGTCAAAATCCTCATTAGTGAAGTTGAGATTGGTTGTACAGGATGAAAAGGAAACACTGGGCCCCAGCCTGGATGAATCAACCTAGCTCAATTGAAATTCTTTTCCAATCATTTGAACATTGGAGGGCCCAAGACTGAGAACGCTGGAGTCATTCTCATATGGGAATACAGCAAATGATTGAGCAAGTGGGGCAGGTCTCATAAAGCTAAATGATGTGGAACCTCTTGGCAGGAGGAAAGAATACCTTGGACGTGCTTCCTTCAGGGTAAGGATGTTGATCTGGCTTGAGGAGGGCTAAAGGCCCCCAAAACGTTATTCTCCATCTTCAGTGACAACTTCATGGCCCCGCACTGTGGTTTTAGTCATCTTCATAGGAGATGGAGGTACCTTGGTAGGGGACCTTTGGTTGGGCACAGGGGTAGAAGGCAGAGTGTTCTGAGATCCAGGCAGGGATGATGAGGCAGGAGATGGGGCAGAACCAGGGATGCAGGTGACATGATTGGACTTGCTGTCTGTGTGAATGATGATGGTGGTACTGTTGGTGGGCTTGCTGAGGTGGACAAAATATAAGAGCAGAACGGCAAGGGTCCTAGCAATTAGGCCAATAGACACACCAGAAATGTTTTCCAGAGTGACTACAGTTTTGCTGTCACCTGCAAAAGATTATGAAAAGTGAATATTTCAGCAATAAGACAGTGGTAACTTAAGTAAATGGTTTTAATTAGAATATGGCTAATTTTTTCACTACTCCAAATGCCGCAATTTAAACAAACAAATTTATCAGCGCACTCTCTTTCTCTCTCTCTTTCTCTCTCTCTCACACACACACACACACACACACCCCTTGCCCACAAGTCCATAAGGACAAAATTTCCCCTCTTAGTTAATCCTTTGTACTAAAGCAATAAGGCATCATGTCAAATGCAAATAGGTTGCCTCAGGAATATATCACATTAAGTTTATATATCAGCTACTAAAATTGCAGTATAAATTAATTATCTAATTAGCCCTCAAGGGGAGAAAAAATAAAGAAAAGGTATATCAGAACATGTAGATTAGTTATCTCTGAGTGATGGACATTTACAGGTATTTCTTTGACTCACTGTCATCTCCCATGTTCACATGACATATTGAGATTTTATAACTAGAAAATGATTCATTAAATAGTTTTATCTTTTAAACATAAATAAAAGGAAGTTCACTGAGCTTAAAAAGATGTCAGCTCCGGCATGGAGTAGGATCTTACAGACATAGACTACAGCACTGATAACTTGCTGGGGCCTGCGGTTCCCCCGTGTTAGCAGGAGATTGTGGGGTGGGATGCCACAGGAGAAGCACACAGCCACCAAGGAGGGGTGCGGCTGGGGAGGGATTGAAGGGGAGGAGAACCCTGCAGCAGGGCTGACAGAGCAGAGCCTGCCATCCCGGCTTACCATTACTCAAGAGAACTACTGAAGACTCCCCACCGCACCACGGGCCCCAAATCTCACCCACTGCGGTTGTAAGGTCACAATGGGCAATCTACAACCACAGTGCATTCCTTTGTTTGAACAGTATGGATTTCTGGGTAACTACAGAGAAAGAATGTTAAAATAAGCAATCAATCAACCCTGATTTTTAAGGGTGAAGAAAATTTATTTTATCCAGTAAAATAAACACATAAAACATGTAAAAAACTTATGAGAGTCCAACTTGTATTAAATGACGAACTAACCAAGTTCTAGGAGAATCTGAAACTCTAATAATGGTTTAGTGATATGAATTATATGAATACATTTTTCATATTAAATGATCAAAGAAGGAAAATAATCATCTCAATGCTCAAGGCTCATTTAACAAATTTCATCGTTCAAAACTGATAAAAGCAGACAAATAATACCAATCTCAAAGAACTAAAAGGAAAGAACAACTCCCAAATGTGACAAGGAATGTCTACCTCAAAGCAATGACCATCATATTTAACAGTGAAACATCAGGGACCACATTCCTTTAAAGGCAGGAGAAGTGAGGAAATTCTCCTACCACCAATATCCGGTAATGTTTTTCTAGAAGTTCTCATCAGTGTGTAAAAATAATGGAAATGTGAAGATAAAAATGAACATTATTTGCAGATGACATGATTGCTCACAAACAGAGTCCCAAATACTTAACCGAATAACCTATCGAAAGTAATAAGACCTCGTCAAGTTGGCTGATTATAAAGGTATAAAACATATGTGTAACAGCACTTGTTTTATGTGTGAGTATGTGTGTGTGTACTAGCAACTGCTATTCACAGTAGTAATGAAGCATTTAAAATAGCTAAGCCTATAAAATGCCATAGGACTTATGTAAAGAAAACCATAAAACTTTACTGAGAAACAAAAAGACAACGTGAACAAATGTCCTCTTATAAAAGGTTTCTGTAGTATAAGCTCTCAATTCTCTGAATTTTAATTAAGATCTTTATGGAATTTTGGAGAAAATATTTAGGTAAATTGACAAAAATTTCATGTGACAAAATAAAGCAATCAAAAGAATAAAATTAAATTGGATGAGGGACAAGAAGCAAAATATTAGCAGTGATTTTCTCTGGGAGGGATCATGGGTGATTTTTAAAATTTTTTATTTGTAATTTTCCGTTTTTTCCACATGTTTTAAAATAAGCAAATAAACTCATAAAGAATTATAAAAGGGAATTCCCTGGTGGCACAGTAGTTAAGAATCCACCTGCCAATGCAGGGGACATGTGTTCAAGCCCTTGTCCAGGAAGGTCCCGCATGTTGTGGAGCAACTAAGCCCATGCGCCACAACTACTGAGCCTGTGCTCTAGAGACTGCAAGCCACAACTACTGAAGCCCGCACGCCTAGAGCTGGTGCTCTGCAACAAGAGAAACCCGCACACCACAACGAAGACACAATGCAGCCAAAAAGAAATTAAAAACAAAACAAACAAACAAAACAAAACAAAAAACAAATTTGTTAAAACCAAATCTTAAAAAAAAAAAAGAATTATTAAAAAGACCTTCTACCCTTTGTTTTGGGGGACCTAAGAGGTTATATGTTGCCTGTCAGATTACTAAAAAATGGGAAATTCAAACCATTCCTTTTCACAGCCTCAAAAGTTGGTTTTACTGGGGGGTTTTTGCTCATCATTAACTAATTATTTGACTTAATGGAATAAATTGTATAAATGTTTTTGACATGTGGGGAAACACCATAACTCATATTTAATATATTATGAAAAGGAGAAGGAAATAAAATGATGTATATATGATATTAAAGCAACGGCATTTTGCATCTTCCGTGAAATATGAGGCAACTTCATTTTTTGGAAAGGTTAAACGTCAAATGTAGAAAGCAAGAACATTAGACATGAAAGCAGTTAAAAGGTATGTACAAAACTCACCAACTCAGCTGCATTTTGTTCACTATCCACAGCATGCTGTTGGCCGTCCATTCTGAACGGGTTGGTATCTCCAATGGAGCTCCAAAGAGATCTGTGTTCACTTTGTGGATCAGAAGTTAGGAAATACTGAATTTATGCTAAATTAGTAATTGTGTATTTGCTCAACCTGGATTATGCAAAGTAATAGTCATCTGTTTCCTGGGAAAACTTCCAAATTAAATCCCAAAGTACACAATTTATGTTAGTTGGGAAAATGTAAATAGAAAAATTTGCTCCCTTCCCAAAATGACCTGCAGAAAACTATCTCAACTTTAAGAGTCTAGGATTCTGAGCAGATGTAAACCTTTGCCTTCCTTATTTCACAAAACTTACTTAAAGTCACTGAAACTTGATTTCTCACAGGTTAGGAATTTAGTTTTTGCTTCTAAAAAGCCTACAAAGCCACTCCTTGATTATGGATACTGTAAAATTCTTTGGCTAAATAGAGGGATTATGGTGATGACTAATTTCAAAACTGTCCAAAAATAAGACAATATTAAGATTACTGGATCACGATAAATGTGCGTGAACGGTGAGTAAAGTCTTCTGTATGGAAGTCAGTGGCTCTACTGAGATAGACAAGGGGAAAGAAAACATTAAAATAGCTTTAGCTAGAATTAAAGATAAAAATAGGAAATAAGTACACCTCAGTAGCTCTTAAGTACACAAATCAAGGATTATCCACGGTAAATCTTGTCTGCTTCTTAGCACATTGTATCTTGCTTTAGACTATGAATTATTTTGTCACTGTTTCTGATGAATACTGATCTTTCAGATGTGCAGGAACTAGAAAAGAAAGACCATCTTTGGTACTTTTCCACTTTGCACTAGGAAAAGTGTACCTGATAGAGCCTGCAAAAGTGAGGTGGTGTTTCACAACAATCTGAGAGCTGATGCAGTCTGACCCTTTAGCAAAGTGGCAAGCAGTATAGAATAGAGAAAAAATGACTTTAAGATATATTTTAGTCATGCATTTCGTATAGGCCAACTTTGGGTAGGGAGGCAGTAGTTAGTGACATGAATTTTCCAAACCATTAATAGACTTACATATATCCTAGTTCAAGAGCAGACATGTCTTCCTGTGTGTAATATTGTATTCACAAAAAAATGTTATGTAACTGAATTCCAAATCTCTGAACTTCCCATTAAGAAAACAATAGATGACTTATGCTTTAAATCACTGTTAGTTGCTTTTTTCTTCTTCTTTTTTTTTTTTTTTTGCCTTATGGCCAAAACAAATCCTGTTTCATTAATCCAGTGTTGCTCTGATTGTTTCTGAGTCCACTATTATGTAATGGTTGGAGAACTTGGGATCTTCAACTTATAATTCAAACTTCTCAGTGGTAGTATAAATCTTAGAGCAGCAAAGAATAAGACAAAGTACCTGGAAAAGTTAGCATCAGGAACCTGGCTTCCTACCTTTTTAAAAAAACGTAGGCTATTACATTTTATTATAATGACCTCTCTAAAGCAAAAGTGAAAGTCAAAAGACAATTAGATTGGTCTTCAATATACTGAAAAACAATCACTGGCAAGCTAGGATTCTATGCTCAGCAAGAATAGCTATCAAGTAAAGAGTAAAAATAAGATCATTTTTTAGTTAAACACAATTTGACTAAGTTTTTCACCAGCAGGCATTCACTGAAAGAAATGCAAAGGGTAGAAATGCAGAAGGAAAGGAATCTCAGTCAAAAGGGTTGAGATGTAAAATGGAGAGAAGAAAAGGTGACAAGACAAGAGTCCACTATGATTCTTGCTCCTCAATAGTGTACTGAAGGTCCCAACCAGGGCAATAAAATAAGAAGTCCATTATATAAGGAAGAAAGATGCTGTTATTTGCATATAGCAGGATTGTAAACATAGAAATCCAAAGAATCCACAAGCAACCTATTAGAATAAGTAAGAGTTTAGCAAGATTAGTGGATACAAATCAGTATACAAAAATAATTTAAGAAAGTATTTTCTATTTGTACAAGCGATTATTTCAAATTTTTGTGTATCATCAACAAATATTCAGAAAACTAAAAACTTAAAGAGATATTGAAAAGAAATTTTCAAGCATCTAGAAATAAATCTACTAATAGAGGTGCAATACTTTTAATGGAAAACTTATGAAATCTTATTGAGTAAATCATTAATGAAGTTCTAAATAAATATGCTGCTGGCAGTTATATAAATTGGTAAGATGACTTGGAAAGCACTTGACATTATCTAGTAAACTTGAAGATACTTATGAGCTATGATGAAGCAATTCCACTCCTAGTATGTCACAAATATAATGTAGTCGGAAAAATAATAGAGACATTAAAACTAAACAATCTTGTTTGGAGATATATATGTAAGTGAAACATCTATTTTATTTTATTTTTTACCTCCCCAAGATATTTATTAACTACAGAGGAAAAGACAGCAACTTTACAGTGGAGAAATCCAGTAGAAGCTACCTTAACCAAGTGATCAAGGCCAACATCACCGGTAATATGACATACTGACATCATGAACTCCTTGATATAGGATATATATCTTCTAGGTATTTTCCCCAAAAATGTATAATCTCACTCAAGTAATAAGAAAACATCAGACAAATGCAAATTTGAAACATCTATTTTAAAAAGCAAAGAAATATTTAACGTAAAACTTGTGATAGTGGTGGTTACCTCTCAGGGGAAGGAGAAAAGCAGAATTGGGGCCGAATACCACATTGAAGGTCTCTGGGGATTCTGGAAGTGTTCTGTTTTTGTCCTGAGTATGATAACATGGGTGTTTATTTAATAAATATCAACCACATGCTAAAAATAAGTACTTATCAAAATATATTGGCCAGCTCTAATAAAATTCATGTTACACAAGTCATTTTGAAATTTTTTTCAACACTCTCTCTCTCTTCTGTGTTCACAGCAACTATGTGACAAATAATTTGGAAGGCCCATTTTCCTCTTGGTTAGGCTTGATTCACTGACACCTTTAGTTTCAAGGCCTGATGGCACAATAAGAAGTAAAACATGAAATAAACTAGTTACCATACTTGTGGGCTTGCAAAAAAACAATACAATTGCTTTAAGGTAATTAGGTCTGATTTTGCTTGATGATTGTCTACTCTTTCAACACTAGCCTAAATGGCTTCCTGGGGTCTTAGCTCTTCACTTCATAAAAGGTGCTGAGATCACTGAACTTTGGCACCTCTCAGCAGGAAACACGGTTGGCCCTGGGGTGACACATTTTTTTGTATCAGCTCATGTGCATCGTCTGCTCTGTTTGTTTGCTGATTCTGCAAGTGTATTAATTCTTGTCAGTCCTTGAACTTGAACCTGAGCCATAAACTTTATGGACTGATCTAAGATCTCATGCCTTAAGTCCTTCAAGTTTGATCTCCACCTTGACCATCAAAGATTGAATCATTGTTCTTGGGAGAAGGTGACAAGAGCATAGGGTTGTACCCTTTTCCCAGCTACTGAATGCTGGTTCCCAGCCACGATCATAAGGCATTAGAGCATAGCAGTCAACCTAAGTATTGATTTCTGGTGACATTTCTTGGGCTTCCTTTGCTTTACCCACAAAGAAAAAAAAGAAGAGATAATTATTCAGAATCCTTAGACGAACTAAAGAGATTATGTTTCTGGGTTCTGTTGTAAATATCTCTGAAATGGGAAGTTTATCCATATGTCACAATTATGGAGCCAATTGTGACTCCCAGAAATGTTAACTATTCAAAGCAGTTCAAAATAGTACAAAGAAATGAAACATGTTTCCCAGAGAGCATGGATATTGGGACCATTTGTGCTTCCTCTTGGCTCTGGAGATCATCTAGAAATCAAAAGAGGGGAAGATCAATATTTGACTTGCTTATGGAATCTCAAATAGCAAAATGTAGGATTTTTAGAAAGTTATCTAGAAGCCCAGTAGAGTAAGAAAAAAATTGATACATCAAAATAATAGAAGTTAAAACACCCTAGAATAAATGAAGTTTTATTACATAAATATATAGTAAAACATATATACAGTTGACCCTTGAACAATGCATAGGTTAGGGTCACTGACACCCTGCAGTCAAAAGTCCTCATATAACTTTACAGTCAGCCCTCCTTACCTGTGGTTCCACATCTGTGTATCCAACCAACCATAGGTAGTGTAACACTGTAGTACGTATTTATTGACAAAATTCTCATATAAGTGGACCCACGCAGTTCAAACCTGTTGTTCAAGAGTCAACTGTCGATAACATGTATTATGTATATAAATATATATACCAAAATACTAGCAATTATGTAAACAAATATTTGGTTGGCCCAAAAGTTTGTTTGGGTTTTTCCATAAGATGTTATGGAAAAACCTAAATGAACGTTTTTGCCATCCCAATATATACAAATACTAACCATAATATATTTATATATATCAAAATATATATACCATGTGCTTGTGTATAAGTATATATACATACTAACAATTATGTTAACATAAATATTAATAATTCTGGCATTGAGTGGAATACTCATACTTACTAGTATTATATATATATATATATAACACATATAATTCATTGCTTCTTCGTGAAAGCATTTGTCGCATACTAATAAAAACAAACACTTATTTGTCAGGGACAATGATAGGTACATAAACCACTTTAATCTTCAAAATTGCTCTATGGAAAAGTATTATTCTATATTACAGATGAGGAAACTAAGACTCAAAGAGTTTAAGAAGTGTTCTTCAGGTTGCAAAACCAACAGTTGCTGCAGAGCAGAAATTCAATCCCTAATCTAAGTCAAAATCCCACGTAGAACCAGAAAATTGATTCTTCAGACATGAATCTAATAGACAAATCACTTAGTAGCCAGATACTCTGATGTAAATAAGATAGGAGGTACCATATGTGATTGGATTCACCTACGATCTTTTGGATTTCTTTTGTATCTCAGTTTTATAACGATATTCTATGACCACTGTTTGAAAATTAAAAATAAAAGAAGCATCCATATAGGATGCTTCATTATTTCACTTTAAATTCATTAACTTTAGTTTCCATTACTCACTGCCCCTAATTTACTGTCTGTTTCCCTTATCATTTTTTCATTAGTTTATGAAACATCTGACTTCATATACCTTTTTCCAATTAGAAGAGTAACATAAACCTATTTTGAAGATAATTCAGAAAATTTAAAGAAAATCATCACTTACCCAACTGTTTAAATTGTTTTGGTTCCTCCCAGACACTTTTCAATGTATATCTAAGGATAGTTATTTTTTAATTCATTTTAATGTGTTTTATTTGTTGTACAACAGTCAGTTACACAAAAAGTAAGATAGTTTACTTAACCATGCTTCCATCCTTAAGTATTTAGATTGTTTCTATTTTGCAGACATAATAGTCAATACAATAATTATTTTTAAAAATATTTTTTCAAAATTTTGCATTGTTTCTTTAGGTGGCAATTTAAAAGTGGCACTAATATGTATAAAGTAGATAACTAATGAGAACCTGCTATATAGCACAGGGAACTCCACCTCACTGTACAATAGAAACTAACACAACATTGTAAAACAACTATACCCCAATAAAAATAAATAAATAAATAAAAATTCAAAAAACATTTTAAAATATATAAATAAAAAATAACCCCCCCTCAAAAAAAGTGGAATTGAGTAGATCAAAAGCTCTTGATAAAAAAATTGCTGCCAAATTGATGAAGACAATTGTACCAGGTTACCCTGTCACTAACAGTGTCACAAGACCACCTTACTCATTGTGTTCTCCCTGCTTTGAACATTTTGACCATTTCCTCAGTCTTTGTTTTCAGGTCAGGAAAAAGAATGTGTGTGTGTGTGTGTGTGTGTGTGTGTGTGTGTGTGTGTAGTCATTTCCTTTGTTTTATAGCTCTGAAATTAAACACATTAATAACCATTTAAATATCATTCAATAGTCATATTTACAAACTATCATATATGTGCTTACTCATATTTGTATTTATGTTTATTCATATTTATGTTCTATGACTGTTTAACTATTATGGGTCAGTGTTCTTTTTTTCAGTGAACATTTTATGTATCAAGATACCAATGATTTTTCTACCCTCAGCATTGCAAATATTTTTCCAACAGTTTTTTTTTCCGTTTTTTTAAAATTTTTTTTTATTTTCTGTGCGCGGGCCTCTCACCATCGCCGCCTCTCCCGTTGCGGAGCACAGGCTCCGGACGCGCAGGCTCAGCGGCCATGGCTCACGGGCCTAGCCGCTCCACGGCATGTGGGATCTTCCCGGACCGGGGCATGAACCCGTGTCCCCTGCATCAGCAGGCAGACTCTCAACCACTGCGCCACCAGGGAAGCCCATATACAGTTTTTCAAATTATAGATTACCAGTTCCAGTCTAAAGATCCTGATTTAGTAAGTCCGGAGTATCATCAACTTATTTAAATCTTCTAGAATTATTAAGAATTCAAAATTAAGAGTCTAAATTAATGAATTTACTACTTAATCTGCATTGCTATTTTCTTCTTCTGTATCTTCTGTACTTAAGCACATAGCTGGGACTTAAGACAAGTCTTTAATTAATTGATTTACAAGATTGCAGAAAATTAATCATTTAATTTTAAAATAGAGATTCAAATGCACTTTGAATCTCTATTTTAAATCCACAAATATTAAAGTAAATAGAATATGGTTGTTTAAAAGGTAATTAAAATCTAAAGAAAAACTGAACACAACAAGCTTCACTATAAAGGAAACAATTATTATAAATTAAAACTTTTTATCTACATAAATTTAAATCTCCCCAGTATAAAATTTGTTCTTTATGTGTGTAATTTGTCTGCAGAGGAATGCAATGCTCTGAACTGAAATCTTTACATATTAAAATCTAAATGGTTTTGGGACTTCCCTGGCGGTCCAGTGGTTAAGACTCCCCCTTCCAATTCAGTGGGTGCAGGTTTGATCCCTGGTCAGGGAGTTAAGATCCCACATGCCTCTGGGCCAAAAAGCCAAAACATAAAACAGAAGCAATATTGTAACAAGTTCAATAAAGACTTTAAAAATGGTCCACATTAAAAAAAAAAAGTCTTTGAAAAAATTCTAAATGGCTAATTTTGCCATTAAGATTTTATATATAATGTCTTAAAGACATTCTAAATGAACAAATTGGGTTACTTTTTCTATATGAAATTATATTATTTTGAAATATAGAAAAAAAAAGAAGGTTCTTATAGCTTCAGTGTTCAGGTGTTTTTTTTTAATTTTTATTTAAGTATAGTTGATTTACAATGTTGTGTTAGTTTCAGGTGTACAGCTCTTAAAAAAAAAACATTTTTAATAGTTTTGGAAGACCTAAGTGTTGACGTGGTGAAAATTAAGGTAATTTTTTCCATTATTCACTGTCTAAATTACTTTTCTTCAAATGGCATCATGGTAGCTGCTATAGGTATAACGTAGCAATGGCAGTGGATATAGACTCAGCCATTGAAGAGGTAGCTACAATTTGAGGAAAGAGCCAGTGAGGGAAGATAGTTGTAGGTTAATTTGTAGTGAAAATAACTAAACGTTAACTTGCCATAGAAGAGAACACTTTGATGATTGGTGGTAGTTCTAGTAGATTAAAGTGATAATGGTGGCATTGCCGTTGCAGGTTCGGAGAAATAGGTGGAGATTACAGATTGTTGAAGGAGAATGATGACCATAGGTCTTGTAAGCTAAGTGGAAGTTACAGTAGTTGTAGTTTAAGGTTCTGGTGTAGCAGAGGCAGCTGTGGCTTCACTTGAAGTTGTGATCGTGGCCGCTGCGGTTGCAGGTTCAGTTGAAGCGATGGCTGTGGTTGTTGTGGTTGTAGGTTCAGTGGACAAGGCAGAGGTAGTAGATTCTGTTTAAGTGGTTGTAGCTGTCAGTTCTGTTGACCTGGTGGTCACTGTAGGTTGAGAAGTAGTAGAGGTCGTCCAAGGAATAATAATAATAATAATCATAGGCTCCCTGACTTTGGGGATAGCTGGAAAACAATGGAAGATTTGTAATTTCCCCTATTATTCATCAGGCTTATTATAAGTATGCCAATTGCTGTCGTCATCACACAGGCTGAGACAAGCCAAAAAGACTTTCCACAGAGACCAGTTATTGCAGCAATTTTCTTTCATCTAAGAAGAGTGTAAATAAAAAGTATCAGTAGTGAAAGATAAAAATGCTTGTCATTTATCATCTCTTTTGTGTTATTTATAACCAGGTGCATTAACATCATTGAATCCTTATATATCTCTCAAGAAATTTAAAGTCCACATTTTTATCCAGATGGAAGTAACTGCATGCTTTCTCTAACATTAGAAGAAATAAAAATCTGCCTATATCTCACCTTCTTTTATTCTATTTTCCAATGGTGAATATGGGGCCTTTTGTCTTTTCACATAAGCAGAACAAAACTTTAAGAGTAAATTCTCTGCCATACACCCAAACTTCCCCTGGATATTGTCATTACCCCAACCTGCTCCACTTCCAGAATCACTTCTTCAAGAATCCTGTGCTCTAACCACCATGTCCTCTCCTTCCAGCTTGTTTGTTCAATTATTCCTGTAACAACCTTTCTTTAGTTTTATTAAAATATCCAGCCCAGCAGCCCTGGCTTCACTCACATCTCTCCGTATCCACCATTTGTTCCAAGGCCCATTATTTCAATATACTTACTAACTCCCTAAAATCTCTTGCATTTCCCTCTTCTCCATTTTTCCAGTTGGCAAACAAGTGACTTCTTACTCCGGAGCTTCCCTTGAGCAGTCGCACTGTTGGGGAAAGTCATGAACCTGGGCAGATCAGACTCAATATAAATGTATGATCACCATCCTCAGATGGATTTTCTGTACTGCTCTACCATCCTATTATAGTTCTCTGATTGATACGCTCTCATTTTCAAAATACTTCCTTAATCTTCTTCCCTCTCTTTAAACCTGTAACCTCCATCCACCAACTCTCACACACAAATTGTCCCTCCTCACTCCTATCAAATGACTCTACTTCGTTTCTACTTCATCCAGAAACTTGAAACCATCAAATGGAAACTCTTTCAAACCCCCACTAGGTACCAAACCTGCAAGTCCACTCTCTTCTTTCCCTGATTGACACAAAAGATTCTATCCCTCCTTCTGCCTGAAGCTGACCTGCCAATCTGTCTTTGGATCCCATCCGCTCTGACCTCCTCAGCAACTTTTTTGTTTATCCCTCCTCCAGGACTGAATACTTCACCATTTTCCCCTTAAATGACTTCTTCCTTTTACCATTTAAACACACTCAAATCTCTCCCATCTTAAACAAGAAAATCTCCCACGGGTTTCAAATACCCATCTAGCTACTTCTCTTTATATTTGGCAAATGAAATTTCTTGAGTTGTCTAAATGCAACGTCTCCATTTGCACACTCTTCAACCTAATCCAGTCTGGCGTCTGCTTCTGCCATGCCTCTGAAACACCTCTTAACAGAGTCACCAATGACATGCATTCACTAAAATCTAATTGATGTATTTTAGCCCTCATCTTACTTAAGCCCTCAGTAGCATTTGCCACTGAAGATCATTCCTCCTCTCTCTTGAACCATCTGTTCCCTTTGCTTGACATTCTTTGGCCCTTGTCTTTTTTCACACTAGGTCTAGGGTTAGCAAATTTTTTCTGTAAAGGGCCAGACAGTAAATATTTTCAGCTTTGTGAGCCATACAGATTCTGTCATAACTATACCAATCTGCCATTATAGTGTTAAAGCAGCGATAGACAGTGAGTAAACAAATGAGCATGGCTGTGTTCCAATAAAGTTTTATTTACAAAAATAAGCAGTGGGCCAGATTTAACCACCATCTGCATCCAAATGACTCTCAAGTTTATCTCCAATCCAGCCCTCCCCTCTAGCCCTCAAATGCTTACACAACAGCACATCTCAGATGCCTCAGAGTTGTCTCACTGTGTCCAAACCCAAAGTCATAATCTTGCTAGGGAAACCTGGCCAGGTTCCACATCTCACTAAATGGCACTACCATCCATTTGATTCAATTTCATAAAGTGGAGCAAAGGGATCATCCTTGAAATCTCCCAAACTATTACCAAGGTCTTTTTACTTTATCTGCTAAACATCTCCCAATGTTAGAGATTTTACCTCTGTTGATACCACTTTAGTCCAAGCTTCCTTTGCCTCTGCCCTGGACTAGTGCAATAGCCCGGGGGCACACTGGTCTCCACTCAGTTTCTTCAATGCACCATGCTTACTTGTAAGGTAAGACTTTGGCACAAATAGTTCTGCTGATTGGGAATGCCTTTCCCAACCTCCATTCACCAGGCAGAAGGCTGCATGGTTCACCTTCAACACAGCAAGTTCTCCTCATGCACCTATTTTTGCCCCATTACATACCTGAGTATCAGTCAGTGATTGTGTTATCAGGAGAAGAATGATACACTGTGAGGTTTTTCAAAATTGTTCTTAGCGTATTCCTAAACCTTTAAGAAATACTGACACCAAGTGATGAATCAACTCCTGGTAACAATCCTTTTAACTTCCTATCATTCAGCATGTAAGTAGCTGCGTGGGACCTAGGATGACTAGGGGGACACAGAGAATTTACCTGAGTGCATTATATCCTTCCCAGGCTTAAAATACCTGAAAGTGCACAATGAAAAGAACTCCCAGAAGCTCCCCAATGATGAGAGGGAAAATAAGACAATGTTTGCAGAGTTCCTGGCACTGTGACACCTACATAAATTTTCAATCATCCACTATGATTAATGATTTCATTATCATTTGGATGACAGCAAGACCCTCGAAGAATGGAATACAACTACAACACTCGTGCCTTCCAGACAGACTAAAGCAGGTCTTAAATGTTGCAAAATATGGGCTGTGGTATTTGTTGAAAGGTCAGGATTTTGTGCAAATGGTGGCAGTTCCAAGGCAGCAGACACAGAATGAGGATGGGGTCCACAAGGCCAGGGAAATAAGGGCCACTAAGACCAAGTTAGACCTAGGAAAAAATACCATCTTCTTTACCTATATTGAAGGTAATACAAAGGAGCCTCAAGAAAGGAATGTGGCAAAAGACTTATGCACATCTGGGAGGAGCTATAATACTGCCTTAAGAAAATATTATAAAAGAGCAGCTTAGTGAAATAAAGTGCACATAGCCAGACAATATGACACCTAAGCTCTCCTCCTATTTCAGCCACTTCTGGCAAAAGCTATGTGCGTTCTGCAAAATCTCTTAAATTTCCTGGGCCACATTTTCCTTGATTGTTAAATGATGGAATGGGACTAGATCAGATAGTCTGATCATTGGTTGCACATTAAGTCCACCTGAAGCTTTTAAAAAATATTGATACATGGGCCTCACCCCCAGAGTTTCTAATTTAACTGATCTAGGGTGGGGCTCAGCCATCAATATTTCTTAATCAATCCCTGGATGATTATAATATGCAGCTAGGGTTAAGAACTACCAGATTATATGTTATCTAAGACCTCTTTCAGTTCTGCTTTTTACCTCCGCAAACAAGTAGAAACATTTTCTGTCTCCACCCATTTTAACTCATTTATTCTTTCACATTGACCTAGCAACAGTATTAATAGTTTATATATTTTATCCAGAATCAAGTAACAAAGCTCAGACTCTTTCTACTGAACCTCCACAGCAAGATTAAGCAACAGAAGATAGGGATTCCAGAGTCAGGGTAACCCAACCAAACTGCCAAGCAGAGTAAGTAATTTATAGTCAATGTCAAGTTTCTACACTAGGGCTGAAGATATAGGGATACAGTCCTGAGGTAAAGTTCATTCAGCCAACAGACAAGATCAAGAACCAAGGAGAGCTAAATCTAGTCTTCAAAGCTAGGGGAGAAAATCCGGAGAATGGAGGCAGGGTTCTATGTCAAGGTTATATGCACCAGAGGTCAGAACCAAGAGAGCTGTAGAAAGTGTCACATACAGATTCAGAGGCTGGAACAGTATAAGAAAATAAGGTGATCACAATAGAGTAGGACCCTTGAAGTTTCAAGTATGACCCAGTGTCTCATCAGAGTCTAATTAGTGAATTAATCTTTACATTGCTGACATATTTGCTCCCCTGCCCCTCCCCAAACTTGCATTTGTACTTTACATTTATTCCTTTTATTTTCATACATGTTCTCTATCTGTGAGAATATTTGAGTCCCCAGTGCTCAAAGAACATTAGCTCTTGAAAACAGAGACGATCAAATACTCTCCTTCTAGTAGATTACCTCATAGTGACTTATAATTATACTGAGAACACAGCAAATGCTTAACATGAATGTAGGTGAATTAAACAATTAAAGGCACTTCCTGGGAAAGACTAGACCATATACATCCGCATATAGAGCACATCCCAACCTAGGTAAAAGCTGCTATACCAAACGTTACCTGTGCGCGGGAGAAGTCTGTGTGTTGTCATTCTGAGTGTGCAAGGACTCTTGGGTTCATGCAGACCCCAGTTAAGTTGGAAGGGACGTCACCAGTTATGTCAATTGAAGGTGGAGCCTCTTGGTCATTTGAACACATGACTGGAAGCGTTAAGTGAATAGGAAGCAGTGGTGTTGAATTTCTAAAATTAAACACTTCAGTCAAAAATAAGCAAGACTGGGCTTCCCTGGTGGCACAGTGGTTGAGAGTCTGCCTGCCGATGCAGGGGACACGGGTTCGTGCCCCGGTCCAGGAGGATCCCACATGCCGCCGAGCGGCTGGGCCCGTGAGCCATGGCCGCTGAGCCTGCGCATCCAGAGCCTGTGCTCCGCAATGGGAGAGGCCACAACAGTGAGAGGCCTGCATACCGCAAAAAAATAAAAAAAAAATAAGCAAGACTGTGACTTTTAAAAGAAATAACAATGAAACTTTTAAAAGAAATTAATGTTTTCTTATCCTCTGAAGACAAAAAAATCTAGACAGGTTATTCTATGGTACATTTTGACTAATTTTTGTAAGTTATCAATGTTCCAGATCAGGAATGTATATAATCCATCTTCTCTATCATATTACAAGCATGTATTAAATACCCTTATGTGGCAAGATGCTGTCGGTGGAGCATATATTAGGAAACATCAATTCATATAAGGAATAGAATGTTAGAGCTGAAAAAGTTCTTGCAGCTTATCAGGTACAACCTGTTCAGGTCATTTTGGAAATGAGACTATCGAAGCAAAAAGAGTTGAAGTTATTATTATTATTATTGGTAGTAGTAATAGTAGTACTATTATTATCTCACGATGACCCAAGAGCAAGCACTGGTGCCCAGACATTCCAGCGGTAAGGCCAGTGTACTTTCCACTCTACTAAACTATATATGGCATGTTATTATGTTAAACTACAATAATATATTAATATAGTGTATACTATACTACACTATACTAGTGAAAAATTCTCACACAAAGAGATTCCTTTGCATAATTCACATCATGCTCTACTCAGTGGAACTTGCAAGCCTGTCACAAGAACACAGAAGATGAGTCTTTTGTCCAGTTTGTGATATGTCTTTGCTGGGTTCCTCTTGGACACAGAGCAGTGTAAAAACTGTTCCCAACAACAACAAAAGTCTCTACACTTAGGGAGTTTGTATGCTAATATAACAGAGAGGAAAACAGGTATTTGTGTATAATTATTTAAATAAATACAGTAATTGCTAAACATTGTTGAGAAAAAGGGGGTAATAAAGATTGAAAATGGGTGAGTTCAGTGGGAAAGATCTGGGGGGAGAGGTGCATTAAAAGAGGAGAAAGAAAAAGATAAAATGAAAATGGCAGAGCAGGAAGTTCAGGAATTTATGTATCTGGGCAAAATGTTTTGTCAAATCTCAAAAATAATATAGGATTGTCTGAGTCAAGGGCATCTCTGCCACTTCTTGCTTATTCTCAAAAAAGGGTTACCAGGACTACCCACACTTATAGATTTGCTGTGAGGATTCATGATTAACGAAAAGGGTTAGAGTGATGTCTGGCATATAGTATACATTCAATAAGTATTAGCTATCATTATCATTAATATAGTATTAATGTTTTTATTCCTCCTGCTACAAATACTAGTTATCTCCTACCATGTTGATTTAAAACCCATTACTAAATAACTATAAAAATTGCTGACCCATCAACCAATGAGTTCCATAAAACTGTCAGACTAGAATTGTATAAAGTCATTGGTCTACTGGGAACTATCATTAACAATATCAAAACTAAATGATTGTTATTAAATATAGACAAGATGGAATACTCTTGGCAGTAAAGAGTTCACTAAGTTAGATTTTTCTATAAGTGTTATATCAAAGAAATAAAGAAAATATCTCTACTTTTACTGAATAAGATTAAACAAAGTCCATGTTATTCACTAGGTAAACCTGAGCAAAGTTGGACTTACCTTTAATAACAACCTTGCTTATTTTCCTAAGTACTGATTTTGTTGCTTTAGTTATTATTCAGTTTGCCTGTGGCTGAAGAACCTGGATATTTTGAAGAACTTGGATATTTTAATGTGCTTGGTAAACAAAGCAAAACTCACTCACCAGACCAGTTTTCCAGAATTTTCTGGCATTGGTGGAATCCCAACCCTTTCAAAGAAGGAAGACGATGGGTGGCATTTACACCAAGGGTGGAGAACCTGTGAACTAGGCTCAGCTTCAGGGTAATATTGTAAGCCAAGTAATAATCTTTGCTGGGTCAGCGTTCCTCTGACTTAGTACAGGAAAGCCTCTATACAAAACTGGAATAGTTGGAGAGCTGTGAGTAACGTTTAATCAGAGAGTCAGCCTTAGCTAATAATGGCCATAGGCAACTGGAGTACAGCAACAATAGTTACCGAGGAAAGGTCTATAAGCTTTTCCCCTGACTTTATAAGGATTAACTTAAGTTCTCATATATCCCAACAGAAAAACAACACACCAAAATTTATTTCCTTTTTGTGATTTTCAATTCATTTTTTAATCCTATTATTGAATTTGGTCTTAAGAGAAAAACATTTTTATTACTATGCCTTAACTATCCACGGTAATTGAAATGTTGTCAGCTATGCAGACATGTGCTGTAAAATGTGCTGAAGATAGTATTTGTAAACGTCTTCAAGTTTGTTGCTATCTAGAGAAACTATCAAGATGATGAATACTTGGCTAAAGGGATTTCTTTTTTTCCATCTGAATATTCCATCATCCCGAAGATCCAATTATAGAGTGTCAAATTCAGAGACAAATGACAAAGAGAACAGCCTCAGGAGGGTCCTTTGTATGATGACTCAGAAGGACAAACCCCTTTTCTTTCAGTAAACCAGGAATCCTCTGTGGCATTCTCTTATTCAACTAACACTTACTGAACAACAGGAGCTGATCTTCTTTGGCTTATTTTGTAGGTGATTAATACAGGCCGATTGTCACAGCTCCAAATTGCAAAGGCAAAATATTGTCTTTATTCTTCCGGCGTGAATTTTAACTTACCATTTCAATTTTTAGCACATTTCTATCCTTTGTTCTGGTATTAAAGAGACCTCTTATAACTATATAGTGAAGACCTGATTCTTGGTGTAAAAGATTTTAAAATAGACAGAATGATAGTATTTTCATTCAAGGTAGGGATTTTCAGAGGATATCTTTCAGGGATTTTCTGGATTTCCAACATATTTAGAAATGTGAGTTTTGACAGGTTTAGAAATTATATATAAAATCTAAGAATGAAATTGTAAAAATATAATTTCAAAACTAAACCAAAGTCATCTTTGGAGCTTTATGTTTACATGATGGTGAATATTGAAAGTTAATTTATTTTATATCACGTGGTCATGCTGTATATAAGTAAATAACTTCTAAAGTATAATAGAGCAGAATATATCATGAAATGTTGAAGGAAAAAATTAGTACCTGGCTACTCTTCCTTTTGGAGAAGAATGCAAAATTATGACATTAACTATATTGCAGTAAAAAGATTAGATTGCTGTTAAAGGCTGATAGTCAGACTGCAATATAGGCAAATATTAAACTACAGCAACAATACTCACTGCTGGGTTTTCAGAGTGTTCAATATTCACCATATATTTTCCATCCTTTCTGTCCATTCTTGAGCTTTCAGTGCTACAAGCTGAACTCCAAAAATATTTTTCAATTCGTGCATTGCCCTTTATATCTGCAGCCCTGAGAAATAATTAAAATGGTGGAAAATCAACTCTGATACATCAGTGCCGGTGTGAATAATAAATAATTATCCACTAAAACAGGATCCACCTTAGAGAAGGAAATGAGGTATTAATGAGAGAAAGACACAAGAAATACTGCTTCTGAGAGCTACTATGACTACCCCCTCAACAATCTCCCTGACACAAAGGGATTCTGAAAATCTTACACAGTTCTTCCTCTTCTTCCTTTTGGCACCATCTTTCAGACACCTGCCTTCTATTTTAGGACCAACCTAAGAAAAAATGAGGTAGAAGTTTGTCATTGTTTTCTCTCTACCCATTGAATGCCTTCTCAGCCCTGTGAGCATCCATGGCCTTAGAGTGGCTTCATCTTTTCAGTCTCAAGGTTGGTGTCTGGAAGTCTACTTAGTTCATCAGTAATTCACATGCATATAAAAACCATTAGAATCAATTTTCTAGGCAATAATGCCAAAGGAGTGATGAAATATTGAAAATCTTGAGGAAAACATTTTTTGGTCAAGAAATCTAGTTTGACTCAGATTGAAAAAGGATTAACTCTTTTATAGATTTATTAACTCAACAATTGAGAATATTGTGTTTCTAAAAAGTGCTAGGAATTTTCTAGTGCAAAAAGTTCAGTAGCAAATAAAACAGACCTCTTTGTATCTGACACTTTTAGATACTGAATTTTTTTTCCAAAAGTTTGATCCTCTGAAATTTCTCTTCTAAGTGTATTTAACACCATCAGTTTAATGAGTCTTACTGGATCAACTGAAATGGCATAGTCTCAAGCCTTAGAACATAAATAACATAGAAAAACTGCCAAATAATTGAAAAGCTGGGAAGGGACTTGTCCTCAAAAGGAGTAAAAACATGATGACTTACTTTTACTCCTGTTGAAACAAAACCAGTGATGTCATTGTTATGGCCATACGCTTCAAGGGACAGGCATAGGTTGAAGGTATCAATAATATTAAGCATGCCCTTCTAATAAAGTGATTTATTTGAAGATCAGAATGATATAATTATCAAACATGTGGTATAAATTTTACTTAATTTGCTTTAAAATATTACTATATTTTTATTCTGCAGAGACATTTATTTCAATTTGGTACTGGAGCAACATAGTCATGGTATAAGTAAAACTTCATCATTTTTGACAGCACCCACCCATTTTATCAATAGTATAAAGAGGGAAACTTTATTCCAGCACTGAGTCTCCTGCTCACAATCTCTAATTGACCTAGCAATCAAAAGACTCAGCCACAGGGCTTCCCTGGTGGCGCAGTGGTTGAGAGTCCGCCTGCTGATGCAGGGGACACGGGTTCGTGCCCCGGTCCGGGAACATCCCACATGCCGCGGAGCGGCTGGGCCCGTGAGCCATGGCCGCTGAGTCTGCGCATCCAGAGCCTGTGCTCTGCAACGGAAGACTCAGTCACAAGTCTTCTTCCATATTTTGGAAGAAAATATTAAATTTTTTAAAATAGGAACAAAATTAAACAACACATTGCTCTGTGGCTAAATTTACCATGTGAAAATCAGAATTTTCTTTATTTGGCAAAGAACAATACTTCAGCATGTATTATTGACAATTCTTGTGAGTACTTCAACCTGAAGGTCAACAGAAAAAATAAAAAACTGAACATACCTGGATTGTTCTAATGAACAGAGGGCATGGGTATCTTTCATTGTCTTGTCACAATCTCTTATGAAAGGTCTTTTTCTTAAAGATTAATCTCCAAAATATACAAGCTGCTCATGCAGCTCAATATCAAAAAAACAAACAACCCAATCCAGAAGTGGGCAGAAGACCTAAATAGACATTTCTCCAAAGAAGATATACAGATTGCCAACAAACACATGAAAGGATGCTCAACATCACTAATCACTAGAGAAATGCAAATCAAAACTACAGTGAGGTATCACCAGTCAGAATGGCCACCAGCCTCACACCAGTCAGAATGGCCAACATCAAAAAATCTACAAACAACAAATGCTGGAGAGGGTGTGGGGAAAAGGGAACCCTCTTGCACTGTTGGTGGGAATATACAGCCATTATGGAGAACAGTATGGAGGTTCCTTAAAAAACTAAAAATAGAACTACCATACGACCCAGCAATCCCACTACTGGGCATATACCCTGAGAAAACCATATTTCAAAAAGAGTCATGTACCACAATGTTCACTGAAGCTCTATTTACAATAGCTGAGACATGGAAGCAACCTAAGTGTCCATCAACAGATGAATGGATAAAGAAGATGTGGCACATATATACAATGGAATATTATTCAGCCATAAAAAGAAATGAAATTGAACTATTTGTAGTGAGGTGGATGGACCTAGAGTCTGTCATACGAGTGAAGTAAGTCAGAAAGAGAAAAACAAATACCATATGCTAACATATGTATATGGAATCTGAAAAAAAAAAAAAAGGTTCTGAAGAACCTAGGGGCAGGACAGGAATAAAGACGTAGACGTAGAGAATGGACTTGAGGACACAGATAAGGGGAAGGGTAAGCTGGGACGAAGTGAGAGAGTGGTAGTGACATGTATACACTATCAAATGTAAAATAGATAGCTAGTGGGAAGCAGCCGCGTAGCACAGGGAGATCAGCTCGGTGCTTTGTGATGACCTAGAGTGGTGGGATAGGGAGGGTGGAGGGAGACACAAGAGGGAGGGGATATGGGGATATACGTATACACATAGCTGATTCACTTTGCTGTACAGGAGAAACTAACACAACATTGTAAAGCAATTATACTCCAATAAAGATGTTAAAAATAATAATAAATAAATAAGATCTTTGTCTTGAGCAGGATTTACAGTCAATGAAATCTGAAGATTTTGTTGGCTAACAGGTAGTTGAGAGAATTCTTTGGTAGCTGGCCAGTCTTGGGGGAAAAAAGTTATTTTTCATTCATCTAATAAAGAGATTCGATGAATTATTAGAAGTAATTATTAAAAGTAAAATTTTAAAAAATAAAAATAAAAAATAAATACTGCAGCATTCTGTAATTGTATTTTATATATGGTTATCATAACACTATCAGAGTGTTCTTTATTATATTTTTTACAAAGCTGAACCAATTCCAACAGCAGATGTTCCTTCACTAAATAAAAAGTAATTAAAAAGTATTTCAGTAACACAATGGGATTACAATAAATAGCCATACTTAAAATAGAAACTTCAGGAGGAAAAACATGTTTTGACGCATATTATTGAATTTCCTAATTACAAATTTAAAGTGTACTTACAAATTTTAAATATGTTTATACTGACAGAACGTGGTCTTTCATTAATTTATTCCCCACTGTTTATTGAGCACCTAACATTCCCGTGGCATGTATCAAACCATGATAGCCGCACTGCATAGGCTGAGTCAGACAAGACCCCTGCTTACACTCTATTCTTTGTTTATTGAATGTTTGGCTTTGATTTTAACTTTCAAATGTGTTTAAAATGTAATATTTTGTTTAAGCAAAGAGAAGTTTCTTTTTTTATTTATTTAAAGATATGTGTTTTTTGTATGTCTAGAAATTGGTTCCGTAATGGTAAGTCTATCAGGTTCTACAGAATAAAGGGCAATTACATAATTCATCTCCGTTTGATCACAGTGACTGGGAATTCATGACTTTTCCAGGGACAAGTAGTTCATTTTAGGGGGACCTTAACTGTTTGAAAATTCTTTTTTCTATTAACCCCAACATTTTCTCATTCCTTCAGCTGATTTACATTCTGGACCTGCTGTATCTGGAGACACCCAAAATGAAACCATTTTTTTCTTCAGAATATGGGTCTGTGATCCCTGATGTATAATTCCAAAATCCAAAAGGCTTCGAAGACCAAAAATTATTTGTACTTTTAGCACAAATTTACTTGGCAGCAAAAATTAATTCGAACTAATAAAGCTACTTTTAGCCTTTAATAAATTTAACATGATTATTTATATGTTTAATTATAAAAATATGAAAGTCTATTGCAGATTACCACCACAATCCTGCTGCATGTCTTGTGTAATACACAGCATATGTATTGTATTACTTTTATAGAATTAAAAGAAAATCTCATTTATAAAGCACACCTCACCCAAGCACTTCATATGAGGGACTACAGGCTTGTAGAAATTTTCAATTTTTTAAAGACAACTAATGTGTCTTTCCTTATTCTTAACTGATCTGAGAAACTGCTTCATAAAGACTTCAGTTAGTAGGCTGACTCATAACTGGCATTTTAAATTTATTTTATACTGAAGTATAGTTGATTAACAACGTTGTGTTAGTTTCAGGTATACAGCAAAGTGATTCAGTTATACATATACAGGTATCTAATCTTTTTCAAATTCTTTTCCCATTTAGGTTATTATAGAATATTGAGTGGAGTTCCTTGTGCTATACAGTAGGTCCTTGTTGGTTATCTATTTTAAATATAGCAATGTATATATAACTGGCTTTTTTTTTTTCAGTATGCGGACTTCTCACTGTTGTGGCCTCTCCCGTTGCGGAGCACAGGCTCTGGACGCGCAGGCTCAGCGGCCATGGCTCACGGGCCCAGCCGCTCCGCGGCATGTGGGATCTTCCCGGACCGGGGAACGAACCCGTGTCCCCTGCATCGGCAGGTGGACTCTCAACCACTGCGCCACCAGGGAAGCCCTGCATGCTTTAAATTTTATATGAAACCTATTATACTTTATGTTTTCACAATATGGGGTACTTTTTTTGGCCAGATTACATTTGTAAGCTTCATCTACACTGACAACTGTAACTCCATTTTATTTGTTTTTAATATATTATAGCATTTCATTGACTGAATACATCACAATTTTTAATCTATTAATAATTTATAGAAATTGAGTTTGGTTCCATTTTTTTACTATCATAAACAATGATGCTATGAATATTCTAGTATATGCCTTTTTGGGAACATTCATTAAAATGTCTCTAGATGTATAATTAAGAGTGAAATTCCTGGATCATCAAGTGTATGTTTTTTTCATTATACCATATATTCCCAAAATTGTATCCAAGGTCATATGAATGTTCACTCCCATAGTTGTATTCCCACTTTTTCATAAGTACTAACACTTAGTGTGGTCAAATTTTAAATTTTTCTAGTATATATGGTATTAAAAATACTGATTTCACCTTTTTTCTTCATCCTTGTTTACATGTAAGTTGGAGTTTATAGGCATCTTCATTTCTGCATTACACAACAGATGTTTGCTGTGGGAATTTTTTAGTTTACTCTTTGTTTTGTTCTGTATGAATTTTAGAAATAAATGTGTGAAAGTTCAGAACTAAGTATGTTTTCATGCTACAGGAATTAGAAAGCTTCCGTCTTTTTGTCATACATCTGTTGAATTACAACCACATTATACACATATACACATATAGTACCTTCTTTTTCATTGATCATTTTAGCATATGGATTTGTCCCAATAATTTAAAATCTTTTCAAAAACAGCAACACATTTAGTGTCAGGGTCAGGTGTGACATTATGTCAGGTGTGAATTAGTTGAGCTGACCTGTTAAGTTTTTGTGTGTCTTCAATTATGAGTAATACCAGAAGGTGTTATTATCGATATTTCAAGCTATTTTCCAATGACCGATTCTCAAAAAGTAAGATTAAACAGCCAGATAATATTGAAAGAAGGATAAGAAATACATGTGAGAATATAATCTGAGGGTGCTGGTCTAGAAAGAAGGATTATAACATTGGATTGGACCAAATTTAATGGTACAGGGACACCTGCTCAAAGTTCTGGATTCAACATGCTACCTTGCAGGACTTGGAGTAGCTCTCAAAATTTACTCCTTTGATTGCATAAAACCTGGACGGTGGTGGATTATGCTTAGTGGAGCTATAATGACACAACTTCTTGATATAATATTTAAAAAAATAAAATTCCAAGGTTAGGAATAAATATGTTGCACTGGGGCTTCCCTGGTGGTGCAGTGATTAAGAATCCGCCTGCCAATGAAGGGGAGGCAGGTTCGAGCCCTGGTCCGGGAAGATCCCACATGTCGCAGAGCAACTAAGCCTGTGAGGCACAACTATTGGGCCTGCGCTCTAGAGCCCACGAGCCACAACTACTGAAGCCCACGCGCCTAGAGCCGGTGCCCTGAAACAAGAGAAGCCACTGCAGTGAAAAGCCAGCGCACTGCAACGATGAGCAGCCCCCGCTCGCTGCAACTAGAGAAAGCCCGCACGCAGTAACCAAGGTCCAACGCAGCCATAAATAAATAAATAAATTTATATATTAAAAAAATATATGTTGCACTGGATTTGTCATATGTGAATTTCTCACGCATCCTATGACTGCTTCCCTGGGAGGACCAGAGGAAAAGCCCTACATCACACAGTGCATGAGGGAAAGAGCATCACCCATGGAAAGCTCTTTGGACACTGTCCTCTGGAGGTTGGGGAAATGAACGTAGGTTAACACTTTAAAGTGAAAAGCGAGTTGCTTCATCGTTTACCCCTCGCCCCCATGCTCACCAAATCAGTAGCATATTGCTTGGTAGGACTTTTCTGAATTTTGGTGGCAACGTACTATTTTTACATGTTTTTACATAACGACGTGGCCGACAAGAGCCTAATTTCCAAAATATACAAATAGCTCGTACAGCTCAATATCAAAAACAAACAAACAAATGAACCAATCAAAAATGGTCACAAGACCTAAACAGATATTTCTCCAAAGAAGACATAGAAATGGCAAATAGGCACATGAAAAGATGCTTCACTTTGCTAATTATTAGAGAAATGCATATCTAAACTACCATGAGGTATCACCTCAAACCAGTCAGAATGGCCATCATCAAAAAGTCTACAAATAATAAATGCTGGGAATGGTGTAGAGACAAGGGAACCCTCCTACAATGTTGGTGGGAATGTAAGTTGGTACAGCCACTATGGAAAACTGTATGGAGATTCCTTAAAAAAACAAAAATAGAGTTACCATATGATCCAGCAATCCCACTCCTGGGCTTATATCTGGAAAAGACGAAAACTCTAATTCGAAAAGAGACATGCACACCAATGTTCATAGCAGCACTGTTCACAATAGCCAAGACATGGAAGCAGCCTAAATGCCCATCAATAGATGAACGGATAAAGAAGATGTGGCATACACACACACACACACACACACACACACACACACACACACACAGGAATACTACTCAGCCATAAAAAGAATGAAATAATGCCATTTGCAGCAACATGGATGGACCTAGAGATTATCATATTAAATAAGTCAGACAAATATCA
The DNA here is from genome assembly GCF_059928025.1 of Delphinapterus leucas. Lineage (NCBI taxonomy): Eukaryota > Metazoa > Chordata > Mammalia > Artiodactyla > Monodontidae > Delphinapterus > Delphinapterus leucas. The sequence continues at coordinate 70,186,669 of NC_143142.1, read as the reverse complement.
TAGGATATCACTTATATGTGGAATCTTACAAAACAGAAATAGACTCATAGACATGGAAAATAAATTTATGGTTACCAAAGGGGAAAGGGGGAGGTAAGGGATAAATTAGGAGTTTGGGATTAACATATACACACTACCATATATAAAATAGATAAACAACAAAGACCTATTGTATCCCACAGGGAACTATATTCAATATCTTGCAATAATTTATAATGGAAAAGAATCTGAAGAAGAATATATATATATATATATATATATATATATATACACATATATATGTATCTATAATGGAATCACTTTTCTGTACACCTGAAAGTAACACAACACTGTAAATCAACTATGCTTCAATTAAAAAAAACAAACAAACTGTGTTTCATCTGTCAGGAATATAAATGAAAATACCAAGATAAAACCAAACATTTCAAAGAAAACAAAGATCATTAATCCTTTGTTTTATTTTACTGGAAGTATAATTTATCAGAGAAATATATAATCATCAATATCATATCAATATTAGAAGAGAGTCTTTTTTTTTTTTTTTTTTGTGGTACGTGGGCCTCTCACTGTTGTGGCCTCTCCCGTTGCGGAGCACAGGCTCCGGACACGCAGGCTCAGCGGCCATGGCTCACGGGCCCAGCCGCTCCGTGGCATGTGGGATGTTCCCGGACCGGGGCACGAACCCGTGTCCCCTGCATCGGCATGCAGACTCTCAACCACTACACCACCAGGGAAGCCTGAGAGTCTTTTTTTATAAATTTATTTATTCTTTTGGTTGCTTTAGGTCTTCATTGCTACATGTGGGCTTTTCTCTAGTTGAGTTGAGCAGGGGCTACGCTTCGTTGCAGTGCACGTGCTTCTCACTGCGGTGGCTTCTCTTGTTGCAGAGCACGGGTTCTAGGTGCACAGACTTCAGTAGTTGTGGCGTGCAGGCTCAGTAGTTGTGGCTCACGGGCTCTAGAGTGCAGGCTCAGTAGTTGTAGTGCACGGACTTAGTTGCTCCGTGGCATGTGGGATCTTCCTGGACCAGGGATCGAACCCGTGTCCCATGCATTGACAGGAGGATTCTTAACCACTGTGCCACCAGGAATGCCCTAGAAGAGAGTCTTTTAATAATAGATTTGGGTTTATTTTCTAAGTCTCCATTCCAGGACAGGATTGCTCTTAAACTTCGCCTAACAGTAGAAGAAAAAATGTCCACCAACTTCTCAGATACTATTACATCTGGACTTCTCAAGTTAAAAAAAAAAATAATTTTTTTTTAGGGAGTTAATGGAAATTTGTTAAACATTTACCTCTACCCAAGTGAAATCAAGACACACGCAGGGGGCTGTTTATATCTGATAAACACTAAAAGACTGATTTAAATCTGGATTCTGACTATACCTGAAAGTCCCATTAACATGTTACTTCAGAGCCTGCCAGCAGTGTGTGTTGTAATGGGGCTAAGTATTGATCCTTACACGTTCTCTGGCTAATGATTCAATTTAGATTACTATTTGTCAGCATGAAATTCTGGCTGAGACTGCCCTTGTTGGAGTTCAGTTCCTGTTGGCTATTTTCACTTGGAGAATTGCTTATCCTTTCTGAGTATCTATTTTCTTATCTGTAAGATGCTGGAGATAAAGACACTTGACTTATAGGACTAATATAAGGATTAGTGCAAAAAAATAGCTTTGCAATTTATGAAGCACTGTGCAAATGCAGGACTGAAGTGAGATGCCAGATGCCGGAGCTACACTGCTGTGTGAGCTTGGGCAACTTAATTAAAGTCCCTGACCCTGTGAGTCCTCAGCTGTATAATCAGGATGATGGGAAAACAGGATTTTTATGAAGCAAACATGATATGTACAAAGTAGTTAGAGCACAGCTTGTCATATAGTAAATGTTATGTAAGAGTCCGGGAGATAATCAATAATGATGATGATAATAATGATGATGGTGGTGTTGATGCAGCAAATACTGTAGATTGGTATTATTGAATAGGCAACAGGACAGATAAAGAATGCAATCTCTGGAGTCAAATTTGAGTTTAAATCCAAAACATCTGAGATCTAAAGCAAGTTTCTTAACTCCTCTCAGTCTTTAGGTTTTTTTAATCCCTAAAGTGGTGAATAATATAATAATAATAAAGTAGTCTTTAGGGAAAGAATTAAAAAGAGGATGCAATTTTATTTTTCACATTAGTCTTTATCAGAAGCAGTGTAGCATAGTGATTAAGAGCTTTGGAGTCTAAAGATTCAGGGTTAAATTTTATCTCTGACTCTTATAAACAGGCTAATATCTGGCAATTTTTGTCCTAGCCTCTACGTCTTCATAAGAGTATACCTATATCAAAGGATAATTGTAAGGATTAAATAAGATAATAAAGTATTTAAGGTACTTGGTGCAATTCCTGACACTCAGTTTTAAAATCTGTGATTACTGATAAGCTCATTGTCACTCAGGCTTTCATGGCTGAGGTCAGTGGAAAAGTAGGGGTGAACACACATCTTGTATCTTTGAAAGGAATGGAGTGTGTCTCACTGTAGAAAATATGATCCCCAGTCTTGGGAGGGACACTCCAGTTTGGGAGTCTCAGATGGCAGCTCCCAGAAAACCAAGAAGAACAAGACGTTGAGCAACAAAACCAGGGAAACAAGGGGCACCAATGGTCACCCAGTGTCACCTTGTACCACACTGTAGTCTAGGCTTTGGCTAAAGGAAGCTTGAAGAAGGAGCAAAATAAATGGCTGCCCTCACAATTCAGAATAGACATATTTTCACTTGGGTTTGAATCAAAACCAGAAGGATGAAGTGCAGGCAGATTGGAACGTTGCAACAGAACTGAGCACACAGGCTGAGGCTACCACTACCTTAGCCATGTGAATTCGTGCAAAAATGTGGCCCTCCCAGAACAATATTTTCCCCATCTGTTAACTAATGTGTTAAGACCAGATGGTACCTACAGTCTCCTTCTGTTCAATGGTAAATAAATTTGCAAGCAAGAAAAGTTACTTTAAGTAACTCCACCAGATCCAGGTCTTTGCTCTCAGACCTAAAAGTAAGACTCTCTATTTTTGCTTCAAGAGTTAAGTTCAGACCCTCCTTAATGAGCCTCTAAGCAGGGGTGGGGTACAGTGTGGGATGAATGCTGGAACCCAGAACACCCAACTAAACAGCCAAATAATCAATAATTAGTCAAAATCAGAGTTCTCCCTGGAGGTAAGGACTCAGAGATAAGGCGTCAAGGTGAGGTGAATATGCCATCAGGAACACAGATCTGAATCAAGTCACTAGGCAAAGAGGAAAAACCAGGGGGTAAGGGAAGTCCAGACAAGAGGGCTTAAAAGAAGGGCCTCAGTCAGTCTCAGAGGCAGGAGGGGAGGACAGCGATTTTGTAAAAACAAAAAGTCAATGATTTTTTCATTTCAAATTAATAAAATATAGACAGAAGTATTATATATATGCAGAAGTATTATATATGTGCAGAAGTATATATATGCAATATATATTATGTATATGTATATATGCAGTAGTACCAAGCTATTTAGTGGGAAGGAGGAATTAAGGACTAGAAAAGGTTTGGTGTCAACCAGATTGATAACAGCAATTGCAATTGAGAGAACTATACTGTACAATATATGATTGATTAGGGGACACCTATCTGAGCCTCAGCAAACCAGTTTACATGCCATGCAAAGTTACTATAGACCCAAGTCAAAAAATCTTCCAACTCATCATGTGAAGTCCCACCCATCATCAGATTCTGTCAGGTCATTGTTCCCACCTGTTTTTTTTTGTTTGCTTGTTTTTGGCTGCGTCGGGTCTTTGTTGCTGCGTGCAGGCTTTCTCTAGTTGCAGTGAGCGGGGGCTACTCTTTGCTGCGGTGCACGGGCTTCTCATTGCAGTAGCTTCTCTTGTTGTGGAGCACAGGTTCTAGGCATGCGGGCTTCAGTAGTTGCAGCATGCAGGCTCAGTAGTTGCAGCACGTGGGCTCAGTAGTTGCAGCACACATGCAGGCCCTAGAGCACGTGGGCTTCAGTAGTTGTGGCGCATGGACTCAGTAGTTGCAGCGCGCAGGCTCTAGGGCGCATGGGCTTCAGTAGTTGTGGCTCGTGGGCTCTAGAGCGCAGGCTCAGTAGTGGTGGCACACAGGCTTAGTGGCTTCGTGGCATGTGGGATCTTCCAGGACCAGGGATTGAACCCGTGTCCCCTGCATTGATAGGCGGATTCTTAACCACTGCGCCACCAGGGAAGTCCCTTCACCCGTTTTTTAATTCTATTTTTTTTTCTAGCCCCTTCACCAAACCCTCCAACAGGAAATGTTTTCTTTGAACATCATGGGGGAAGCCAGTGGGTCTGATTTGGAGCCTGGTCAGGGGCTTGGTGCAGGTGGGTGGAGTATAGGGATTCTCAGGAAGGCAAAAAGGATGCAGGTAGAGCTCTCCAGGTGCCCTCTATGGCACTGGGGTGTTGGGGGCAGTGGGTGCATGTCCTGATGGAGGGTGCACCCATCAGGGGAGCATCAGAGACGGGCAGAATCAGGCCCCACACACTGCTGCCCCCATGTCTCTTCCCAGAGGAAGGCTGACCTTGCTGGATCTTGGCAAACTCTTTGGTACCTCAGGTGCCGCAGGCCCCTCCTTTGAAATTCTTTCCTAAGAAATCTGGTTCAAGACACCTATCAAGCACACCCCAATCGTCATCAACTTTAAGAGTTCTGTAATTTTTTTTTCCTTAAGCTGAGTGGTGATGCAGGATGTTATATTCCTCTTTATAGCTTTTTAAATATCTGAAACATTTTATACTTAATTTTTAAAGAAAAAAATTAGAAAGTTCTTTAGAAAAAGGTGATTTTTTTGAAATAGGCTTAGAAGAGGAGACAAATTCAATATATTGTTTTAAAGAGGAGTAGAATCATTTATATCAGAATCCGGGGGGACATTTTCTTACCTCTAGAAACACAGTAGAATAATCTAGGACTTTCCTCATAAGGGGATAGTAAATGTGCTATTTATATGCTCTCTCTCTAGATCTTGAAATTCCTACATGGTTATTAAATTTGCTGATCAACAATGTTAAATAACTAAATTGTTTGTGTGGGTAGGAGACTGGTCCATTGTGACACCATCACTAAAAATAAAGATATTATTGTAATTAAATACAGACAAGTATACTTCTTAGGTAAAATACTGCAAGTGCACTTTCAAAGATAACAATCGCAATAGAATATGTAAACTTTCAGCAAAATTCTGCTAATAACTGAGAAGCACTGAGGAAATCTCCGTTCACTTCTATAAACAGCTGTGCTTTTTTCAAATGTGCTGATACCATCGTTTAGTCTTCAGTCATTGTTCAATTAGCCTGAGGCTGATAAACCTGAACAATTAACATACTCTGTAATCAAACCCAATCAAAACTCACTCATCAGTTCAGCTTCCTCAAACTCCTTCTCCTGTTAGACACCCAGCTCTTTCTAGGAAGGAAGATGACAGGTGATGTCTTTATCAGTGATGAGAAACCAGTAATCCTGGAGCCAGACTGCACTAGAGGCGAATTTTGGATTTTGTCACCAACACTGAAATTCAAATCGTAATTTTCATTGTTGTTTTGCTCTGGCTCTACATTGACTCTCAGTTTTCAATTTTGAATAGATGGAGAGCTGAGGATAATTTTAATCAGCTAATCAGAATTTCTCAACAATGCTAGTCATTGCAACTGAAATGTATTTGGCACATTTATTGAAAATGTACGGTATTATAATTTAAGATGTAATATTTTGCCAAGAGAAGAAAAAAGTATAACCTTCAAGTAACATTTTATCCATTGTTCTAAATTGTCCTTACAAAAAATTAAAAAAATAAAATAAATTGTCCTTACATGGAAAAGGTTTCCCTATTACTATGACAGAATATCCACATGAAAGTAAATTTCCAGTCAGATCTATATCTATATCTATCTATATATCTATATCCTACACCTTGTTTTTTATAGGATTTGAAACATTTTTAATTTTGTTATTTTCTAGAAAAACCATCACCTTGATTAACTAATGCCTTAGTAAAGGTAACTACTTTTTGTTTTAACCTTAGTATTTTAACATAATGAAGATCCAGTTCAGAGGATTCAGATACATCTGAAGACCGTTTTTCACAGTCATATGAACTACAATCAATAGACTTTTGTTTTGTTTTTTTATTTTTTTATTGGAATATAATTGCTTTACAATGTTGTGTTAATTTCTGCTGTACAATGAAGTGAATCAGCTACATGTATACATATATCCCCTCCCTCTTGGACCTCCCTCCCATCCCCATCCCACCCCTCTAGGTCATCACAGAGCACCAAGGTCCCTGTGCTACACAGCAGGTTCCCACTAGCTATCTATTTTACACATGGTAGTGTATTTATGTTAAACCTAATCTCCCAGTTCATCCCACCCTCCCCTTGTCCCCCGTGTCCACACATCTGTTCTATACATCTGCATTTCTTTTCCTGCCCTGAAAATAGGTTCATCTGTACCATTTTTCTAGATTCCACATATATGTATTAATATACGATATCTGTTTTTCTCTTTCTGACTTATACACTGTATGACAGACTCTAGGTCCATCCATATCTCTACAAATGACCAATTTCACTTCTTTTATGTAATATTTCATAATATATATGTACCACATCTTCTTTATCCATTCATCTGTCGATGGACATTTAGGTTATTTCCATGTCCTAGCTCTTATAAATAGTGCTGCAATGAATATTGGGGTACATGTCTCTTTTTGAATTATAGTTTTCTCAGGGGTATATGCCCAGTAGTGGTATTGCTGGATCACATGGTAATTCTATTTTTAGTTTTTCAAAGAACCTCCATACTGTTCTCCACAGTGGCTGTATCAATTTACATTCCCACCAACAGTGCAAGAGGGTTCCCTTTTCTCCACACCCTCTCCAGCATTTGATGTTTGTAGACTTTTTGATGATGCCCATTCTAACTGGTGTGAGGTGATAACCTCATTGTAGTTTTGATTTGCATCTCTCTAATAATTAGTTGATGCTGAGCAGCTTTTCATGTGCCTCTTGGCCATCCGTATATATTCTTTGGAGAAATGTCTATTTAGATCTTCTGCCCATTCTTTGATTGGGTTTTTTGTTTTTTTGATATTGAGCTGCATGAGCTGTCTGTATATTTTGGAGATTAATCCTTTGTCCCTTGCTTCATTTGCAAATATTTTCTCCCATTCTGTGGGTTGTCTTTTTGTCTTGTTTATGGTTTCCTTTGCTGTGCAAAAGCTTTTAAGTTTAATTAGGTCCCATTTACTGTACGCATGATTATAACTGCATATTATAATATTATGATTATAGTTATATATTCCTAGGAAAATACTAATATTTTAGATTAATAATACATAGAATAAAAATTTTAACTATACTTACAGATAGCACAAAAAATATCAGATTTCTGATTTACAGGTAATCGTTGAAAATTTAATAAATTGCCTTTCCCTTATCTACTGTAACAAATGGAAGCAAAATAACACTAAAGCCTCTAAAGAGTGAATTCTTCTCAAAAAGAGGGTTCCCCAGGGGTCATTTGGCAATGTTGAGGGACACTTTTAATTGTTACAACTATAAGGAGGGGTTGCTAGTGGCATCTACTGCGTAGAGGCCAGGAATGCTGCTAAACATCCCCTGATAACAAAGAATTGTTGTACCCAAAATATTAATAGAGCCAAGGCTGAGAAACTACTCTAGAACAAAATGAGCATGAAAAATCCATGGAAAGAAGGAGAAGGTAAGGAGAGGATTTGTTCCACAGAGCAATGAAAACATGATGTCTGCTCAGCAGTAAAACTAACCCATGATGCCACTGTGTGGCCTCTGGGCAAGGGAATTATAAGGGGCCCAAGTGATGTGAAAGTTTCCATAACAATAAACATGAACATTGAATTTAATCCAACTGAAAATCCATAGGTTATCATTAGCAAACCAAATTTATGGACTTTAAGTAGAATAGAAATTAAACTGGATTGTCTTTAAAATATGGGTACACATTTCAGAAGTACAAATTATTCTAAATAATCATTCTTGCCTTCATTTTCATTGTAAGAGAACCTCCATATTTTGAGTTGGCGCATGGACACCCAGAATAAAGCCTGCCTTTGCCGGTCCCCTTTGATGCCAGGTGCATCCATATGACTAAGTTCTGTATAATGAGATATCAGCCAATTTAAGTCAGCAGCAACAAAGTTAATCATTTAAAAGGGTGGGGCATACACGCCCCCTTTCTTTTTTTCACTTGGACAGCTGGAATGTGGACGTGCAGGTATATCATTTCAGATGCTGTGTTTAAGAACAACACACTAAGGATGGTGGAGCAACAGGAGACAAGGTGAGAAGACCCTGGACCGATTCCATATAGCAAAACTCAAGAGCAACCTAAAATACTGCCTTACTATGATACTGAGATACACATCTTAATTTGGCACCGGGGTACCATAACCATAGAGCAAATGAGATTCCATAAGCATTTGATTGTACCTCTGTGCTATCCAGTAGCCTGGAAAGTGTTACATCATTCTATCGCTTCTGCAGAAACTTTTAATTCCCACCCTCAAATCCTACATGACCCAATTACTAAGTTCCAAAGAAAATATAAAACTAAACATTTTTAAAAATCATGTAAAATCATGTATTGTGATGTGCACATATTTGGGGGTTTTAAAACCCACGTATCTTGTGCATTTCTTATTCCATAGATCAAACTAATTGAACGAGAAGATGTATAAAAAGTATATGGATATATCTCATTATTTATCATACTCTCCCATGAAAGCTCTTTAACTTAGGCAGGCCATTTAGCCAGAAATATTGGTTGTATACTTTCTTGTGTAACAGAGTAACTAAGAGCATTGATATTTGAGTTTTTATTAGCCAAGTTTGTCAGCAGTGGGCTATTCTGATGTCATCTATTAACAGGAAGTGAACACCACTATTATCTTAAATTCTAGGTCAACATTGACTTTTTAAAAATTTTAGCCATATCATATACTTTTGTGGATGAAATCTGACCATTAGCATCATGAAGATAATTAAAATATCTGTGCATTCTTCCTTCTCTCTATTGCCAATGGCTGAGAGCCAGTAGACAGCTCAAGCTCTCTGATCATTGGCAATCAGTTAAGCAAAGAGATTATTATATTCATTGTGTTTTCTTATGTAGTTGATATAGTAATTAACCAGCCAGATATCAGATTTCAAAGTTTACTACGATTGCTATTTGAAGTTCCTAAATCATCTGAATAGTTCTAATGTGTAAGAATATTATTGTGAAAAACTCAGAGAAGATACAAAAGAAACTTTTATGAACAATATTAGAATTATTATTAGTGCATTTATTTCAGTACATAAAATATATTTCTTTTAAATCATATAACTCTGTTATGTTAATATATATGATTATCTTTAAAAAATTTTGTTTTTAATTTTATTTTTCCTAGTTCTGGTCCTAGTATCTCGAGGATAGTGTTCTTTCACTGAAATAAAAGCAGCTAAAAATTATTTAAGGAACACTGTGGTACTATAATTAGTGGCACTAAATCAAAATAGAAGCTTAATCAACTTTTTAATATTAGTTCAGTTGCAATTTAGTGATTTTTCTAATTCCAAATTATTCAAGAGCCCTAATCCATGTTGGCTTAAAACGTGTATAGATGTTTTTTATTGAGGGAATAGTGTCTTTCCATTTACACGACACTCATTTTACTCAACAAAGGTTTATTGAGCAGCTAACTTCTGCCAGTCACTCTTTTGGGCACAGTGAATAACATAGATAAGATCCCTGCTATCACAGAGTTTACAATCTAGTCTTTGTTTATAAATTGGGTGACCATATATTTTACCATCTTACCCAAGACACTTTTCAGAGTGAAAGAACTATTAGTATTATTCTGGCACAATCGATGTAATCTGAGACTGTATGCTCATCTCATTAATAAATGACATATTGGAGTTTAGATTATAACTTCCAAAGATTTTTAAAATTGTAGTATTTTGATATATCAAGGATAACATTGTTTTGTTATCTGTAAATTTATATTTATATGTGTAAATTTTTTAAGACCCTCGATTTCTAATTCAGTCCTCCATTGAATGAAGGCCAACTGCATCATTCAACCTCCTGTGATGAGTGCCAGTGACTAGAGTTCATGAATTTTCTAGAATTTTGGCATTTTATTTTCTAATGATACTTATTGTCAGAAAAACGTTCTCATGCTATGTTGAAATATTCTTCTTTGTAACTTTAACTTATATTCCCTATTTCTTTTTTCTAGAAATAACTTTTCCTCTAAATAACAGCTTTTAAGCATTTAAGGACAAATATTATAGTTTTACTATAAAAATACTATTTCTTAAAGGCTAAAATTGGTCATTTGACTTTTACTTAAGTCTGATATGCAAACTTCTTTTAAAATATGTAAGTGGTGAAGAAAATAATCACTCTCTTTATTATCAAATGTCACTGAATCACACTTAGTGGATAGTGCCCCTGGTTAAGTGCTTGACTCAGATGCAGTTTGCCATTAATATTGGTGACATTTAGTATGGAAAGGTGTGTATGCCTTTACCAATGAGTATACTATGTGATCATAATATTATTCTAATTACAATCCTCCATGCATGAAGTATTATTGCTTCTACTTATGGGATATCAATGTTTCAAGAAATACTTTTTGCATTCCAAGGCATATTTAGAATGCCACCTCCATTAACTAGACATCACTAAGTGCTAAGGCGGAAAGTCATGGTGGGAATGGGGAGAAAGACATTTAATAGATTAAATCTATTGTAAAGGCCAAACAACAATAATGAACATAAACAAGACTCTGGCGATATGTTTTCAGATTTATCACGGTGGCATGATAAATATAACTCCTTTCTCAATTGTAGTTAGGTCTGGAACTGAGGCAGGAACTAAGGCTACATGTTGTGTTGGGGGAGGTTTATGGGATTGAGTGGGGAAGACCTGAGGTTGGCTCAGTCAGGAATAGTGAGATGGGGCTGACAATAAGTGGGATTGAACTGATGTCATTAAAAATATAAAGAAAGCGAAGAAATAGTTTGAATCTGGCCATTGCACGTAGGAGTCAATTTCTGGTCCAGCTCTTAAAGATCATGATAAGCAAGGCTAGTAGAGGAGAAAAAGGAGGGCTTTGTAGGAAAGTAGAAAGGGAAGGCATTAAAGGGAAGGATAGAGATTGATAGAGAGAGGTCTGAGTGAACAGCAGAGAGAAATGATATCAAATAATTACAGGAAAATAGAATTAAATGACAGTATGAGACTTTTGATATTTTATATAGAAATGGCAAGCCAAACAGCAACATTTTAAATAGGAAAATAATGTGAAAATTATATTTGGATAACTAAAGCTAAACATATGCTTACCCGCCAATACATGACATAGACATTTTGTTGATTGAAAGAAGCCATGTTCAAAAGCATATATACTATGCAATTATATTTATGTGAATAAAGGACAGTCAAAATTAATCTATGGTGACAGAATTCAGAATGATGGTTACCTCTGGGGAAATGGGGCACTTGTATTAGGAATAAGGAATTTCTAGGGTGATGGACATGTTTTATATCTTAATCTAGATATATAAATATATGTATAAAAATTTATTGAAAAATTAATAAAAAGGAGAGAAACATAAAACATTACACTTGGACTTTATTCTGTTTTTCTTTATAATTTTAAGATAATGCTTAACTCATTAACTTTTAGCATTACATTTTTCAATATAAACTTAGCAAAAATATAAATTTTCTTCTAAATTCATCTAGAAGGAATATAATATTTTCATTATGAAGTTCTTAGAATTTTCTAATTTCCATTTTTTATTTGACTCATAATTTATTTTTAAGTTTTTAAAATATTCTCCAGTGTTAGGGCTCTTCTAGTCATCTTTTAAATTTTGCTTCTAATTTCAATTGTTTATGATAAGAGAAAATGATTGGAATAATACCAATTCTGAAATTTATTGAGAATTATTCTATATATATGGTCAATTTTTGCATATGTTCTGTGTGAGCTTGAGAAAAATACGTATTCACTTATTGTAGAGTGAGAAAACTATAAATTGATTCACCCACTCAGGAATTCTAACTTCTAAAACTGTAATTCAATAAATTTGTATTGCTTTAAGCCACAAAGTTTGTGGTGCAGCAATAGGAAACTAATACAGATATTGGGTCCTGGAAGGTTCTGTGATAACAAATATCTAAATAAGTGGAAGTGGCTTTAGAACTGGTCAATGAAAAGAGGTTGGAAAATTTCTGAGGTGCGTGATACAAAAAGCCGAGATTGCCTTCAACAGATCTCAGATGATATATGGTTAATAGCCATCTATATGGATGTTAATAACTCTGCTATTGCAGTTTCAGAAGAAAGTGAGAAGCATGGTAGAGGAGGCCTATATTGTCTTAGAGAATAACTAAATCATCATAAACAGACTGTTGGTAGAAAAATGGATGTTAAAGGTGCTGCTGGTGAGGGCTCGGGTGAAAATGAGAAACATGTTATTGGAAAGTAGTGGAAATTGGATCCTTGTTATATAAAGGCATAAACTTAGCTGAATGGTGTCCTTCATCATTTAGTTATGTGGAAAGTGGACTTGTAAGCAATGAACTTGGACATTTAGCTGAAGAGATTTCCAAGCAAAGTGTTGAAGGTGTGAACTGGTTTGTTCTTGTTATTTATAGTAAAATGCAAGAGGAAACAGATAAATTTAGGGAAGAACTGTTAAGCATAAAAAAATGAGGACTTGATGATTTGGGAAATTCTCAGCCTATCCAGATTGCAGAAGGTGCTAAAAATAGGAGATTCACTGTTAGGAAAGCATGCTAGGGAGAGAGCCAGGAGTGCGGTTGGACAACCTTTTACTAGTGCCTTGGAAGGATAAAAAGTCAGAGTATTCAATAATAGAGACAGCTCTTTGAAGAGCTTGTGATTCATGGATTCCCTCAGTCATCTCAGCAGAAGCCAGGAATAGAGATGGAATCTTTCCAGGAAAGATCTGTGGAGGAGTATCTTGTTCAATGAAGTGACATACACAGGGGACCACAAGGTCCTTGAGAATTTTATACCAGCAGAAACACTGCCAGCTTGGAATGCAAGGGAGAGAGACAGGATGAAATAAAGGAAGTTACTTGGACTCTCAAAACTCCTCAGGCGGGAAACAGGCTGACAACCCTACTCAGCTGCAAACATACGCTACTTTTCAAGAAAAGGAAGAATGACTGCTTTTCAAGTAAAAGGATGAAACAGAAGACCCAAAAAGTTGGAGCCTCAAGCCAGAGGGCTATTTCCAGGCCTTGAAACCTAATGCTGTTTTTCTGTCTGGATCTCTAAATTGCTTGGGACCAGTGGCTAATTCTTTCTTTCATTTTCTCCTTTTTGGAATGGGACTATCTATAAATGTTATGTTACGCCTGTCTCACCATTATACTTCGGAAGCAGATAACTTGTTTTCTAGTTCTGCAGGTCCACAGATGAAAAGCTATTTTGTCCCAGAATGGATTATATCCAGAACTTCATTCCTGCCTAATTTTAAGATGATTTAGATGATGAAATTGGGGACTTTTAGGTTCACGGAGCTTAGATATTTTGGACTTGAGTTGATGCTGTAATGGGCTGAGGCTGAGAGTTTGAGATAGAGTGAATGTATTTTATATTTGGATGGATAAGAATCTTTGGGGGGCCAGCAAATGAACAATGTTAGCCTGAATAATGCCCCCCAAAATGTACACATCTTAATCCCCATCTTATTTTACATGGCAAAAGAGACTTTGCAGATGTCATTAAATTAAAAACCTTGAGATGGGAAATCATCTTGAATTATCAAGATGAACCAAATGTAACCACAAGGTTAGTTATACAAGAAAAGCAAGAGGATCAGTAAAAGAGAGAGAGAGGTGTGATGACAAAAGCAGAGGTTGAAGTGATGTAAAGAAGGGGCCATGGGCCAAGGAAAGCAGGCATCATTAGAAGCTAGGTAACACAAAAAAACCAACTCTCCCCCAGAGATAATAATTGTTATTATCTCTATTTTATTTTAAAAATAGTAAAATTGCATTTTTTTTTTTTTTTTTGCGGTACGCAGGCCTCTCACTGTTGTGGCCTCTCCCGTTGCGAAGCACAGGCTCCGCAGGCTCAGCGGCCATGGCTCACGGGCCCAGCCGCTCCGCGGCATGTGGGATCTTCCCGGACTGGGGCACGAACCCGTGTCCCCTGCATCGGCAGGCGGACTCTCAACCACTGTGCCACCAGGGAAGCCCAAAAATAGTAAAATTGCATTTTTAAGTCCTTAAATTTTTGGTAATTTGGCAGCATTAGGAAACTAACACGCAAGTCAATTAACATTTATCTATTTATATATTTATGCAACAGATATTTATTGAGCACCTACTATACCTTGAGCTGGAAAAAAATCTTACTATCATTTAAAAAAGTAAGCTTGTGTGTGTGTGTGTGTGTGTGTGTGTGTGTGTGTAACTGAAATGACTTGAAGAGAAAGGAATTTCAACTTGTGTAAGTATAATCCAAATTAAAGTATTCAAATACAATTATTTCATTTTTAAGTATGTAGAATTTATGGTAAATAGGTTAACATACTAAAAATAATATTACTGTTGCAGTAATTTTTAAATTATTTCTAATTAGCATGGTCCGTATTGAAATGTTTATTTAAAATTTTTTGCTTAAACATACATCCTTTTTTTCCCATTTGGTAAGCAAGATATTCCCTCCTCACCCTTGCCAGAATGTCATCATATAATAAATAGCAGCCCATTCTTTATAGGTTTGAATGAAGCTAACATTTTTTATAGTGTGTGAAATAGACTGAATATTTGTGTCCCCAAAATTTATATGTTAAATCCTACCCCCAATATGATGGAATTTGGAGGCAGGGCCTTTGGAAGGTAATTAGGTTATAAAGGTGAAGCCCTCATGCATAGGGTTAGTGCCCTTATAAAAAAGACCCCAGAGAGCTGCCTTCCCCTTTCACCATGTGAAGCCACAGAGAAAAGGCAGCTGTTGATGAACCAGGAACTCTCACTAGATACTAAATCTGCTAGCATCTTATTCTTGAACTTCCCAGCCTTCCCACTACGAGAAATAAATTTCTGTTGTTTATAAGCCACTCAGTCTGTGGTATTATGTTATTGCAGCCTGACTGGACTAAGACAGTCTCAAGAACTAAATTTTTAAAATAATTTTTCAATGTATACTGATTTGTAAAATATATATTCTTGGCTCCCTCACTGATTCTGCTTCAGTAATTTCCAGTGCAGCCTGGTCATTGTAAGCCTCAATTTAAACTTCATCAATTAGCAGAAATTATAAACAAAGTCCAAATTTAAAATTTTATTAATAATCTTGCACAGTTATTTTCTTCCTTGGAATCTTCTTCAGTATTTAGTTAGTGCTTCCATTTGAAATAGCAAAAACAAATTTATAGTAATGTTAATAGCAGCCAATATGCTAAAGACAAAACAATTTGAGGAGAAAAATAACCACATGTTTGTATGGCATACATAGGAAACAAAATATAATAATTAAAATTGTTCTATGTAAGTTTATTTAACATACTTCTATATTTAATGTTCATCCTTTAAACACACTGGTAGTTAACAACAGATATTAATAGTAATTTTACTATGAGATTTTATCATACATTTCTTAGATAAGGCTTTTTCAGTAACAAATTAGGTTCACTTTTAGGCAAATCATATGATCTATAACTTTTAGGAAAACTGATAAACTTTTTAAGTTAAAATTTCAGTTCTTGTAAAATGGTGATCTAATAAGTGTGGGTTTTATGTAATACAGTGATGGATTAGTGATGGGCTAAATGGTTGTCTTTTGTCCTTGAGAGGGTGATAAACTTCCAATGAAGTATTGCTGTTGGTTAGAGAATCACCTACAATAGTTATAGATATAAATTTAACATGAGAGATGGTAGGGGGAAATAGATGATGGGATAATTAGAGATAATAACTAAGAATTCTTTTGCTATGGGGAAATCATTGTGTTGTTGCAATGTTTTTCTGTTGTTTTATTTTTTAAGTAGCGCTGGGAACAGTTATGGTAGTCAATTAATGTAACATGGTGGTTGTAGTTGTGGTGGTTTCAGGCTCAACTGAAACATATCACGTCATTTGATCCCACAACAACCAAAACTAGTCCCACCATTTCAGACAAATCTATGGCATCATTTCTTGTGGTAGCTGTTACTTCCATTGTTGTATTGGTTTATGATGGTTATGAATTTAGTGAAAGTAATGGTGGTCATAGCTTCAACTGAAATTATTATAGCGTCTTTGTGGTAGTAAAATTCTATAGAACGTATGGTGCTTTTTGATTCCGCTAAAATAGTGAAGATGGTCTACTGTGCTTGTTGGTTCATTAGAAGCAATGGCAGCTTTGGTAGTTGTGGCCTTTGTTACCTGGATGTTAGTTGTTGTCATCTCAATTAACTAGCATTGGTGGTAAATGTGGGGCAGAGTGAATGCATGATACTGAGGTGGCTGTATTGTGAGAGAGATGAGTTTCATTAAATAAGTAGCAATGGTTGATATGGTTGCAAATTCAAAGTTGTACACATGATAGGTTCACTTCAAGTACTGGCTATAGAGAGTTGAGATAAAGTGGGAGTGGTGGCGGCTGTCCTGGTAGTAGGATAGTGGTGGTTATAAATTCCGCTGAAGTATTGGTTCCCATTGTGGTTGAAGTGGTTAAAGCTGTGGGGTTGTAGACTCATTTGAAGTGTTATAAATTCTACTGAAGTGTTTTGTTATTTTAATAGTAGCTTCTGAAAAAAATTATGAGTGTTTATGAAGTTTTGGTTCTTGCTTTTGTACCTGTACATTTTGTACATTTAGTGGTATTTGGAAATTAAATTTAAATGGGAGTGATTTTTTTGGCTGGAGGTTCAATAGAATTGGTAGGAGCTTTAGGGTTACTTCAAGGATAGTTGGTGCTGTGGTAGAGGGTTTAGTAGAAGTGGAAGTTTGAGTTATTATATTTGTAGTTTCAGCTGAAGTGGTTATTATATCTCTAAATGTAGTAGGTTCAGTAGAAATTGTAGTGCTTTCAGGTTCAATGAATGAGGTGGTATTGACTGCATTTGTTGTAATTTCAAATGAAGAGGTTGTTATATTTGTAAAAGTAGTAGGTTCAGTAGCAATTGTATTTTCAGATTCAGTGGAAGTGATCATTTCTGTTGTGGTCATAAGTTCAGTTGAAGTGCCTGTAGTCGAACGGGTTTTGGGATCGATCGAGGAGGTGATACTTATAGATTTACTAGAAGTCAGGATGGCTGTTGAGGCACGTTCAGAAGAGGTTGTGCTAGTCGCAGGTACAGGAGTTATATGTTCTGTTGGAGTGGTTATGGTTGTAAGGTCTGTGGGAGTAACGCTGGGTATGACTTCTGTTGATGTGGTTATAGCTGTTGTGGTGGTATTATGCTCAATCAAAGTGGCAGGTTCAGTCAGAGGGGTGGTAGTGTCCCTCATGGTAGGTGGTTCAGTTGAAATGCTGCTGGTTGCTTCCATTATGGTAGCAGCTTCAGCTGAAGTGGAGGTTGTGGCAGTTGGTGTCTGTAGGTTCAGCTGAAACTGTGTTGGTTGCAGGTTCAGGGGACATGGTGGTAGTGGGCTTTATGGCAACAGGTTCAGTTGCCATAAGTGGTGGAGTTGTCTGCTGTGGTGGTTGTAGGTTCCTTTGCTGTGATCATAGTAGTTGTGCTGGTGACTGTAGGTTGAAAAATAGGCAATGAGGTTGTTCCAGGGACGATCATTATAGGTTCCCCATCATTCAGAGGTATGTGGATAGTAATTGGAGGAAAGAATGTACACAATTATCACTCTTTTTCATTCTTATGTCTGAATCTTTTAAAGGTAAAAAAAAATGCTAAAAACTCAACACCTACCCCAAATACCCAGATAAAGATGAGTATACAGGTAGGTTGCTGACTGTATAGTACAAGTAAGGACCCCTCAAATTCTCCTGGTTAGGATTTCCTCCTTTCTGAACCTAATACCCAATTCCCCTGCAATGTGCATTTTAATTATTTCACACCCTTCTGCTAATCTTCAGCTCAGTTAGTATTTATCAGCATGAAATTTTTCAGACAGACCAGCTTCTGCAAGCTACCAGCTACTTTCACTTGGAAAATTGCTATCCTCTCTGAGCTCAAGTCCTCATCTGTAAAATGCTACTAATAGGAGCACATGACTTAGAGTACTGGCATAAAGATTAATGGAGGTTAAACTGCTTCGTAAGTTATAAAGTGCTATGCAAGTGAGAGGCTGAATACATGGTGGTTGGATGACAACATGACAGTGGGAAAAGAATAGGCTTTTGTATCAAGCATTCTTGGGTGTAAGTCTCAAAATTATGAGATCTAGTAGAAGTTTCTTCATTTGCCTGATCTCGTCCCATCTCAGTCAATTAATAGCTGTATAAATTCTGGCAAAAGTTTCAACTTTCCTGAATAATTTTTTCAGTCAATAAGTGAAGAGATTGGATGGGATTAAATGGTATCTAAAACCACTCTCATCTCTGAAATTTAACTGCTTTATATTACCTTTGCAAGCAAGGAGAAAATCCTCTTGCTTCTTCCCTTTTAAGATCACCCCTACTAATACGTTGCCTCAGCTCTGCCAGAGTTGACACCTGACAGTTTTGTTTCAAGGACCAGGGCTCAGATCCTCCACAAGATGCTCCACAGTAGCAAGAAACAGAGCAGAGGCAGATTCAGAGCCAGAATAACCCAGCCCAAATATTAAGTATGTCACCGTCAAAAAATGTCAACTTTCTGCCAGGGTTGAGGGCTTAGAAATCATTCTAAGAGAGGAAGTGAATATAGTAAGCATGACAAGAGCTCAGAAATATGGAAGATCGGAGCCTGGGCAACAAATTAAGGGGGAAAACACTGGGACATCAAGAGAGGTTTCTAAGTAAAGGTTAAAAACACTAAGATCAGAATCAGGAGAGCTAAAAACAGATTGTGGTCTCTAATACTCTTGACTGAAAGAAACCAGGGATCCTTGGAGGAATAGGGATCCTTGGAGGAATAGTTAATTCTAAGTCTGGGTCAGGGAAAGCAAAATGATATTCCTAGGACATCTTATTATGCCAAAATACAATGAATCTGCCAAAGACTAATCAGGCTTTCTCAAGAAGACACAAGAGCCAACTTGAAAGCATTCCCAATTGGCCTAAAAGAAAAATCCAAGCATCAAAAATTGATTCAGGAAAAATATTCATTGGTCACCAACCAATTCATTTCTTTAAAAATTAATAAATAAGTGAAAAGTACAATATTTATGCTCTCATTTCTCTGAGAATTGTATTTCATTCAATTCAATTCAATTCAATTCAATTCAATTGGTTCATCTTTGCCAAAGAGCTTCAGCTATAATGTAGAGGGAAATAAAAAAATAAAAAATCACCATTTACAACCCATAATGAAGAAAAGTGGATTTAGGCAAAGATTATCAATAGATATTAAAGCCACTAGGTGAAGAGTTGAGGAGAAATATGATAAAGATATCAGCTTGATACCATCTGAATCTGTAAGCAATCTCAGCATCACAAAAAGTAGGAAAACCAGACTTTATATGATACATGATTTTATGCAGTAAAATGCACACAGCATCAGGAAATACAGAGGAATACAGCAGGATAAAGGAACAAATCAAAAACTATCATGAAGAAGCAACCAATCCAATCCTGAACGTGGGGCATTCTATACGGCAAATGACCTAGTTTCTTCAACAAATCAGTGACATCTAAAAAAAGGAGCGGGGATGTGGGGAACTGTTTTGGGCTAAAAGAGATCTAGACACATAACAATCCAAGCAACATGTACACTTTACTTGGATCCTAATTAAAACCAATTATAATTTTTGAGATAGTAGGGGCAATCTGAACATGGCCTTGATATTAAATGATACTAAGGAATTACTTTTAATTTTGTTTTGATAACAGGAAGGTAGCTATGTTACTAAAAATGTCCTTATTTGATAGAGAAGCATGATGAGTTATTTGCGGTAAAATGACAATGCATGTTGACAAAATGTGTTTGGGAAAATGTTGATACGTGTTGAAGCTGGGTGATTCAAATATTGGTTATTTTTATACTCTTCTCTCTACTTTTGTTTTGGCTTAAATTTTCCCTAAGAAGGTCAGAGTTCAGACGGCTAAAGAAATGGCATCCAGGCAGACTCAGACTCAGGATGGATCAGGGTCAGACGTGTGGCACGTCCCCACAGAGCAGAGCCCTTGAGACCTGGAGCGCTGAACACACACCTCCACTGTACCACTTGAGCTGTTTACTGGCCCATTCCCTATCTATCTATGAGATATATAGAGATATAGATATAGATATACCTCACTATATGTAACTGTGTATTATATATGAACCATATATCCCATTCCACACCCATCTGTCTCTCCCTCTCTCTTTCTCTCTCTCTCTCTCTCTCTCTCTCTCTATATATATATATATATATATATATATACACACACACATATATATCAGTACATACTGAGCCAAGAGCACTGCCGTGGGGGTAACACTGGAGTACCAAGCAGTGTTGTCACAAACATTACCTCTCTATATTGGAATTGTCTCTCTGGACTGATGCAGGCAGCAGTGACATTGGTACAAACCTCACCATTGACATCCACTGATGGTGGAAATTGACATGCTGAACTCTGAACTTCATGGTCATCTGGACTCTGGAATGTCTACAGGAACAAAACAACAGGGCTAATTTTTAAAAAAGGAAGCCACCATGTTGAATTTTGAAGTGAAATTATTCTGAAAATTCTAAACCAGCTTGTGACATGTCATGAGATTGTTAGTAGGAGATGAGTATCTAAAATAAGACTTCACTACTGAATAAATCAAATGCTTTATTTTATTTAATGAATACATTTTTCGAATAATATATTCTCTCAAAATAATTAACTGTGGTTGAGTCATTATCTTTTATTATTGTAAATACTTTATTAATGTTTGGGGGTCAAGATTATACACCATCAATTATCATCATAGTATGCTATTCCTTTATTAAATAGCCCCACGTTTCAAGCATATATATAGGTGCATCCTATGAAGATACACCACCACAGAGCTTTTATGAGACATAAAAATAAATGTTTATACATTATCAGAACTAAAAGGGAACTGACTGCTTACCAAAATCACCCTCTACCAGTTACTTTAGAAATAAGAATACTGAGAATAATAGTGGTGCATAGACTTGTCCTTATTAACACAATTTAGGAAGTATTAACAATCCAATTTTCTCCTTCTGAGCCTGGGGGTCCCTGCAATTAAAACCACCACTTTAAAAACCCCTTAGACAAAGACATACCCTGTGTTAACAGTAACTCAGTGCTCTGTCTAACAGAATACGAGTCTGAGTCCAAGGCAGAGCTAAGAAAGACCAAGCATTTTGTAGTCTGTCAACATGCATTTCTCAGTCTCTATCTCACCTCAAGGAGCTCTGCATACAATAAATAAGATTATGTAAATACAGAAATAATTAAGCATTGTTATGTGTGAAGTGAAGGTAAGGGAGGTTAAGAAATCTGAGCTTAGACAAATTGAGGATAGTGGCTAAAATTTGAACAGGAAAGTGCTGAAGAGGATGGAAATGACATGTTTCATGATGTTTTATTTCTTAAGTTGGGTATTTAATGCATGGTATGATAATGTTCTTACTCTTTATACTTGAATGTCTGAACTATTTCATAAATACTTGTTAAAATAATAAAAGGGAGGGATCAATGAAGAAAGTCTTGAGGGGATAGGCTTCTTCAAAACAGGTTAAAGATCCTGTTTGCATGTTTGCAGGACATATATTAAGTGAACCTTAAAAATGCATTCCAATATACACTAGATGCAGACAAATACTGTTTGATTCCACTTATACAAGGTACCTAGAATAGCCAAATTCAGAGTCAGAAAGTACATTGGTAGATGCCAGGGGTCAGGGGGGTCTGGGGGTGGGGAGGGGGAATGGGGAGTTAGTGTTTAATGGGGACAGAGCTTCAATTTAGGAAGGTGAAAAATTCGGAAGATGGATGATGGTGAGAATTGCACAACAATGGGAATGTACTTAGTGCCACTGAACTGTACAGCTAAATATGGTTAAAATAGTTTGTTTTATATTATGTGACTTTTATCACAATTTAAAAAACATTAAAGAAATAAAATAAACACGTTAAAAACAAAAAACAAACAAAAACAAACAAACAAACAAACCCAAAAAACAAACAAACAAAAAGAAAGGAGAAACCTGAGATACAGTGTTAAAGTCAGGAAGTTTATTAGAAATTCAAGGAAAAACTTTCCTTACATCTACTGCTTTGCTGATCAGATAACAATCAGTTATATCAAAACTAGCTATATGTGTAAACAATGGCCCACTGGGTGATCATCACTAAGATTAAAAGCAAATATGACTGTAATTAAATAAAGAAAACATGATATAAAAATTACAGACAGTTAGACAATGCAAATGTTCATATAGTATAATACTACTTGAAAGAAATGAAAATAACAGTTATACATTGTCACTGAATAAGGGAAGGCCTGATATATCCTAGCATTTTCAACAAAATTCCATTTCTATTCAGTAGAAAATTGACGAAATCAGGATTCATATGGTTTCTCTTATGTTGATATAACTGCTTAGTCTTCAGTTATTACTCAATTTGCCAGGGCTGATTAACTAGACAATCTGAATACAGTTTATAAGCAAAATAAAACTGACCCACCAGGCCAATTATCCAGTCTTCTTGCCTTGTTGGAAACTCAGTCCTCTCACTAGAAAATGATGGATAGTTTCCACTCCAAGATAGTGCCTGTGACAGTGGGGTCAGACCTAGCTATTGGTTGTGGCTTTGATCACAAACACAAAAGCCCAAGAAGTAATTTGTGTGTGTTAGGTTGCTTTGGATCTGAATTTTTTAATTTAAGCTCTTGCAGCATTGGATAGAACATTAACTAGCGCATCGGTGTTCACCAATAGTGGCCACAAAATAAAACTCAAATGCATTAGCTATGTCTATTAAATAAAGTTTTAAGTTCTCTGTTTATACATTGAAAAAGATTAGCATATTATATATTCCCTAAGAGGAAAAATAAAACCACTGAACCTGTCTTTATATATATATATACTTTTTTTTTGCCTATAATCTTCAGTTGATATTTTATTCCATTTGTCAAACTCTCCCTCAATAGAAAAACTCTCTCTCCATAACTGTTCAAATATCTAGTTGAAAAGAGAAATATATATTCTAAATCTTACTTTAAATAGCTTTTGAAAACATTTGTAAGTTTGGCATTATTTGGAGAAACCATAACATTAGCTAATGATTAGCTTCATAAAAAGAATGTAATTTTAATTAGAGTGTTTTGGCATCATAGTGAAGTAAAAAAATCACAACGAATCTGGAAATGATTTGTGTGCATGTCGGGTAAGGGGTCTCATTACCCTGGATCAAGAGAAAAAATCTCTTGCTTTTGAGGCAGAATTGTCTTCCTTAAAAATCTTTCATTCAGCAAAAAACATACATGCACCCCGATGTTCACTGTAGCACTATTTACAAAAACCAGGACATGGAAGCAACCTAAATGTCCATTGACAGAAGAGTGGATAAAGATGTGGTACATATATACAACGGAATATTATTCAGCTATAAAATGAACGAAATAATGCCATTTGCAGCAACATGGATGGACCCAGAGATTGTTACACTGAGTGAAGTAATTCAGACAGAGAAGGACAAATACCAAATGATACCACTTATATGTGGAATCTAAAAACATGGGACAAATGAACTTATTCACAAAACAGAAACAGAGTCACAGATGTAGAAAACAATCTTATGGTTACCAGGGGGGAAAAAGGGAGAGGGATAAATTGGGAGATAGGGATTGACATATACACACTACTATATATAAAACAGATAACTAATAAGGACCTACTGTATAGCACAGGGAACTCTACTAAATACGCTGTAATGACTTGTATGGGAAAAGAATCTAAAAAAGAGTGGATATATGTGTATGTATAACTGAATCACTTTGCTATACAGCAGAAGGTAACACAACGTTGTAAATCAGCTCTACTCCAATGAAAAACTTCTTAAAAATCGTTCATTCAGTGCAGAAATATGTTACTCCATGCCTTTTTTTTTTCCTTTGGACTGTTTATTTCAAACTGTACTTTTATTATTCCATCCAGTTTTACATTTTTTTAATGCCAAGGGCAATTTGATTAGATTTGCCTATTTACCAAAAAAAAAAAAATGCTATTGTAAATATCATCTAGCACGTGGTTAACATTGCTATTAAAACATAAACAATCATCTTAACAAATTGCACGTAAATAAAACAGAATTTTTAGAGAGGATCCCTCTTAGATCTAGGGACCATATCCAGGATTAGCTCCTGATTTTCAAGGATTTTGGAAATATTTGAGCTCTGACAGGTCTAAAATTTGTGCCAAAAGAAAAATCTATTAATTATATAATAAAATCTGGACATCAAACTTAAAAACAAATCAAATTGAAGAAGTTAAAGCCAAAATTACATAATTATTTTGAATTATGACTATAGGACATTTCAAAATTTGATTAATTCGTATTGACAGAAAATTGCACCTGTTGGAGATTAATAAGTATTTGAAATAGTTTTTAAACTATGCATGGAGTGACATAATGTATGAATAGAAATATAAGATTTGTGATTGACAATGAGTGGTTGAAAAGTTAATAAATTGACTTTTCTTCAATAACTAGAAGTATTCATTCCTTTTCTTGAAGATTACAAAAACTACTAGAATTTTCTGTAAAGACTGAGTATAAGACTCACATAAGCAAGCTGTCAAAATGGAAAAATAAACACTCACTGGCTGTTTTCCAGGGGGTTCAACATTCACAATACATTTTCCATGCTTTTTCTCCATTTTCTACCACACGCTTAACTCCAGGAACAATTTTTATTTTGAACAGTGGCCTTTATACCTGGAATTTTCAGAAATAATTGAGTTGATTGATGCTACCATGTTATGAACTATGATGCATCAGTGCAGGTATGAACTAAATTAAGTAATAAGCTATCATTCCCCAATATAGGATCCACCTTAGAGGAAAAAGTAAGGTAGTAATTAATACAACAAACAAGAAAACCAATCTTGCCTATGGGAGCTATTCCCTCCTGGCTCTCCAAAGAGAAAAAAAAAATTCTCAAATTATAAGTCATGTTACATTGTCTTAACTTTTAGCAACGTTTCTCTCATTTACCCTTCCTCCTGACTTTGGGGTTGTCTCCATGATAAAATTCTGGAGCAGGTGATATTTGCCATTGCTTTCTTTCCAACTAAGCATGGCCATCTTCTCTCCCCTTGTTGGCACCTCCTCTTTTAGGTGCATAGCTCTCTCCTCACTAGGCTTTAACACTTTCAGGCTCTCCTCCCATGCTCTAAAACTTTCCAGTACTTCTCCCTCAGCTTCCAGAAAAATGTGTCTATCCTGAGCTCACTTCCTCAGAGCTCCAACTCTGAGAGCTGGTAAATCTGATATAAAAATGTATTCACCAAGGTCTTCCATCTTTCAGAAGGGCACTAGGAAATTTAGTTAAAGGGAATTGATTCAACAAGTTTCTTCCAACGTCTTCATATTTAACTGCTGAGGCAGCCTCTGCTTTACACAGGTAGAAATGTCACTGCGACTCAGCAAAATCTAAATTGCAATAGGCTGGAGTTTAGAAATAACTATCAATCTAGAAGTTAACAATTAGTATCCAACACATATATCCTGAGAGATCTTCACAAAAGTGGCACAGAAAGTTCTTGGTGAAGAATGGTACTTGAATAATGTAAGTTTTAAAAAAATGACTCATACAGTAAGTAATCAAAAGCTAATTCAAAAATAATGTTCTTTAATGATATATCATGAGCACTAATTGACTAGCTAGAGATTCATCTAATTTAATACATCTCAATCTACCAATAACATGTAAACCATCTATCCAACCCTGCCAATTTGCAATTGAAAACATTGAGGCCCCAAGAGGAGAACTGACAAAACCAGTTTAATCATCGTGGTCAGAACCTCCTGCTGTCTTTCAGACTAGTAGCCACCCGTATGTCCCAGATCAGGATGAAGAAAGGCAGACAATCCATTAGAGAGTTCATTAGCTTTCCTTTTCTTAAAAAAAAAAAAAAAGCAAATATTCAAGTTCCAGAGTTGGAAAGGATTGGGGAGACTTCTTTGGAATGCTTACTCCTGGGCCTCACTAAATCTAAAGGGAGTTTTGTACTCTGCTTAGATGACTCTAATGCACACCAAAGTCTGAGAAGCACTAACTTAGAAAATGTTGTAAAGAAAAGTGATGGAATTCCCTGAAATATTTAGGAAGAAATATTTTGTGTGTGTGTGTGTAGTTTAACCCTTTCAGACGTCTTCTTATAAATGTATTCACCATTTTTAGCTTAAGAGTTCTCATTGGAATCAACTAAAACAGAATGTCATTGCCTCAGCTTCTAAAATAAATAGGCAATGAAAAATTTATGGAAGAGGGAAGAGAGTGAGAGAGTCATTTGTTTCGAAAAGCAGTATAACACAATGCCTGCCAAGAAATGACTTGGGCCTGTAGGCTCTAAGAATCCATGTGAATGAAATGTTTCAATAGTATTGAACACTGATAATAACATCAGCATCAATCGCACTTGAAATGACTACAAACTGGGCTTTTTTTCCAGGCTGGCTACATGTTTGACACACTGCTAGCTTTCCCTAATAATTAGCCTCTCTTTCACTTTCATAGTAAGCAAACCCCAGAATATTTAGCTGGGTACATGCCTGCCAACAATAAAGGCTATCCTGCCCAACTGCCCATGTAGCAAGGTGTGGCCGTATGACTAAATCCTGGCCCACGGCATGAGAAAAGAAGGTATACGTGCAACTTCTGGTTGTATACTTAAGAGCAAGGAATATGCCCTTCCTTTTCATTCAAAAGCAGATCAGTGGGTGAGCCATCCTGTAACACAGAGATTAGAGCAATATCCTATGAACAGTGGAACAGACAACTGGAAGAAGGCTAACCTCTAAATTTTTAATAATGAAGAGCTGCTGCAGCCCCTAAAATTCTATAACAGCTGGATTGCATTCTTAGTAATATACTATCTTATGATGGTAGGAAGACACTATCTTAATTTGACCCTGGAGCACCATAACCACAGAGTAGATAAAATTTCACAGGCATTCGTTTGCATCTATACCTTTTTTTGGTAGCCTACAGAGGAATAAATAATCTGATACTTGTGCAGTAACTGCACAAGTAATCACACTTTCAAAATGCCTGATTAATTAAAGAGTTGCAAAACCAAATTGCAAAGTACTGAAGAAAGTATGTTACTGTGAAATTCATATGATCTCTATTTTGTCAAAGAACAGTTTAATACAGGTATTACTACATCACTCAACAGGACAGAGTAAAACACACCTGGATTAACATGCATATGGGTAAATCCGGGATTGCCACTTTGCCCAACCCTGGGGGTGCTTTTTGCATCCTAGGTTATGAAATTGGTGACCCTTATAGTGTTTCCAACTATCTTCATAGTCAGACATTCTATACCTGGGTATACTTCACAGTTAAGTCAGGATTCCCTATAAGGACTCTTCGATCTCTGGTGAATTTTTAGCCAAAAGAATTGGAAAACTTTGTTAGTGAAATAGTAAAGGTGCTTTGTATTTGGCCATTCTTTAGCCAAAAGAATCTGGTGGTCTCTTTCAAATTCACCTATTAATGCTCTGTCAAATTGTTTTATATTTTTATCCACACACACAAAAAACTCCTGGGTTTAAATTACACCATAGTCTGACAGTTAAATCAAGTTTGGTCCACTAATTGGCTGAGACCAGTAGGACAGCTCCTGTTCCCTGATTTGGAGTAATTTTTAGCCAAAGCGATTATTTTAGTTCATCATTTTTATTGTTGGACATAGTAACTAACAAGCCAAACAAGAGGTTTAAAAATATAGTGGCTAGTGTTAATTAGTATTATTCAACTAATTTAAATGCATGAAAAAATCATTATAACATACACAAATGTGCAAAGAACTTTTCAAAAGCCCTTTCAGAACTGGTATGTATTCAATTAGTGCTTTGCACAAAATCTGTAAATATAGAAGTTAAAAAAAGGAAAATTTCATACATTTTCTTACGTGATTATCATAAAAGAATTTTTTTTTTTTTACGAATTCAATTCCCAAAATCTAGGACAGAATTCTATGACAAAATGTTATTTCAGCAAATTTAAAATAATGAAGTATTACTTAGGTAACATCTTGGATCAACAATAATTAGTGCTACTCAAATTGGGAGCAAGCAACTGTTTGATCCGTATCAGTGATTTTTTTCTAATTTCACATTACACTAGATTCCATTCTAAGTCTACTTTAAAATGTCAAATGTGTTTTTACTGATAGAATATTGAGGGTTTTTTATTCATTCGTCAAGTGAATTGATGAAAACATATCAGGTATTTTTCTGGGCAATGGGGATTTATACAGCAATAAATAAAATAGGCAAGCACTTGTCCTGTTGGAGTTTATATTCCAGCCTTATTACAGTTCACAATGCATGTAACATTTTACCTTTGATTATAAATTTTAAACTTTGTTTAAATAGTAGTTGTGTTTTATTGCGGGAAATGCTCTGCTTTTATAAATGGATGTAATTATGTTTGAGTTAAAAGGATTCTAAACATTCAGGTCAAACGCCAGTGAATGAAGTGAACCCTTATGCCAGCCTCTCTGTGCTATGTGCCGTGACCGGGAGCTCGTCTGTTTTCTAGGGTTCAGTATTCCTTTCTGGGTTGACTCTCCTGCTAGATCTTTCCTCCCTATGTTGAGTTGAAGACTTCATCTCAGTAACTTCAACCTGTTTACCCAGGTTCTGTTTTCTAGAAAGATATACAAAATTAATAAAATTCTTCTCTTAAATAGTAGGTCAATTATTTTGGCACTACAACTGTGTCCCTCATTATTCAAGATTTTTTTAAAAATCTGCTCCTTAAAAGACAAAAGTGACTCACTTGAGTTTTACCTAAGTCCTATTAGTATTTTTAATGGGTGGAAGGAAGGAAGGAAGGGAGGGAAGGAGGGGAGGAGCAAGGGAGGGACGGAGGGAGAGAGAGAGAGAGAGAGAAAAGAAAAGGAAGGAAGGAAGGAAGGAGGGGGGAGGGAGGGAGGGAAGGAGGGAGGGAAGGAGGGAGGGAGGGAGGGAGGGAGGGAGGGAGGGAGGAAGGGAGGAAGGGAGGAAGGAGGGAGGGAGGGAGGAGGGAGGGAGGGAGGAAGAAAATAGCACCACAGCACCATCTGTTGTTGCAAAATGTCACTGCAGCCCCCTAAATGGGCCTTAACACCCGGATGTTAAGTCCTTTCCAGGACAATTACTGACATATACTACGGAGAGATGTGGTTTTATAAGTGGGTGCACTCCTCTGACCATAACTTAAGCTTCATAACCTCTCAAGAATTAAGTGTTATTATCCCCACGTCCTTGATGAGCCATCAAATCTTAAAGAAACACTTAATGAGTCCCAAGCTAAGTTTAGTGTGTGAACCTGAGGTTTCCCCAGACACTCATCCAACAATCATTTCTTTTGTTTTTGTTTTTTTTTTTTTGTACGCGGGCCTTTCACTGCTGTGGCCTCTCCCGTTGCGGAGCACAGGCTCCGGATGCGCAGGCTCAGCGGCTATGGCTCATGCGCCCAGCCACTCCACGGCAAGTGGGATCCTCCCGGACCGGGGCATGAACCCGTGTCCCCTGCATCGGCAGGCGGACTCTCAACCACTGCGCCACCAGGGAAGCCCCAACAATCATTTAATTAAGGTCATTCTATAATTCTTGTACATTTTCGTTAAGAATAATGGGGAGAGAGAAATTATACATTTAAATGGGTAAATCTTATAATCTGAATTATATCTCAATAAAGCTATTAGAAGAAAAGATTAATAGCAGGGAGGTAGAGGGAGTGGAGTAAAAAATATTTCGAAGTGAATCAAAGAGATCAAGCAAACTATTGAAAAGAATAATAAACATGCTGGTAACTTACCTCAAGATGCATCAGGGAGGCCTGGATGTTAACAAGACAGGGATGGTGTTGAGGGCTGGAAATAGACTATCCGTGGGGACAGGAAATGCAAGAATCTATTTCTAAAACATAGAAAGGGCTTAGCAAATTCAGCCAAGGCTGCCAGCCTTCTAATCATACAAACTCTACTGTCCCTGACTGGGATTTAGGCAGATAGATGATTAGCACTCAGGTGTCCACATTGGAGAAGTTTAACTTTCCAACAGGTGTCCCGAGTACAGAAATTAGAAATCTGTTAAGAGCTCTGCAGTTTTGCAGTCTGTCAAGATCTGCCAGGAGTCAATAGGGCCCTAGCACCTGGAGCTAAAGTTCCTGGGAAAGACCCAGTCTTCAGGAATGGGGCCTTAAAAGAACTAGGTCCTGGGGCTTCCCTGGTGGCGCAGTGGTTGAGAGTCCGCCTGCCAATGCAGGGGACAGGGGACACGGGTTCGTGCCCCAGTCTGGGAAGATCCCACA
The DNA here is from genome assembly GCF_059928025.1 of Delphinapterus leucas. NCBI lineage: Eukaryota > Metazoa > Chordata > Mammalia > Artiodactyla > Monodontidae > Delphinapterus > Delphinapterus leucas. The sequence goes on along the minus strand of NC_143142.1, from coordinate 70,155,979 downwards.
TGCCGCGGAGCGGCTGGGCCCGTGAGCCATGGCCGCTGAGCCTGCGCGTCTGGGGCCTGTGCTCTGCAGCGGGAGAGGCCACAACAGTGAGAGGCCCGCGTACCGCAAAAAAAAAAAAGAACTGGGTATTGTAAAACTGCAAGCACTACTGGGATACAAAAGGAAATCAACTAGATGCTAATCAGCAACTCAAAAGGGACCTTCACCTTATCAGAGGCTACAAACTAGCTCACAGATAAGGGCTTATAAGCAAGCATCAAAGCCCTGCTAAGGTCTGCAACAAGTGTTTACTGCAGGACACTGTTGTCAGAGTGTTCAGAGCTTGAGATTTGATACTTGTTCACCTAATCTGGGTTGAAAGTGTCAGAAGATGAGCATATGAAGCATGCCTGCCCAGCACTTAAATAATTTTTTTCTCTGATATGGTCAGTTCTGGAACTTCGGCAGAAACAGAGGTAAAACAGGGGCTATAGGTTGGAAGGTTTGGTGGACTTAGCTGGGAGGACTAGAGACAGGTTCAGAAAGGATGTATTTCTGTATCTCCTTTTACCGAACCCACTGCAAAAATCTAATTTTTCTATTTCTACTTTTTCAGTCCTCCAATCCCTTTTCTGCAAGGCATTCACATTGTTCCACCTAAAATTAAATAAGATATGTCACTTTCCGGCTCAAAACTCCTCAATGGCATTCCTCTGGGGAAAGGAAAATCACTAAAACTTAGCAAAACGTATAAGATCTAAAGTAAGTTAGCCCCAGCTGACTTCATTGTGCATTCATGCAGACAACACTTGCTGTGTCCTAGCCACACTGCTTTTGGAAAATTAGGAAATATTTCAAATATACAAAGAGATATAAAGAATTTTACATGGAACACCCATATATACTCTATCACTCATCCTCAGAGACAAATCATTATAAAACATGTATGAATCTCGCAAGTAAAAAGCTGAGCCAAAGAAGTCAGACACAAAAGAGTACATACTATACCAATTCCATTCCTGCTATGTTCGCAATCAGACAGAGTGGTCCGCGGTGTTAGAAATCAGAACAGTGTTTACTTTGGGGGAAGGACAAAGGAGGTGGTGTTTGGGTGTGGGCACATGGCAGGTTTCTGAAGAGCTGGTAAGGTTCTGTTTCTTGATTGGGGTATGGGTGTGTTCACTCGGTGAAAACTCATTGAGCTGTACCTTATGATATGTGCATTTTCTGCACATATGTGTATTTCAACTAAAAAACATTTTAGAAAACTGATACTAATTAGAATAGCTTAACATTAAAAGTATATTAAAAGATGATTTAGGGGCTCCCCTGGTGGCGCAGTGGTTGAGAGTCTGCCTGCCGATGCAGGGGACGTGGGTTCGTGCCCCGGTCCGGGAAGATCCCACGTGCCGTGCAGTGGCTGGGCCCGTGAGCCATGGCCGATGAGCCTGCGTGTCTGGAGCCTGTGCTCCGCAATGGGAGAGGCCACAACAGAGAGAGGCCCACGTACCGCAAAAAAAAAAAAAAAAAAAAAAAAAAAAAGATGATTTAACAGTATAATTCCAATTCTAAAATCTTCTTCATTTAATAATAAATTCTTATACTTTTTGCTATTTTAATTTATTGAGCAAAATATTTATTACCTGTTAGTTGCCAGGTACACACACTGGTTAAACATAGGGGCCAGGTTCCTGCCTTCAGGAAGCTTACCTAATAAACTGTTGCTGTGATGAACATTTATTAAACAAAAATCCATTGCGCACCCACAATGTGTTAAACTGGGAAAAATCTTCCATCCTTTACAGAGCAAACTTGTATTTATTTACACAATGGACCTACTGCAGAACATGTCTCATCCTGATGAAATGAAGAGATGTAGAGCTGGAAAATGGTAAAAGTTACGTCTTCTTTAACAAAAGAAAAGTTCAGTCAGTGATACATTTAATAAATAATATACAGTATCACTAATTAAAAAAATAATGGGGCTTCCCTGGTAGCGCAGTGGTTGAGAGTCCGCCTGCCGATGCAGGGGACACGGGTTCATGCCCCTGTCCAGGAAGATCCCACGTGCCGCGGAGCGGCTGGGCCCGTGAGCCATGGCTGCTGAGCCTGCACGTCCGGAGCCTGTGCTCCGCAACGGGAGAGGCCACAACAGTGAGAGGCCTGCGTAACGCAAAACAAAAACAAAAACAAAAACAAAAATAATGAAGGAAACAGAATTAAAGTGTTCTAATAAAGTTTTATTACATTAATTGCATATAGTTAGAGTAAGTAGGTTGGCAATACAGGGGGAAAGTAACTCTGTAAGGCTGACTTGGAAGGACAGTTAAAAATTACTTCTTATTAGCATAGTGACCACTAAAATATTTGTTTTAAATTACTGGAAAACACATTTTTCCTTTTGGGTAAGGAAAGCGTTTCCATACCCAGTCCCTACCATGTGCTCACGTGTCTATATGCTATTCAGCATCCTTTGTTTATAGGTAAAATTAACACCAACAAATGGAATTGACTTTTGTTAGTGCTTTAAAGAATATTTACTGATTTATATCAATCTCACTAACATCAAAGATACAGGTTACAATGCCTTCTGAATTCACTGCTTCAAGTAGCAGTTATCAGTCCTGTTTGCACACTTTTTGAAAAATATAGATTTCTGGATCACCCTTGAGGATTCTGATTCAGTAGGACTGCAGTAGAGTGCGTGTACCATCAACATTGATTTAAACCTGTGAATTACCAAGAATTCTAAGTAACAGAATCCAAATTTGTAAGTTTATTACTCGCAGCATTGCTATTTTCTTTTTCTGAATTTTCTCTGGTATTTCAGCGGATAGCAGGCATAAGTAAATATTTATCGAAAGTATTTAATTGAATGCCTTTATAAGATTACTGCAAAAAGTAGTAGAAAACAAAATTATTAATTGAAAATAGTGATAACACATTTAAAATTTTACTTATATATCAAAATGATTTAAAGAGAAAATGAAATGAAAATAATGTGGGCACAATCTAAAAAGAAGATGTGGTAATATGTAAATCTATTTAAAACACCCTTACCATATAGAATGTATTTTCCTTATTACATATGGAATTAGTGTATTAAAGACTACAACTTTATAATAATAAAAGACTGTAATCACATTTGGTAACTTTCTATTTAATTGTAACAGCTTTCCAGCATAAATAAATGGATTGGATTTACTTTGCATGAAAATTGTATTATGAAAAACCTCACAAAGTAGAGACTATCCACATTAAATGGTCAGGTCTAATATATGGTACTGTTACATCTAAATGTTGTTGTGCGGATGAATTCACTATCATTTTAGTGTTAGCTGAATTGTCATTAAGTAGTCTTGTTTTAGAAGTGCTTATTTTAGTGTTAGCTGAATTGGTCATTAAGTAGTCTTGCTTTAGAAGTGGTTATTTTGGTCACTGTAGCTTTATGCTGGCAGTTACTGACACTGGAATCACCCATGGTAGTAATAGTAGTTGTGCTAGTTGGTTCAGCTGAAGTGGTGGCAGCTGTGGTAGTCATACTCTCAGTAGAAGTGGTGGAATCAGTTGTGTCTGTTGTGGTTGTACCCTCAGTGGTAGTGCCGGCCGTTGTCGTGGTAGTTGGTTGAGTTGTGGTGGTGGCCACTGTGGTAGTTGTAGCCTCAGTAGAAGGGGGAGAATCAGTTGTGTCTGTTGTGGTTGTACCCTCAGTGGTAGTGCCGGCCGTTGTCGTGGTAGTTGGTTGAGGTGTGGTGGTGGCAGCTGTGGTAGTTGTAGTCACAGTAGAAGGGGGAGAATCAGTTGTGTCTGTTGTGCTTGTACCCTCAGTGGTAGTGCCGGCCGTTGTCGTGGTAGTTGGTTGAGGTGTGGTGGTGGCCACTGTGGTAGTTGTAGCCTCAGTAGAAGGGGGAGAATCAGTTGTGTCTGTTGTGGTTGTACCCTCAGTGGTAGTGCCGGCCGTTGTCGTGGTAGTTGGTTGAGGTGTGGTGGTGGCCACCGTGGTAGTTGTAGCCTCAGTAGAAGGGGGAGAAGCAGTTGTGTCTGTTGTGCTTGTACCCTCAGTGGTAGTGCCGGCCGTTGTCGTGGTAGTTGGTTGAGGTGTGGTGGTGGCCACCGTGGTAGTTGTAGCCTCAGTAGAAGGGGGAGAAGCAGTTGTGTCTGTTGTGCTTGTACCCTCAGTGGTAGTGCCGGCCGTTGTCGTGGTAGTTGGTTGAGGTGTGGTGGTAGCCACCGTGGTAGTTGTAGTCTAAGTAGAAGTGGAAGAAGCAGTTGTGTCTGTTGTGGTTGTACCCTCAGTGGTAGTGCCGGCCACTGTCGTGGTAGTTGGATGAGGTGTGGTGGTGGCAACTGTGGTAGTCATAGTCTCAGTAGAAGTGGTGGAAGCAGTGGTGGCTGTTTTGGTCGTGCCCTCAGTTATATCTGTGATCGTTTTTTCAGTTGAAGTGGCGTCTGTTGCAATTGTGGTTTCTGTGGAATCAGTGGTTGGTATGCTTGTAAGTTCCGTTGAAGTGTGCTCAGTGATGGTAGTCATGGTACTGGATGTTGTGGTAGAATCTGTAGTGCTAGTGGCAACTGTAGTTTTGGAACTATCAGATGAGCTTGTTTCAGTCAATGAGATTGTCCCCTGGTTTTGAGTAAGTTGTATAAAAATGGGGGCATTATTATTTTTCCCATTATACACCAGAGACACTATGAGTACTCCAATTGCCACTGTTATCACAGAAGCTAAGAGACAAGCCAGGAATATTTTCCACAGAGACCAGCCACTAAACAAACTTCGTGTCACCTGAAAAGGATTTAAATATAATTACTGAAGTTGAAACCAAATGTTGCAAGAAAAATATGTCATTTATAATCTTTTTATATATAGATTACTTCAGTGGAAGAATGTATAAACATAAAAAATACCTTAATAGCCTGTAGTAATAAATATTGGATCAAGTTTAATGTTTCATTTGGGAAAGGCTTGGTCTTTGTAATAGGAATAAAGGAATAGCCACTGATCTGTCTGCTTTCTTTTCATGTGTATTTAAAGCTAAAAGAAATATTAAATGTCATCTTAGAAACTGTTTATTCCTCCCACCATCAAATGAAGTATCTACATGTGTGTGTCTGACTGCTGCATCCCATGATTTGAGGGACCCAAAATATCACCTGATAAAATCTTCTCCCTTCATTGGCCTATCAACTACCAGATTTGTGTCTGCTTTACAGCCTTCCATTTTAAATGCATTAATTAACGGCCTATCAAATATTCTAGCTAGCTGTTCATACAGGTTAGCATGGCAGCATGCAAATCAGAGTTGAAGACATTGGTTGAAATCCATCTTGTGCGCCACCAGCTATTTTCACTGTGTAAGATGTTAACCTCTTTGATCTTATTTTTTCATCCATAAAAATCTACAAGATTAGAATAGGGATTAGTGTCAGTAATATTACTTTGTAATATCTCTCTAATCTGTTATTGTAGAGGAAACATTGCATAGTATAAAACATGTAAGCCTTGAGACAAGAGAGTCTTGAATTTGAATTCCATCCCATTAATATTCTGAGCAAGTTTCTTAACTTGCCTAATTCTCAACTTGCCTTGTATCAAAAGTGGGGATAATAATATCTACCTCCAAATGTTATTGAGAAAATTAGAATAAGAAACATCCTTCAAATTAGATTTTTGCAGAAGGCGGGGCTTTATAGTAATTAAGGGCATAGCCATTTGAATCTAACAGATTTAGGTTTAAATTTTAAGTCCACCTTTTACTAGGTAGATGGTGGTATGTGGAAATTTGCCATGTCTTGCAAAGCCTCAATTCCCTTGCATGGATAATATCACCTATTTAATAAGGCTAAACAGTAAATAAGAAAACAGTATGAATAATGTTGTCCTAGCACTTTCTAAGTACTCAAAAAACATCTGATTTCACTAATTAGCTCATTCTTATCCATTTTCTTATGACTGAAAACAATCACTAAAGGAAACAAAGAGCACATATGTCATTGGAGCATGTAGGGTAACTCTTCAATTTTCCAAAATAGTGGACACTGTCTCAGACAATAAACCACAATTTGGGTGTTGAGAGTGACACCCACTAGGCAATCAGAAGCAGTTCAAGGGCATTGGGTACCAAGGCTAAGGGAATTTGTGGCACCAACTAAGAGAGCCCAATGACTAATGGCACCTCCTGCCCCATGTCATCTAGGCCTTAGAAAGGAAATCAAAGGGGGAGGAGAGGAAGGACCATACTCACACCTCAGAGGAAAATTACCCTCATTTTTTGTTTGAATTTTTAAAAAGAGGAGCAAGATTAATAAAAACTCATCTTAACCTAACCTGAGACCTGTGCTCAAGTGCTATTACTGCTACTATCTAGATGTGTGAATTCTTACAAACAATCTAAACTTCCTAGACCACGATGTTTTCCATCTGTGGCTAAGTAAAGGCATCTAAAATAACTTTCAGCTCTCTGATTGGTCTGGTTTGTTTGAGGTCATCAGAGATATATTCTCTAAATAATTCTATCAAAAGCCTTCTTCCACAGTGTTTCTTGTCATTAAGAGTTTATCCTCTCTTCTCTTATCAAAGTCTTTCCAAACTGTCTCTGTAGCAGGATTAATCAGAGGAGGGGTGTAGTCCAGGGCCAGAAGAATCGAACCAAACTGCCAGGCATCAGTAGCAATCAGTCAAAATCAAGTTTTCACCTGGAGTAGGGGGAGGAATGGAGGAAAGACTCGGAGATCAGGTCTCAAGGTGAAGAAAACAGAATGATGAGAAACAGTGTAAAGAACACCGGAAATCTGCTTCTGGGCACCAAACCAAGGCAAGGCTAAATATTGTCTAAGTCAAGGTTGAAAACACACGAGGTCAGAAACAGGAGGCTAACAGAAGGCCCACAGTTATGCTCAGAAGCAGGAAGTGAAGGAGAGTGAGCCAGATCACCCACAGACTAGGGCCCCAGGGCTTTAACACATGACTTCACCTTCCACTGAGCAAGGGTTACAACGTCATTCACTGTCAATGCATTTGCTGTCATCAGCTACTCGGTCCTCCAAAAAAAGGAACCCAAAACTTTGGGGTTTTTTTTGATGCTTATATATTTTCCCTAAACTTTATAGGTGTTTTTTCTTTCCATCAAGATCATTAGCTCCTTAAATTAAGAGTCCCATAAATCTACCTCTTCTGCATTCCCTCTCAGTGATTTGACATGTTCAAAGGATGCTGTAGATTTTCAAAAGAACAATGTTAATTGATTGAATGTTTTTTCTCTAATATTAGATCAAAAACACTTCCATGTGGATTACATCATAACCCAGAGAAACAGTGTCACCCCAGACATTACCTGAAAATGCTGGGATTCTCTGTTTGGAAAATTTGGAAGTCCAAGGGTCCCTCTGTTGATGCAGATGTCATTTAAATTGGGACCAGCATCACCAGTTACATCAATTGATGTTGCAAACTTACAGGCTGAACTCTGAGCTTCATCATTTCCAAGGTTCGGGAATGGCTGTGTACAGAAAAGAATGGGAGAAAAATAAGATGCTATTGTATTTTGTGCCTAAAGTAATACAATTCGGACAAATATAAATTAGATTATGTCATATTATGGCTTATTTGATCAAATAAGATCATTTGAAACCTGAGGAATAAATAAATACATTTATTATATTTCTTCTCAAAATAAGAAAATCGAATTAGGTCATCATAAATTACATTTAATTATTTTATATAATTATTCACATTAAAATTCAGGCATTATCTTTTACCTTCATCATATTTAAAGGATTTGTTAAATATCATTATGTGGCAAGCTGATGTAGAGAGATATTTTAAAAAGTCCCATAATAGGATGTGGAGAAAAGGGAACACTCCTACTCTGTTGGTGGGAACGTAAATTGGTGCAGCCACTGTGGAAAATAGTATGGAGGATTCTCAAAAAACTAAAAATAGAATTATCATATGACCCAGCAATTCTACTCCTGGGAATATAACTGAAAAAAACAAAAACACTAATTCAAAGAGATACGTGCACCCCAATGTTCATAGCAGCATTATTTACAATTGCCAAAGTATGGAAGCAACCTAAGTGTTCATCAACAGATGAATGGATAAAGAAGATGTGATATATATCTACAGTGGAATCCTACTCAGCCATAAAAAAGAATGAATTCTTGCCATTTGCAGCAACATGGATGGAGTTGGAGTGCATTATGCTAAGTGAAATAAGTCAGACAGAGAAAGACAAATACTGTAAAATAAAAAATACAACAAACTAGTGAATAAAACAGAAAAGAAGCAGACTCACAAATACAGAGAACAAACTATTGGTTACCAGTGGGGAGAGGAAAGGGGGAGGAGGATGGGTGGGGAAAGGGTTATTATGAGAATATATAAAATCATATGTATGAAACTTCTGAAAATTGTAAAGAACTATAGAATTTAAAGAATCTTTTATTCAATAAAAAAAATTACATACTTCTGTGTAATTCTACATGGCCATAAATTTGTGTGCTTCAGCTAGTATGGAATAATAAATTACTTTCCAGAAAAAAATTTTTTTAATAAAATAGAATTTAAAAGTCCCAAAATGAAAATTCTAGAGACTTCAAGGCTTATAAAGAACAACACTTTGTGGTCTTATTCATAATGAGAAAATCAAATCTAAAGAGGTGAAGTGAGAGTCTAGGTATAGTAAATTGCAATAGGACACTTCTCCCACTGCAATCAATCAATCAATCAATAAATAAAATTGAAGGGCTTTCGAAGAAGTGAAAATCAGATTACTTAAAATTTAAAAGAAGAAAGAGCTTTTCCAAGGTGATCTAATAATCATAGGCCATTTTATTTTCTGGGAGCATTTGTTGATTCTGAGTATGAGTTGAGGTTCTGACTAACAAAAGAGTCAGCAAAACTTTTGCTGTTCATGTGAGTCTGGCATAACAGACTGGAAAATAGGGGGTCCCCAAACACAAGGCCTTTGTAATGTTCTGGAATAGCTCAGGAGGCTGGAAATCAGGATGGAAAGGCAGAGTAAAGTCTTCAGCAGTATCATAGTGATTAGGAGATAAAATCCTGCTATCAGAAAGGGACTTAAACACAAGACTGGTTTCCCCCTAAGGACATTTGCCATACTTTGAGGCTGCCTGGCATAGGATGTTAAAGAGCTGACCTTGAAATCTCTGAAGGTCAATCTCTGAAGAATATACATACAAACATTATAAACAAAATAATAGTAAATTAAATCCAAAAATATATCAAAATGGTAAAAACTCATAACCAAGTGAGGTCTACCCAGCTACCTAAACTAACTTAGAATGAAAGTTAGTTTAACATTCAAAACAGCTAATATAATTCACCACATTAACAGAAATAAAGGAGAAAAACACATGTGAATATATCAAAAAAATGCAGAAAGACTTCTGGCAAAATTCAACAACCATCTGTGACAAAATTTCTGAGCAAATTAGTAATAGAAGAGATTTTCCATAATCTGATAAAGGATAGCTCCATAAAACCTAAACTAACATCATAATTAATGGTAAAATATTTCATGTTTCCCCCTGAATTTGGGAACAACACAAAATGTTCACTTTCACCACTTCCATTCAACATTACATTGGAGGTTGTAGCCAGTGCATTGTTAGAAAAACAAAAACAAAGTTATAAAATATGAAAAAACAAAGACATGATTGGGTTTATAGAAAATCCAAAAGAGGGTCCAAGATGGCAGAGGAGAAGGACGTGCTCTCACTCCCTCTTGAGAGAACACCAGAATCACAACTAACTGCTGAACAATCATCAACAGGAAGACACTGGAACTCACCAAAAAAGATACCCCACATCCAAAGACAAAGGAGAAGCCGCAGTGAGATGGTAGGAGGGGTGCAATCATAATAAAATCAAATCCCATACTGCTGGGTGGGTGACTCACAAACTAGAGAACACTTATACCACAGAAGTCCACCCACTGGATTGAAGTTTTGAGCCCCATGTCAGGCTTCCAAACATGGGGGTCTGGTAACGGGAGTAGGAATTCCTAGAGAATCAGACTTTGAAGGCTAGCGGAATTTGATTGCAGGACTTCGACAGGACAGGGGGAAACAGAGACTCCACTCCTGGAGGGCACACACAAAGTAGTGTGTGCATCGGGACCCAGGGGAAGGAACAGTGACCCCAGGGGAGACTGAACCAGACCTACCTGCTAGTGTTGGACGATGTTCTGCAGAGGCAGTGGTGGCTCTGTCTCACCGTGAGGACAAGAACACTGGCAGCAGAAGTTCTGGGAAATATTCCTTGCCATAAGCCCTCCCAGACTCCGCCATTAGCTCCACCAAAGAGCCCAGGTAGGCTCTCATGTTGGGTTGTCTCAGGCCAAACCACCAACAGGGAGGGGACACAGCCCCAGCCAACAGCAGTCAAGTGGATTAAAGTTTTACTGAACTCTGCCCACCAGAGCAACAGTCAGCTCTACCCACCACCAGTGCCTCCCATCACAAAACTTGCACAAGCCTCTTAGATAAACTCATCCCCCAGAGGGCAGACAACAGAAGCAAGAAGAACTACAATCCTGCAGCCTGTGGAACAAAGAACACATTCACAGAAAAATAGACAAGATGAAAAGGCAGAGGGTTATGTACCAGATGAAGGAACAAGATAAAACCCCCCAAAAACAACTAAATGATGTGGAGATAGGCAACCTTCCAGAAAAAGAATTCAGAATAATGACAGTGGAGATGATCCAGGACCTCGGGAAAAGAATGGAGACAAGGATAGAGAAGATGCAAGAAATGTTTAACAAAGATCTAGAAGAATTAAACAACAAACAAACAGAGTTGAACAATACAATAACTGAAATGAAAAATACACTAGAAGGAATCAATAGCAGAATAACTAAGGCAGAAGAACGGATAAGTGACCTGGAAGACAGAATGGTGGAATTCACTGCTGTGGAACATAATAAAGAAAAAAAAAGAGAAAAGAAATGAAGACAGCCTAAGAGACCTCTGGGACAACATTAAATGCAACAACGTTCACACTACAGGGGTCCCAGAAGGAGAAGAGAGAAAGGACCCGAGAAAATATTTGAAGAGATTATAGTCGAAAACTTCCCTAACATGGGAAAGGAAATAGCCACCCAAGTCCAGGAAGTGCAGAGAGTCCCACACAGGATAAAACCAAGGAGAAACACACCGAGACACATACTAATCAAATTGGCGAAAATTAAAGACAAAGAAAAATTATTGAAAGCAGCAAGGAAAGAATGACAAATTACAAGGGAACTCCCAGAAGGTTAACAGCTGATTTCTCACCAGAAACTCTCCAAACCAGAAGGGAGTGGCAAGATGTAATTAAAATGATGAAAGGGAAGAACCCACAACCAAGATTACTCTATCCAGCAAGGAACTCATTCAGATTCAGTGGAGAAATCAAAAGCTTTGCAGATAAGCAAAAGCTAAGAGAATTCAGCACCACCAAACCAGCTCTACAACAAATGCTAAAGGAACTTCTCTAAGTGGGAAACACAAGAGAAGAAAAGGACCTACAAAAACAAACCCAAAACAATTAAGAAAATGGTCATAGGAACATACATATCGATAATCACCTTAAACGTGAATGGATTACATGCTCCAAACAAAAGACACAGGCTTGCTGAATGGATACAAAAACAAGACCCATATATATGCTGTCTACAAGAGACCCAATTCAGACCTAGGGACACATACAGACCAAAAGTGAGGGGATGGAAAAAGATATTCCCTGCAATTGGAAATCAAAAGAAACCTGGAGTAGCAATATTCATATCAGATAAACTAGACTTTAAAGTAAAGAATGTTACTAGAAACAAGGAAGGACACTACATAATGATCAAGGGATCAATCCAAGAAGAAGATATAATTATAAATATATATGCACCCAATATAGGAGCACCTCAATACATAAGGCAACTGCTAACAGCTATAAAAGAGGAAAGTGACAGTAACACAATAATAGTGGGGGACTTTAACACCTCACTTACACCAATGGACAGATCATACAAACTGAAAATTAATAAGGAAACACAAGCTTCAAATGACACAATACACCAGATAGATTTAATTGATATTCATAGGACATTCCATCCAAAAACAGCAGATTACACTTTCTTCTCAAGTGCACACGGAATATTCTCCAGCATAGATCATAGCTTGGGTCACAAATCAAGACTCAGGAAACTTAAGAAAATTGAAATCATATCAAGCATCTTTTCTGACCACAACGCTATGAGATTAGAAATCAATTACAGGAAAAAAAAAATGTAAAAAACACAAACACATGGAGGCTAAACAATACATTACTAAATAACCAAGAGATCACTGAAAAAATCAAAGAGAAAATCAAAAAATACCTAGTAACAAATGACAATGAAAACACAATGATCCAAAACCTATGGGATGCAGCCAAAGCAGTTCTAAGAGGGAAGTTTATAGCAATACAAGCCTATCACAAGAAACAAGAAAAATCTCAAATAAACAATCTAACCTTACACATAAAGGAACTAGAGAACGAAGAATAAGCAAAACCCAGAGTTAGCAGAAGGAAAGAAATCATAAAGATCAGAGCAGAAATAAATGAAATAGAAACAAAGAAAACAATAGCAAAGATCAATAAAACTAAAAGATGGTTCTTTGAGAAGATAAACAAAATTGAGAAACCATTAGCCAGACTCATCAAGAAAAAGAGGGAGAGGACTCAAATAAATAAAATTAGAAATGAAAAAGGAGATGTTACAACAGACACCGCAGAAATACAAAGCATCCTAAGAGACTACTACAAGAAACTCTATGCCAATAAAATGGACAACCTGGAAAAAATAGACAAATTCTTACAAAGGTATAACCTACCAAGACTGAACCAGGAAGAAATAGAAAATATGAACAGACCAATCACAAGTAATGAAATTGAAACTGTGATTAAAATCTTCCAACAAACAAAAGACCAGGAACAGATGGCTTCACAGGTGAATTCTATCAAACACTTAGAGAAGAGCTAACACCCATCCTTCTCAAACTCTTCCAAAAAATTGCAGAGGGGGGAATACTCTCAAACTCATTCTATGAGGCCACCATCACCCTGATAACAAAACCAGACAAAGATACTACAAAAAAAGAAAATTACAGACCAGTATCACTGATGAATATAGATGCAAAAGTCCTCAACAAAGTACTAGCAAACAGAATCCAACAACACATTAAAAGGATCATACACAATGATCAAGTGAGATTTATCCCAGGGATGCAAGGATTCTTCAATATACACAAATCAATCAATGTGATAACACCATATTAACACATTGAAGAAGAAAAACCATATGATCATCCCAATAGATGCAGAAAAAGCTTTTGACAAAGTTAAACACCCATTTATGACAAAAAGTCTCCAGAAAGTGGGCACAGAGGGAACCTACCTCAACATAATAAAGGCCATATATGACAAACTCACAGCAAACATCATTCTCAATGGTGAAAAAGTGAAAGCATTTCCTCTAAGATCAGGAACAAGACAAAGAAGTCCACTCTCACCACTATTATTCAACATAGTTTTGGAAGTTCTAGCCATGGCAATCAGAGAAAAAGAAATAAAAGGAATAGAAATTGGAAAAGAAGAAGTAAAACTGTCACTGTTTGCAGATGACATGATACTATACATAGAGAATCCTAAAGATGCCACCAGAAAACTATTAGAGCTAATCAATGAATTTGGTAGAGTTGCAGGATACAAAATTAATGCAGAGAAATCTGTTGCATTCCTATAAACTAATGATGAAAAATATGAAAGAGAAATTAAGGAAATACTCCCATTTACCATTGCAACAAAAAGAATAAGATACCTAGGAATAAACCTACCTCAGGAGACAAAAGGTCTGTATGCAGAAAACTGTAAGACACTGATGAAAGAAATTAAAGATGATACCAACAGATGTAGAGATATATCATGTTCTTGGATTGGAAGAATCAACGTTGTGAAAATGACTATACTACCCAAAGCAATCTACAGATTCAACGCAATCCCCATCAAATTACCAATGGCAGTTTATACAGAACTAGAACAAAAAATTTTCAATTTGTATGGAGATACAAAAGACCCCGAATAGCTAAAGCAGTCTTGAGGGAAAAAAATGGACCTGGAGGAATCAGACTCCCTCATTTCAGACTATACTACAAAGCTACAGTAATCAAGACAATATGGTACTGGCACAAAAACAGAAACATAGATCAATGGAAAAAGATAGAAAGCCAGAGATAAATGCACGCACCTATGGTCAACTAATCTATGACAAACGAGGCAAGGACATATAATGGAGAAAAGACAGTCTCTGCAATAAGTGGTGCTGGGAAAACTGGACAGCTACATGTAAAAGAATAAAATTAGAACACTACCTAACACCATACACAAAAATAAACTCAAACTGGATTAGAGACCTAACTGTAAGACTGGACACTATAAAACTCTTGGAGGAAAACATAGGAAGAACACTCTTTGACATAAATCACAGCAAGATCTTTTTTGCCCCATCTCCTAGAGTAATGGAAATAAAAACAAAAATAAACAAATGGGACCTAATGAAACTTCGAAGCTTTTGCACAGCAAAGGAAACCATAAACAAGACGAAAAGAAAACCCTCAAAATGGGAGAAAATATTTGCAAACGAATCAATGGAGAAAGGATTAATCTCCAAAATATATAAAGAGCTCATGCAGGTCAATATTAAAGAAACAAACAACCCAATCCAAAATGGGCAGAAGACTTAAATAGACATTTCTCCAAAGAAGACATACAGATGGCCAGGAAGCACATGAAAAGCTGCTCAACATCACTAATTATTAGAGAAATGCAAATCAAAACTACCGTGAGGTATCACCTCACACCAGTTAGAATGGGCATCATCAGAAAATCTACAAACAACGAATGCTGGAGAGGGTGTGGAGAAAAGGGAACCCTCTTGCACTGTTGGTGGGAATGTAAATTGATACAGCCACTATGGAGAACAGTACGGAAGTTCCTTAAAAAACTAAAAATAGATTTACCATATGACCCACCAATCCCACTACTGGGCATATACCCAGAGAAAACCATAATTCAGTAAGACACATGCATCCCAATGTTCATTGCAGCACTATTTACAATAGCCAGGTCATGGAAGCAACCTAAATGCCCATTGACAGACGAATGGATAAAGAAGATGTGGTACATATATACAGTGGAATATTATTCAGCCATAAAAAGGAACGAAATTGGGTCATTTGTAGCGACGTGGATGGATCTAGAGACTGTCATACAGAGTGAAGTAAGTCAGAAAGAGAAAAACAAATATTGTATATTAAATCATATATGTGGAACCTAGAAAAATGGTACAGATGAACCGGTTTTCAGGGCAGAAATTGAGACACAGATGTAGAGAACAAACGTATGGACACCAAGGGGGGAAAGCGGCGGCGTGGTGGGGGCAGTGTGATGAATTGGGAGATTGGAATTGACATGTATACACTAATACGTATTAAATGGATAACTAATAAGAACCTGCTGTATAGAAAAATAAATTAATATTCAAAAACAATCCAAAAGAATCTATAGACAGAATGTTAGAATAAGTGAATTAATGAGATCACTGAATACAGATAAATATAAAAAAATTTAAAAAGTTGGAATTCAGTATGAATTCACGTTTAGCTTAATATAAATGCAGATGATTGCATACAGAAATATTTATAGACACATGTGTACACACTGGTTAACATACACACATATTTCCTTGCTTTGTCAGCTGAGAGGACCTAGAAGCAACAACACACTAGCAGGAACAAGTACCCAGACATTGGTTTCTGATACCATTCTCTAGCGAAAGGAACCAAGGATCCTTGGCGAAATTGCTGATTATAGGGCTGGGTGTGGAAATATACAAGATGAGCCTGGAGCATCTTGTAGCACCAGAGATTAAGGAAATCCTCCATGCTTCACCAAAAAAAAAATAATAATAATAACAATGATAGAGGTATGTCAGTATGTCAAAGTGACACAGGAACCAGCTGAAAGAGCTCTCAATAGCCAAATCTATAACAATTGGAGCAAAAAACTTAAAGTAGTATTGGATTATAACCCGAAGTATAAAACAAACATCTGGGAGTCAATACTGATATAAATGATTGAACAAATAAGTGAATGAGGAAGAAGAGGTAAATCTCCTATGCAGAAGAATCCCAAATGATTGACATAGATACTACACTCTCACGGAACATAACTCCCCACTCTTTAAGAGTGGGCTAAGCACAGCAACTTCCAAAGAATATAGTTTGGAAAGGGACGAGTGGAGAACAACTTTAAGAACCTTGTTAAGTATTACCTCATCCAGGTGATCAAAGTCAACATCAACAATAATAAATCATGTTAATAATAGGTACTGTTGGGCTTCCCTGGTGGCGCAGTGGTTGAGAGTCCGCCTGCCGATGCAGGGGACGCGGGTTCGTGCCCCGGTCCGGGAAGATCCCACATGCCGTGGAGCGGCTGGGCCCGTGAGCCATGGCCACTGAGCCTGCGCGTCGGGAGCCTGTGCTCCGCAACGGGAGAGGCCACAGCAGTGAGAGGCCCACGTACCACAAAAAATAAATAAATAAATAATAATAGGTACTGTTGATCTGATGTGATGAGAATGGCACTTTGCTTCCATGGTCTTCCCTAAAAGGAAAACAAACAAACAAAACAAAACAAAAAAATACAGAGCCCCAGGCTAATGATAAAAAAAAATCAGACAAATCCCTATTGAGGGAAATTCTACCAAATATCTGACTAGTATTTGTCAAAACTATCAAGGTCATCAAAACCAAGGAAAGTCTGAGAAACTGTCACAGCCAATAGAAGCCTAAGGAGTCATGATGGCTAAACCTAATTTGGTAGCTGTGATGGGATCCCGGAACAGAAAAGGGGCAGTAAGTAAAAACTAAAAAGTCTGAATAAAGTATGGACTTTTTAAAACAATAATATATCAACCTTGGTTCATTAATTGTAACAAAGGTACCATATTAATGTAAGATGTTAATAATATGGGAAACTGTTGAGGTAAATAGATGAAGGAGATTACGAGGTACAAAATTCCAGTTGCAAAATAAATGAGTCACAGGAATGAAATGTGCAGTCATTAACTATATAATATCTTTGTATGGTAACATCATAACTACAGTTACCGTGGTGATCATTTTGAAACGTAGAGCAACATCAAATCACTATGTTGTATAACAGAAAATAATATAGTGCTGTAGGTCAATTAAATTTCAAAAACAAACAAACTCATAGAAAAAGAGATCAGATTTGTGGTTATCAGAGGTGGGGTCCATGGAGGCAAGGGGTAATTGGATGAAGGCAACCAAAAGGAAGAAACTTCCAGTTATAAGATAAAGGAGTACTAGGGGTGTAATGTGCAACATGATACATATAATTAACACTGCTGTATGTTATATATGAAAGTTAAGAAAGTAAATCCTGAGATCTTATCACAAAAAATTCTATTTAATTTTGTATCTATATGAGATTATGAATGTTCACTAAACTTATTGTGATAATCATTTAATAATGTATATAAGTAAAATCATGCCATACAACTACATACAAAATTTATGCCATACAACTTAAATTTATACAGTGCTATATGTCAATTATATCCCAATAAAGCTGGAAGAAAAAATAGAGGAAATTAGGTTCTAGGTATATGGGAATTCTCTGTACTATGTTTGCAGTTTTCTATAAGACTACAGCTATTTTTAAAAATAAAGGTTTTCAAAACAATAACAAAGTTACATTTTTCAGGTTCTACTGCCCAGGATTTCTAAGTCTAATAAGACCAGTAGCCATCTGTCCACAACCTACTAACTGAAATTCCTCATACCAGAATGCGTCTTGTAGCCTTAACATTATTAATGCCATCCTCATTTTTCAACAGAACTAGGCAGTCCATGAAAGACCTACGGAAGACAAGTCATTTAGTAATCTCTCAACACGCATTTTCTAGTTTCTATTTGATTTTTCTGCTCTTACAGATCTTATGCTCCATTGGTGAAGCACAACAGGCTTGTTTGAATTTGATAAAATGTGTGCAGATAAATATGATAAGGATTAGAAGCTGGAAAATGTTTGCGTACAAACATATTCACCATAGTCTTTATGGAGTGGGCAGCACAAAGGAGGAAGGGAAGGGTGTTGGGAAGATATAAACAAAAGATTTCACAAACTTGCAACAAGTAGTGATCTAATACATAGAATAATGAATATAGACAACATTCTTGTACTATAGTTATGTAATGTGATAAATATTGCTACAGCTAATCATATTACAATATATAATAACATCAAAGTAGCACATTGTACACCTTAAATTTACAATGTTATGTGTCAAATATATCCAATAAAAAACTAAAAAAACAAAGACTTCAACTATATCTGTAATGGTTTATTTCTTAAACTTGGTGTTTGGTACATACATGCCTATTACATTATTCTTGAAGTCTTTTAAATACATGTTGAATTTTTTAAAGTAAATGAATTAAAAGGATGGGTTCAAATAAGAAAGGTTTTGGTGGTTAGGTTTTTCTTGAAGTCAGTCTAAGACATTTCCTCAACAGCACCATCTATAACATTTTATAAACTTACTATGTTAAAATATATTAGCTCTATTTATTTGAATAAATGTTATTTTCTAACAATAGAAGATTATTTCTTCAACTAAAAAAAAAAAAGGAGAGACAGAGAAATAACTCCAGATACAGTTTTAAGAAAAAGATAGAGAGCAATCTGTGTTATATTCTTACGGGAGTGTAAATTGTTATGTATAAATTTGTTATAGCTCAAAAACATTACAGAATTATCTAATTTTTACTCATAGGACAGCAAGAGCATTATTTAAATGTACTCTCTCAATTACATTGATTAAATAACCAATCCTAAATGGTTATTAAAAATGCTATTGACATTGCTGGCTCAATCTCGAATTTCTGTTAAAACAATCAAGCTACATATGTGTGCAGACAGTGGCCACTGAGCAACTATAACTAAGAATAAAAGGGAGTATAATTATGATTAAATATAGTCAAGAAGGAATACACTCAGGCAAAAAGAAATTAGTCAAGTTCTGTTTTTCTAAAGGTGTAATATCACGCCAAAGAAGTAAAGAGAATAGCTATGCAGTGATACCAAATAAAAGAAGATATAATACACACAAGCACTTTAAGAATTTCCATCTGTTTTTAAATAGGTAGCTTTGAGAAAATCACACAGATTTATATTTTATAAAAGCTTTGTGTTTCTTTGTATTATTACTATCGTTACTCTTCAGCTATCCAGTTTGTTTATGGCTGATGAACTTGAATATTTTTCTGAATTTCTGTAATTAAATAAAAATTCACTGGCAAGACCAACTCACCAGAATTAAAAATATTTAAGGGAAGAAAGATGGTAAGTGATTGCACTGAGAGCAGAGTAGTCTCTAAAGTTAAAATTTTGAGAAGTTGGGGGGCTATGAATTATAGTTAATTAGCTCTTGGTAGAAGCCAATAATCTCCATTACATACACCCAATATGCATTAGCTATGTTCATAGAATAAAATTTTAAATTCTATGCTCATAACTTAAGAGATTACCATTTCATGTTTCCTAAGAGGGAAAAACAAACTCCTAAATTTCTCTTTTTTATGTAGACTTCAACTGCTACTATAATCCACTGGTGAAAATGGGCATCAATTAAAAAAAAATTTCTCTACGATTATATCCAAATATTCAGATATAAAGTGAGATAGTCAGTGATGAAGATACATGCCCTTTATTTGAAAACTCTCATTATTATCTAGGGAAATCTTCAAGATGAATAATTCCTTAGTAAAGGGACCTTTTTATCTGAGTATTTTGACACTGTGAAGACCTAATGACATAGCTGCAAGGCTAGAAGAACCATAAAGAAGATCTTTAGGGGAAAGGAGTGCTGATCTAGAATCAAGAGAACAATTTCTCTGCCTTGTACCTTCCTTGTTAGTGCAGGGGACAAAAATATTTTTCCTCACAGAATGTAATTGTCCATTCAAACTTATACTGATTTCATTCAACACATTTCCACATGTTTCCAGTATCAAGGGCTCTAGTCAGAGACAAAGTTACATAAAAGGCAATCCCAAAACACACAGTACTAAATTATTTCTTCTAAAAACATAAGCAATAGTCAAATAATATTGTATATAATTGAACTCTAATATTCCCTTGAATACAATTCTTTACTAAAAAAGAAACTCGTATGTAGTTAAGTAGAGGCTAATCTAAAGGACTTGCCAGATAATTTGCTTCCTAGGTCTAGAATTCACTTACAAGATTATGTTCTGACTTTCAAAAATGTATGAAATCTTTGAGTTCTGACAAATCTACACATTACACTAAAATCCAGGCAATTAACACAAAAATCTATATATCACATTTTAAAAACATAAATTGTTAATGCAATCAACCACAGATTTGTCATCTTATACTCTAGTTATGATAACTGTAGAGAATTATTTGAACAGCTTATTAAATTGTTACCCCCCAAATTGCTAATATCTTAGATTACTGAGTATTAAAATAAATTTCTTAATAATGCATATATTGATATACAGAAAAAAATACAAGTTTTCTAATTAACAAGTAGTCATAGAATAGCTAAAAATTGTCTTTCATGTAGAATTCTGATTAAAAATTGCTTTTTGGGGGCCTCCCTGGTGGCACAGTGGTTGAGAGTCCGCCTGCCGATGCAGGGGACGCAGGTTCGTGCCCCGGTCTGGGAGGATCCCACATGCCACGGAGCAGCTGGGCCCGTGAGCCATGGCCACTGAGCCTGCGCGTCCGGCGCCTGTGCTCCGCAATGGGAGAGGCCACAGCAGTGAGAGGCCCGCGTACCACACAGACATACACACAAATTGCTTTTTGGGAAGAACCATGTTGTAATAAAATAAAAATCAGAGTTGTATTATTATTGAAAACAAGACTCTGAACTATCAGAACATACCACGGTGGTGCCACCAATACTCATCGGCTGTTTTCCAGACTGTTCCATCACTACGTATTTCCCACATTTTCTGTCCATTCTTGAAGCACAAGCTTAACTCCAGAAATGTTTTTCAGCCTGTTCATTGCTCTTTATACCTGCAAACATGAGAGATAATTGAGTTGATTAATATCCACTATGAGACATCACTGCTAGTGTGGATTAGACTAAATAATAATTATTCTTTATGTGGGATCCACCTTAGAGGAAGAAGTGGGTGTTAAGAAATTACATGAGGATATAAGAAAACCAATCCCACCTCTGTGATGACACCCTCAATACTATGCCACCAGGCAGCTTCCTGGTAGAATGAAACTGCAATTATACAATTCTTCCTTCTCTCTCCTATCACATCATTTCACAGAACTCTTCCTTCTGACTTCAGGAACAGCTCAAGATAGAATTCTGAAATACGTGAATGTTGCTGTTGCTTCTTTTCCAAATAGACAGGAACATCTTTCCGCTCTTACTGGCAACAACCTTTAGGCACACATGACCCTCTGCTCATCAAGTCTTGACCTTCTTGGGTTCCTCCTCACCTTTAAAACTTTTCCAATCTATTCTTTTTCTCTGCTTCTAGAAAATGTTAATCTAACTTGATTTATACTTCTGGAAAAAAATAATACAACTTGGCTTACATGTCTCCAAGCCCCAGACTGATACAGACGGTTAATCTGATAAACAAATCGCTGTGAATATATTCACCAAGATCCCCTTCTCTTCGTTTTTTGTGAGATCTATTTGGCATAGTTACCCAGAAGATTACTTCTGATTTTGCTTACAGTTTAGTAACAAGACACTTGGGCAGGTGGGGCTTTTCTAACTTCTGAAAATTATACTCAAAAGCAAAGGACTTTTTTCTTATCTGTAGATACATCTTTGGAGGGATCTAAAAGACAATTGACAAGAGTTAAGAAATCATTTTTTTTAAGGAATCATTTTTAACCTCAAATAAAAAGTTATCAATCAGCTCCCAACACACATACCCAAGGAATCCCAAATAAAACTGGTATAGAAAATTATTTATGAAGAATGGTGCTTAAATAACCTAAAAGTTTTTAAATATCTCTTCAATTTGTAATTAGTCCATAGTTAATTTCTTACAAATGAAGCAACAAAGACAAAATACTTACACTTTTTGTTGAAAATGTCTCATGTAGCACTTTTTAACTTGCCAGATATCTACCAGGTTTCAAAGATAAGAATTACCTGATAATAGAGCTGCAAGAGGGCTGGGAAATCTTGGAGTTAACTCAGCCTTGTCATTTTAAGATTGAGGGAATTTGTGTCCAAAGAGGGGAAGTGATAAAATCAGCTGGGTGGTAGAACCCAGTTTCCTTTCAGTCTAATACCGTCTCTATAATTAGCTTATTAATAGTGACTTTGTAGAAAGATGGACAGCCTAGTAGGAAGTCAAGCAAATGTCTTTTGAAAACAAAGTGAAACAAAGATATCAAAGACTTGGATTTGGAAAAGATCCTAGATATGCCTGAAGCCATCTGAGACTTACTGAACTTTCAGGGGCAAAGTCTGGGAGCCTGACTTTTTGGCCAAATGTCAAGTAATCTTTATTCAAACAAGTTTGAGAAATAGTTTGCTAACCAATGATCCCAAGCATGCACATGGAGTGTCTTCATATCTTTAGGGAATAAAATTGTGTGTGTAAAGAAACTACAATTTTCTCAAATTAAAAAAATGGGTAAATTTTTAATTGCTTATTCCTTCAATAAGCACTACTGAGTCTCTGTTATACCCAAGCATTGTGCAAGAGGCTGAGTGCTCAATGGTGAATAAAAGAGTCAAGATTCCTGCTCTCTTGGAGTGGAGTAAAACGTATACTGAATTATGTCTTAAAATATTTTTTGATCATTTCTAAAGTTCTCTTATAGATGCATTCTTTAGCTAAAAGTTTCCATTGGAATCCATGGAAGCAAAGTAAAATGGCCTTTAGATCTAGAGAATAAAAAAGGTGTGAAAAAATTAGGGAAGGGATTTATTCTAGGAAAGAGTAAAAGACAACGCTTTACCCCTCCATAATGAAACTAAGGCAATGAAACTATGGCTTCTGTGACAATATAAGTAGAGTGATCATGTAGTTTATCACTCCAAACCAAAATACTTCTGAGAGCAAAAGGAAGCAGTATTAATAATTTAATTTTACAGAGACAACACTATCCCATGTAAACCAGGACATGTGGTCACTTAGCAATAAAGAACCCATGTGAGTTAGGAGATTCACTAGTACTAACCATGACCACTGGATAAGTCAATGCATTTAAAAATTGATTCAATATCTCTAGTGAACAAATATTCGATTAGAATACATAGTTTACTTGAGCTTTAAAAAAATCTAGTATGGTGTTGCAGTACTAACACACACATATTTATATACTGCCCTGGAGTTCCAGAACCACTGAGAAGGTAAAATTCCAGAGTGTATATCATTAAGTCACTGACAAAATAACATCAAAGTCCCACCCTCATTGTCATTAGTTGATGAACTGTTTCAAGAGCCAAAGTAAATCACTATGCACTTAAATCTTCAGCATAAATTTAGAACTTTATTTTCCCAAAGAATACTTTTTGTGCTTTTTTCATATCACAAACCAACAGCAGGAGAGGGGCACACCTGGATGACTACAACAGGCAAAGAAATACAGGCAACTCTCATTGGTATGCTGAATATCTCCTAGAAAAGCTCTTTGATATCTGCATAATGTTGAGTCAAAAAAATGTGGAAGTATATTAATTGAGGGTGGTTGATGGTCTTTTAACAACTGGTAGAAGATTTTTTTTTTTACCAATTTTTTTTTTGGCCAAAGAATGCAGAGCCCGTTAAACTGCCATCTGTTATAAAATGAACCACACTGTAGTCTTAAAGATTACAACAAAATTAATTTATTGATCAAGTCACCCACTTCAAATACTTCCATGACTGAAATTTCACCGTGATCTGATATTAATCGAAACACCGATTTTTTTGGATGGCTCTGAACCAAGATGGCGGACTAGAAGGACGTGCTCTCACTCCCTCTGGTGAGAACACCAGAATCACGACTAGTTGCTGGATAATCATTGACAGGAAGACACTGTAACTCACCAAAAAAGATACCCAAAATCAAAAGACAAAGGAGAAGCCACAGTGAGACAGCAGGAGGGGCACAAGCATAGTAGAATCAAATCCCATAACTGCTGGGTGGGTGACTCACAGACTGGAGGACACTTATACCACAGAAGTCCACACACTGCAGTGAAGGCTCTGAGCCCCATGTCAGGCTTCCCAACCTGGGGGTCCGGCAACAGGAGGAGGAATTCCTAGAGAATCAGACTTTGAAGGCTAGAGGGATTTGATTGCAGAACTTTGACAGGACTGGTGGAAACAGAGACTCCACTCTTGCAGGGCACACACAAGGTAGTGTGTACATCGGGACCCAGGGGAAGGAGCAGTGACCCCAGGGGAGACTGAACCAGACCTACATGCTAGTGTTGGAGGGTCTCCTGCAGAGGCGGGAGGTGGCTGTGGCTTCCCAGACACTGGCAGCAGAAGTTCTGGGAAGCACTCCTTGGCGTGAGCCCTGCCAGAGTCCACCATTAGCCCCAACAAAGAGCCCAGGTAGTATCCAGTGTTGGGTTGACTCAGGCCAAACAACCAACAGGGAGGGAACCCAGCCCCACCCATCAGCAGTCAAGTGGATTAAAGTTTTACTGAGCTCTGCCCACCAGAGCAACAGTCAGCTCTACCCACCACCTGGCCCTCCTATCAGGAAACTTACACAAGCCTCTTGGATAGCCTCATCCACCAGAGGGCAGACAGCAGAAGCAAGGAGAACTACAATCCTGCATCCTGTGGAACAAAAACCACATTCACAGAAAGATAGACAAGACGAAAAGGCAGAGGGCTATGTACAAATTGAAGGAACAAGATAAAACCCCAGAAAAACAACTAAATGAAGTGGAGATAGGAAACCTTCCAGAAAAAGAATTCAGAATAATGATAGTGAAGATGACCCAGGACCTTGGAAAAACAATGGAGGCAAAGATAGAGAAGATGAAACAAATATTTAACAAAGATCTAGAAGAATTAAAGAACAAACAAACAGAGATGAACAGTACAATAACTGAAATGAAAACTACACTAGAAGGAATCAATAGCAGAATAACTAAGGTAGGAGAATGGATAAGTGACCTGGAAGACAGAATGGTGGAATTCACTACTGTGGAACAGAATAAAGAAAAAAAGAAAAAGAAAAGAAATGAAGACAGCCTAAGAGACCTCTGGGATAACATTAAAAGCAACAACATTCACATTATAGGGGTCCAAGAAGGAGAAGAGAGAGAGAAAGGACCCGAGAAAATATGTGAGGAGATTATAATCGAAAACTTCCCTAACATGGGAAAGGAAATGGCCACCCACGTCCAGGAAGCACAGAGAGTCCCATACAACATAAACCAAAGAAGAAACACACCAAGACACATAGTAATCAAATTGGAAAAAATTAAAGACAAAGAAAAATTATTGAAAGCAGAAAGGGGAAAATGACAAATAATACACAAGGAAACTCTGATAAGGTTAACAGCTGATTTCTCAGCAAAACACTACAAGCCAGAAGGGAGTGGCATGATACACTTAAAGTGATGAAAGGGAAGAACCTACAACCAAGATTACTCTACCAAGCAAAGATCTCATTCAGATTCAATGGAGAAATCAAAAGCTTTACAGACAAGCAAAAGCTAAGAGAATTCAGCACCACCAAACCAGCTCTACAACAAATGCGAAAGGAACTACTCTAAGTGGGAAATACAAGAGAAGAAAAGGACCTACAAAAACAAACCCAAAACCATTATGAAAATGGTCATAGGAACATACATATCGATAATCACCTTAAACGTAAAGGGATTAAATGCTCCAACCAAAAGACACAGGCTTGCTGAATGGATGCAAAAACAAGACCCATATATATGCTGTCTACAAGAGACCCAATTCAGACCTAGGGACACATACAGACCGAAAGTGTGGGGATGGAAAAAAGATATTCCCTGCAAATGGAAATCAAAAGAAACCTGGAGTAGCAATACTCATATCAGATAAAATAGACTTTAAAATAAAGAATGTTACAAGAGACAAGGAAGGACACTACATAATGATCAAGGGATCAATCCAAGAAGAAGATATAACAATTATAAATATATATGCACCCAACATAGAAGCACCTCAATACATAAGGCAACTGCCAACAGCTATAAAAGAAGAAATCGACAGTAACACAATAATAGTGGGGGATTTAACACCTCACTTACACCAATGGACAGATCATCCAAAATGAAAATAAATAAGGAAACACAAGCCTTAAGTGACACAATAGACCGGATAGATTTGATTGATATTTATAGGACATTCCACACAAAAACACCAGATTACACTTTCTTCTCAAGTGCGCATGGAACATTCTCCAGGATAGATCACATCTTGGGTCACAAATCAAGCCTCAGGAAATTTTAAAAAATTGGAATCATATCAAGCATCTTTCTGACCACACGCTAAGAGATTAGAAATGAACTACAGGGGAAAGAATGTACAAAAAACAAACACATGGAGGCTAAACAATACATTACTAAATAACTAAGAGATCACTGAAGAAATCAAAGAGGAAATCAAAAAATACCTGAAGACAAATGACAATGAAAGCACGATGATCCAAAACCTATGGGATGCAAGCCAAAGCAGTTCTAAGAGGGAAGTTTATAGCTATACAAGCCTACCTCAAGAAACAAGAAAAATCTCAAATAAGCAACCTAACCTTACACCTAAAGGAACTAGAGAAAGAAGGACAAACAAAACCCAAGGTTAGCAGAAGGAAAGAAATCATAAAGATCACAGCAGAAAAAAATGAAAAGAAACAAAGAAAACAATAGCAAAGATCAATAAAACTAAAAGCCAGTTCTTTGATAAGATAAAAAAAATTGATAAACCATTAGGAAGAGTCATCAAGAAAAAGAGGGAGAGGACTCAAATAAATAAAATTACTGTACTGTACAATAATGTGGAATGGAAGAAATCATGGGGCAAGTGAAATGAACCACCACTAACCACACCAAAGACTGGTCTTCATCCAAAGAAGGTGATGTTGTGTATAAGGTGGGATTGGAAGGGAGTCCTCTATTATGAGCTCCTTCCGGAAAACCAAACAATTAATTCCAACAAGTACTGCTCCCAAATAGACCAACTGAAAGTGGCACTCGACAAAAAGTGTCCAGAATTAGTCAACAGAAAACGCATAATCTTCCATCAGGATAGTGCAAGACCACGTGTTTCTTTGATAACCAGGCAAAAACTGTTACAGCTTGGCTGGGAAGTTCTGATTCATCCGCTGTATTCATCAGACATTGCACCTTCAGATTTCCATTTATTTCGGTCTTTATAAAATTCTCTAAATGGAAAAAATTTCCATTCCCTGGAAGACCATATAAGGCACCTAGAACAGTTCTTTGCTCAAAAAGATAAAAAGTTTTGGGAAGATGGAATTATGAAGTTGCCTGAAAAATGGCAGAAGGTAGTGGAACAAAAGGGAGAATACACTGTCCAATAAAGTTCTTGGTTCAAATGAAAAATGTGTCTTTTATTTTTACTTAAAAACCAAAGGCACTTTTTGGCCAACCCAGTATTTCTCCTCTATCATTTCCATCCGCTAAACAAAGTTAATCAAAATGAAAGAAGATAAAACTTATCCAGACTTTTAAGAATATTTTATTTTCTGAATTAGATTTTCTAAGTTTTACATCAAAAGATTCCAATTAATAACTATATTCTTATTCTGTTTAGGGCAAAGTTAAAATTATAGAGTTTCCATATTCACAAGGAACAATTAATGCTGACTTTTTAAAATCTTAAAATCTATAGGACATTCTTAATAAGTAATTTGGTTGTCTGATAGACTGTAATTTATTACCAGCATGTTCTAAATGCAATTTATACAAAAGACTACTTCATCCAAAGTCATTTCCAGAACATAGGGACATTTGAACATAGCACGCATAATGGGAGACTATAATTTAGAATGAATGAATGGGCTGTGTCACCAAGGGCCAGTGGGTCCTGAAAGCAGAGCTGAATTTCAATGCATCCTTTGCATCTGGATTCACTAACATACACTATCTCCTGCCCCAATGTTTTGCCTTCCTCTCTATCTCCTAACTTGTCTTTATTCCAGTAAACAACTTGAATGAAATTTTTTTGTTGTAATTACCTCTTTTAACAATTTGCTGGATGACAGATTCAGGACAGGCCTTCAGCTGTGATCTGCTTGCAAAGGCTGATGTGCTCAGGAAGCCTGGAAGACTGTGAGAACATATCCTCAGCCACTCTGCTCCATAGGACACCAGCTGACCCAAAAGATACCCAAAATTCCAGTGGTCAGCACCATTCCTCTGATATCCTCCTAAAAATATCTGAAATGCAGTTTCTGTTCCATCGGCACATTTTCTTCTTTGTTTTCTGTATTACTAGCAACTTTTTTACCTGATGCAGCTCTGGATTGCTTCTAACTAAAAAGAATAAAAACTTATTATGGGCAATTTAAAAAATAATAATATATATATATTTTTTATATACAGCAGGTTCTTATTAGTCATCAATTTTATACACATCAGTGTATACATGTCAATCCCAATCGCCCAATTCATCCCACCCTCACCACCCCCACCCCCACCGCGTTCCCCGCTTGGTGTCCATACGTTTGTTCTCTACATCTGTGTCTGTATTTCTGCCCTGCAAACCGGTTCATCTGTACTATTTTTCTAGGATCCACATACATGCGTTAATATACAATATTTGTTTTTCTCTTTCTGACTTACTTCACTCTGTATGACAGTCTCTACATCCATCCACGTCTCAACAAATGACCCAATTTCGTTCCTTGTTATGGCTGAGTAATATTCCATTGTATATATGTACCACATCTTCTTTATCCATTCCTCTGTTAATGGACATTTAAGTTGCTTCCATGATTTGGCTATTGTAAATAGTGCTGCAATGAATACTGGGGTGCATGTATCCTTTTGGATTACGGTTTTTTATAGATATATGCCCAGGACTGGAATTTCTGGATCATATGGTAGTTCTTTTTTTTTTTTTTTAACATCTTTATTGGAGTATAATTGCTTTAGAATGGTGTGTTAGTTTCTGCTGTATAACAAAGTGAATCAGCTCTTCATATACGTACATCCCCATTTCTCCTCCATCTTACATCTCCCTCCCACCCTCATTATCCCACCCCTCTAGGTGGACAAAAAACACGAAGATGATCTTCCTGTGCCATGCACCTGCTTCTCACTAGCTATCTATTTTACATTTGGTAGTGTATATATGTCCATGACACTCTCTCACTTCATCCCAGCTTACCCTTCCCCCTCCACGTATTCTCAAGTCCATTCTCTACATCTGCGTCTTTATTCCTGACCTGAACACAGGTTCTTCAGAACCTTTTTTTTTTTTTTTTTTTTAGATTCCATATATATGTGTTCGTATACGGTATTTGTTTTTCTCTTTCTGACTTACTTCATTCTGTATGACAGACTCTGGGTCCATCCACCTCACTACAAATAACTCAGTTTCGTTTATTTTATGGCTGAATAATATTCCATTGTATATATGTGCCACATCTTCTTTATCCATTCATCTGTTGATGGACACATAGGTTGCTTCCATGTCTTAGCTATTGTAAATAGTGCTGCAATGAACATTGTGGTACATGACACTTTTTGAATTATGGTATCCTCAGGGTATATGAACAGTAGTGGTATTGCTGGGTCATAAGGTAGTTCTATTTTTAGTCTCTTAAGGAACCTCCATACTGTTCTCCATAGTGGCTGTATCAATTTACATTCCCACCAACAGTGCAAGAGGGTTCCCTTTTCTCCACACCCTCTCCAGCATGTATTATTTATAGATTTTTTGATGATGGCCATTCTGACAGGTGTGAGGTGATACCTCACTGTAGTTTTGATTTGCATTTCTCTAATAATTCGTGATGTTGAGCATCCTTTCATGTGTTTGTTGGCAATCTGTATATCTTCTTTGGAGAAATGTCTATTTAGGTCTTCTGCCCATTTTTGGATTGGGTTATTTGTTTTTCTGATATTGAGCTGCATAAGCTGCTTGTATATTTTGGAGATTAATCCTTTCTCAGTTGCTTAATTTGCAATTATTTTCTCCCATGCTGAGGCTTGTCTTTTCATCTTGTTCATGGTTTCCTTTGCTGTGCAAAAGCTTTTAAGTTTCATTAGGTCCTATTTGTTTATTGTTGGCTTTAGTTCCATTTCTCTAGGAGGTGGGTCAAAAAGAATCTTGCTGTGATTTATGTCATAGAGTGTTCTGCCTATGTTTTCCTCTAAGAGTTTGATAGTGTCTGGCCTTACATTTAGGTCTTTGATCCATTTTGAGTTTATTTTTGTGTATGGTGTTAGGGAGTGTTCTAATTTCATTCTTTTACATGTAGCTGTCCAGTTTTCCCAGCACCACTTATTGAAGAGGCTGTCTTTACTCCATTGTATATTCTTGCCTCCTTTATCAAAAACAAGGTGACCATGTGTGCATGGTTTTATCTCTGGGCTTTCTATTCTGATCCATTGATCTATACTTCTGTTTTTGTGCCAGTACCATACTGTCTTGATTACTGTAGCTTTGTAGTATAGTCTGAAGTCAGGGAGCCTGATTCCTCCAGCTCCATTTTTCTTTCTCAAGATTGCTTTGGCTATTCGGGGTCTTTTGCGTTTCCATACAAACTGTGAAATTTTTTGTTCTAGTTCTGTGAAAACTACCATTGGTAGTTTGATAGGGATTGCACTGAATCTGCAGATTACTTTGGGGAGTATAGTCATTTACACAATGTTGATTCTTCCAATCCAAGAACATGGTACATCCC